>NC_044246.1:66168985-66845056 GCF_003957555.1 Calypte anna
GAGAGAAGAAGAAGATACAATGCCATGTTTCAATGAAGGTAGGTTAGAGACTAAGAGCACTAAACCAAAGTTGTTTTGGTTGGAAGAGGAAAGTGTGCCATAGACAAATGTCCAAGCTTTTTCTGTGTCACTCCTACTTGTGTCCTGAGTGGGGAAGTCCCTAGGGCCAGTACTGTATGGTAACAATATGGTTACCAGTCTATTATCAGAAGTTTGTAGCTTTAAGCAGTGCTTTTCTCTTCTGGTCCAGGTACAAGGCAAGGGTGAGTGCTGGCAAGAGATCACAGCATCTAGAGGGACACTGAGGTTCTTGAGGAGCCTGCCACATATTTGTCAGCCTTTTTGAAGTTACCTTTATTTTTACTCTCCATTTAGAAAGAGAGAGAAAACTCTATGTACCAGCTCCCCAGGACAGGGATGAAGATTTCTCAGTATCAAAACTTATGTTTTACTTGCTGCTCTGGTTACAACTTTTAATCTTTTGCCTTAGCTGAACCTGAAGTCATCTACTGCCATCATTCACAGCATAGTTTATGCAACGCCTTTCACAATCCAGGCACTTGGTCCACACAATGAAAATAAATAAATAAAAAAATAAAAGGTGCTGACATACAGAGAGAGCATTTGCAAGTCATAAACCACAAAGCCACAAAGCCCAAACTTGCCATCTTGGTTTGTGCATAATCTCTCTTGCTAAGCTCCCACTCCTTTTTGGTTTGGCCCCTTTTTACCATATGTTACATTTTAGTTTCTTCACAGAAAGCCCTCTGCTTGCTGACCTTTATCTATCAAGGGTAAATTTTCTGCAGATGCCCAGTATGTGATTGTGAAAGATTAAACAAGCAGTATGGGACGAGGTTTAGGAGTCCCAAATGTAGATGCTGACTATGCATACAATCACAGCTTTATTATAGAAGTGAATGCAACATCAGTTTGAATTTTGAGTGCTGCCCAGCCTGAACAGATCTGACATGTTACAGTAGCTTTCTGCTGGTGCCTTGTAGGGGTTCAGGAAACAAGGGAGATACTTTTCTTCCCAGCAGTATTTGCAAAAAAAACCAAACGTAGTTGATACTACTTCTCTTTCTTACTTTATTTTTTTCTGTTCATTACTAAATACTGGAAACATATTACAAGCTTTTGAAAATAGCAACAGCTTACAAAAAAAAAAAAAAAAAATGTAGCTTGGTGATCCTGTTCCTTATGTTTAAAGGGCTTCTTTGATTTCTAAATTTCCAGTGTTCCTAAAAAAGCCAAGATCTCTCTCAACACCTAAGCCAAGCCCCTAAAATACAAAAAACACTGCCACAAAATAGCGCATTGATTTATCGATTAAAAAAGCCAAGAAGTAAATAATTCTCCAATATTGAGGATGAGCAACAGTAAATTCTATGCCTACCCCCACTCCCATCCCTCTCAACCCCCGCTGATTTCCTCATTATGGGCTGAGCACAGTCAGTGCTGGTCTTTTCCTGATCTCTGTAGCAGGTGAGTCACTTTGGAATGTGTGACACATTGCTCAGCTTTCATTGTTTCCACTGACATTTTGCAGTGGTGGATTTTATGGAAGTCCTCCAAGATAATACATATACAAATCCTATGAGGACTGGCTGAGAGAACTGAGGTTATTTAGCCTGGACTAAAGGAGGCTGAGGGGAGACCTTATCACTCCCTACAGCTATCTGAAAGGAGGACATACAGAGGTGGGTGTTGGTCTCTTCTCTGAGGTCCTAAGGAAGAACAAGAGGAACTGGCCTCCTTTTGTGCCAGGGGAGGTTTAGACTGGATATTAGGAAAAAAGTATAAAGTGAAAGGGTTAGAGAGTGCTGTATCAGGCTGCCCAGGGAAGTGGTTGTGTTGTCACCCTCGGAGGTATTTAATAGACATGTAGGTGTAGTGCTTAGGGACATGGTTTAGTGGGGACCTGACAGTGCTGGGTTAAGAGCTGATGATGCTAAAGGTCTTTTCCAACCAAAATGATTCTGTGATTCTATACTGGGCGAAAGACTGAGTCTACAGCTGCTGAAAGGATGGTAGAGAAATTACACTTTTTTGACACTGACAGAGCTCATGGGAATATAATTGGTGCCGACTCAAATGGGGTCATCTACAGCTTTCTGTTTGTTTTTCTTTTTTTTTGACCTTTCCCCTCCCAAATCTTCCTTAGATGGCCTTGACAGAATGATTGGTGAGAACTACAGAGTGTAGACAGATCTAATGCAGTGAGTCCTTTCATCTAATAGTTGTTTCAAAGACACCAAGAGACGCATTGCTTAAGACTGGAAATTACACACTCTTGTTGGAACACAAGCTGTACAGTTAAGACAAAATATTTTATGTACAGAAGATCAATTTTGTTTGCTTGCACCCAAAAGCACTTTAGCTCAAAAGTTTTCTTGACAGTATGGGTAGGATATTTACATTTTCAATGCCATTATGTCAGCCATTGGGTTATTTCTAAGAGAGCTACCCCAAAGAGTCCAGAATGTACTGTGTGAACTTAGGTGTGTTCTCCAGAAGCAGCTGTACGTGTTGAATAGATGTTCACTAGGATTAAAGTCTTCTTTCTTTTTGACCATAATTAACCTCAATAAACTGCAGAAGTTTTCCAACTTCATAGAATACAGGTAAGAGTCAGGTGGCACTAATAGTACGGAAAGGTAAATAATATATTAGGATGTGAAATCTGGTGAACATCATGCACATAATCTGAAAATCACAGCTCACTGCTGACTTCTAATGAGGTTTTGCAATTGTGTTCCAATAAGAGAGTAAAAATCTGGACTGTTTACCATTTACTAATGCATACCACAACTGTTAGAGACAGCTTCTTCAAAAGCTAATATTGTAATACATATTCTGACAGTTGTAATCTTGGGATAAAGCAACACTGAACATAATGTGATTAGCAGCTATAATTGCCATTTAACACCAGTGCAGTAAATCTAACTCAAATCCAAAAGTAGAAAATGAATTACTGTGAAATTTTCAGCCAGTCAGCTCTGGAGATGCAGTTAAACAGAGAGCACTGCCTCCCATTGCAGATACAGTCTCAGGCACTTGAGACCAGCTCAGTTGGTCTGCAAGAAATACTACTTCCAATAAAGCCAATCTGAACACCTCATACCAATTTAATTGTAAATTATAAAGGGTGCTTTAGCATATGGGCAAAAAAATTTTTAGTCTCTCATTTTCTTATACTTTGTTAGTTACCATGGGAAGAACTGATTTTGAGTAACAAATGCGTTGTTATTATGGCAAACTCCACTCTCTGAAATCAAAGACAACAAGCACCTCATAGCTTATTGATGGTGAGAAAGATTTTCTTATCATTTCCTTTCTTTTAACTTCCTTTTAAGATATTTTATTTCTTCCATTGCTTTAAACACTTTATGTAAAGTGCTGCTTCATCTTGTTTTAAGAAACCATTCTAATTTGATAGGTAATAATTACATATTTTAAAAAAATTATTTATTTTTGCCATTGATTTCAGAGTATCTTCCCCAGTCAAGCCTTTCAGATACCCAGGAAATCTCATGACTGTGGAGACAGTATTTTACATACTTGTATGAAGCCAATCTTTCCCCAAACCCAATCTTTCCACGTTTCAGACATTTCTGACAGCCTCTGAAGACTTCTTACCCTTCTTCCAATTACTTAAGTTTGCCAGAGCCAGTTCTTTGAAAGTCAGAGATCAGAGTCTAGCCTTGGTGCAGCTCTACACAAATTAACCCTGGATGAACTCTGGTTAATCACACAATTCAGCCCACACCTAAGGAAGAGAAAAAGCCTTGAGCTTTTTAAAGTTTTATTTTATTTTTATTTTGTTTTGTTTTACTTATTTTATTTTATTATTTTTTATTATTATATTTTATATTAAGGTAAATTCTTCTCAGGGAGATGAAGTTTTTTCCCCTCCCTCCCCAGTTTTCCTCACAATCTGAAACTAACCAGTAAATTTTTACTCTTGGGAAGACATAGTTGCTCTTGTGGAGGGAAATGAAATGAATCTCAAAGCTGAAACGTGTGTACCAGAAAAGAAAATAAAAGGTTGTCCTGGTTTGAGAGGTCCAGGTCGTTCTGGCTGCAATTCTGCTGCCCTGAGCCCCTCTGAGCCCTCCCAGCTCATTCCATGCCCTTGGGGGGGAGGGGGATATATACTTTAATAAGTATTACTACTTATTAAACCTACTCTTTTTTTCACAATCTTAAAATCTCTGTTCCTTATTGCCCTTTTTATCTTCCTCTGTGAGGGCAGTGAGTGGAAAACAGAACATCTGTCATGGGGTGATTGGCTAAAACTGTGGCAAAGACAAACATTGGGAATGTACAAAAGGTTTCCAGTGGTCTTATATGCTTTGTTATGCATGTAGTATAAAATTGTGGGTACCAGTTCAATCTTTAGCTTAAGAGGTTCTGTGAAGGCAGCAGCAAAAGACACTTAATCAATATTCCTAAATATGCAGTATAGAGAGCTGACACTAATGGCTGTGACAAATTGTTATCTAAGAAGACTGTCGAAAGATACAGCTTGGGACCAAAGCCTTACATAACTCTGCCATGAATTCTATACACATAGGATAAATTAATCTTTTTTTAATAAAGTGAAGCAGAGAGCTCCATTAACACCTCATTCCTATGCATCAGTCATTGAGCCTTTCAGCAAAGCACAAGCGTTGGTAATTAAAAGAAAAAAAATAGCACAACCATTTAGCAGGAATTACTTAGAACAGTTCAGGTAGCAGATGTGATGTCTTTGCTACTGCCCACTGTTCCCAGAGCACCCACTGGAGCCCTCTTGCTGACAGTAGTGTGTGCAAAGCCATTGCTTCTGCCTCCTGTGTTATGTTCATCTTGTCCTCTGCCTTGCAGGAACTTGCTGTGTGGTGTTTTGAAGGGCCTTTTCCTCCTGACTGGGGACCTCTGGAAACACAGGGATGTGTAAACAGGGAGCCAATGCAACCTAGATTGTACATCAATGTGGAGTGGGTGTGTAGGTGAGGTGTACCTGCCACCAAAGTACTTCTGACTCCTAGGTCAGAAGCAGCCTCCTCCCACCTTCCATTGCTTCTGTTCTCCAGTTTCCTCTTTTTTTCTTAGTATTCACTTTTATTCTCATTTATTCCCTCCTACTGTTGTCCCTGCCCCTTCATAAGCAGTTATGTGGCATTTGGAGTGTAGGTGTTGGGCACATGTTCCTATAGTTGGCTACTCCATATCCTTGTATAACTAAAGAGGAAGAAAGGAGTTATATATACGTATACACACACTTGTATAAATAATATACTCATTGCCTTATCCAATGAGAACCAAGAAAAGTCAGATGCTAGACATAAATGCAAGAGGCCATATTTTGCTGCATGTGTGAAGCTTTCTTACATATATATAGTAGTATATATATAAAGTCAGTCAGAAAAATCAGCTTTGTCAACTAACTTATGTACAAATGTCCATCATCAGAAAGGCTCTAGCTTCTTATTTCACTAGGAAAACATCTGGCACCTAAGTATTTCAGTTCTCTATTGCATGTCTATTAAAATGGGTCATATCTATAGGACACTCAGGCACTCATTCATGAACTTCTAAAGGAACAAATCCTCTGTTTGAGTAATTACAGCTGGAAAGTTAAATTCTGAAATTCAATTGCAGTCAGAGTTTTCACTGCAGGCCACAATGTTCTAATAACCCAAATGATAGAATAAGTGAATCTACATAGTAATGTAATCTCCATGGAGAAAGAGCTTCAGAGTCAGCACAATGGTTTCTCTCTTACAGTTAAGTACATCTTGTTGGTATTTGTAATCCCCCATTACAACTCTGTGTTAACTCTTTTACAGAAAAAATTGTATTTTCACTATTATTTTTGTACACTAGCTATTCAAATAATTTTGACATCGAAACAAAAATATCCAAGAAGAACAAAAAGAAAACAGATGAAAAGCCAACATTTGATCCCATAGTGGAGAATGGTCCCATCACAGTCACTGTTTGGTAATCAGTTAGATGTAAACACACAGTAAGATTTAATCCTCACTTGCTTGCCTTTAATCCCTAATTAATTTGAAACTGTTCCAGGCTGAAGAGATGATAGAATTTTGAAGAATGTTTTCATTATCCCACAAGAGCATCATCAAACTACATGTATTTCCAGTGTGGGGTAAGATGATGAATAGATATTAAAGTAGGGGAACTGAAAGCTATTGCCAATTCCATTCTGTAGCAAGAGCAAGAAAAGTATTTCAGATAGACTAACTGCAAAAAATCCATAATCTCAAATGCTGTTGTAGCAAATATAACAAATGGACAAATAATAGCTGAACTATAGCAGCAGCCCATGATGGCAATTTGTCTTTTTTTTTTTGTTCCCTCCCAAGCAGAAAGACCTATTAAAAATAAAGAGTTCTGGGGTCAGAGGTAAACATGGAGAAATGACCTGGTTTAATGACTTTCAGTCTGAACTATTAGAGTCTAAAATAAAGATGTTTTATTGCTGTTGGGATTAGAGTCCAATTCTTACATATAAAGACTTCAAAAGCAGTGGAGAACATTGTAAGATATTTTTTTCATTTGTAAGCCAAACAACAGCCTAGTAGATAGGAGCAGAGAATGCTCTAAACTGACGGAGTGAAGCAAATGTGGAAAGGACTTGTGGTAAAAGAGACCTTAACTGTTTGTGCTTTTAATGTTTCACTGAATTTTTGGGCTTGTGTTAGTAGTTGGAACTTCAGATTTGCATTTTAGTACAAGTACAAATTTAAACCTTGCATAAACAAAGCTCCTAAAGATCTTGGACTGTGTAGAGCTAAGACACAAGAATGAGGGCTTGAAATGGTCCTTCAAAATTATGAAACAGGCTAGAATTATTTATGCTCTGGAAATAACTTCTAGCATTTTAAATTTCATGGTGATTTGTTCCAGACTCATTTCACCATCTTTGATTTTTCCATAGGCCCTCACAACAGAGGAAGTATAATACAGACAGATAAAAACTAAAACAGAACTGAAAGCCTGTATATGGTTTATGTTCTCTGGTATTAAATATTCATAAGCCAGCAAAAGGCCAAATGACTGAAACAAACTATCACAGTTGCAAAATTTACCTCTACACCATTCAGTTTGCAGGTAGAGAAATATCTATGGCAGAAATAAGATTTGTCTGAATGAAGTATGCATAGAGATGATGGTGTGTGAGGGAGCCAGAAGAAAATTAAGAAATCAAGGGTTAAAACAGTAGCATATAATAATAGATAACCAGGTACATGGGGAGATATCAATCAGTCAGACTCATGAACACAGAGGAACATGTTATCAGGATGCAAGGCTGCTCATCTAGATGTAAACAACATGATGGCAACAAGACTACATCACACATGCCATTCCCATCCATCACCCAGTCAGAAATGAACTTACAGCCAGTAAGATAATCAAAACAAGGAAATAAAGGCAACAGACAGTAACTGTGCCTAAGATTAACAGGTGACATGATAAGCCAGGTTCAGAGGTGAAAGCTCATCCCATGGTAAACCCCGGGTCCCAAGAGACACAGCAAGTCTTTCCAAACATAAGTTACCTCTCCTGAGAGATGTGTTGAGGCCTTGGAAGCTGAAGTCGTAGTTCTTGGTGGTGCTCACTACTGAGCTTGAATGAGTTGTGAGCACCTGGATGTGAATGAGTGCAGTTAATGACACAGTGAGTGTAACTGATGGCAGCTGTTGTTTAACGTAAATCCTTCCTTTCTCCAAAGGTTTTACCCAGAATTCTCTTACATCAATTTTCTACAAGATTTCAGGTAACAGAGGATCTTTCTATTTGAAATGAAAGGAGTATCTTCCTTGTACTAAGGAAATCTCTATAAAGAACCTCAAAACAACATCCACCTTGCCTGCTGCCAGCTGAATACACATTTCAGTGGTATTTCATGCAAATACACAACATTTCAGTGATAAACAGTGAGGAACCTCTGCTGCTGGAGACACTTGTGCTAATTACTTTTCCCCCTCTTTACCTTGAGGAGAAGCAAAAAAAAAAAAAAAAAAGAAGTGAAATTGATCTCTTTAGTACTCTTCCTGAATAACTACCTTTAAGGAGAAACTACTTTAATTAAACCAAGATGAGCAGCAGCATTTCTTCAGGAGAAAACTGCACACCCATTGGAAGGAGCAGCAGGGTTCACAGTAATTAAGAGCAGAGTAGCAGCTCCAGTGGGAAGAGACTGAGCAAGGCTTAAGCCACGCTGTCAACCACAGGATGATGTCAGAGAGCTCATCAGATAGTTTATTCTGGACAAAGAAGAGTGATCTGAACTTGAGAAGAAGATTCAGGAGTCATTAGCATTCACCTGGCAGATGGTGTTATGAAGAAGTTTACCCAGAGTTAATGTGCAGAAGGAAGAGAGAGAAAGCAACCAAGGAATTAAATTCTCCGCGACTTAGAGGAGTGCTGGAGAGGGCACTGTTATGAGCGTTCAGGGGATAAATTAAAAAGCTGAGAAGAGACAAACCCAAAGAATGACAAATTTCTAGATCTCAATAGAACATGCAATTGCCAAGGAGACTTGCCAGATGATATCAAATTGATTGCCAGTGAAGTGGGGAGGCAAAGTACAGAGATGTGTTCACAAAAATCTTCCCAAGGGCTGGGTAGGAGCCGTCCTGAAGCTTCGGCATCATCTGGCAGCTGGACAGAAGGCAAGGGGATTAGCTACTGCCCAGTCAGCATTTGCACAATGCACCTCCAGAAAAGGTCAAAATTTGCAGCTGTCTGTTATTAAACAGGTTTCTGTAGAATGTGTTTTGTGTGTATGGATGCCTGGAGGCATTGTCAGGGGATGTAGAAAACCCATTTAAAGAGAAACATCAGTTGGCAACTCAAGAGAAGACTATATTTCAAAAAAAGTCTGTCTGTATACTTTTGCAGCCATTCTCTTTTATACTTAAATGTAAGATATATTAGTTTGCTCCTGTTTTTAAATACAATACATAGAACACCACATTCATTGGAGGAAAGTATATAAATGTGGCAATCTCATTACAACATGTTCAAATTTTCAGAACTATAAAATTGGGAAAAGGATAAACATCCTTCAGATACCCTCATAATTTTCAGTTGTGCCCTCTAGGGGCTTTCAGAAGTGTAAAACTGTTAAAGATATCCCAAGTAGAGACATAAATGTACAGAAGACTGGATATTAAGTCATGGCAGTGTCTGTAATTCATCACAGTGGCAAGACCCAGGAACAAGACTTGGCTCTGCCATCACTCAGGATTAGCATGATCACTTGTTTCAATAAGAAGAAAGAATGAAGTCCAAATGGGTGTGGTACAAGTTTTACCCACAACACGCATGGATCAACACTGTGCATGTAAAGCTCTGCTACATACAAGCTCTGCAAACATAATAGAAATGTTCAGGATTAGCATCAGGTTTCTCCCTGTGACAAATCCAAGTTTTAGACTTCACAGGAAACAAGGAAATTATCCTTTCTTTTGAAGTGCTATTGAGCAGCAGAAATATCTACTTGAGTCTAGCATGCAAATGAGTATCACCCGTCTACCTTCTCTGGTAGGCAGACAAGAACATATTTGTTTTTATCTAGGTAAAATAAATGCAAATAGGTCTATGTTAAATGATAAAGTGAAAATAATCTTTGTATGTACAGAGGCCCAACAACTGATTACATTCAAGCCACCATCTGCAAGTAAAAGAGCCCAGATGGCAAGATTTATTCTGAGGGGCTGGGGATAAATACTGTTGCCTCAGAAATAAAGCAGCTCCCATGGAAGATGTGCTTTCATTCCCAGGAGGTGCTATTGCAATCTGGGGAGAGTTTTGTGTAGACATCTTCCATCTGGGGATTATTCCTTCTGCACTTGTCAATGGGTGGTGTGAGTGTCTGGTTCATTTTCTGCACACCACACTTTTCATTTCATGAAATTAGAATGCCCAAGCATTTTACCAATGTTATTTTTTTCAAAATGCATTAGCAAAAAACACAGATTGAAACTGTACTTGGTTAGTGATTACAACCTTCTGTTCAGTGAGCTCTTGCATGTGCTGCTTCACTCTTTTTTTCCTTTATTATCTTTATCAAATCTGTGTTCAAAATGTTCCCCTTAGTCTCTACTTTGAAAGACTTGAGCACGTGTATAGATCTAGGGAGTGAAAGAGCACTTGTGCCTTCACTGCTTTAGGAACCCCCAGTTACAGAAAGTGTCAGACAAGAGGCCCACAGAACCCTAACACTTTTTTTCTGTTTATTTCTCTCCTCTCATCTTCTCACCAGCCTGCAGAACAACCAGTGACAGTGACATCTTTTTGCCCTGGCTCGGTGGCATGCCAGGCACAAAGCAAGCAGGAGAGGAAATGTTGAAGATAAGATTTGGGAGTTTCTTTTGTCCAGAAATGTTGATATAACAAGGTTAAGTTATTTTATAAGTCTTGTAATTCTTCCTAACAAAATATTTCGAACTAACAACCAGAAAGCACCTGGCACTTTTCATTACATGGAAGTTCCAGTGGCAAACACCAGACGTGCCTCAGAGGCACTTAGCAGTTGCCATTCTGCTTTTGCAAAGAACAGGCAGAAGACAGCCAGTCTCAACAGTGTAAAACACAGAAAAACAAACTAGGGTGGGATATTTTCCCTCTGCTCAGACATACTGACTATCTCTCATGTTCGCAGGGATGTCATCTCTCCAGAATACATGTGTTCAACACCACAACAATTTTCCCTTGTACATTAAAATACATTTTTAAATCTCAGTTTGGGGAAGGGGCCACTGGTAGTACAAAATGCCAAGAAGCAAGGTGACAAGAAGACCTTGTCTGACAACAGGAATAAAGGCAATTTCCAGAGTAGTGTTCTTGTTTGAGGAATTTTATTTCTGTGTTGAATTTTGGGAGGGGTTGTTCATTGCCTTTGGCAGTGTCTTGGTTTAGGTATGTGCACACCCAATACTAGCCCTGCAGGATACAGCTTCTTAGGAGGACCTACCTACAAATCATTGAATCACAGAATGGTTTGGGTTGGAAGGAACCTAAAAGATTGTCTATTTCCACCCCTCCCTGTCATGGGCAAGGACACCTCCCACTAAATCCGGTTGGTCAAAGCCCCATCTGACCTGGCCTTGAACACTTCCAGGGAGGGGACATTCATTACTTCTCTGGTCAGCCAGTTCCAGTGTCTGACCACAATGCACAGTGAAGAATTTCTTTCTAATATATAACCTAAATTTCCCCTTTTTCATTTTAAAGCCATCAGCCCTTGTCTTATCATTAAATTCCCTTGTAAAAAAGTCCCTTCTCAGCTTTCCTATAGGCCAGGCCCCCTTAATGTACTGAAAGGTCTCACTGGAGCCTTCATTTCTCCAGACTGAACAACCCCAAGTCTCTCAGCCTGTCTTTATAGGAGAGGAAATGCAGCTCCTTTTTATTTACCCCCGTGATTTCAGAGAGAGCTATAGAAGTCTGGAACCCCCAGACGAAGGCAGAGAGTGCCAGAAAACCATTAAAAAGCCAAGGGGAACACCTAAGAGAAGAAGTCCCTACTTTCTAGTATAAGTCAAGAGAAATGATGCAGTGTGGAGGAGACATTGCTTTATAAAACCAAGAGAGAGAAATCACAGAAACCTGTGTGTGGCAGAGGGCAGATGCTCCGCTTAAGGAGATGAGGGCACAGCACATTTACCCCCCCCACTGGCTGCTGATCAGTGGTGATCAGAGGTCTTTGGATTCTGCAGCATTTGCATAGCAGGCAAAGGGATAACCCCCCCTCCCACCACTCTCCAGTCTCCTAAATATCCCCTCCATCCATGGCTCGTCAGCCCCCAGCCTTTCTTTCCTTCACAGTTCATTTATTTTTCAACCTTTTCCCGCACCAACAGACCCTCTCCATCTCTCTGCCCAATGTCACCACTTTCTTCTCTTCTGCACTGCCACATTTTTCACTTTCATGACTGAACCTTCCCTCTCACAAGGGACTGCAGGATTCTGGACCTGGCCTTGCAGACACCTTCTTGCCATACAATGTAAGCAAGGTACAGGACTGAATTTCATGTGATTGAAAGTTTCTTGGGCTGAGAAAGTTTTTTGGCTTTTGGTTGGTTTGTTTTTTTTTCCTGTTTTTTTGTTTTTGTTTGTTTGTGGTTTTGGTTGGTTGGTTGTTTTTTGTTTTGGGGGAGCTTGAGGTTTTTTTGCCTTTTTGTATCTGCATTTTGCTCTGACTCTCAAACAAAAAGAAAAGTAGAAAAGTTCCTTTTGTATCATGTGTGAGCCAACTCACAAGGAAAATCTGCAAGTTAAAATAAGGGTGCTACAGTATTTTTTTTTTTTAATGGGCCTGTTGCCTATCCCTGGTACTTCATAATGCACATTCATAGCCAAGTCTATCAATATTCCCTTTTCAAAACAAAATACCTGTGCTGTAGCTGGCATGGATGCTTCCCCTTCTTCAGTAGAGGAGATGAGCCCTGGCTGGGGCAGTTGCTGCAATTACTTTCTTTAGCTCAGCAGCTCAAAACAATTAATGCAAACATGTGGGAGGTCCCAGACTGCTAGCTCTGCTGAGCACAGCCTTGCATCTAGCCAGAGAACTTGAACTCAAGTAGCTGTAGCAAGTTTCCTCTTCCTTTCCACACCCAAGAGGAAATAAAGAGGAAAAGCTGAGCCAGTCCTATCTCTCCATCCTCACTCATGAATTGAAGTTGGCACTAAAAGTGAAGACTGTGATGACCACAGTTCATATTTTGCACCAAACACAGCTCAAATAATTCATTAATACAAGAGAAGCTGTGAGTTGTCAAAGTTATACCTTGGATAAACCCTTTATCTCTCTATATATGTACATTTAATAATGGAAATAAGCCTTTTCTTGGTTTGACCAGCTGCAGAGAGGCTGGAGAGGTACATGCAAGCTGCAGGAGAGAAGACCTGGGAACAAGCAGCTGGTCTCTGTGCATGTGAATGAATTGTTAATGTAATCTCTGAAAACAATTTAAATAACTATAATCTGGAGAGGCATTTTGCTTTTTTTAGTTGTCTTTTCCATCAGGAAGGGCTGATGTGTTATGTCACTCACTAAATCCAAATGCCATTTCACAGTCTGAAATAACCTGATTTCTTTTGTTATTGACTTATTAGAGCATATGACTTGAACCATCCACCCCCCTGATTCAAAGTGAGAGGCAGCTTTAGCAAGGAAGAGTTTTCACCTTTTCTGTAAGGAAAATGGTGTGCAAAAGCACATTTTCTCAGACTTGATTTTCTGAATCCCTTCTGCCCTTATGACTACTTGGTATACCACTGGCTGAGTATCATATAGGATTGTATTGATAGAGCATTTTGGGATGGTTTGAGCTGTTTTGGGGTTTTTTTGTTTGTTTTGCTCATTTTTGTTTTGTTGGGGTTTTTGTTGTTGTTTGCTTTGTTTTTTGTTTTTGGGGTTTTTTTTGTAGCCATGATGAAGCCAAAAAGGCCTTTTTGCTGGACTGCACAGGCAACAAAGCAGCAAGATGTTTGTCTGAGGGGTCAGTGAGCAGGCAGAGGACCCACACTGTGTGTCAGGGGGGACGGGGACAGAGTGGAAGAGGAAAGATTAGGTAAGGGACTTGAAGATGTGAATGAATTGATTTGTGCTAGGGATTCAAAAGGTAGGATGACTAACTTAGAGCAAAAGGGCAGAGAAGATGAGCTTAGTAGTGGCCTTAGCCACGTGGAGATGGGTGGATGATGGCTTGGGAACAAAGACTGTCTGACAAACTGGGTTACAGAGCACAGGTACCAGGGAGATGGGTGCTATTCTTTTCTTTCAGTGCATAGCTGGTTAATTTTAAAATCCTGTTTCCTTTTGTTGCATTAAAGCTCAAGATTGAAAAAAAAAAAGACTACAGTTTGGGGGGTTTCCAACACTTCGTTGTCCAGTGTGGCCTGTGTGCCCAGTTAGCAACCCTGCCACTGGAAGTGGTGTGCTTCAAAGATGCAATATTAAAGCAGGTCCTGCAGCTCTAACTTGGTTACTAAATACATCCTGCTGAATGGAGCCTGAAGTGTGGAATATCTGAATTGCAAGTTTTACACAAATAAAGTTGTCATTCTGTTTTGTGGGTACTCCCTTTTTTCTTTAATTAAAGTGTAGGCTCAGGGAAGAACTATGGGGATATAAAGACATGAAATCCACTCCAATAGTTGCATACATGCGTGACCTATTTAGCATCTGCAGAATTGTTCATTGCCAAGAACTCTATCAGCTAATTCAGCCAAAGCTCACAGGGAATCACGTAATGAGACTGTTCAGATTATTGTCGTGGTTAGTCCATTCCCTTCCCCCTTGTCACTTGGGAATTTCATTTAGGCAAATAATCATTTCAAGAATATGCAAATGCTGATTTCTTGTTTGCTATGGAGCTGGCAAAAAGCCAGGCTTCTGTGAGGCTGGCTGCTATAGGCAGTGTGGATTTAAATATGCATGACCTCGCATAATGTTGATCCTTGGGCTCAGATGCACCTGTAAAAATCCAAGCCTACAAACTATCAGAATCCCTATTCTGTATGCAAATTGTCTCCATCATCATACTTGAATTGCTTAGCATTTCAGTGCTCAATGATCATGTAAACTCAGCACACGTTCATTATACATCTCTGCTTTGGTAAGGTCTCATTTAAAAAAAAGTATTTATCTGTGGTAAATCCAATACTTTGCTCTTGACAAGCATGTAAATATTTCATATGGGAAAAAGGGGAAGATTTCATACTGACACCTCTGCAGTTATGTTACAATTGGATGAGTCGGTTGCTATCAAGACATAGAGTATAAAATGCAATAGTTAGTATAAATAATGTATTTGGCAGTCAGGAATTAATAATGCATCATTAAGATCAGGGTAGCACTAGGCAGTTGCTTGAGGGCATTGTATATAATAAGGAGTCACAAAAAAGTCAACTATAGCTCATGGCTACAAATCAGAAGCTAAGTAGAATAAAAGTTATAAATGCAATAAAATCAGCTTCACCTAATCTCAATTTTAAAATGTTTGTATAGTATATAGGATTGACAGTACCTTTAATCTTAAAAAGACTCTGCAACATTAGACCATCCATAAAGGGTCAAATTCTAACCTCACTAACATCAGAATAACTCAGTTAATCAATTTCAATTAAAAATCATTCTTCCAAGATAGAAAAAAAATGCCCCCAAATAATACTAAATGCATGATTTTACAACAGAAAGGACTGCACCTGCTACTTTTCACTTGCAGCCTCAAGATTCACTTGGAGCAAAGTTTTATTCCTCCAGCTGGTTGCTATACAGGCTCCTTCTTGCTGAGTGCAATGCAGGGGGAGGCAGGACGGGAGTTCCACCCTGCACCCCATGAAACAACCTCGTGGCACCCAAGGTGTTTTCTGAGCCTGTGGAGGCTGTGCTGTGCCATGCTGCCAGCAAGAGAGCCTGAAGAAATACTGAGGGCCTTTTACCCAAACTGAAATCCCAGCTGCAATGCAAGCTGCAGTGTCTGAGGATAACAACTCTCTTTTTGCTGTCAGTTTGTGGGGTTTTGTCTTCTGCTGGTGGCTTGGCTTACGCTTGCTCTGGGACCAACCACTGATTAGCCCTGTGGGATTAATATTCTCCATTTAGCAGGAGTTTTTATTAATAAGTAACACAGTGCATGAGCCTGCATTTCAAATTAGAGGAGGAGTATGGCATGGGCAGTGCTCTTACTCCAATGTCATCATCACAGCTCTTCTGTTGGCATTTGGTACCCACCACTCTGTGGTTGCAGAAACAGAGTTGTTCCCTTTCACAAAAGTTATGTAGTGAAATGAGGCAATCAGGTGCCACTAGTTGCCAGGTAGTGGGCGTGAGCTTGTGTTAAGCCCACCTGTGCCTGATTAGGGCAGGCCCCACTGTGCATGAGCCTTTTATTGGCCCCCTAATTCTGCTCATGCTCCGTGGGGGCCTGCCTTAATCAGGCACAGGTGGGCTTAACACAAGCTCATGCCCACTACCTGGCAATTAGTGGCACCTGGTTGCCTCATTTCACTACAGTTAGGGTTGTTTTTTTTTTTAAATTGTGCAGCAGATTTAACAAAACAACTTTTATAACTGTAAAAAACATTGTTTCTTTATTTGTATGCCACAGTATAGTGTTGTTAAGCACTCAGCTTTGGATATCTAACATTTTTGAGAACTAGTTTTAAATAAACAAACACAAAGGGATACTGGTAGATTTTAGCTGATTGAGTATCCTTCAGTGTTGAGACATAATTTAAGTACAGAAAGGTCCATTAATGCCATTTATGATCTATTTTTAGAGTAATTTAAAGCAATTACTATTCATATGACTCAAGCACCAGGCTGAATTTCGGACAGGCAATAAAAGGAGATTTTTGTAATGCCAGAGAGACTCTTGAGCAGATTTGGAGGAAAAGGCATATCAACAGTTAGCATGATGAATCCAAGCACACTCAGTTTCTAGAGCTCTTGATAACTTAGGGAACATTCACATTGGAAAATTAGGCAGGAGAAATTTAATGAATTACAACAAAGGCAAGTGTAGAGTCTTGCATCTGGGAAAGAACAACCCCAGGTACCAGTATAGGTTGAGGATTGACCTTGTTAGAGAGCAGCACAGAGGAAAGGGACCTGGGGGTGCTGGTGGATGGAAGGATGACCATGAGCCAGCAATGTGCCCTTGTGGCCAAGAAGTCCAGTGGCATCCTGGGGTGCATTAGAAGGGGGGTGGTCAGTAGGTGGAGACAGGTTCTCCTCCCCTTCTACTCTGACCTGGTGAGGCCACATCTGGAATATTGTGTCCAGGTCTGGGTCCCTTGGTTCAAGAAGGGCATGGAACTGATTGAGAGGGTCCAGCATAGAGCCTCAAAGATGGTTGAGTGGAACATCTCCCTTATGAGAAAAGGCTGAGGGAGCTGGGGCTCTTTAGTTTTGAGAAGAGGACATTAATATTTCCAAATATGAAAAGGGTGAGTGTCAGGAGGATGGAGCCAGATGCTTCTCAGCGATAACCAATGGTAGGACAAGGGGTAATGGAAGCAAGATGGAGCATAAGAGGTTCCATGTAAACATAAGGAAAAGCTTTTTCCCTGTGAAGGTGACAGAGCACTGGAACAGGCTGCACAGTGAGGTTGTGGAGTCTCCTTCTCTGGAGATATTCAAAACCCACCTGGATGTGTTTGTCTGTGACCTACACTAAATGGTCCTACTCTGGCAGGGGGGTTGGACTCTATGATCTCTTGACATCCCTTCCAACCCCTGACACTGATTTCTGTGATTGTTGCAGCACTTCTGGCTTTATAAGGTCTGAGGCTCGATGCAGTTATGATGCAGGGAGAGGCTGGAAATGAGCTCACCAGTCTCCATTCCCTTTTTTACTTTCAGCAGTGAAGTATGTGAGAGAGATTGATGAGAAGTTTCCCTCAGAGCCATGCAGCAAAGAGAGATGGACAGATACACATGCTGGCAAAGACTCTGAGAGGTGAATCCATATTCACAAAATCCCTTACTCTCACACACTCAGGATTTCCCTTTCCTGTCTTCCCATCTGGACTTTAAACAAGCCAAAGTCTCATCTTCTCTCCTTTCCCATTTGTGCTATTCCTGACACCCATTTTCCCCTGATGTCTAGTTTTTGTCCATCCTTTCTTCTCCTGTTTCAGCTTGCTGCTTGGAATAGTGCTGCAGCACAGGGCCGGGCAAGGCAGCTGCAGACACTCAGCATCATATACATGCATTGCTCCAGAACAATTCCAGATTGTTTAAACATTTCTGGAAGGCCACAGGGGAGGGCTTTTCTGTCCAAGACGGCAACAAATAATCAGGATAACTGAGTTAGCCATAGGGGAATGACAGACTAAGACAGTGGGTGCACCCTTACCCTTCTGGAGCAGCACCTGGGGCCAGGCAAGGCACCAGAGGGTGCCTAATGGCACATCAGCTTGGACACCTTGGGAGGAGTTGTAGGTTTAACCACTTCACGTGGGAAAGAAACCCTCAGCACAGTGAAAATTATGCCCTGCGGTCAACACTTATACTTCAGAAAAGTCCTTTTAGGCTAAGAAAGCAAAAAGAAATCAAGCAAGGAAACGAATAACCCCGCTTTCATAAAGCATTTATTTTTTTTTATTTGAAAACATTATACAGGCATTACATTGCCACAGCCAGTCCATATAGGTGCATGCAAATATCAAAATGGAGAAAGGTTTGATCAGTTTTTCAATGCAGGATTTGGGGTTGGGATTTTGTTTACTTGGTTTTGGTTTTGGTTCATATTTCCATCTGCAGTGTCAAGATTAGTGTGCTTTATTATGGCATTTAACAATAAAATCCTACCCATGGGGTAAAATTTGTATTTGTAGCTAGCTCAGGAATACTAAATGTTTTTTTTAAAAAAATGAAAGAAAACGATACTACAGGCTTGTCAAAATGTTAATAGCACAAGTTAGCAATCTCTACACTATACATTGAAACTTCTTCTTATGACACAGTGGTGCAAAATTTTCAGTTGCTTGGTCTATCCTCGCACATTTTGAAACTTTATAGCTGGAACAAAGACAAGGTCTGCCGCCCAGTGAAGGCTTTCATCCAGTAGCAGAAAATCACACCAGTCTTGCTAAGGGCTTCTGGGGGCCAGGAGTGTGAGAGAGTTCCAGTTTGTTCAGGCAAGGAGCTGCACAGAGCTAGGGACTTCCTACACAACACGGAGAGTAGCTGCCGGTCGGATAGCCGAACCTTTGCTGGTGCCTACTGAGGTCTCCAACTGCAGGAAACAAGCAGGTAGAAGTGATGCTTTACCAGACCTCAGTTATTCAGTCAATGAAGTCACTTGTAAAGCTATCCTACTGTTTTTTCTTTGAGGTCCATCCCACACCAGCATGCCGGTGTGAATCCAAGGATCCACCTTTTTGTGGTTTTTTTTAAGGGGAAACACAGGTGGTGAAGCAGCCCCACTTTGCTGCTTCATCAAACTCCTCCTGTGTGAGCAACACAGGGGATGCTGGCTGGGCACAGAGTGCACGCCGAGACATTCACAACATATTTCTGTACAACAGAGCCTTTTCAAACAGCCTGTAATAAGTGCTTCAAATGGCACATTTCAGCCACCCGTGGATTGCAAACCCAATTAAGTAGAAACTCCCAGCCTGGCGACCTGGCTGGGAGATGTCTCCAGCTCAGCTGTTTCTGAGAAGACTCTAACAAACATCTACAAGTTAGTGTCAGAAAAAAATGAGGAGGGGGAGGTGGAAGGACTACAAACATTTGGCTTAAAAATAAATACTAATAACGAAATTAACTAAAACAATTATGCAAGGGAAAGAATTGTAAACATGAAACAAACACACGCACACGCAGTCCTCAAGGTTCTCAGATCAACACAGAGACTAATGTTCAGAGAAAGGTATTTAATTGGTATAAAAGGTAGCAAAAAAGACTGAGCTGACAAGTGCCCACCAGTTTGCCTCAAGGTACCTGAGGGAGCCATGGTGGTTGTAGCCAGAGCTCCTGCTCCTGGGAAATGTATAAAACCCACCTGAGGATGCTTGCTGGCCCCTGTGCATAAGAGCTTCATCTGGCCATGTGCAGGAACTTCCACCCCCCAGACTTTGCCCTGAAGTATCAGGCAACATTTCTTGTGTGGTTTTTAATTTTTTTTCCTTTTAATCCCGTAGAATTTAGACTTCCCTTCCTGTTCCTAGAATACAGATTCAATTTCTCAGAGGGAATGTTTTGTCCTAAATGTTTTAAGAGAAAAAAACTTGGAAACCTGAATGCTGAAAAGATTAAAGTAACAGAACTCAGGGGAAAAAAATCATAGAACTCGCTTTGACTTTAAAAGCAAGCCATTCTAACCAAAGTTTTTGGGCCAGTTTTGGGCATGGTTTGGCAATACTGTAGACCATTCCATCAGCTGCTGAAAGACCATGGCAGGCAGCCTAAACACAGTTGGATAGAAATCATCTCTTCTCCTCCTCCACAGCAAGAATAAGATACAACATACTTCTGTTCAACAGCATTTTGGCATTTGCCACTTCATATATATTATGCATACATACTTCTCCCAGTCTGCTTTAGGGAAGTCCCTTCTATATTAAAGCAGAATAAATCATTTTACCTCAGCAGAAATCCATCCTGCTTGCTTGAACTGCTGTGTGGCCTTTCTAATCTCCAGAGTACAGATTGACTTTTTTTTTCTTTTTAAAATAGAAATAGGTAAGTTGTATTTTTCAAACATGAAGACCTTCATTTTCATTTGAGACAGATTTCATCAGCAGAAGAACATTCAAATAAAACTCATCTTCAATGCCCACAAGCAGAATATTCACCAACCCTGACATAAACTCCGTTTTCAAATGCAATGCATACACACTTCTACAGCACCACTGTGTACTTCTTAAACTCCATCCTTCTGAAGATCCTGAAGCATTTTTAAATAACTTGGTCCCATAACACCCCTGTGAGGTAGGTAAAATATCTTTATTCCCATCTATGCAGATTGGGAAACTCAGCCACACAGAAGGCAAGCCATGCCCAAGGACCACACAGAGATGTAGCAGATCTGTGAATCAAACTCATGTCTCCTGGATCCTTCTCCTATCTGTTACATGTAAGATCATCTCTCCTTCCTTAATTTTAAATTAAAATTGGATGACGGATGTTGAAATAATGATTTCCTTTTATTGGGCTCTCAGAAGATCAAGCACACAGGCAGAGGATTTTTTTGTGGTGGTGACTGATTTTCCCCATTCTGATAAGACTTCTGGAGCAGAAGTACAATTTTGGAGCACACCCTCACTATTTTCACAGGTCCCCAGGAATGCAAGAAAACTGCTGACTTCTTCTGCTAATTTTGCAGTTAATGAAAAATAATTGGCTGCACCCTGCCAGTACAAATGCCTTAGTGCTACTGCAGCAATGTCAGCAGATGGTTCAATCTTTCTGCTCATGAATTCATCACTTAATCTTCTTGATTCTTACCATTTGTGGGCTTTGGTGAAAAACTGACATGTTTCTAAATAGCTATTGTTAGAATAATGAACCATGGGAGACTAAGCAAACCAGAACAGCAAAAGGCGCCCTTGGTGCTCCGAGTATCTAAAATAAGTGCCCTGTAATCCACATGCCACATCATCTTACTGTGAAGAGGTACAACACACAGGAAATTAGAAAATGCGTTTTTCTTTTTACAGCTTAAAATTTAAAAAGTAAGAAACCTGTGTTAAGTCATGGCTACAGAGAAACAAACTCCCCGTCACCTGATGCAGAACCTCAGCCACTAGGAAAACTGCCATGGATCACAGAGAGGTCACTGCTTCAGTACTTCACTTCTGCAAATATAGAAAGGCTAAAATGCTCACCTTATACCTATTCCTAGAATAGAGACAGATATTGTAAATTGTCCCTTCTCTGGATTCATGGAACAGATTACCTAGAAAGGGCAACTAGACAGAGAGTACAGATGAATGCGTTGTCTTTCCCTCACCAAATCCAAGGTGCTAGCAAAAATGTGTCAGGGTGTTTCTACTACGAGTAACCCATCTATTTGGTGCAAACAAAAAAATCTTAAAGAGTAATTAACAGTGATAGCACAAGTGTATTTGCTGTAAAAAGGCGACTTTTCCACAACTGGTGTGGCTTAGGCATAATATCACTCAGTGGGTGCAAAAAGGCCCTTTGATGAATTTCTTTTTTGTAATTTCAGCTTATATGTTGAGCATCTTTCACAGGTATTTTGAGATTGAATGAGCTGATTGATAAGCAGCAGTTTATATTGCAAACCTGCTGCTCATATCGCAAATGAGGTACAGGCAATTCTTTGCAATGAACACCCTGGAACAATTAATTTGTATTTTTATGAGCTTTCCTTATTTGCTACCTTGCATCTCACCGGTGTCACTGCACCTGGTAAATACCTTTCTCTATGTACAATACAGAGATAATGGATATATGAGCTCCACTGGATCATCAGCAGGTGATCAACAACCCTGGGTTTAAGCAACTCTAACGTGAGGCTCCTCTTCTGTCTCCTGCCCCAGGCTGGTGTATGTTACTGAAGGCTCCAGCTGGCCCGTGGCTGGCAGGTCTACAACAGGTCCTGAAGGGTTCCGAAACTGCTTGTACACCCGAGGATCCTGGGCTACGTAGGTGGAGGTGGAAGAGTAGAGCACCAGACCAACAAGGATAGTGAAGAATGACAACAAGTAAAGTCCTGAAAACTAAGCAGACAGAAAGAGCAGAGTCATTAGACACAGCACGGGTTATCCTGAGCTCATGAAGCTGCAGAGCTAGGCACAGAGCCTTGCTTTGGCACAACCCCCTTACTACTGGGATGTCAGCTTTTTATGGGAACATCTCCTTAAAAGTTGATTTGCTCCCGTCAACTCCCCTGTCTCCCATAACCAGCAGCTAACTGGTGCCACACCGTGGCCCAGGCATATCAAATATTGATCAGGTGGGACTTGGGCACAATGGATTCCAGTCACAGACACAAAGATGATTTTGTTGTGCTTTTAGAAAAGCCAATTACTTCTCCGAGTCCAAATTTCTCTAGCTCCAGTGTGGGGTACTATCATCTACAGTTGTCTGGAAGGTAGTGGACAAGCCTTAAGTTAATTACAGCTAAACCATATGTCTGGGAAATATAATATGCTTTTGGTCATACAAAAATATAATTAAAGAAACATTTAAATAAGCACTAGAAACATACACTTTTAAATATATGCATACTTTTAATGAAGGCCTAAAAAACCCACCTGCAGCTTCCCTTGCTTGTAAAAGAAAGCAGATTCTAGAAGATTTAATATGACTTTGGACAGGATGAACTTCAGCTGTGAAACATGCTCTGGGTTGACCTCAAGAAGTTTGAAAGTACGTGTGGAGGGCAATTAACTGAAGGCTCAAGTACACATATTTTGGCACACAGCTCCACTGGATCAGGGGTCAGCCTGAATTTTCTGACATATCCAGGCTCAGTGTGCCTGGACTAAAAATACAACATAAATAACCTTTTTGGCAATACCTTAGCAGATAAAGGCAAAGGCAGGGTTTCAAAAACATAGATAGGTGGATATTAACTTTAAATACTGGGTTCCTGCTGTAAGGGTCACAAAAATGGCTTTCAGTCCATAAAACTCATCTCCCAGTCCTAGACTACATGTTACTTCTTTTTGCACACTGTGTGTGAGAAGCCGTGAGGGACAAACTGCATAACCAAGTTGGTGGTGGGGATGTAGAACTGATTTCTATTCAGTGGGACTTTAAAAAGTGCCTCTGTTCTGCAGCTGTCAGGGATCCACACTTGAACACCAACAACCAGCTGCAACCTGTTATTAGGTGATTCATGACGTACTTGACTTTTTAACATAAATGTGCCTGCAACTGTTTTTTAATCCTAACTGACTGTGCTTTGAGGGACACTCAATTTGTTTCCTCTGGGTCACTTTTGCATGGCCTCAAATGGAGGGAATGGGCTAGATTATCTTGGAAGCTTTTTTAGTATTCTGCCTTCTATTCTTAAATTAAAAATCACTGTGGAGAAAGCAACTTTTGCTTAAGATAACTTTGTAGTTATGTTAATTTGCTGCCATTTAATATTAATAAACCTACAAAACCTGCATCCAACCTCCCTCCTGAGGGAGCATTTGGCTTTTTTACAGAATTTACAGTATCTTTGAAAGCTTTGGACATATAGCCCATGGTGATATATCTGTATGTGTTTTTGTTTCCCACAGCTAGTAGTGCACATTCTAGAGGGAAAGGACCGATGGCAGGGAAAGTTTAAAAAATGTGTCAGAGGATTACAGGGTAGTTAGAGTTCTGCTTTTCATCAGCTGATAACTGTTTTTTTCCCAGGAATGTCACCAGGTCCTCACGTCATCTGGCAGTATGACCTGATGCAGTCACCCAGCTGTCCCACCAGCCACAACCAGTGTTAAGCCTCACCCTGGGTCAGCTGAAGGATTTCTCCAACGTGTCACAGCTCTGAAAAAAACTCTTTGAGCTTAGATCTCCCCCATGTGGCAATCAAACCCAAGTCAATAACTTGAAAGCATTTTTCAGTTTGTTCTTCTCCCCCACTTTTCACTTCAATTTTGCTCCAAGCACTTTCCCCTCACTTCCTCTTTGGATATGAACTTGGGTACCACTTGGCAGCAGTGGCCTTGACTAAGCTGAAGCAAACTTCGGAAGCCAAATGCCTCCAGTTTCCTAAGCAGGGACCTAGTTCCCTATTTTTCCACTGTCCCTCCTTCCTACTGGATGCCTGAATCTCTCACCCCAGACAGCCAGTTGGCTTCTTTCACTGTATAACCAGAGTGCCAGCCAGATTTGTGATTGCCTTGTGTCCTGCTGTGAGGAGTCTGTGAAGCTTCCAGCAGCTTACTGTGCTCTTTTTCTTGCTCTAGGAGGTGCCCAGCCAAAACCAATGCACTTTCTCTACCACATTCCCCTCCTCCTGGCCGTACCTCTCATTCCTCCCTCTGGGGCTTCCTGCCAGTGGACTCTTTTGCCCAGCAATAGTCTCTCTGTGACAGTGTCCCCCTCCAGTGGCAGCTCTCCAGCCTGGGAGAAAGGGTTTGGATAAAGCTGGGGGAAATCCAAACAAAGGCCTGTGAATCATTTGTCTTTGGTATCTATTCACAGTTAGGGTAAAGAGACCTGGAACGTGACTGCCCTATAGCAATTTCATCTTTACTTTCCTTAGAAACAAGTTAAGGTTCAGGCTGGATTGTTTTCTGCAGCAGCTCTTTGCAGCACTGAAGTGTTGCTAGTAAGGTTACTACAAGGATATATACTGTAGGAATATGAAAAATCTCTGGGGTTTGCCAATACTCTGTCAGACTGACTCAAAGCCCCTTTGAGGAGCTTTGAAATCAATGATTTGAAATCAATGGGTATTTTGCTCCTACTAAAATGGCAGTGAATCCAGCAGTGTGATGGGAGGATGCAGACTTAGTTCATCAAATACAGCACCTGTTGTTCTGTGTACTGTGTTCCTCAGACTCTAGCTGAAACCTTTGTACTTTATTGAAGATAGGATTTCCTGTATTTCATTGAAGATAGGATTTCCAGGCACACTCTACTGATAGGTCCACATGCAGGTTTTGGAGGTTTTTTTATCTTGACTTGCTGATATTCAGTATGAATAGACAGCAAAAGAGACACAGTGAAAACAAGAAGGAAGAGAGAGTCCTAAGAAATGAAGTGAGGGGAGTTCATTTTTCATTGATACTCTATACTACTGCAGTACCAAACTTGTAGGCTCTCAGAAGCGTAAAATTACTCTTTTTGAGAATTGCACTTCATTTTTTTTCTGATTTAAGTCCCACTTTCTACAGAAATGTATTTCCTATTAGACATTAAAAAAAAAATAAATATCCAGGTGTGTGTTTCTCCAAATCCCACTTCCCTCCATGCTACATGTAAGCTATTGAAAGAGTACCACAGCCAGAAATTGTTAAGCTTACATTATCCAATGGCTTACCCAGTAGAGTAAGCAACCAAAAAAACTCCCTCTTGCTTCTGTATCATTAAATAATTTTACTATAGATTTTGTACCTACACATATAGGTATTTATGTATAGAAGCTTGCTTATCATGTAATTTATTGAGAGACTAGATGACACTGTGATTAAACTTATGACCTAACACTTGAGGCCTGGGAATGAGTTTCAGCCTATGGATTTCTTTTATGAATCAAAATTGTTTTATATGACCCTCAGTTTCTTACCAATTTAAAAGAGAGTTACATTGGGTTACTGAATACAGGCAGAGATATCCTTTGCAGTGAAAAACTAATTGTATTTATTACAATAACATTTCAGATTTCATCACTGACATGAAAGGCACTTGCCAAAACTTACTGAGTAGTCAAAACAAATAGTTAAACCAGATCTTATCATGGTTCTGACATCTGAGTGTCTGTAAATGCTTTCACAACCAAAAATACTCAATATGGAAGGCACAATATTATTTACAAACATAAAAAATTAGGAAAATGTAAAAAGTGTATCAGTTGCAGGCATTGTTTAGTCCCTCTAGTGAAAATAGCTTAGGTGCCTGTCAATTTTAATATAAACATGCAAAGCCAAGCCTAGACAAATATACCAAGATACCATGTATAACAACATTTGCTCAGTCAACCAACACTGATTTCAGGTGAATTTATGTTTCTGGTATTTATCTAAGAGATGTTCCTTAGAGACCAAGCCAGGCCCAGCAGAAGAGTTAATGTCCTCTGATGGATGAGCTGCAGGAGCAGGGGTCTTGCTCCTTGCTCTGATACGTGCTGCTGCAAAATCCTGCCAGAAAACCCCTGCTGCAGTTAAAGTCTATCTGACAACAGAAAATATATGGTGCAATCAGACTGACCTTCTGTTATCCATGCACAAATTCTTTTATTTTAAAAAAGAACAGAATGTAAGCTTATCTGAGTGTTCATTTTTTGTTGTTACTGGTAGCCTGATAGTGGGTTTTGTGGTTTGCTTTTGTTTTGTTTGTGTTTTCTTTAATACAATGCCTTACAACAATGCTACATACAACTGTGAATCAAGTTTACAAAACCCATTTGAAATTTATCTTATATACAGTATTTTTTTTCCAAGTGAACCTAAGTAATAATTTTGGGAATAAGTCACACATCACAACATTTCTAAAGAACAACATGACAATGGCATCTGAAGAGATTTTTTTTTAAAACCAAGAATGAACTACTAAACATTTCAGAATTTCCTCTCCACTAGTTCTTATCCCCTACTTCTTATTATCTTGCCGTGCAAAACTTGTCTCCCCTATATTCTTAAGCTATTATAGTTAAAACATTACTACTATTTCAACTTCCAATTTTTGCACTTTAAAGCAATCCAGCTAAAAAGATAGGTGTAAAAGAAACTTCTTGCTGGGAAGCAGTGCATCTGATTTCATTACCTTGAGTACTGATAAGAACATTGAAGCAGAAGAAAAAAAAAATTAAGAAAAAACTGGTCAGGAGACAACTGTTTTTCAGTACACAGGTCATGAATCTAGAAGTGAAAGCAGGAAGAGAGGACGTAGAAGATTCACTCTTACAGCCAGGAGACACTGTCCTGACTGGATCATAGAATCATAGAATTGGCTGGGTTGGAAGGGACCTCAGAGATCATCAAGTCCAACCCTTTTACCACCGTTGCGGTTACCAGACCATGGCACTGAGTGCCACATCCAGTCTCTTTTTAAATATCTCCAGGGACGGAGAATCCACTACTTCCCTGGGCAGCCCATTCCAATGCTGCAGAGGAATTCACAGAGAAGTAGCTCTGTCACAGATGTCCACACCCATGTTACCACTGAGGCCAGGGCAAAACAGCACCCAAAGTGACAACCAGACAGACCTGAGTCTACAAAGAAGCCTACTCAATGAAGTCTACTGAGAAGTCTACTCAATGGTTTGATAATTTTAGTTTTTCACTCAGCTATCATGGTAACCATCATGACTGTTGTTACTATGGTTGTGAAAATGCAAATTCTATTTTACTTGCTCCATTGAACTGGAAACAGTCTGCAGAGCAGACTGCTGGGGCTGCATTGCTCCAGCCCCATTGGTATTTTGGAACAGCAGCTGTAGGTGGAAACACTTGGTAAATAATATGAATGCCATTTCCTAGCCTATGGCAACCCAATTGTGCTTTTTGAGTCTTAAAAAGGGATTTTTTAAATAGGACTGACTGACAATTCAGAATTGTCATGTTTCACATATTCGGTGATAAAGTATGAAATGGAATAACTACATTTTCCCCTACCTCCTCTAGAAATTCTCCACATTTCAACAAAAATGAATAAAGAAATCCACTCTATGAATTCAAATTTCAAACCTTAGAGAGAAACTATCTCTTCAATATTGCACTGATGAAGTGGGACAAATTTGTACCTATCAGGTAGAATTCATTCTGTCCCGTGTTTCTGCTGACACCCTCCATGCTCTCCAGACAGGCAATTCCCACCAATGTCTTATTCCAGCCAGTGGGTCTGTGCAATCTGATGAACCCTGATGTTTTCTGAACTAATTCAGTCTGCAGCATGTGCTGCACAGCCCATCAAAGCCAAGGCCTTTAGGAGTTCCTGCAGTGACTTATGTCTCTTTCCCCCTGGGTAATTTCACACATGAGTACTTGAGTGGGCTGAGCAAAGTGAGTTAAGACCAAAATTCTCTCATTAGCTTTTAGATCTCAAAGAGCCATTCCCACTCAGTTTGATGAACTGATGGAGAGACTGAGCTTCTTTTCACAATTTTCCATTTTCACCTCCAAAACAGCAAATGAAGTTGACCCCAACCAAGCGCAGAAGTTGCGCTGTGGGATGCACGTGGTCTCCAGCCAGCAGCAGTGCCAGGAAGGGTAAGGACTCTGAGAGCTATGAACTCTCACAGTGCTTCTCTTGCATAGCTGGATATTACAGGTACCTTATTTTATTAATAGGAATGGGATCCAACATCTTAGTCATATCTTATAATGCTCTCTGGTGACTCCCTTGGCTCAGACTCACAAGGATCTGATCAGATTTGTCTTAGGTTGACACCGTGACTCACTCAGACTGTTGCTGACTATTTTTTGTCCCAGCCAGTGAGGAAGATGTTTCTGTTTTCTCCTGCTGGGGAGAAATGAATGGTTCCCTTGGGATTCAGGGTCTGCTCTGCTCTTTATTAGGAGAATGATCTGCTGGTTCAGCCTTGATTAATGCTATCTGCCTTGAAAGGTGAGAGATGAAAGTCCCAACCTTTGGCTGATCACTGTTCCCAGGTGAGTGATTTGCTAAGGATACATAGACATCTTTCCAAATATACTGCAGAACCAAGGTCTCGGCAGGTGATGATACATCTTTATCATCAACAGAACCTGGGGCACAACAGTGAAACACAATATTTTGTAAAACCCAAAAGACACCTAACACCATAATGTCTGCTGTGAGTTTTCCAGACTGTGTTGGAACAGATAAAACTCATCAACCTGAACCTTTATATGTCTTGCTAGATCTCTCAGAACTTTAATCTAGACATCCCTAAAGGGACCCAGCCCACTGACATTTGGTTTCGCATGGCTCCTCAGCTCTCCAACTGGAGAAACTTCAATGCCCAAGAAGCACCACTGGTTCTCTTGCTGAGAAGGGTATGAATAGATGCTAGACATCTTTAGTACTGATGATTACTTCTGGGCAGTGAGTCTGCACATCTGTCCCCTACTAGCAGGATTGCATTGTCTCCACTGGGATGCAAAGTGAATTTTGTAGCTAGTTCTTCCACATCTGTTTTTTTTTTTCCCTGTCCACTGTCAGCCATGCAAGCAGTTTCTCATTGGATGAAGGAGGCTTGAGCTGCAGGGCATGTCTCAACACATCATTTGTGCTCGTGCCAGCCACAAGTCAAAGCAAGAAGCATCTGGCTTGCTTCAATGACAGTGGAAACCTGACATCAGCCTCACTGCCACTTGGTGAAAACAAAGATGCCAAAGAAGTTTTGCCTTTGTCATTTCACATGTGGAAGAAAGGCCATACTCCTCAGTTCCTGCTGCCTGCTTGCATCCTCAGTGTGCTCTAAGTCAGACAAAATGCTGCCCAATTACTATGGCTTATACATGTGGCATAGAAATTGTGATATGAAGTAATCATATGACACGTTTTCTACGTTTGCCAGTTGATTCTCAAAGATCCTGTTCTAGTGCTTGCACGGTTTACTGTAGGTAAAAAACAACAGTGGTCAATGCCTTCTGTCCTATAGCAGCACCCTCCCTTTTCAGCCCTTGCATGGTATTTACTGGTGGGCACAGTTTAACTGGTAAGACAGTGGTGTGTGGGAAAGTCCTAAGCTCTCAAATGTTGAGGTTATCTATATGGGAGACAAAGGAGGAGGTTACTGTAAAAATGCCACCAGAAATTCTGTTAAAATTTGGGAAACTTCATAGTTTTTCTGGAATTAATTTGTGGAATAAAACAAACTGACAGAGAAAGCTGATAGCATGTGAAGAGAAATCTCCAAGGTTGATGTAGGCAGCTCTAAGGTAAATGATGGGTTTGCACAAATCTGCATGATTTCATGCTTCTCAGGTGGTACAATTAGAAAAATTTCATAATAGGCTGTCTTTTCTAAATATATGCCTGTGAGGGCAAAATGCTTGTGTGAAATGGCTTCCTCTCCTTTCCTGGGTGCCTGGAGAGATGGGAATGCTGCTTTCTCTTCTGTTTCCCTTTGTTGTTTCTGCCATCAAATGTGGAGGAAAAATGAGCCTGTGTTCAGTACCCCTGCAGCAGCAGCAGCAGTCTGTCTAATTAAAAACTGCAAGGTAGAATGAGTCCTGCAATCTGTTTTAATCTTACCTACCTAAATAATAAGAAAGGGATTTTGTAATGTGAAGCGAAAACACCTATATTATACTGCTCTAATTTCCTGTGAACATCCTTACTGCAGGATAAGAGGGCTTCATTTCTGGTAATTTTATATCAATCACTTGCCAAGACAGTGGTAAAGCAGTTATTCTTTTAAATGCTCTTAATAAAAAGAGGAGGAGCACAACAGAAACGCTTATAAAAATGAACCCAACTTCCCCTCCCCACCTTTAGCTTTCAACACCCTTTGCTGGTTTGCTCTGTCAGCTGTCAGTTGTCTCTCTGGTTTTGTGTATAAGTATTTCATACAGTAGCAGCTTTCTGCTCTATTTGGTTCTCTACTACTCTATATAAGGCTGTGTTCATTGTGGTCAAAACCAAGGTTATAATAATAGATACATCTTGGATCCTATGTTTATATTTTTGCTGCAGAATCTAGTCAGATAACATGTCAGTAATGCTCTCCCAGAATGTCTTTTTTGCCTCTCAGACATACAAAGAGTGAGCACTCCTACCCCGTGAAACAAGGAACATGAAGCTGCAGTCACCCTTACTGCGAGTGACTATATAAGCTGTTTGGAGGGAATATGATTTGTTTGTTTTTCATCAGGGTTCTCCATCCTCTGGTGCTTTTGCTGCAGGCAACAGGAGGCCAAACATCAAGTGCTCCAAGAGCTTTCAACTAAGTCAACTCACAAGACAGGTGCACAAGGGAATCAGAACAGAAAGCATGTCCTAAGCTGTTGAATTCAAACCCCATTACTGCATACACTCAGATCACATATTCCAGATAGAAAATACACCCTGTCCCCCTGCAAGATTATTGGAATTTTTGTCTACTGCCCTCTAATCTATCTGAAGCCTTCTCCGCAACCTCCTTGCTATGATAGCAGAAAAATTTCCCTTATTTCCAAACTTATGCATAATTGTTTTCCGCCCATATGTTCATGTATCTGTAGCTCAAATTCTTCTCCTTTCCTACTTGTGAATTTATAGATGAATTTGTATATATTGAGGTACTCTAGTCCCTTCCAGTCCATTGTAAATCAAAGCTATGCTTCATACAGAAAGCATTTTTTAGGATTTGCACATTCAATATATTGTTAGCAGACACACGCTTACTCTTTCAAAGCTTTGGACCAGATAAAAAATAAAGTTCTGTTCGGTCCTCTTGAGCTGGTCAAGAACCCTGCAGCTACAGCTAGCCAAGTACTGTCTGGAGATGGTTGTCACATCCTATGGCATTAGCACTTCTCCATTAATTCTAGAAATACCTACTGACCCATTTGGAAACAGCTTTGTCATCACAGTGCTCAGATTCCTCCCATCTGTCGCCACAGACATTCCCTCACACTTTTGCGCTTCACAGCTTTTTCCAATGTCATCCAGTTCTTGCTGTCTGAATATTTTAATCCTTCTTCCTTCTGAGGGTGCCAAAGCTATTATCACAGTCACTACACCAGACTGGTCTTCAGACAAACACTTTGGGATCTCCATCAGTGAGCTCCTTCCACCAAGCTGTTTCTCAGCACATTGTCTGGCCTTGTGTCCTTATTAGCCAGTTCCTCACCTAGCTCCTAACCTCTACAGTGCTAGTTGTGTTCCTTAGCTTAAGTGGTAATTTTCTGCACTGTACAGAAGCCTTACAGGTTAGAGCTGCCATTAACTTTTGTCCACAAAAATCTGTTGAATTATTAGACAGCAGATTGAATGATTTACCTTTTGTGAGCCAGTTTGCATTTTATCCAATTTTCCATTTATCTCCAGGTCCCTAATTATTCCTCCCTGATGTCCACTTCTGATTTTAGTTTATTGCCTAATTCATATACAATTCTTCCAACTGTCTGTATTCCCCAGAATGAAAGTATTCAGATTATTGTCTCCTGTTTCTACTCCTGAGGTAGTAAGTTCAATTTCTGATCATTTTTGTGCTTTGTTTTCATATTTAACTCTTGTCCTTACTGAACATGACAGAAGGTCCAGATTTTGTTTTGGTGCCAAGATAAAGGTTATTTAAATTCAGCCTCTGCTGTCTCTTCATATACAAGAACTTTTTATAGATTGTTTCATCATCTTCTTCATTGCCAAGCTTAGTTTATCTTTTACAGCAATTGGACTTTACTCTTTTTCACCTGCACAGTTATCAGTTTTTTTCTGAGATTATTTCTTACATGTTGCTTTCTATTTATTTATAGTAATTTTTAAAAAAGAATGTTTTGTCTACTTTCAACCTGAGCTCTTCTCTATACTTAAGTATACTTCCCTACACTTCCCTTGTACTTAAGATACAAAATCCAGATTACTGGATGAAAGCTATTTCAAATATCCTTCAGACTAATTCTCAGCCTTTTAAACACCTGAAAAAGCAGATACTCTTGCTTGCTAAACTTAACACATGCAGGTGGTGGGCAGAAGTTTACTACAATTAAATTTCTTGTTTAGCAGTAGTGCTGATGACAAGCATCTATCTAATACCATGGGTTTGAAAGCTTCCAGTTTATTGGAAAGGGGGATTTTAGACAAAAAAAGAAGATACTTTTTGAAGGCTTTCTAGCAGTTAGTAAAATATCCTACTGCATGGAAAGCATGTAACAATGTCAGACTGATACTGTATCTGCCTGTTATCCTTCTCTTTGGTGGAAAACAGATAATTTGGATGCTTTAATCCTCTATGTCTATTATTCATTGATTTGGCTGGCAGGAAGAACAACTGGAGAGAGCACTTCAGTTCCAGTTAATCATAACAGATTCCAATTTTACAAATGTTTCTTGCCAATGGCTCATGGACCATGTATACAACCATGTTAACTCATTGCTTAAATATTCTACTTTCTTTTCTGGTTAATCCTGGAAATAAGGACTTTCTCAATTCTGTAAGAAATCTCCAATTTTATAGTGCAGCTATTGCATTTAACTCTTACCATTTGCTTTCAAAGATGATTCTGTCTGCATCTCTAGGGAACTGGGAGCTTTTGTTTCCATATGCTAAACTGGAAATAGCATTCATTTTCCAGTAACTGAAACTTATTTAAGCTCCATGAATTCAGTTGCTGCCTTGCTACTTAATTTGGTTTTTATTTAGTTGTTGGTTTTTTTTCTGTCTGTCTCTCCTCTGGGTTGCAAATTATTGCTGAGGTATTTAACTCAACACATTCATTGTACTCCCTTGTCTTCAAAAGTATGCTCAACTTGGGAAATGCTGAGGATCTCATTTAAATTTTCCCCCACAAATAATTATAAAACTAAGCCTCTTGGCCTTTGGTTTCATATTCATTGAGTATCGCTGAGAAAAAGCATGATATTTGTAAGATGCAGCTCTTTTAATAGGATGTCTTTGTTATGTTTTTCTGTTACGTTTTTTGCTGTGTGCTTTTTCTTAGAATACAGAAAAAAAAAGTGCTTTGTACAATACATTTTCCTTTCTGCCATTCTTTCAAACCATTTTCTTGTTCTCTTTTGCTATGTATTAGTATTACTTCATTCCCCCAAATTTCCTTTTTCAGCCCATCCTCATCAGGACCTTTGAAGCTTGTATGGTTTTGCTGAAAATTTATGATTCAAGAGTTAGTTGTTTTCAGTAACAGGAAGATTTCTGCTAATATGCCTGCACTTTCACATTGGGTAGGAATTCTAAGTACTTCATCTTTACCTTCCACACAACTTTTACCTTTAAGTTTACTATTTTTTCCAAAACACCTTTTATTTTCTTCAAGGTGTAAGGACTGAACTTAATAATGTACTCCATGGTATAGTTAAGAGATCTCTGAACAACTTTTTTCCTTATATTAGAATACAAACCCAGTGCAAACAAGCAATGTGATATGGATGTTATTTGTCTCCAAGTATTCAAAGCCCGTTGTTACAATACTTGGCTTTTGGCATTCCTTTAAGCTGATAACATCCAACTATTAACTCCAAATGAAAATGAGTGCTGGATGGAGGTCTTAAGCTAAATGTAAGGATATCATTGCATGTTCCCTCAGTTTGAAGCTGTTGCCTCTGTCTGTCTGCTCTAGTGTTTGTGTGAAGTGATGTTGAGCCCAGGGGCTCAATGGAACAGTGGGACCACCTCTTCTGACTGCAGACAGCAGCGACTTCAAATTACATGCAAAATGAAACAGCATCCTGAATCACACACAGTCCCAATTCCTAACCAGTTTCCTAAACTCTGCTCCTTCTATGTTCAATTCATTCTCCAAAGACAATGATTTGTTCAAGACACTTGAGAAAGTGTATTTTATAATAACTGAAAGCAATACCAAGCCCCAGCCAATACCAACTCAGCCATCAATACCAATAAACCCACTGCCATAACATAGAAATGACAATGTTGGAAACTTAAAATCCAGTGGTTCTTCTTCATTTTCCATTGAAAAAAACAGTGGAAACTAATAGGTTCTTGGACTTTAAAGGTCTGTTTGTGGTTTTGTTTGAAAAGTAACAACTTCTCTCTATTAAGAGAGTAAACCACTTTCCCAGTGCCTTGTAGGTCAGACCACTTAAGTGGTTCATTGCAAGCATGTCTGACCACCAATTTCAGTAGATTATTACAGAGGCAGATATACAGTCACTTCTCTTTCTCTGGGGTTATCTGTACCCAGATTAATTTTACACATCTCTTTACTACTATAAACATTTATATCCTTGTTTTATTTCATGTATTCTTTTGAGTAGTCAACATCTATTAAGAAATTTACTAGCCAATATGACAAAAGAAAGGCAGATCTCAGTCACACAGTGGTGCTTTTTCCCCCCCCTGATCATTTGCTTTGGCAGTACAAACTACTTCTTAATTCAATCTGAAATTGGATTTATTTCATGACTACAGGAGTTTCTGCTGGCCTCAAGCACTTTTCATACAAATGAAAATTAACCTATATTACACATGTATTTAAAAGAGTATAAATGTGTCAAATTGAAAAGCTCTTCTTAAATTGCAAACAAAACTTTTTAATATTTTAACACTTGAGTTATGCAGGGAGATGTTGTGCTGAGACATAAAAAAATTTGATTCAAAAGGTACAATAAAAAAGGATGACCAATGGAGAAAAAAAGGAATATGGTGACTATCTAATCATTGATACAAAAACCCACTATGAGCTGACAACCAGGTATGGAATAGCAAGGCACAGAATAGTACAATTATCAGTAAACTCTTTTAACTAGGATTTCACCAGGAAGAAATATAAATTACATATTTGAGAGAATATAAATCCATGTACAGTCAGGTAGGCCAGCTCTGGGCTGTTCTCTTGTTGTAATTATGAAGAGGTTCCTGGCTAGGAAACCAAAACATTGTTCTGTAGTTAAAGAGAAAAAAAAAATTCCTGAACTGAGCTGCAAAATAGAAACGGAACCTCTTTCAAGAACAGAAATCCTGAATTTGCTTCTTTTATGAAAAACCTAAAGCTGTTTTTTCTAAAATAAATTTTGCTTGCTGGAAATTCTGGCAACTGCTGACTGCAGCTGTCAGGTTTATCTCCATGGCAGATGCCTGGAAGCTGTAAAAGCTCCTTCTTGGGGTCTGGTCTGCCTAATGCAGATCTGAGATTTGTTCTCTGGCTTCCAAAATCCATGAGCTACACAACTTGTGTTTTCTCATGCCTGAAATCTTCCAGTCCTAGAATACCTGGCTGAAAACATTGGAAAATGTGTGTCTGCAACCTCGTAGATTAGTGGACAAAATAACAGTCAGGGGCTGAGAAATGCCAGCCAGTGTTATCTTGGGAGCATACTGAAAATAGGATGTTTTCAGTTAGCATTTCAGTTTTGATAATTAGGCATTTCCAACAAAAATGTATTTTGTTAGAAAATTCCTAATCAGTTCTACTGTGATCAGTCTTTCAACATAAGGCACTCCTCCCTCTCCCCCCCAAAAAATCCGAAGCTAAAAGCCCTAAAAACAACCTACGAAACTTGACATTTATGGGTTAGTGTCTGAAAAAATATAATCGAGACTGAAGCTTTCATCGTAACTTCTGCAGTATGAATACAACTTCTTTTATACTCTGACAGCTCCAAAACACTGAGTATCCACGTTCCACTATTCATGCTTTGCAACTAATGAATCTACCTCAAGGTAACACTGTGAAAGGAAGAAATATCCTTTGACAATGCAGTTAGATGCCGTATCTGTGCTATGTTGTTTAAAATCTGCTGTCAGACTATGTAAAACCCAGGTGGCAGTAATTTAACTTTCCAGCTTTGACTCCATTTTGTCATTTTACTTCAAAGCTTTTTTATTGTATGCCAACCTAGACTCTCAAATAAAGTGTGGTCCTTTCTTTCACAGGAATATACATTCAAGTGTGACCAAAGATACACCCCCAAGCAGCTCTTCAAATATAGATGCCTAACTTTTTTCTAAGCTACTGCAATTCGGCAGAGGAAATACAATTAACTAAGCAACTAGCTAAACAAATGAACGTAAAGAAATGTGAAAAAGAAGCTTTTAAAATGCCACTTAGATGAAAAACATGTCTGCATTACAGCTTCATCAGAACACAGCTGTTGAGTCTCACTATAAGAAACTTAGTACTCTGGCAAAGAAAAGATTCATGCAGGTAGGTTTCTGCACATTAGCAATGTGCATTACTAGAGGCATAAAGAATTAACTAGTACTGTGAATTATCCTCATTAGCACCAATGGCTTAAAAGCCTTCACCAGAATAAAGGCCCTTTGTCATTAAGTTCATTTCTAACAGAGTTTATGGGTCAAGCATCATGAGTATTCAATTTCATCAGGAGAACATCCAAAAAATATGACTGAGGAAATTATGATGTAAAAATTAGTTGTTTAGTCTGTGCTGTCTACTCTACTAGAAATACTGATGCACTACTGACACCACTGACAAAGTTCAAAATACATAGGTGTCAGTCCCCTAATAAGTAAACCCAAAGGATCTTATTTGCTTCAGCTTATAGTCACAGAGAAGTTTAAAAAAATGTAAAAACATAATTTGAAGTATTTTCTCAGCTTGTTCAGATGACTGGGAAAAGTCTCTCAGGTGTTTATGGATGGCTGTGAAGTAGAAATAAAACTAACAAACAAACAATCCTCCCCCAGTCCAAAACAATTCCATCTCTTGCTCCCAAAGTAGAGACATCATATCCACCCTCCACTAGCAAAAACCAGGACTGCCTGAATCACACAGTCACCATAGTGCATGGTCTTCATATCCACAGTCAAGAAACTGCATTTTTTAAAGATTATTCCCTCAGCAGCAGACTTCCTTAATTTAGGAGAATGAGCTGAAGCCCACTGTAGTCAGCAGAAAAGCTCACACTGGTTACAGTGATTTGGATCAGGATGGTAAAGTCCAGGCTCATAATGAAGGCTCCTAATTCTTCTCATTTTTTTTCAGTAAGGGACATATTTTCATCTCAGTGAAGCCTATATAAATCTCCAATTCATCACCATTGCTTAGGATCTGTGCTGGCAAAAATGAAATTGGAACCTACTACCCCCAGCTTGTGTCCTCTGTCCTCCATCATGTTAAAACTCAGTCTCCTTCATGGCTTGGTTTTGATGTAATGGAAAGGCTGTCATCTGCTCCCTTCCATTGGAGGCACTCTGCTGTTAGAATTAGCATTGAAAAGTCATTTTTAGAAGCACCAGTAAGTATCAGCAAGTGAGGTTTCAGCTATCATTATTTCAGATTTCTGGTGCTGAAAAGCTTTGAGTACCATGTTTGTTTGTGTAGCCAAATTCTCACAGGCACCTTCCATGATTCTAAATCAAGATCTCTGACTTCCTCGATTTATTATGAAATATATGTATTTTCTTCATTTGGAAAATTCTACTATAACCAGAAATTCTGATTTTCATGGCTGCATCTTGCATAAAATAATGAATGAATTTGTCAAGGCAGAATGTAATTGTGCTTGGCTTGCTTAGGTAATGATATAATATAGTGTGACTCGACCTGCTGGTGCAGAACACAATCAGTATACATACTCTAGCTGGAGAAAACATAAAATAAACTGCTTAGTGAGAACTCAATTTGCTTAGAATTAGTAAAGGACAACTTAAGGCTTGCAAATGAAAAGTAGGAACTCAAAAAATTTGCATAAAAATAAAGCTAAGGCCAAGACAAAAATGTAAAAAAAAGAACACCTCCTAAGCAACTGAACACCTGAAGTAGTTATACAAAAGTTCCAACCCCATACACCTGGAAAGCTGCAACAAGAGTTGTGTCAGGTTAACATGCTGTATTTCTAGCTTCCATGGGCCTGAGAACTGTTCAGTGCACTACAAAGATATCTGCATATAGAGTAAGAATATAAATGCAGCTGCTTATAAACCCACTGTCTGGTATATCATGATGTTGCAAGTCTACATTAAAAAGAAATGCCAATGAATCAAAACACTTCAAATGCAATCTTCTTCTGTTTGTTTTCAGAGCCTCTAGAGCCCATTTAAACTAATTTTCCTGCATTTTCCATAGGTTGTTCATAGATTTACTGCTATAGGTGCAATAAGCTTGTCTGGTGCTAAAAGTAGAGGAACAGAGAGAAAAAAAAATCATAACAGTTTCTTGAAAGCTTCATAAAATTATATTCTTCAAAGGGCACTAAACCACTCAGTCGATCCTAATTCAGCATAAAACTATTTGCTCTCCAGTGGAGTGAGGCTGTGACCATTGGCCATTGCAGCAATAAGCAGAAGGAGCAATGTATCTGAGGGAGATGTACAGCTGGGCTGGGAGTGAAGAAACGTTTTAGAAGCTAGAACACAAGCAAGTGTACATAGTCTTAGGAGGGGAATTAATTTAGATCATTTAATGCTAACATATTGGACTAATCAGACGAGTAGGGGGCAGAGGGAACCACCACCTATTTGAGGTGCAACTCAACCACTTTATCAGGACAAATGATCAGACCTTACCTTCAGCTACAAAACCTTCCAGTTCTGAGCCTTTTCAAGCACATTTTCAGTACAGGTCTTAAAGGAAGGCCAAGGTGCCACTGTGGTCAAGAGCTAACACTTAATGTAGAAAGGCATCAATGGGGTTGAGCATTCTGCTTCCTGTCTATGCTAATGTACCCAAAAATTAGACATATGGAAGAAGTGGAATCTTTTATGTATCTTCTGCCTCTTAAGTGCCTGAAGTTTAAAGTTCGCATTTGCAAAAGTCCCTTATTTTTTAGGTCTGAGCAATGCTGAGCACAAAGCTGTCCAACCCTTACTGCCTTTTGAGTCTCTCCTAACAGAGTTTGATTTTGCTAGAAAACCACCACCAATCTTTTAAAAATTTAATTTGTCTGTCTTTTGGAGACTGCTTGGAACCAGTGGACTAAGATCAATGAATATATTATGCTGTGGGTTTCAAACAATATTTTTAGCAGGAGATAACAAATTTCAGCTAATATCTGATGTCAAAGGCTTTGAAGTGTGAAGCAGAAAGAATGAGGAATCAAATCACCATGGATATACCTCCTAAGCAACAGACAACCTCTACATTTTGTTATCAGTAAATTATTGCTTCTATATTTGCTTTTCTTTAGTCTAGAAATATTTTTAGGGCCATAAAACAAAATGAAGGCAATGTGTACGCAGAAAACAAGTCTGTGTTGGATTCTCAAGCTTTGAACTTTCACTGTCTTGTTCAAATTCATTCAGTACCATTTGTATAATAAAACTGGATTTGAGTTGGTTATCCAGTCAGAATTTCAAGGCTTTCATTTACCCAGCACTTCTCTGGGCCATGATTTTGGCTATCAAGTAATCTCCCTCTTACAAAAAAATGATGGTACAAAGCAATTGACTCCAGCATCCTGATGCTTTCATATGTGGGACACTGGAGGGGACACTTGTAGATAATGAAGTGTAATTGTAGATGAAATGTGTGCTGCACACACAATATTTTAAAGACCAGAGGACATGAGAAGTACAAGTTTAATTTCAACACAAATTTGCTGCATATTTTTGCATTCATGCTAACAGTCACTGGTGTGGCTGATAAGAAAGGTGTAATTCATGGAAAAATACAAGTTATAAATTCAGAATCAGCACGAATAAAATTACTTTGTTTCCAGGCAAAAAGAATCTATGTTTTTTTTTAAAAATCCATCCCTTTATGCTTCCACTCTGGGTCTGGTCACAGCACTTGGAAGTTACCTCTGATAAGTAAAATGAAATTAGTGATACAGTTGCTAATGAACAGGTACTCAAATCCTAAAACTTGTAACAACAAGACCAAATAAAACTCTCTTTAAAAATGGAAATCATAAAATAAAATTTGTTTTGGTGTGGGAAATATGAAGTGTTAAAAAAATCTGTACTCTCAGAGTGTAGGTCTAGCAAAGCTTTGGAGGCTTTTGTTTCATTGTTCTGCATTGATGTTTCTTCAGGCATCCTGCTATTATCCAAATACATCTCTTATTTCCACATACCTTGTAGTGGAAGAGGAATAATCCACAGAAGAGGCTGTACAGGTCAGCTGTGAGTAGGGAGAGGTTGACAGCAGTAGCACTGGTTTTCTTTATGACCACTGGCATAAAGCTGTAGAGGCCAAACATACAGGCACTAAAGCCAACATACAACAACCCTGTGGAAGAGAAATGAGAATCAAAGTGACCTTTCATGACTTGCACTGGGAGGAAGAAGGCTATGCTTTTAGAAAAGAATAAATAATGCTTTTTCAAAGAAGCACAGATTCAAATTACTACAGTACACACACACAAACACACAGACTAAGAACCTAATTCTAAATACATAAGAAAACCAGTGAAAAAACTATCAGCAGTGGACATGAGGCCTTTTGTGGTCTCAGCAACAGCAGTGCTGTTTTAAATCAGTGTCTTATGCTCCTACTGAATATCTCATGTCTAACATAAATTTGAATTAAATGATGTATTCAGACATATCAAATTTAGTCTCCAAAGGAGCTGAATATCCCCAACACCAAGTGGGTTCAATTGAGTTAGATAGAGCCCACAATATTTTCTGGGAATGGCCCCAAAAACTGGATGAAAAAGTATTTGCAAAGGAATTAGTGACAGAAGTCTTAGTACTATTCTGCCACCAAACCTGACAAATTATTTCACAGTTTTGCACCTCTGTTCCTTTAGCCCTTTATGTCCCCCTTCCTTAATACAGTTTTCCAGAGCTGGGACTCTTTCTTGCTATGTGTTCACAGAGTGCCTCACACAAATTGGATTGTTAGACACTAATATAATAAAAATAAATTACAGCAAAAGTCTAATGTAATTTAAAAACCTAAATAACTTACTGGGAAAGAATTTATTGCTACAGTTATTACTTGATAAATCCCAAGGCAAATTAATCAATATGAAGTTAAAAAATCAGCAAACACTTCACTCATTTTCTTTCATGCAAATGAGATTTCCTAGGCTGCCATATGATGCAGAATTCCCAGTTGATATACGAACAAGTCTAAATTTAGACTCGTGCCAGCTCTTCAGTGCTTGCTGTTATTGACTAAAAGTTGCAGAAAACATGACTACCAAAGTCCTGAAATGTATTTGAAGGGATGGGAAAAAGCCCATATGATTTGTATCTGCTTGCAGCTTCACTTATTTCAAAACTTAAGAAAAGCTGTCTACAGGACAAAACCAGTTGTGATAGCTCGAGTCCCTTAGAAGAATCTGCCGTACAAGTTCATCTGAAACAAATACAGCAGTCAAAAAATATCAGTGTCCACATATAAACTGCTATGGCAGGAATTTGAATTTATATTCAAAATATGGATAATCATGGTAAGAGCTGCTTTTACTAACAGGTATCAATTTTTCAATGTATGCATTTTATATGATACTACATGTATCTATGTAACTACAGAATCAGTTTAGACAGTGCTTGGAAGAGCTGCTTTCATTCTGCAGCTTCTCTGTAGTAGGAAAATGAATGCATCAAATGGAGCATAGTTTTGATCAGTAAGAAATCGCTACCATACATCAGCATTAAGTCAGCTTTGAGGCTTAAATCAAGAACAGGTCAGAAGAAAAAGACATTCTGGACTAAAAGTCAGCATTCCCAAAATATAGTCTGCAAATCACCAGCTGTTACACAAAGCCCCTACTAGTCAGTCGAGATTTAACACACCTATTCAGGTGCTCTGCTGGATTATGCTCTCAACTAATAGTATAATTTTATGGTGCTGCCTTAGTGTTCACATTCTTTGGCAGGCAACTATGTGCACTTCACAGGCTGCTTTTCCAAAAGGCATTTCAATTCCAGTGGAAAATTGCTTAAACTGTAGCCATCCTGTCAGAGGTAAATATAAAGTGGCATTTCATTTACATCTTAAAAATACACATAATTCCCACCAGCTGGATGACTTTTAGCAGCAACAATGAGGAAACTGGAAATAACATATAATTTTCACATATTACTTCTGAGTGGGCCAGACTAAAAATACCTTTTAAGTCAAAAGTTTGAAACCTCAGCTTCCCTGAGTGTTCCTGCAGTGCAGATGCCAGCCTTGAGAATCACCACCAATGCCCAAGTACCAGGTGCTGGGACTGTGTCTGACCAGGCACTAAGCCTCTGCCTGTAGCAGGCACTAGAAGTGCTAACTTAAGGGGTGCTTTTGTAATGATCTGCTGATCAGCTGGTCTGTGTTAAACCCTGAGAAGTTCATCATTCCTCTGTTTTCAGGCGTTCTGGCACTTTCCTGAACCAAAAGCTCAATGCTTTGAAGGCAGCTGTGGGTGGGATTCATTACACATAACTGGACAGGTGCTGAGGGTTGGTGGTCAACAAAGATTGGGAAATTTTAGGGTGCAGGTTGTCCACTCTCTGTTGTACAGCAGCTTTAGCATAGTAGGATTTGTGTAATGCTGGTTTATTGCTGCCGATAGACAGGAAATCTATTTGTCTAAATAGATTCCAGGTATCTACTCCTTCCTTCAGGTATCTATTCCTTCCAGGTAGAACAAATCCTGCCTTGTCTGTGAGTGTTCACCCTGATGGGTAAGGTCAACAGTTTTGTCTGGTTGGCTGTTAATGCCTCGCAAGTGTCTGAACTGGGCATTTAGGATCATAGAGGGAGTCAGGCTGAAAGGGAGTCAGAGGGCTGTAATTCAAATCTCACTCAAACCAGGATCAGCTGTGACATCAGACCAAGTTCCTCAGGACTTTGCCCAGCCCAGTCTTAAACCTCTGAGGCTGAAGGCTACACAATCTTTTGGCAACCTGCTACACTGCCTGCCCTGGAGTAGTGAAGATTTTCCTTTTATCCAGTCTGAATCTCTCATTTCAGCTTCTGCCTGTTGTCTCGCATCCTTCTCTCATGCACTGCTGTGAAGATCTTGCCTCTGTCCTAATAACCTCCTTGTAGGTAACTCCTCCAAGCCTTCTCTTCCGTAGGCTGAACAAGCCCCAATCCCTCAGTATTTCCCCACTTCTCTTTAGAGTAGGCATCTTCACACAGGTGGTCAGGATCTGCCCCCAGGGACTGCTGTAAAGTAGCCCAGGTACCACCAATTCTAACGTAGCTTGAGAACTTCTCTTTTAGTTCCTGAGCGTGCTGGCTGAATGTTGCATGCTTTATTTAGCCTTTGTGTTTTGATTCCAAAAGCCATTGTTTCATTCAGATGGAATGGAATCAGTTATGATTTTTCATAGTGTCTTCTTGGAATTAAATATTCAGCACACATGCCCCTATAATAAAGGATATTTCCTGGGAGATTCAAATTGGCTTTTCTCTTAAATAAAACTGACGTTAGTTTATTTGTTATTATTTCATCTATCACTCTACAAAATGTGTCATGGTCTCATATGAAACCACTCAGTCAGAACAGTATAATCATTCTTCTTTCAGTCAAGTTGTCAGCAAGTATTAATGCTTAAACCTTCAAGGATACAAACAGAGTTACACTTATGTATACTAAGCTTGAAGATGATGCTGTGTATCAGGGGAATTTCCAAAATTAAAACCAGGAGTGCCACAGCCTGTTTTAAAAACAACAGACATAACAGATTTGCTTTAGATCTTTATATTAAAAAATAATTTGCATTTTACACCAGTTGAAAGGTAGCTCATCCATTTTTAATAGCACAATTATGGCAGATGGCAACAGGCCACCTTGAGTTACTTATTAAGTTGCCTGCTGTGACTTTATGACTACCATTCAAAACGCTGATGATTTAACTCTGCTGGACTGCAGGTTTGAGTCTGTATCAGTGGATAACTATTCAGGACAGGGATGTAAACACCCTGACACAGATTTATCAATCAGTACTTGACAACCTTTTATCTCTGCCAATGCAACTGAAAGGACACCGAGTGAAGTGGAAACCAGGGAAGAGTACAGAACTACAGATAATTGCCACCATTTTATCTGTGTTCAACTACACCATGTTTCCAATTATTGCTCTAACAAGCAAGAACATAGCTATGATGCTATAGCTAAGATGATGTCCTCATGAAACATAAGGACTCTTCAGAATTAGTGACTTTCAATGACATTTTAATGGCATCACAGACCAAGTCAGACTTTATTTTAATAGCACATTTCCCTGATACTGAATTACAGATAACTCCCATGGAAGTATATATGACATTTACAGGGATAGTAGACTAATTCACTATGACCATTGCTAGTTTCATTAGTACCAGATTGATTATGTCCCTGAGCTCCTTATCATGAAGTATAAACAAACACTGATGCAATTATGCTGATTATCCCAGATTAAAGAAGGCCAATACACATAGAGTATGCAATTGAGTCTATTTCTCCACAGATACTTTAAATTGATTTGTTATTTAGTTTTACACCTCACCCATCAAATCTACAAGATTTCTAGGTGCAGTGTTTTGTAAAAGATGCACTCTTTTTATTAAGGTTTACCATGGTAAGAGGAAACCACAAACTATGTTTAAAGAAAACAAGACTGTGTTCCATAACTTGTATCTCCTGTTCTCAGGGATTCACTGCATAATTGGTTGCCTTTGCACATTTCTCATCTGGCATTTTGATGTTCTGAAACTAGGTGACAAGCTATTGATAATGGATTGCCAAAGCTTGAATCCCTTGCTGAGTGAATACTATACTATTAGTATTCTTTTATTTCTTGTATTGTCATAAATAGTAAACAAGTGATTATAAGGAAGCTCCTAAATGCTGATTTGCTTTTTAAGGAAGTAATTTGTCGGAAAAATTAGAAGGCAGTCTTAGATCATAAACTCAGGTCCCCAACAGAAATGGGAAAATGCAATCCACTGCATAGCAGAACACTGTAGGAGCTTCATTATGCATGATGCTACCAAAATCTGTGAAAAAGACACATCTGTTATAATCCACCAAGACCACTTGGAAAGCAATTAACCAGTTGCATACAGAAATGCTCCCCTTGGAAAGGAGTTTATGAGGCAATAATATGCACAGAAAGTACTTTTTTAGGTTTTGGTTTTTGGATTGTTTTTTGTTGTTGTTGTTTTTAGGTTCCATTTTCTTTCTTTAGCATTCACTGAAAAGGTTTGGCTCTTAATGCCTACCTCATTTATTTGTCCCTGTGTTGCACTGAATCTTAGAACTGAAACCCTATTATTGCTTTACTTCACAGTTTTCTGAGTAATTATCTTATGGCATTCATATGCTTAATCTAACGGTGCAAACAAGGCATAGTACAGCAGTGGGAGGACAGATTATGTAAGAAAGGTTATGAGGCACATGATTCAACCTTTGGCAGCAATGGGAGGATAAGTCACAAACACTGGTTCCTGTGAAACTTTTTGCTTGCCTCTACAAGCATTAGTTTTCTCCAAGCCTCCTTCTGCAACTATCTTCAGTGAGGTAAAGTGTTTTCTTACCTATTTGCCAGTCCCAGGGAACTTTCAACAGCTCTTTATGTTCCATGATTGCACTATAAGAGAAGAGAAGGCAAAATTTGATGGAAAAGAACAGAAATTAAATTACTTCCACTCATTCAATTCAAATACTGGACAAAACAACATAAATAACATCATCACAAAAAATCTCAGAAGGAAACAAATGCAATCAGACTTTGCTAATCCACTCTGGCATTATCCCTGTGCCCATCTATTGAAAAGATCTTCAGGGCAGTAATCAGACATGATAGTATACAATTTCCTTTGGTTTATTTCTAGCTCTCTATATACCTGATGGAAATGCCCATCCCCCTATATATCCAATCCTCTTGTGCTCTTCTGACTAAATATTATGAAATCTTTTGAACTTCAGTGATTCATAATGTATCTGTCTGAGTTATTCACCATTCAGAGCAGCTCTGTAGTGTCAAATAAAGAGATATTACTCACTGGCTTTGGGGAGAACACCTGTGATGTTTTACACATTGAGAGAGCTCAAATAGTCAGAGCAATGAAAGAAAGCAAAGGATGGGCCCAGCCATGAAAGTCCATTTTCAACATTTTATATGTCTTGCATTATACATTAACATCAAAATCCCAGATCCAGAAAAATCTAAGGTGGCAACAAGTCAGGTCATCCCAATCCAGGCAAACAGACTCTTGGCCATTAGATATCTCATGAGCTGCTTGGTCTTCAGTCAGATAACCACTTTCTCTGATCTCTGATTTCCAGATAACTCCTGATGTGCAGAACTCTGCATGATAGTCTGGACACTATTTTAAACAGGTATAAAATATGGAATTACATAGATTGAAAAACAACATACATAGTTCAAAAGGTGCTACATGGAAGACCAAGTCTAATAGTAAAACTGTAGGAACTCAGTGCCTTCAAGATTAATCTGGTCTAGAGAGCTGCATCCTGGAAATTCTAATTTGCTTGCTGCTGATGTGTGGCAAATCTAATACTGTGTACAGAATAATAGCATTATTTTGTCTGCAAAATAACTAAATTATAAGTGTCTTTGCATGCATAAGGCATATATCTCCTATATTAGCAATTCCTGAAGACCATCAGGAAAACGAACTGCAATGTCTCTTGTTCTGACAAACAAATTCTATTACAACTTAAATGTAGGAACATTGCTTTCACCCAACTGCCTATGTGATACAAAAGAAGTATAAATCAATATGCTATGGTCTGTGATTCATTATGATCTGTGAAACAAAGGGAGGTAAGAGGAACTTTGCCAGAAGTTGCCATTTAGTAATGCCAGACTCACTGATGAATTGGGACCACAATCATCTTTGAAAGGTTGTGGTGACTGGAAGAATTCCCAGATGATTGAAGAGATACAAATAAAACATTCAGTATCAAAAAGAGCAAATGAGTCTGGCCAGCCTCATGCTAACCTTTGGGAAGATTATGAATCAAATCTTCCCAGAAACCATTTTCAGGAAATGAAGAAGACATGACTTGAAACAGCCAGCACACACTCAAGAGTGAACCATACCTGAACAAACTGCTTTCTACCATGAAATGACTGGCTCAGTCAAATAAAAGAGAGGTAATGGATGGGAGGATGAGGTATAACCTACCCTGATTTTAGCAAAGCTTACAACATGATTTCCCAAAAGGTCTTTAAAGACTGAAAAGATATGCACAGGATGGGTGGACTATGCTCAATATAGACTGAAGAAAAAGGCCAGAGAAACATCAGGAAGTTCAAGAAAAGCAAATTTTAACTTCTGCACCTGGGTGGAATCTCCCTAGGTTGGAAGATAACTGGATAGAAAGCTACTTTTTTAGAAATACAAAAGGAAGTCCTGGTGGACATCAACCTGAATGTGAGTCAGCAATGTGTCCTTGGAGAAAAGAAGGTGAACAGCATTCTGTGTTGTTAAAGAGTCTGGCCAGCAAGTTGTAGGACATGGTTTATGAGACAGCAGCTGGAGTACAGTATCCAACTTTGGACTGCTCAGAATAAGACAGACATTGACTAATTGGACAGAGTAGAGTGGAGCTCTGTCAGAATGGTCAGGTGGCTGGAGCACAAGAGATAGGAGGAGATGCTGAAACAGTAGGGCTTGTTCAGTGTGAAGAAAAGAAGGGTAAATTGGGGGTGATGAGGACTGGACAATAGTTACGGAACAGACGGTCAGACTTTCCTTGGAGGTGTATAACAAAAGGATGAACAGACAATGGACATGGGTTGCAATGTGGGAAATTCTGATTAAAGAAAAAAAAATGCTGGTCAAACAGTATAACAGGTTGTCCAGCAGGACTGGCATTTCAATTCTTGGAGATACTAAAAAATCAACTGTACAGTTTCCTGGGCAATCTGATGTAACTTTGAAGTTAGCTTTGAATTGCTTTGAGTAGGAGCTTCAAACAGATGACCTTCAGGGGCCCAGCACAAAAAGGGTTGTTCTATGATTGTATGATTCCATCAGACAGCATTATCTCCATTTGCTGGGTGGTTGCTATATTTCAGACTCTTGTCAACTAACTACTTCTTTTTTGATATACAGTTCCATCCTGTTTCCATTACATTCAGTCCACTACACATCTCTTTCCATCGTGTCTGGAAAGTTAGCCAACTTTGCCTTAACACCTTGGTCCTTCTCTTGCTACCAACAGGCATTCCAGGTTTATTTTACGTTCCAGGCTAACAGTAAGCACTCTTGCTAAACTGTTCTAGAAAACAACATCCTATTTCTTGAAAGATCTTTTCAGAGACACAGCCCTGTAGTAGAGCTGACGCACGAATTAATGTGAGTGACATACACTTATGCAGGTATTTGTAAATACACATAGAATAAAAGGCAAATGGCAAGGATTTTTGTTACAATATTATTTTGAAATCAATGCATATCCATAAAATGGATATTCACTTGTGAGTATTGTTCTGTCTCTCCCACATTTAGCATAGTCTTACACGCTGTTTCTTATTTTCCCTTCTTCAGAACTGAACTGCTCCCTGTAAATCTTATGAACATGAGAATAACACCTCCAGTGGTTTAACCACATGTTGCCCATCCTTAATCACACTGAGGATGCCAACCAAACTTTAACCAATGCTGTGTCTACCATGCTGGAAAATGATCTTATTTCTCACACATTCCTTCCTCAAACTACTTCAGTTTAATGAGCATAAAGGTCCTGTATTGCCAGTCATGTTGCAAAGAAAGAGTCTGCAGTTGCAACCTGGAGAGCTGGCTTCTCTTTGAAATAATTGGTATATTTAGTTAGATTAAACCTCTGTGAACACATAACTCTGTGACATCTGCTCTTCAGTGGAAAAAAAATGCTGAATTGCTTCATAGAACCAAGTAGCAGAAAAATTACTGGCCTGCCCCAGGATGCAAGTTTTTATACCCTTGTTAAAAAAAGTATGTACTTGAGCTATCTGTGGTTGGGTCTCCACAAAGTGCCACAAAAGCACTAGCACAAAATGCTGCAGAAGCTGGGAGAGAAAAATCTGCTTGGGAGAACTTCTGGGCCAAAGGCTGACAAGGAAACCCTTAGGTCTTTCAGCATAAACATAGTTTCTTCTTGTTTTGTTCCAGTTTTTTCCTTTGTATACAAAGATGCTTTATTCAAGCACCATCTTCTACCCAGGAAAACAGCTCACAGACCCTGAATTGTGCCTAACTGTCTAGTTCAAGAGGGGATAATGGCACTATAATTAAATTCAGGAATACAAGACATGTACATGACAGTTTACACACACAGAGCAAGACAAAGGCACTGATTTTATGCCACCAGAATCATTTAGTAATTGCCTATCATGAACACTGTAGGTGACAAAAATGCTTTAGACAAAGATGCTAGGCACATCTATGCACTCTTGAATTCTATAGTTTTGAAAAAAGAACTACTTGTGTTGCAGCCTGTCAAAATAAATAATTTTTAATCATACTTTCAGGTTCCACATAAATATAATAAGCTTCCTGGCTAAAGAAATACAACTAATTGAGTGGGAATTGATGTGTCATTGTTTTGATCAGTCTCTCTTCTTAGAAGCTGAGTAGCTCAGGTGTGCAGGGAAGCAACTTGGTTTTGACTAATAATCAAAAGTTATTCCATGTGACAAGCACTAGTGATGGAACTGCATAAAATGTAGAAATCTTGCATGCTGACTTTTACAAGACTGTCAACAGTCACAGTATTTACAACATTGGAAGCTGCCTTCCAGTTCTTAGACTTGCGTGTGGGATGGTTAGGTACATGTAGATTCAGACATCACTCAGTAGCTCTTGAAATGCATGAAAAAAATCACTTGAGTACTAAATACTTTGAAATGAGAAGGCCAGTTTCCTAAAGACTTTTTCAGAATTTCTGCTGTATCATAATGTAGTTACACAGCATGAGACAACCAGTAAAATACCTTTTCTACCTCTGTGTTATTCTTATTCTTATTCTTATTCTTATTCTTATTCTTATTCTTATTCTTATTCTTATTCTTATTCTTATTCTTATTCTTATTCTATTCTTATTCTTATTCCTATTCTTATTCCTATTCTTATTCTTTTCTTATTCTTATTATTTCTACCTTTGTGTCATTCACATCCACCAATCTGAAATGCAAAAAACCAATGCAAAGTCCAGAGCAAGAGAACACCTACTTCTTCACAGCAAATGGCTACGTTGGAAGAGAAGGTTGGGGTACCTGAATGGAAGCCACAGCTGCACATATTGGAATGAACCTGGGGCTCAAACCTGTTCACTTACAGCTGAATTCCACTGAAGAAGGAGCCAAAGAGTCCAATCATGCCCAGAAATTCCACTCGACTCAGATTTCGGACGATGTACTCCTCACAAACGTTGGAGATGCCATATAGTGTTGCTCCACCCAGCACTAAGAGATCCCCTATCAGTTTATTTTCACCTAGGAATAAACAGAGGGAAAATTGGAATGCCTCCAAACAACCAGCTTTTGTCTAGAACCACTTCTTGCCTACAGATTTCAATCCTCAGTCACTAAGTAGCTCATATCTAGGTTAATAAGCTGAATGCAAATGTTCTGTCATTTTAACAGTTTTCATTCAACACCATAGCAAACAGTATCAGGGATAAAGGGAGAGCATTATCCCTGCTACAGATAAGAGAATCTGAAAGACCAAAAATTTCGTAAAAAAACAATCCTGAAAGCAAGTGGCACTCCTTCAGTGATTAATCCTTTTAATTTTATGATTATTATTTTATTACTATTATTATTATTATTATTACATACTTTGCAGACAGAATGACACTCAGCTCTATAGAGCAGTTTGTATCTCATTTTGAAATCTAACAAGTTTAAAACATGTCTGGTATTTAGATGTGAAAGCAGCTGAAAAATGCCATGTACCTGTGAAATGAAAGGAGAAATTGCTACAACCCCAATACTAACCTCATTTTCACATGAAGTGGTTTGAGAAGAAAGAGAAGAGGAAGGCTGGGGTGTAGACAGGCTGATGATAATGACATATTTTTAAAATAGGTTCAATTAACATAGCAGTACCTAATGCAAGCAATGAACACCAAGATGTATTTTCCATACCTTCAGGTATATACACTTATTAGGAAACTGTATTATCAAAGACTGAAGTATTTTTAAGACTTTGAGGCTTTTATTATTGGTAGTGAGTAGGGCTGCAGAGAGATCTGATCAAGATCAAGTTTCAGCTTGAAAACTGAGGCCCTGGCTTTGCAAACTGATGAATGAATACATGATTTGTTAAATGATTTCTACAAGAGTTACAGCTTCACCAAGCTGTCAGACACTGCTGCAGAACCATATTTTGAAAGGCTGGATTTTCCTTTGAAAAGGTTCAGTAGAAGTGAAGTACTAAACTGTATTTTTTTGAAAGAAACTTCATTTTCTTTTAAACAAGCTCTTGATTTCTTTTTTTCAGTTCCTGTCTTTTTAAGTTTTTTTTTTTTTAAGTGTTTTTTTTTTATTGATTTTTAAAATACACACTGCAGTAAACAAAAATGGAAGCCAAACAATCTGACTGGTTCTGACTGGTTCAAATGATCTTTCCAATATTTTCCTTTCTGAAGTTCTTTTTAAGCCTTCAGTTTTCATTCAAAACTACCGTGCTGAAATTTCCAGTCAGAAGAAATTTGGTCATAAGAGGACAGACCAAGGGTTCATTTATTCAGTATCTTGCCTCCAACACTGGTTATAAGCACCAGAAAAGTACAAGTTGCTTAAGAACTATTGGAATAAAGTTAGAATGCTTCAAATAATAGTGTCTTAGTTTTCAGCATTTTTCAGCTCAGAGGAGTTGTGGCTTCTGTCTATCTACCAAACACTCCTAGATTTCACTTTCATGTACTCATCCATTCTTTCACTGAATTTCTGCTTTGCATTTATCTTGATTGACTGCATGTTTACATTTGAGCATTTATCCTTTTAAGATTTGGTACTTATTTTGCTTTTAGTATTCTTTTGCAATCAGCTGTGGAAGATGCCCTTAATTCAAAATAAGCATCAGCACTTTAGAAAACCTCTTCACGTACCCCTGATGCATTTGATGTTCCACAGTGGCTTCAATCATCCCTCACTGAGCTCTCTCATTTGATATTTATTACAGCTGCTCACTAACACTTTGGGAAGTGCTGCTGAAAAAGCTTTTGACCTTAAGAGCTCAGCTATGCTGAACTCCTGAGACAAAAATATCATCTTTTTGCAACTGCAAAACAAAGTCTGCTCAGCATCTGAGCATTTTCAGAGAGATGAAATGGCCTCAAACACCTCACCCTGATGGCTCTCCCCAACAACTCATGCTTGGAAAGTCTCAACTTTCAGGACTCTCCCAGAAGAGGAAGTCAAGATCTGACCAGAGCACAGATGTGGCCAGCCCAGGATCCTCTGGCACTGAGCAGTGCTGGGCTGTAGAAAGCATACAGAAACAGAAAATTTTTAACAGCCACTTCTCAGTAGATCAGAGATTTTCTGAAATGGTAGTTGCATTAGATCATCAAACCTGAGAGATTCTTCATTAACTGGAGTGAAGTCCATATATTTTTTGCCTAGTTTTAACAATACTTCATGTGTTTTGAGCTTTTAAAGCCAATACCTTGAATTATAGTGGACATCTCATAATTTTTGGTTGTGAGAAATATTTCAGAATCACTTTGTACCAAATCTCTCCATACCACTGAAGACTTCATGTACCTTTATTGTATTCTGTCTCATCTTTCCTAAGGGATGACAAGTCCCAGTCTGCCTCCACATCTTCATCATGAACCTATTTTAGGCCATTGAACAGCTTTCTCACCTTTCTCCATTGCTTCTATAGGCCTATTTTCTGGTCATTTCTTTTTGAAATGCAGGAACTAGAGTAACATATGGTACTCAAGAGGTTAGTGAATCAAAACTTTTGATAATGGCATAAAAATGTTTTTATTATCATTTTGGTTTCTTTTCTAATATATCCTAGCATCCTGGTTGTCAAATGCTTTTTGTTTGCTTCCTCAAGTGTCTGATTTTAGAATTTTCCCCTAAGACCCATATATACTAGTAGAGATATTTACATGGATGTAAAATTCACATGAATCTGCTGGTTTTATTGCTAAGGAAATATGTACCAACTGACTAGAGCCATTTGAAAGGCTTTCGGGTCAATACAGTTGTACTTGACCAATTTAATGGAATAGGTCATTCTGAAGAAACACAAGGCATACACTGGCAAAACATGCTTCAAATTAACCACTGTAAGCATATTTACTGTTCTCTGGAAGCAGAAGTCATACAGTCCAGAGAAGACTGAATGTTCTAGGGACTAGTTATAGCACTATAGCGTAACATAAATAATTTAAATATGAACTATGTTATGACAGAACTGCTTTTCACACTCTCACTGGACCACTTTGCCACATTTTTACCTTAACCTCCAACATTAAGACAGGTTTCTCTTTTTTTTTTTTTTTTTTTTTTTTTTTCTGTAATTTTATCATGATGATGATAATAGCTAAAAATTAGCCTTAATGTGTCCGTCTTGGACTAAACACACTCTCATATCTTCATCAACATGTCTGAAGTGACCAGTTTTACAAAACAGTGGTAAGCTAAAGCTGTGAAGTGCTTTGAAAAATCTGGATGAAACACCTAGATGTCTGTGTCTAGAGGCCTTTGTGCATTACGGGAGCACAAGCACCAAGATACCTCAGGGACATTAGTTCAGAAAAGTGTTATTTTAAGGCATACTTGGCATGTAAGGTGATAGAACACAAAGTACTCAATAGTAATTGCTTTTTCCATTGAGTAATGTGCAAAACATCAGTCAGGATACAATAAAAAGAGATAAGCTACCAGATATTTATTGAAAGTTGAGAGTATACCTGCACTTTATACCTAATTCCTCCAGATAGTTTGGAAAATACCTGTTAATCTATCAGTGATGCATTTTAAATTCATGTTCTCATACTCTCAGAGCTGACAGGCTAAATTGCTGGATGCTTAGCAAAGCCTTCTGGCACTTCTAATACAGTAAATAGTATGGTCAACAGGAGCTTTAAGGTGTCAACAGATCTTATCCACTAAAATACAGGATAAAGAGAAGAGTTTACTTAGGACAAATACAGCATCATTGTTTCAGTGTATTCATTTCTTCTATCTACCCAGTTCTAGGAAATATCCTAGAAATAGTGTGGAACACTATAATGAAGAGTTTCAAGAATTAATTTTCTTTTGCTGTCAACCCTTTTTATTTGTAGGTTTTTAATGTATAGTTTTATCCCTTGAGAAAAATTAAACCAGCTGATCTATTTTACTCTGTAAAAAGCAACATCATTAGTAACATCATTTTGCCACTTATAAAGAAGAAAAAAAACCTGCAGTGTCTCTGCACCAATAAGCATGGATACTGTTTTTCTAATGTAGGTTCAAATTAAAAGGTGATAATGCACCTTAACATAATTTTTCTGGACAAATTTACCAAACAGCTATAGCTGTGCTTTGATAGTGAATTTGGCAAATGATATCGAACTGTTGCAGTTGGATAGTGAGGTATCAGTGTTTTTCAATCTGTTCCTTGTCCACTGAGGTCCATTTGCACCCCACACACCAGCTGATCCACAACTCACCTGCCCTAGCATGTCATTTTCTAGTTTACTGGGACATGGTGTTACAGTTTATAGTAGAAATAAAATAATATTGGTTGTAAAATTTTAAAATGGACAAATTAAGAGTTAGAAGGGGCTCGGGTAGACTAAAACTCTGGAAATAAGTAACTAGTTAAGAATGAGCTAACCCTTACAAGAACAATGATCAAAGGAGAATAAGGAGTGTGTTGACCCCATCAGCAAAAACATTAATCAAAAGGAGAATAGTTAAGCAAACTGATGTCATATACCAAAGATCAAAATAAAATATTGTATCCAGGTGGTGGGCCAGGTGGTAATGACAGCTGAAATGGTAAACCGTGGATTTACAGTTTAAGAGATGACTATCTATTGTTATTTGTAAGATCTATGTGACTGTTTGTCTATTGTTATCTGCATGATCTATGTGACTGTTTGTGACTAAAGTTTATGTAACTCTGTACGTGGCCTGTAATGAAAAAAGTATAAAAGCTGAACCAAAAATGAGGGTCTTCGGAACCCTGACTTGGGACGCTAGTCCTCAGGCTTCCTGGGCCCTGGATAAAGCACCGCATAAACTGACTCTGTTGGTTTGTGTTTTGGTTACGGGCAACAATGGGATGTTTCCCCTGGAACCCAGAGCTGAAATCTCAGTCCCTATGAAATCAGTCATTCCCAATGCAGCCTTGGCTGGTTGATTTTATAATACAGAGTATATTCATTTTAGCTGGGTAGGGCTATATCAAGAGAAGACCAATGAATTAAAGTCTTTTTTTAGGATAAAGGAGCAGGATAAAAGGGAGAAGGGAGATATGGTGAGTACTGTCACAAACTCCCTTCTTTTATTTAGTAGCATCCTGGCAAATGCAGTTCTTACAGCACTTGCATTTGTATTCAGAAAGCTGAGTCAAGAATTTTAAATCCCACTGTATTATGCTCAGCTCACAATTCAGTGCTTTTAATTAAGAATGAAAACTGTGCCTAATTGACAATCTTTGAAAAGAATTTCCATCCTTCCCACATCATTTGGGTTGGCACTAGAGAAATCAATGTGACAGAGGAAGCTGATCGATGAAATCTAGCTCTGTCTAGTCTGCTTTAATAGCTACACATAGTTATTCATGTGATGCCACATATAAAACTGAACATTTTAGACACAAGGAGGTTCTTTTCAACAGTGATGTAGGCAACCCACAAACCATTACTCTGAGACTGTGTGCAAAACCCAGCTGGTACAGTTAGTATGTAGGTTTGGTGTCTTTTAGCACCTTCCCAGCCACCCTGCCTTTGCAAGGAGAAAAGGAGCAAAATTGAAAAGCAAGAGTACACAGTGGACAGGAGAGGTGTTCATGACTCAAAGATGTAGTCAATATGGAAAGGAAGCAATTGAGTTTTGCAGTCAAACAACTAAGCTAGAGCAGAATGAAACCATAAAGATCTAGCTGGTTGCTGTAGCACAGAGGGTGACCTGGGTTGCAGACACAGGTTTCACAAAGTCTCTTTACAGCAGTGCTGACTTCTGTGTGTCAGCCCATTTTTGTTCTCTTTCCCTTCTGACAAAGAAGCAACTTGGAATGGTGCAATGCATTATATCCCTCAAGGCACAGGGTTTCTTGACTACTTTTTTATTTCTATTTTTTAATTTTGGTCTCAGTCTGACATGTTCTGGTCAATGGTTTCTCTGAAGAGAGTATGGACATACAACCCACCCATCCTTACTCACCTGCTCCTTGCTGTCTCCCAACAAGGACATCTGCTCCAGCCATGCAGCCCATGCCCAAAATGCAGACCACGATCCCAATAAAATGTACTGCCTTGTATCGGACCAGTAAGAAGAACCAGGAGAGCAGTATCACCACTGGGATGACAAAACAGTCTAGGAGCTGTCAAGAAAGAGGAAAGATTTAACAAATTAACCTGCTAATACTTTGCCCTAAAATACTAGGATAGATTCCAAGAGAGGGGAGCAGGGCTACTTAGTAATAGCACTTTCTACCAGACAGCAAGTGTATGGAAGTGGTTGGCCCATCCATCAGACAGAAGATAAAACTAGTCTGCTCATGACTATTCCATGAATTCAGGAGAGCTGTTGCTTTACAGTAACATCAAAATGCACTGCCTTGCTCTTGGATTCAGGTGCATATTTCAAATCCATGGGAAGGAAACCTGGGCCAAAAGAGAACCACACGGCTCCATCTGGTCCTCACCTCTGCTGATTAACAGACAAAGACTGAGAGCGGTTTTCCTGCAGTCTAGACATATGATTTAAATCAGTCATTTCAGGTCTAATTAGCAGGAATGTTCATAACACACAAGTTGACCCGATTTATTAAATCTGGCCATATAAATCAAGGGGCTTCTGCATACAGAATGCTTATGGAAAATTTGCACCATGTGGGGACTTTTAGCTTCTTGAAAATACAGTAGTATATGCCTCTGAAAGAGTAAAAAGAAAGGAAAAAAAAACCCCACAAAAAAGCCCCCCATCTTTCCTGTAGTGCAAGAAACTCAATCTTCTTGCCAATAAACCCTGGGTAAGAGTTTTTTCAAAGAAATGTTATGAAACAAATTTTTTACTGTTTTGTTTTGTTTTCCAGAGACATCCAGGGATAAACCCAGAGAACCTGTGATTAAAAAGAAAAAAAAAAATATGCACCAACTACTTGTGAGAGGACCTTGATATTTTCAAATAAAAATATATTTTAGAAACTACCAGTACTTCATCAGGAGACAAAATCCTGGTGTTAAAACCAGCCAAAGAAACCTGATTTTATTATTTTACTCCAGCTTCCTAAAAGGCTACAGTAATTAAAAGTTATGATTCTGTGGACTTTGCAGGGTACACTACTGTTCAGTGCCAATTGATATAGTAGGAACCAGAGCTATATGATTGCATCTTCTTCCTAACAAAAATGTGTACAACAACCAAAGGAAAAGACAGTGTCCACAGCTCTGGAAAACTACTCCACATAATGATTTTAGATGATGCAATTTGGGTGTGTTACCTGCTACCTGCTCGCACAATGTGATTTAGTACTAAGAATATTAAGTAGTATAAAAAATTATCACATCTCTCTCAACTGCTTTTTCCATGCGCTATCTGAAAAGATTTTTGGATTATTTCAAGAACTTCAGTGCTTAGAAAGAAATTCCCTAAACGTGAGACACCTGGGTAATAAATATTAAACTTGGGGGATCAGCAAAAATTTTGGACTAAGGCTAATTTCCCTGAAACTTTGAAAAAAAAAGCATATGCAGTGGAAACCCATCCATTTCAAAGATTCTCCATAACAGCAAGTAGCTAAAGCCTTCAGAAGAGAACTGGTTCAGCAGCAGGCCCATGCTGCTCTCAGGAGGCTGAAACAGTCCCAGAGAACTGCAGAAGAGACGAGGGAAATTACAGATGGGAAAGGGCTGTGCTTAAGGCAGGTTCTGCATTAGAAATGAGCTAATCATCTAAAAGGCACAGTCAGGACTCTTTACAGTGAAAACTTCCAGCAGACCTCAAAACATTACCCTTCACAGACCAAACATGAAAATGTTCAAGGTCTGAGAGAACTGCAATGAGCTCCTTTGTCTGCATACTGCATTTGCTCTGACTCTGCAGAGCCTGTAGCTTGTACAGTATATATTGGAGCTAGAACTCAGTACCCAGTCTTTGAAAAAGAATGTATATATAAGACAAAACATATGCATGAACAGCTTCAGAAGTCATTCAGCTGGGAGCTGCCAGCTCCTGGAGAGGGAGGACTGGTGGTAGGACAAATGTGCACACACATTAACTCCTGGGATGTGGTGCTGGGGAGGTGGCATGCAGCCTTCTTCTGTTCCTGGAAAGCCCACTCAGCACAGATAGTCACGGCTGCATGGATACCATCCTCTGTGCATTCCTCATGCCCTGTGGACTTCTTCCCTTCTCCAAGGCAGCCCTAGTGCACACCAGGATGGTACCAGCAACAGGTGGCACCTCTGAGGGAAGCTCGCTCTTCAGTGTCACCTCTGGGATGTGGGCACAGCTCAACACCTCCTCTCTCGATCCACAGCTCATATCATCATACCTGTATGTGCTGGATATATGTCCTTTGTAATCTGTGCCTGCACACAGTGCACACATCAACTCAGCTGAAGCTGATGAGGAGGATCAACTCAGATGAGGAGGGAAAGTGGTACCAAGCAGCAGGAAGTCACTCCTTACGCTGCTCGTAGCCAGCTGAAGTGTGAATGTCTCTATCCCAACCCCTCCCAGTGCAGCATCCAACAGGTGAGTTTGAGTCACAGTTTTCTGACGTCATCACAGTTTCCCATTATTTAAAGTGTGGCTACAATGAAGATGGAGGCTCTTTTTTTCACCAGGAGCCCCATGGAGAAGACAAGGGGCAACAAGTACAAGTTACAGTGGGAGAGGTCTTATATTGACATAAGAAAGAATTTTTTTACACAGGGAACAATCAATGACTGGCAAAAATCTCCCCAGGTATGTGGTAGGGTCCCTGCCATTGTAGGTTTTCAAAGGGCAATTGGACAAGGTGCTGACACCAAGGTTTCCTTCCCCACAAATGGCTGGATCAGATGATCTTTGGAAATCCCTTCCAAGATGGGCTGTTCTATGAGTCTAATTTAACTTGCAGTTAATATCAAAACAAAGTGGAGGAGAAGTTCACATGGACAGGTACCTGTATCACTTTGGGGACAGCAACATAAATCACGAGTAAAAACCATCATTACCTGGCTCAGTGCACATGGCTTCCCTTCCACACCACCCTCCTGAAGCCACCAGCAACCAGCAGATTACACCAACTCAATTCACTTTGTACTGAGAGGAGAAGAGGCACCCTTACATTTGACTTTCAGCTAAATCCAATGGACAAGTGAAAGGTGCTGCAGTCTGACATTTTCTTCCTCAGGAGAGCCTAAAATTTGAGCACCATCCTTCCCTTACATACACACACCACCTCATAAAAAACAGTGCCCAAGATAGAGCAGAAAGCCTTATACAACAGCTGAGCTCAGAGGTATCCTAAGAAACCACCTATTAAGCAAGACACTATGTGTCTGCAAGCATCTTTCCATCTTTCCTTTTCTGTGCAAAGGTGAACCTCAGCCACCACTGGACCATTTGATTTTGCACAATCAGGAGCTCCGGTCTTTCAGGAGACACAGGGTGACTCAGCTGACTTTTCTGACCCCTAACATTTGGAACCCCTTCCCCATTTTTACATACAGGGCATGACAGTGCACGCTCATCACGGGAGAGGAGCTCTGATAAGGGCTGCTTTACTTTAGGCTAAGCACAAAACCTGACATTTTCTTGTGAATATGAGATGTAGTTGTGTGCTAGTGTGATTTCAATAGCCCATTTTAAAAATTGTGTGTACCCACAGTATGTGTACTTCAACATGCAAATTCCTCCCACTAACAGTATTTTAGAAGAGGATTTTAAATTTCCTCTCATTCCATAAATATTTAAACATACCTATACTGTCAAGTGTGTGAAGATGTGTCTTTTAAGCACTAAAACGAAGGGATGCATGAACTGAAAGTGCTACAAACAAACAGTGCTGACAGCAGCTGGAAAATGCCTCTTTGGGGCTGGCAGCCCAAGGTCTAACCTATAAATTGCTATTTGGAATACTGCAGCACCAATAGACATAAACATTTAATGTTCACTGACATCATATAGTTCCTGAATTGTGCTTAGTCTATTCCTATAATTAAACAGTGGGGTAAACAGAAATAAATTAGGTTACTGTAATATAAGCAATAATACAACCTACGGTATATTGCTTTACTAGTTTTTGGATATTGCTCTACATTTCACTTCTGGACTAAATTTGCACTGCATTTGTTCAGATAAACCTGTCTAGTAGAAGAAAAAATGCACATATATTCTACAGTCAAAAGATAAGAGACTGTGGGTTACCTGATCTGTAATAGAGCTTTCTTGTTTTGTGGTTTTTTTATCTTTGCTTGTTTTCTTTCTTGCTTTTGTTTGTTTGTTATTAGCTATTTCAGCTATCAAGAAAAAAAAATATACCTGTCACATATCTGATTACAAAGCTTTTACCACAACAAAAATAAATTAAGCCGCTCTTGAATTTAATTTGTAGTATATAAAGGTCAGTTGTTTACCAGCATTTCCTAAGAATCATCTTTAATATTTTCCTTCTTTTTCATTACTTTTTCAGGTGACTGTCATTATGTTAAATTAACAAGTGACCTGATTTATTCCTGTTAATTACAGAAGTTACCAGATCTCAATAAACTATTAAAAAAGAAAACCAACAAACCTACATATTTTCTATTTTCCCACGGGAAGATATCAAAACTGATAGGACTGTGTGATGCAGACCATGTTCTTTGATCCTGCCATGTTGTATGTGGTTCTTCAATCACAGCACTGCTTTAGAAGGCAGGATACAAAAATATATAATCTATTGATATACCATCCTACAGAAACTCATTTCTATTATAAAAATGCTGTGTTGTTGTACAGATTGAAGATTATTATTTGAATCTAAAAGATTGCACACTGCATCTAAGTTTACTGATGACACACAATGTTGAGACATATTGCCTCTGATTACTTGGTTTTTTGTAATTATGTTGACTTTATTATACTTGTGAATCACAGACAAATTCTTCCTTGCCAGCAGTAAATATCAAGTCTCTGATCTCACAAATTCTGCATGTGTTTGCATATCTATACCCTGTTAGTCATTGAAAAGGAGAGCTGGCAAGCTTTAGAAGAAAGGTCTGTAATACAGAGGGTGAACTGCTGACCTGCCATGATATCAAAAAGAAAAAAGCTCCTGAGCAAACTCCCTGTGGGAACAGCTGAGCTGAATCTCCCTTTTTAAACATTCATTGCATTTCCCTCCCCCCCCCACCACCCCCTCCCCCCCCAGTTATAAGTCCCTTTTTCACATTAGGCATTTCTCATTAGCATTGCCCTCCAGCAAATCATGTGGGGACTCAGCTGTACCCTCTGCTCAGAGCAGGGGGATCAGTAAAATCAGTGTTGCATCTGTCAGATATTCTATGGCCAAGTACAGGTGATGGCTACTGAATTTCAGCATGCAACCTGCTAATTTTAATACCCCAGCAAGTGCTATATCCTGTAAGAGACATGCCTTCTGACATTTGCTTTGTTTTTTCAAAGGAAGAAGGGTTTGCTGTCCATTTGAGGGTTCAGCCTATTCTGGTTTTCACACTATGCCCACAATACCACACACACTTAATCCAACTACATGAGAGCAGCTGAGATCTGAACCCTCACAGAGCTGGCTGCTGGCTGCTGGCTGCCAGGGGAACTGCGTGGCAATTATGCTGCCATATGATTGAAACCTTCTGCAGGGAATGTGTGGATGCTGGCACAATTTCTGACATTTTTATATCAAGCAATTCAAATAAAAAAGGAGCATTTTTTAAACTTTTCCTGTTTGCTATCTCATAGCAACTTCATCACTCGCTAACATCATTTTCATAAAATCATGGAATTAAATTTAAAACTACTGAGTTTTTCATCCAGCCAAAACATAGCGTACTCCAGGTAGGGAGACTGGTAAAGGAATCAGTGATGTCATTTGTTTAAAACACCAGAAAAAGTAAAAGTGTTTAATTTTCATGACAAGGAAGAAGCAAAAGCCAGAAGACTGCTCCCAGTCTAAAGGCTCTTTAAATCAGTATTTTACCTGCAAGATCTCTCCTCTTTTTTCTTGGGGCCACATGACCACTGCTTCTATAGATTATCAGTTCCTTTTATCTGTTCTACAGGACTTTCTCTTTTTCCCTGAGGACACAGAGACTCCCTCAAAACTTTCACTAGTGAAAAACCTTCACCTACATCTGACTTTCATGCACCAACACTCGAGATGAGCATTATCACAGCTCCAGCTTTCTATTTACATAGAAGGAATCCAGCAACTCCCTGAAGTTAACATTAAATGGAAGGTGGTGGTTAGAGCCACCTCACAGCTCTTCAGCTCTCAGCTCTCTACACATGGACACACTTTATTACCAGTATCAGTAATCACATCTTGACTCTTTAAAAAAAAAACAAAACAACGATGTAGGGTACACGTACTCATCCTCTCCTCTTGTCAGATGCACGCCAGATGTGCTTATGAGATGTGGGTTCAAATACAAGGAAGTGTTACTGACAACCTAACCACTGAAGTTGCCTTCAGTAGCCTGTGTTTCTCCTCTGATTTTACATACCACTGTCAGAAAAAAATTGTTTTAGGACAGCAGATAACTCTTCCAGAAGTCATATGTTTCTGCAGAAAATAACCTATTTCCTCCTCTAAGTAAAATGGCTGGATGTGGGCTTTGAAGATCATTTTCTCAGGGTTACTTATTAGAAACTTCATGTCACCAGCTGCTGTGCTAAGCAGGGGATTAGATCCTGCTCTAGGAAAAATCAAGGATATTTCCTGCAAAAAAACCCCTCAGCTTCTGAATTTCACCTGAAAGAATATGCAAAATGGGCACAAAATGCCAAACATTCTGCTGTTGTAATGGGTACAGCTCCAGGGACTTTAATCAGATTTTGCATGTTTATGTCCATAAAAACTTTAGCTTGGGATGAACTTTGCCATTAGAAGCAGGAGTTCTGGATACTGAAAGCTCAGCTGACTCCAAAACCATGTACAGAGGCTGAGGATACTGTAGGGGCTGGTTTGCAAATCACAGATGTGTAACACAGAAGACAGAACAGCAACTTGAAGTGCTGTAATAAATCATACGCATGATACACCCAATAGGCTGTACTATGGGAATACACCCAATGCCCTGTACTCAGCACTGGTGAGGCCACACCTCGAGTACTGTGTCCAGTTCTGGGCCCCTCAGTTTAGGAAGGATATCGAGGTCCTGGAGCAGGTCCAAAGGAGGACAACTAGGCTGGTGAAAGGACTCGAGCACAGACCCTATGAGGAGAGGCTGAGGGAGCTGGGGCTGTTCAGCCTGGAGAAGAGGAGGCTCAGGGGAGACCTCATTGCTCTCTACAACTCCCTGAAAAGAGGGTGTAGCCAGGTGGGGGTTGGTCTCTTTTCCCAGATGACTTTCAACAAGACAAGTCTTAAGTTGTGCCAGGGGAAGTTTAGGTTGGATATTAGAAAGAATTTCTTTATGGAGAGAGTGATCAGGCATTGGAATGGGCTGCCCACTGAAGTGGTGGATTCTCCATCCCTGGAGATATTTAAAAAGAGACTGGATGTGGCATTCAGTGCCATAGTCTAGCAACTGCAACGGTGGTTCAAGGGTTGGACTTGATGATCTATGAGGTCCCTTCCAACCCAGCCAATTCTATGATTCTATGATTCTATGACTCTCCCAGTATAACGGTTTGCAACACTTCCACACAATACTGATCTACAAACCTTATTAACATTGCAGCATTCCCTCACTGCCCTGAAGCAATACAGGAAAGTCTGGCCAGTCTTGCATGCACAGGATGTGGAGACAGAGGGAACGAGTGGAATTTATCTCTATTACTGAGGTATTTCATGTTAGCAGAACTGGACAAGGAGGATCAACAACTTCAGTATTGCACATCCCCTGCTCCTCACCTTTGATTTGCTTCAAAATTACCTGCATCAACATACATTGAGTCCATAGAGACTAAGAACAAAGCAAAGTCTACTGCCATCCAGCACTCCTATAATAAACACTTACTGCTGACTCCTTTCCTTTTCTGGTGGCAGTTGTTCAGGTATGAAAACTGCCAGAGGTAATTGGAAGTATGATGTACTGCTGAGCCTCACAGTGATCCAAGAGAAGCTGAGAACACCAGTGTCACAGTTTTATTGTCTGTCTCCCGGTGCCTATAAATACCAACTTTTACTGCCTTTGTTTTCATCATGCCAATCAAAGGCTTGATTGCCCAAAGAATAAATTACCAGAAAAATCACTATTAGGAAACATAGCTCTTGCTTTGACAGTGCCTTATTTCTTGTGACATTGTATGCAGCATATTCTACACTACCACATGCAAGGCATTGCAGATACAGTTCAGATTTCTATGTGATGTTATACCACAGAAAAAAGATAACATTACCTCTGGAGAGTGCAGCACACCAGTGTAATATGCAGGTTGATAGAACAGTGTGTTGCAGAAAGGAGAGACAGTTAATGTGGGGACAACAGGGGAGAAGGGGGAGGGCAGTTTGCTTCATAATACAGCTTGGTATGATGAGAAACTTACCTGGCAGTAAAGATTACAAATGTTAGTATCATAACAGGCTTAGTAGAAGACTAATTATGGACTTGGTAGGATGTATGTGTTCAGTACATTGCAAATGCAATCCAGGGAAGCTGCAGTTAAAACAGTTTCAAGCAAATTAAATATCTAGATCTAAATGACTACAAGAACTTTAGAATATTTTCATTCCCTGTGGGAAACTAATTTTATCTGCTGTGTAAAAGGTGTCTCTAACAGTACTTAAAACACCTTTCTTGAATAGTTATGAAGCCCTCCACAGGCCTACACTAGGGTTGTTTTAAAAGCCATTAGGATAAATTCAGAAAGTATTATCACAAGCAGTGCTAAAAGTTGTGTGTATAGTGTTTTTAAAAAGTCCATGGGACTGGGTACCAGTGTACATAGGAGTGTTTAATGCAATTCTTGTACCTGCTACAGCTGACATGCAAGAAGACTGCAAAATCTAGTGCTGGTTTGATTAATACATCAGAGAAAATAAAGATAATTTTGCAAGATTTGGCCATCTGGGAATCAGGACACATGCATCTGAGAGCATTAAGTGTGACTGATCTCTGGCATTTCTGGAACTTCTTGAAATACATGTTTTTGGATACCAAACCGATCTATTGACAAACCACTCTGCCTTTTACCTGGTGTATATTCAGTTTTTAAATGTACCCTCTCTAGTCTTCACTGACTAGACTGAGCATTTTCACAGCTGTGGGAAGTTTGAGTTTTAATCCTCCTTGATGAGATGGAGTCCACTGTGTGTCCTCATTCACTGTGGTGAAGGTTCTGGAAGGTAACCAGTGGAAGATGTACAGGGAGGTTTACTAGAAAATTCTGTCTTTCCTGACCAAAGATAAAAGGAAATGTTAAAGGGCAGTATGGGTAAGACTTGGGTTGAAACTGGGTAAAAGTAGGGCATAATTTTAAGTCTTTTCCTGGAACCATGATGAGATAATGTTAATTATTAAAAAAAAAAAAAAAAAAAAAAAAGGAGTTTAAATGAGAAGTGCTTGGGAGTTTTTTGGTAAAAGCAGAACTGCACATCAATTGCAATAAAAGCTTATTTTTACAGTTAAACTTTGGGGTTTTTTTTGATGGGATCAGCTTGATGCTTTTTTCCTAAAAGCACCACAAGCCTATTCACAGATTAGTTTTGCATCACAGAGCAGAGATACCAAGTGGGAGAAAAGCAGATGCTGTAAAACTTATTTCCTACATAAATGGCTCACATACCACTGCTATAAAAACACCACAAGATATCGTATATATTGAAGTGACAATTTCAAGAACTCTTCTATTGTCCCCACCAAAAAAGTCTTGGTGTAAAGCCTGTTGAGAATAAAATTCCCTGGAACTGACTTAAGGGGCTGGATTCTCAGTCGCTGTGTACATTGGCATAGCTCCCCCAGCCTTCAGCTGAAGCCAGGCTGATTTGCAGCAAGTAGCAATGGTCTCTCAGATCTCAGTTCTGATCTGAACATGTCTTGCTACTGCCAGTGAGTATTTTTTGTCTCACAGGTAGTGCTTTTGTAGGATTCAGACCTTTCAGAAGATGCTCTCAAGAGAAGTCCTGTTTGATTGTTCAGAAATCAGACCCTAGGAACAGTTTGCTTTTTTTCACCCTTTACTTTCCATTTCTTCTGTCTTTGTTTCATACCATTACACACTTTGGCCAATGCTGTTTCAGGCTGAATAATCCTCTGAGCTTCTTCTGTTTCATCTTTAAATGAAATACATTGTTGTTTGGCTATATTTCATGAAATATGTCATTTGATTCAACATCTTAATGCATGGCCCCATACTCATCTCATTCTCACCATATCTTTGGGCTTATCTACACTTAGAAACTCATGCAAATTAAGTCATGAAATGAACCTAAAATGCAAGATGTATTCCCACTCAGCCAATGTATATTCGAGCAATGCAGGACAGCTATGGCAAAAGGAGACCCTGCATTCATCCTCCTGAAACTTGTCAGCATTTGAGATTCTGCCTCTTCCTTTTTTCAAGATACATGGGAAAGAGACCTGAACTCTTCAGTAATCTTCATGTGGAAAAGGTCTAAAATGGACTCTATTTTGCCTGGGCCCTGTGACAGTTCTATTGTTTCACCACTCCTCTCTCTCTCAGCCTAAAAGGAGTCTGTGGCTGATTTCAGGCAACAAATTCACTGCTGAGATGCAGGTGATTGCCTTGAACCTTCCTGCTTGCTTCTTTCTAGCACTGTAGTTTTTGATCTCTTGTACTAAAGGCCATGCTTACTGTAGACGAGCAGAGAGTTTGTATCTTCTGGAAATGGTGTTTCATGTGTCTGAGCAGATGAACCTCTGACATGTGCTTCCAGATGGCTGTGGAAGATGGGATTTAATGACCTGGACCATCTTGCTCCATCCCCTATTCCTGCTTTCTATAAATGAATATCTAGAAGAAGACACTCATCTTTTGCTTTTCTCTTTGAGTCTTTTAGTAGCTATTAAATCAGAAATGTGGATTTATGCTTAACATTATACAAAGTAATCTGATTTGGAAAGCTATTAAAAGCAGTATTAAATTGCCTAGACAGATTTCAAGGAATTCTCAGACCGAGATTGCAATAGAAGAGGCATTCATAAATATTTAGTATAAACCTCAGAGTGTTTCCTTGAATTCTTAGTTTTCTTCTGTTTTTGTTTCTTATTCAACTAAACAAGCTCAGTATTTTCCAATATCACTTTTCAGCTATGGAAGAGAGATATTTCTAAATAACTTGGGTTCTGCAAAACATAAACAGGTGCTCCTATGTTTTACTGGCTCTAATACAAACTTGAGGCAACCAAGGTGCCAAGTATGCTGAACACTATCCAGCATTGCTCAGTTATTTAGAGATAATGTAAAAAGGGAGTAGATTTGATTTAGAGCAAGTAGTGATGTACTGTGCAACAATTCTCCTTGATAGACAATTTCCAGCCTCTTAAAACTTCATGTTATTCACTTCTCTACTTAGATGGGAAGAAGTCTGATTCTTTTGCATTTAAAATACACAGGTTAGATCTTTGGAGAAGGCACTACTCTAGCTTTTCATCACTGCACATATAATTTTTAAAGGAGAGAATATATTTTGATAGCTGCAGTTAAGCTATTATGTAACATAACACATCTAAATGCTTGCAATAAAGTACAACTTCATCATAACTACATTAATTTTACTTAATTACAACTTTTGCATTCAGATATAATCATGGAATCATAAAAGAAATGCTTCTGTTTCTTCCATCTACAATATAAAATGAGAAGACTGTTTCTGTCCATCTGAAAATATTTCCTTAAAGGACCAAATTAAGTAGATTATGCCAAAAATGTGATTATGAAAGGTTTAGCACAGGAAAATAAAATGAAAGCCAGTATGGTTTTGTACAGCTTGGAAAATATTGAGTAATAAAAATAGTCTAATTTGGAAAAATGTGTCTTATGAGACAGAAGACACAGACAGGAAGTAGCTATCCATACACTGAGGCCAATGGATGCTGCACTGTTGACCACATCGAGCCTATTACCTTGCCTCAAAAGGGAAAATTCTTTGAGTTCTTACCTGTACACTAGTAAGAGTGGTGTATTGATAAGCTTTGACTACCAGGTAATTGGCTTCTATATCTATTATCCCCAGGATCATGTACTTCCACCATCTCCTTTTCAAAATTGCCAGCAAGTTTTCTTCTCCTGTGGTAATAAACAAGAAGAATTATGGTAATAGAGTTAGACTTACATGCAAAAAATACCTACCTGTAAAGAGAAATCATCTAGAAGATCTCAAACATTTATAATACACAGCAGAAAAGCAGCATGTTTAACTAGGTACTACAAAGAGGTGTAAACTCACACACCTTATTTGTCTCACAGATATTGAAACAGCCAGCTTGGCAAAGCACTGTGTGAGGGTCGGATTGTCACTTCACTTAAGATGAAAGTGGGAACAATGCTGGGAAAAACAAGTGCAGCTTGAGCAGACTGTAGCAGTGTTCCTAGTTTTCCTTTTATATATACATATACACACACATAAAAAATGCTGAAGAATAGATCAAGTTATTACATACATTTATACTTTCCATACATATTGATAAATGTAGCACACATGATGCAAGAGGATTTTGCCAGACTGGGAGGTTACCAGTATTGGTAATTATGATGGAATATTAAAGCAGGAGCAAAACAACATCAACTGTGGGCAGAACACATATCCTGTTCCCATTATGGTTATGATGATCCTTGAGGCTCAAAATATCAGACTTATTTAGAGAAAGGCTGCACTGAGACAAACAGATTTTGCTTAACAGCTTGCCCTGCTCCTAGGATTGATTTCTGAAGTAAGTGGGTTTGCTGCCTTCTACAAGAGCCCTCACTCACCCAGTCCTTAATTTCCACCCTGTGAAGACTGACAGCACAATGCAGCCTGCAGATCAAACCCACAGCTTACAAAAGGTCAAAGCATTTCTCATGCTAGGCAAGGATCGTTATTGTTCTCCATTCAAAAGAAACCAGCTCATTAGTGAGGGTGGGCAAACCTGTTACTTATTTGCATTACAGTAAGCTCCAGACATGATGGGACCCCACTGTGAAAGGGGCCAGGCAAACTGCATGTGACTGAGCATTGTACAACTGAAGGTCTTTAGGAGTCTGTAGATTAAACAAGGATCTAAGTAGGCTTGACCTGTACTGCCAAAGTACCATAGATGGATTTGAACTGTCTTGAAAGTTTTTTTGAAAAGAAAAAACCACGTGCTATTCTTTAGATTTTTTGGGGTTGTTGCAGCCTTTCTAAGTGCCTGTGATCATCAAAATGAGTGGTGGAAAATACAGAAGAAAAGGAATATTACTGTCAATTACCACCAAAACTTGCTCAGGCTTCTCAGTTCTCCCTCATCATTTTCCATCATCACAAGTATGTTCACATTCTACTACAAATAGACCTGGTGATATATGGGCTGCCAAACCATCAGAAATGGCAGACCCTCTATAGAACAGGAGTTTCTCAGATCTTTTAACATGCAATCATAGAAAAATGGATAACTTCAGAAGATGATTCAGAAATCTTAGATGTTAAATCTTGGCCTCACTGAGTGACCTGAACGGGTATTGATTCGAACAAAGCATCTGAAGCATTTGGTGTTTGTTCATTCACAGATGCTCACACATAGACTTCCAGTGGGATACTATTAGCCAACAACCTAATTATTTGTTACAGCAATAATGACACCAAGTGAAAAATTTTAAGCTTTATCCTCTTCCTTCCTTCCTCTTCCTTCCTTCCTTCCTTCCTTCCTTCCTTCCTTCCTTCCTTCCTTCCTTCCTTCCTTCCTTCCTTCCTTCCTTCCTTCCTTCCTTCCTTCCTTCCTTCCTTCCTTCCTTCCTTCCTTCCTTCCTTCCTTCCTTCCTTCCTTCCTTCCTTCCTTCCTTCCTTCCTCTTCCTCCCATTCCTTGTCCTTTTCTTTTATTCTCTCTCAGCACAGGCAGGAACAAGGCAGAGTTTAGGCTAACTATTTAAGACCCTAAATAAGAAAACAGGAGATTCAAACACACCACACTTTCCTGTTACCACTGACTAAGAGGAGAACTCATGAAAAAGAATTCTCAGACGTGAATTATGACAACATTTTGTACTTGTTACAATGATTAGAGATATATTTTAATATACATAATATACATATATATTTTAATAATATAATATACATATATAATATATATAATATATATTAATAATAATATACATATATATTTTAAATACATCTAGGGGGCTACTAAAAAAAAACAAACCAAAAACATTTGGGATTAGATGTCTTAATTCCTACTAACATGCAAAACATGCATATAGATCCTTTCCAGCTGCTGAAACCGTATCTCACAATTTTGAGGCTTCCCAGACAATACCTTTAAAACACCAGACAGAAAACACCAACTCAATGGAATAGCATGGTTAACATTTCTGAGTGATTTTTCATCTTAATTGTAAAGAGAAAGTTTAAAAATCAAAGACATCAAACTAATATTTGGCTCTATTCCAACAGTGACAATCCACCTGAATCTGTTTTTGTTACAGTCAGATTTTGGTGCTTCTAACAAAGCAAAAAGAAGCAGCAGGTTCAAGGACTGCTTGAGAAAGGGCTACAGACACACCTCAAGGATGCTTTTGGTGCTTTTGATTTGCCAGTATTTTCTTTCTCCAGCTTAATTTTCCAGCCACAGATCACTGTACTGCTTGGGTGCTGCCAAGTTATCTTGAAAAATCAATGTATGGACATGATTTCTGTCTAATGATCAGAGTTTGCAGAGATGGAAATTAAGTCTTCTACAGTTTTAACTGACATACATGGTTCTCTCCTTTTCTTTCTCAGTCTTTCTTTGCTAATGACAGAAATAAGAAAAATATTTGACAAATGGTATTTTAGCTTTAAGACACTCTGAGGTGTTCCAAACAGCAAAGTATCAGGTTTATCTGAGAAGGCTGGGCAGAGAAAAAAGCCATGCTGAAATGAAATTATTCAGGCACCATACAGCTCTGATGAACATTTGTTTAGCTTCACAGCAAGTGTCTTTGTCTCTCCCAGTGGAGAGCAGAGAGATGTACAGGCATTTGGTGTGACAGAAATAAAATTGAGAATTTGTTCCTGGAAAAAAGACCCCAACTTGTGCAGGAGTTGTATCTTTCTCTGTGGAACATACTTTATCTTTGCTTCCACTCGCTTGCTTCATCTTAGTGTGTAAGAAAGATCTGGCTTCTTACTGGGGTCCCTCTGCCCACATTATTATTGCTGTTTATCATTAGCATAGCAGTATTGCAGATCCATCACCATTAGAGAAACTATCAGACCTCATTTGAGGGTATATCTGAGCAAAAAGTAAAGCATGTTGAACATTGTTAATCATGGGGACTTTAACTTGTTTATCTCCCTCTGTGGCATTGTCCTCACAATTCATAGACAGGAATTAATTGCTCCTGAAGTGGAAGATTTTCTGGGGAGAAGGGCAGAAGAAAGAAGATTCCCTATAGTGTCAGTAAGTCCAATGCTCTGGGTGAATAAAGCAAGATGCAGATAGAGTCCTGGGTTTGACATGTGACTGCAATAAAGAGTTACCCAGTAGAAGGGTTCTACCCAGTAGAAGTCATGGGCTGCCAGCAGGACCTCTGGATAACAATCAGAGATGAAATCCCCAGTGAATTCATACAACAAGCAGAAGGGAAACAGGAGTTAGGAAGATAAGTGGGAAACCTTAATTTAGTTAGGGAAGACTTCAAATGAGAAGCAGAGGAAATCAGTAGCTTCATTCAAAAGACTATATCCTTAATAGAAATAAACACCACTTTCACATAAAAACAAAGTGGGGGGAAATATCACAGTTAAAAGTAAACCAAAAATAGACAACCTGATTTTTAATTTTTTTAAACTTCCCTTGATAGCAACTCAAAGAAAACTAATTATTCAGGTCTTTGAATTGTAAGCATTGTAGTTCAGAAAGGCTGAATGCAGATGCCTACACCTGAGCTAGCTTATAAGGCATTTTTAAAGCATTTTTTACCTAACATATTCCAGGTGAATTGTTTAGGATGAGATAACCAGAGTTTTGAAAATCAATAGCTCTCCCACCGAATGTACAGGGAGGAAAGATAATGTTAGATTATGATGGTGAGACACTGGCACAGGTTGCCCAGGAAAGCTGTGGATGCCCCCTCCCCTGTTCAAGGCCAGGTTGGATGGGGCTTGGAGCAATCTGGTGTAGCGGGAGGTATCCCTGCCCATGCAAGGGGAGCTGGAACTAGATGATCTATAAGGTCTCCTACAACCCAAACCTTCCTATGATTCTGTGTTTTTTTATTAGTATCTCTACAGAACTCTGAGTAAGGCTTCTAGACAGTAATATAAACAAAAAGTAAACAAGAAAGTGTGCAGGTTAGCTTAAAGGCAACTTTTCTAGTGAGCCAAGAGCACATACTGATATCGATGAACACACATTTTACGTGAATTCACAGAATAATGAGTTCTTCAGACAGTGCCAACTTTTGATGGAGAACTACTTGCAAAAACCAAAGCCAGACCCCTAAGTTTTGTCAGCAATTGAGCATTTGAAAATGTAAGCCTTTACATTCATTCTAATCCACATGTATAAGAGATTTAAAAGCAAATTACATGCTAAGAATATTTTAAGGTTCAGAAATGTAACATACAGTTAAAACATAAAATGACAAGGCCTTCTCTTTACCCTTTTTAGAAGGATAGAAAGGATAGAAAAGGATAGAAGGAGAGAAGGATAACATTCACTTGATTTTAAAAATAATTTTTCAGTGAGATACACACTTGACAGTTACATATACAGAGTGGCTCTCAGTGTTTGGAAAAAAGCTACAGCTTTGCCTCTGCTGGTTCAAATTAAAAATCTACGAATAAGCTGCTTTGTAGAAGAGATGATTTTACATCATATAATAAGGATTTACCCCTAGGGGGTTACAAAATTAAAAATAAATTAGAGAGAAAATTAAAAGAGGATTTAGCTGTACAGTGTCTACCGAAAATACATACATACATGTGCAAAACCCTTTCCACATTCACCCACACAGCCACAGAGGTACAATAAAAAAACCCAACAGCCATTAAGACAGCAAATTCCCAATTATTTGTGTATGGGCTTGGGACACAGGTAGAATAACAGCACTGCTAGACCAGAAAATAAGCATATTGCTTCTCTTTCATCAGCTGCAGTCTCTCCCTTTGAATTTAGATGACAACTTGCTACTTATATCAAGAACATCAAAGGAGCTGTGCTCTCCTGCTTCACAACAGAAAGCTCAGCAGAAGAGATCTAAATGTGTGCAGGAAAGTTGCCAGGGGGGAAGGCAGAGCAGCAGGAGGGTCTGCCAGGCACAAAGAATCCTCCAACAGGAGCATCAGAGCCAAGTGCTACATGGTAAAGGGAAAAGAGCCACGCAGAGAATGAAGGTTAGACCAGCGTTTACTTACTATCACTTTGTTTGAAAAAGAACCTTAGTTACAAAGTACAGTTATGGGACAATTGTCTCTTTTCCTCATACAGAACTTTGCCAGCAATAGCACTGCTTGTCTACAAACTTTGTAGTCATCCATCCCTGCTGCAGGAGCAGGGGAAGGAGGCAGTCAAATGGGGGTAGCAGGGATCTTCTCTGTATTACTACACTAAGAGGTCCCCATGCCTGACCTATAAAACCTTGCTTACCTCCTGCTGGGACAAGTTGCTGGCTCAGGGGCCTTCAAGCCTGTTGTAGATGACTTTCAGCTCCCTGCGAAGCTTGAAAGAACTTCCCCTCTTCTGTATGACTTTAAATCTTCACCCCAGAATTGTTTCTTATTTCCTCATATCTAGTTGTATTACTGATGACTACTTTATGTTAACAGTGTTGCCTAAAGGCAAAACACCACCACTGCTTCATTATTTCCATAATAGAGAGAATTCCCTCTCACAGGAATGTTCTTCCAGTCCAGCTTGACAAAACCACTGGGTTCAGTAGTTTTCACTTGAAGGATGAGTGCTTGTAGGCTGCACTGCTTTCATCCTAGACCGTGTTGTCACCAAGCCTTTTGGGAGACTATATATCCCCAGCTCCCTTTAGTAATGGGGACCCAGGCAGGGGACAACATCCCTGACGTCTGACACAGGCAGAATTGTGGATGTCCTATCCATCACCAGGCAGCAGCAGCAGCCACTGAACAAACCCAGCAGGCATCAATTTGTTGGGATATGCAGTACGCAGTGGGGCTGCAGGTCCTTCTGCCCTGTGCATTGGAGCAGAGCTGCAGTGGCTGCTGCTGATGAGGTGGAAGCTCACACAGACTCCTTGCAGTGGTGAGATATATCATGGCAACGTGCTTTCACCTTCTTAGGAAGTAAATCTTATTTACCAGTTGCAATTAACAGGACTATTCATTTTTTTAAGGAGTTCTATATATTTTTGTTGACTGTTTCAACTCCATAGTGCTGGAACACTTATCTACCATACTAACATTTACTTGGCTGGCACTTTAGAAGACACTTATTTAACCTTTGGGTTACTGAAGGTGTAGCACAAATTGAAGATAATGTTAGTGCCCTTTGTGTCTGCTACTTTTATAATTTTGATAATCCTCTTTTTCTATAATATGCATAGCCTATTAGCACGGCATAACACAGCTTTCCACTTACTAAATTTCAAGCTCATTTGAAGTATTTAGTCTCGTTTTTTTCTTTTAGAGATTTTGCAAATCTGTCTGGTTCAGCCTTGGATATAAATCATAATAGTTGAAGTCAGATTTAGGAATCTGAACATGCATTTTCAGAAAACATGAAAGGATTTATTTCTGATGCCTTGATTTTGATCCCACCTAAGCTCTTTGGTTACATCTGGCAACCTTCAGATGACTTCTTATTTCATGAGATTGCTGGTCATAAATGTTACTTTGAAGAGTAAATTACAACTAAAATTGCAAGCATAAAATAGCTGGCTATTAGGCCAGTGCTTCACTTTCTCTCCACCTGCCCACCCACTAGGTACATACAGTTCTTCCCTTGGTGGCAAACACAATGCTGTAAGTAACTGCCTTGTGTTACTGCAAGAAACAGCCCATGTCAAGAATCATGTAAAACCTGAAGAAAGCTCTGAGGGGTGCACTGCTTCAAAAAACAAACCTCTGAACTCCCAGCCCTTTAAAATGTCAGGACAAAAACTGCTGCAATCTTTTTAGCACACAAATTTTCCAGTTAATTTGCTTTATCATCTAGCCTAAAGTTAGGTTAGCACCTTTCCTGAAAGGGCAGACTGTGTCCTGGGAGAAGCATTTGCACTTCTGTAATGCAGAAACAGGAGCACACTGAGAGGATGAAGCCTGCCTCCAAACCTGAGATATGATTATGTCCTTATCTCTTGAAATGTGCAAAATTTATTTACAGATTGCAGAATGTTAGGAGCTGGAAGGGACCTCTGAAGACCATCAAGTCCAACCACCCTGGCAGAGCAGGTTCCCCAAGAGCAGGTTGCACAGGATGGCATCCAGATGGGTTTTGAATGTCTGCAGAGACAGAAACTCCATCACTTCTCTGGGCAGCCTGATCTACAGCACTCTCAGATTTAAGTTACCTGTGAGCTAACACTGTAGTCTGTCAGCTTTTGGCTCACTCTTGCACATAAATAGTTCAAAACAATCCTATTACTTTGCGAGCTCTGCAGTTAGGCTTTTTTTATTGTTTATCCTCTTTTATCTAGAGTGAAGCTACTTACAGCAGTGCAAAGAAAGGATTTCAGAAGAAAAAAATTCTCTTGTTTTCAAATTTACCAGAGTTTTTTTGAAATTAAAGATCTCTTGATATACCCCTGTATATCACCTATAAATGTGTAATTTGCATGAATTATTTATCCTCCTGGATAATCCTGGGCATGTTAGTCATATTCACAAGACTTACTTGAAGTAAAATAATCATAAAAGAAATTATTTTTATTGTATATGGCAAATGAATCAGTTAGGGTGCATGTGAGTTTTCTTTTTTTTCCCCTTTTATCAACTTATTACAAAACTTGGTCTCAGACATCCACCCACTCTGACATTTTTTATTCCCCTCAGCAGACATATGAATAATGAATTCTGTACTTAATATTTGAGATTCCTATAAAATTTATTCCCCAAAGCATGAGATTTGTCTGATAGTAAAAAAAGAACCCTGAAATCTACAATGTAAATTCTCATTATTATTAACCATCCATAGATCAAGAAGATCCAAATGAAGCTGAATTTCAATCCTTGTCTTTAGAAGCCAAAAGAAAGAGAATAAGAAAGTACAGGAGTGTGTATCTTTTTTTGTTCCTATCAGTGGTGTTTGAACACTCTGACCCAATTTAAATGTCATCTGACAGAGCTAGAATGCAGATCTTAGTTTCTTCAGATTTAATGTGAATGGGTAACTGAGAGAGAAACCATAAAATTGCTGCCAATAAGAACAGGATCAGAAGTAAACTCACTACTTACTAGACACTGGAGTTTGGACTCTTCATCTTCTTAGCCACCAGCTCATTCAGCCCTGAGACACAAACCCTTAGGAGTTCCAGAGATTCTGGTTCTGGGATTGACTACAAAGTAGCAGGTACTGCCATGACATATGAGCAAGGACTGCAGACAAGATGCTTTAAGCATGAAAGAAACCTGGTTTTACAGAAAGCCTAAAGATAGCTGTTAAGAAGGAAATCCATCTGTTGATGACTACTAAGATGTATTATGAATAGGAAAAAGGCTACTGGTGAGTATCTGAAAATGGGAGAGCTACTGTTTGTGGTGTGTGGGAACTGACACACTCCAATGCTATGAATGTTTTTCTTAGGTTAGCAACACCACTGTGGAATTTTAGAGGAGCATAAGATGGGTAGATGATCCTAAAGAAGCATTGCTGGCAGAATTAAAACTTCATCTGAAGTCTGTACTGCTAACTGAACATATATAAAGTCCTAATACTCAGTACTACTTTGTGCAATTGTCCTGGGCCAAGGGGAGAGCCGAAGACTTCAAAATACATTAGGGGTGGAAGGCTCAGTACAAATATGGCTTTAGAGATGCTCAGTGATCTCTGGAGGTATTTCAGTATTCTCTGTTAAAAGGTTGCAAACGTGCACTTAGTCCTCTTGGAGCATCTGTGGTAGCGGCTGTGGGAAAAGCTAGCAGAATTATTCTCCTTCTGAGATTTCTCTCACACCATTGTTGGTGAACTGGCATAAGGTTTGATACACTTCCAAATTAAATATTAAATAATATCCCTGGAACTATATAGAACCTTTGGGAATGTGTTGCCATCATGGGCTATAGTAATAGCCTCATATCAAAACAGACACAGATTATTCAAGAAAAGCTACTAATTACACATGAAGCAGAAAATGTATGAGATGCCACTTGGTTAAAGCAACTGTGGGACTGTTCCAGGACATTTTTTGTCTCCAAGGTGACCGGCAGCAGAGGCTCAAGAGAACTATGCAGAACACAGCAACCCATTGTGGTTCCTTCATTGTTGGCCACAGCATGAGCATCTTGTTTTATGCATGGCAGGAGTTCCCAAAGGCATAAGTCCAGTTAAGAATAGAGAAAATGCAGGCATGAGCACACAGAAATATGTGAAGCACAATGGCTTCAAATAACACCCAGAGCTGGAGAATTCAATAATTTGCCTATTGCATTATAGGCAAAGAGGAGGGAGACAGATAGGATAGAAGGAAGAGTGGCTGGAGGACAGCCCTGCAGAAGGGGATCTGGGGGTGCTTAGCTCTAGTAAGCTGGTCAAAGCAGATTTGTAGTAGGGACTGGAGCTATCCTGGTCTTGTTTTTGAAAAAAAACCAAAAAAAACAAACTGGCATACAAGGTGATAACCAAGATCTACAAAGGAAATTTTTGTGTCCTTGCCTAGTGTAGTCTTAAGCTGGTCTATGAAGTTCTAATAATAGAGAGTCTAATTATTGTAGCAACTGAAGTAATGAGGAGATTGAGAGTGAGACCAAAAAAGCAGCTAGATGCTATGCTAACAAACTGGGGATCTGCAGGCCACCAGAAGTCTGGCAAAATTTACCTGCAGTGGTAATATACAATCTAAAAGATATTCAGTCAGTGTTTTTATAACCTAAACTAAGCATCTAGTGCTTGGAGGTTGTGCACATGTTTAGGTTATTGAAAAAGTAATTTACTGTATATAACATGTATTATCTCTCCATGGTAGAAGGTGATAGCAAATGAAAGCATGATAGAGAAATTCAGGTTTTCATTAAATATATAGAATAAAGTGCTGTAGCTTAGATCCTCATGTATGTGGGAGAGCTAATTCCACTGTGCTGCTGCTTAATCAATGAAAGCCAAGCATTATCTTTCTACTTGCTATACTACCATAACAGAGAAACCCCAGTAATTCATCCAGTATGAAACTGAACAGTCCATCTTGAAAAAGCCAAGTGTGACTTCAGGAAGAGCTGGTTTTAGGGGCAGAATATGGAGCCAACACATAAGCAGGTGCTTCCCACAGTGGTGGCTTTGGGCCCATTGGGGTCCAGTCCCAGGAAAGCTGGGAGTCCTGGTATTGCAGGAAAAGATCAGTGAGAGAGGCAGCCACTGGTAGAAGCAGCCAATATCCCCATTTTGGCTTCTGGGTAAAAGCAAGTAGATCACAATGGTGTATTAAGATCCTTCCTGAAATAATCAGCACTTGGGGCTTGTTATCCCTGAAACTCTCAGTCACTTTCTGCAAACTCTCCTGTAATGGGTGGTACTGCTCCATATCATGTTCAGCAAGGCAGGCTTAAAGTTCAATGTCTTCCACTCCTCCCCACCAAGAATTAAAGAGAACGTGTATCAAAAACACTGCTAAGAAGTATGCAAGCTTGAGACAGCAGCTGTGAGGGGTGACTGCTCCTCTCTTGATCCCAGCTGTTTGCCACAAAACTCAGAACATCTCCAAAAGAAGTGATATTTGCAATGAACAACCTTGTAACAGAAAAGTGTTTCCTTTAAAATGAATCCCGATTTATAAGCAAATTGCTGAAAACCTCACTGGCATTTTTCTTACCAGGTTTCCTCTGCCTTAGCAGTAACTAATGTAGTACCCTTTCCACAACATCGAAAAATATCACCTAACTAGAAGTATGAGCAAGTATTATTTTTATTTTAGGAGAGGAAATACTTACATGGTAGGAAGATATTCCAGCTGGTAACTGCAACATGAAATTTTATGATGTGAAAGTGAAGAATTAGAATGAGGGGAAATTGCATCATGTGCAGTTAAGATCAAAGAAGAAATTCTATCAACTGACAACCATTAATACTTGAATTTTTACCATGTATCACAACTACAGGATGCTGCCTTACCCATCCAGCTGGTCAGTTACACCAATAAATCCTTTACCATCTTGCCATCTATCATATTGTTCAAGAACACATCTTCCTAGCTTAGAAGCATGTATATATGACTCAGACACTAGTGACATTCTTTGAATGTCATCATTCCAGATGTGAAAGTCATAATTTCTCTCCTTTCCCTCCTGTTCCACAGCTGAAGCCCAAGGGCAGTTCAACCACACAACAACTCTTCAGCACATGAAAGAAGGGAGTCAAAGCACCTTCCTAGCACAAGTTCCTGATACAAGCAGCAGAGCACTGAGGACTACAAAAAGAGATATTTTTTTATATTTCATATATGAGAGTGTTGTACTGATGAGCAATGTATCAACATAATGCTTCAAGAAGAGGAGAGCATTCGGAAAGTAGAAGTCACCTTACCAATTCCATCTCTCTCAGAAAACTCATCAGCACAGTCAGAATGAAGATGTAACACACAAGGTCAGGCAGTCAGAAAGCCCAAGCAGGCTCCCAGTACCTCTCAGAGAATAGATGTTACCTCAGTTTCAGTGTGGAAGACTGAAACTTCATTACAAAAGCCATGATGGATAAGTGTGAAATCTTGTTTGCCAGCAACAGTAAAACAGTCCCAGACTGTGAGAGAAGTAGAATAATAAGCTTTTGGGAAATGCAGTTATTATAGCATTTCCCATAAAATACTGGGTGGCTTCTATGTTTATGAAACTCTTGCTTTAAAGAAAAAACAGATGGAATTTTTAAATGGTAGACAATTCACAGGTGATGAAGCTGCATGTGAACTTGATGAGAAAAGGAGGTTGTAGCTGTCACTGATCCCCGAAATACAGAAATGAAAACCGGAGGTTGCATAAGCATCAAACATGAGTGAAGGCACCTGAATACCCCCTAGCCATTCCCATTCTTTGATTAATAAATACATATTCATAATTTCTTAAAATTATGACCTTAATTTCCTGCAGCTTTGTGCCCAGTGAGTGCAACCCGAGTGAGGATGAGTTATACCCATTTTATCCAGAGTGATAATAGTGCATGAATTCATACATATCTGCAGAGCTAGGGCTTTCAGATGTGGAAGCAGCACTGGGAATTCCAACTTGCGTCTTCAACAGCAGCTCTATAAATTGTGAAATGTCTGCCTGCTGTGAAGGCCCAGCTCTTTCAGCCAACTTTACCACAAGCTGTATGGTAACACAAGCTGTGTGACGTGAGCACGGGTTTCAGGTGAAATTTCTGCAGGGCAGCCCAGGTGAATTACATGCTTTGGGATGTTCACACCTTTGTGGGTTTCTTGTTGCAAGCACCAGGCTGAGCTCTTCTAGTGAAGAGGAAATTAGTATTTGATGGCATAAAATTCAATGTGCCAGACAGATGGCAAAGGAAGAGAATGAAAGGGGCATTTTGAATATAACTATGTTGCTTGGACATATGCATTCACCTGTTAAAACCATACATGCAGTACCTGAAAGGAAGGGGTGCATATCCACTTTGCTAGTGGTTACATTACACTCACGCAAGAAGTAGAAACACCCCTTAAGAGACCATGTGAGTCTGACCTCACTGATTTGCAATTGTCTCAAAGGAGCAATTTTAAAATTAATAGCCCTGGGTAGGGTGGAAGACCTGGCTGGCCAGAGCTGAGCAGGAGGTGACACCTCGGGATGTGGTAAGACCTACTGGATGGAGACTGCTCCCCTTTTCTGAGCACCAGCCTTCAGCGCTGGACGGTCCCTCCAGGCACTACTGAGACACCTTGATTGTACTTACGAAGTACCTGGCTAAGGTGGCTGGAGCAGAGTAGGGATGGCACCTGGAAGAAGATAACTGATGAATGGGTGGAGACTACTCCCCTTTCCTGAGGGCCAACCTTGCTGGGACACGCCTGAAGGCATGATTATGTACCTGGCTAAAGTGGCTGGAACAGAGGAGAGTGGTGCCTGGAAGAAGATAAAAAATGATGACTGGGTGGGGGACTACACCCTTCTGCTCCCCTCCAGGCAGCCTGCCATCTAATGAACCTGGCTGACTGACAGCTGCCCCCTCAGAACAAAAGGGGCTCAGGGGTACATGTGGCTGTCCATGCTGTGGCTGTTTGGTCATCTCTTGACCCACCACCATCTCGCATCAGGCCCTGTCCAGGATCAACGACATCCTGAGGAAACTCGCTGGGCAGCTGGGCCCCTGGTGGTGACTCTCTCTTTCTTATTATTTATTCCCACTTTCTAACCCTTTTTTTCTCCATTTTTCTCTCTCATTCTTTCTTACCACTTTTCCTCTTTTATCTTCTTTTCGTTTCTCCCTGTTATGCCTGGCTCTATAATTTCTGCCGGTGTCAATTGTCAAATAAAATCTGCCTGCACCCAACCCTTTCTACAGTTAGACTCTGCTTTGCGGATCCAAAACAAAAATAAATTTTAATGTTACCTCAGATCATAACAGAGACCTATGAGCCACCAGAATTTAAAGACTGGCCACAAGATCTCTATCAATCCCCAAGTATCTATTGTAGGTGACTGCTGTCACAAGAGCACTAGTAGGAGGTCAGAAAGCCTTTTTAAAAATTTTTGTTTTCCTATTCCCCATTTCTTTCTCTCACTCTCAAGATTTTAATGGAAAGCCACAGGAAGCCTCTCCATTGTGTTATGAAGTGGGTCAATGGATCATTATCCTCTTTTTCATCTTCCATGCATATGCAATGACAGATCTTCAGTAATTTCAGCCTGGCAATATTCAGCATTTTCATAAGTTTTTTACTACTCCTAAAGTGAGCTAGAAGATAACTCCAATAGGGTGATTAAGGCCTGTTTATGGGGTTAATAGCAAAGTTTTTTGGCTTTAGGCACACAGATCTTGCTTTGTTTTCTGGATAGGAATAAGCAACAAGCCATTTTTAGTTCAAAAAAATAGAAACCCTCAATTCTGTCTTATGCTGTGACAGTGAAAGACTACAGAGCTCTTCTGACAACCTCTCTTCCTATGGTTTCCATAATATCTGGGCATACAAATCTTCCTTTAGGAGATGTTACTTTGAATAGAAGGGGTCAGTATAGTTCACCTACATTAGGGCCATGATATTATCTGATTACTTATCTCACACTTACATTTGTGTTCAACACACCCATTACAGATAACGTCCCAGAAGAACAACTTTAAGCAAAAAAAGAAACCTAATCCTTCAATATACTGGTCCAGGAAAGCAGATGTGTGAGCAAGCCATACATAAATATGTGCATCAGATTTATGCCTGGAACTGCCATGCCACACAAACAATACTATATGCAGCTATTCTCTTGTACACTAGTTTAGTCAAGATGCTGACCTACATAAGTGCATCTAGTGACAAATTCTGAGCTTATTAAATATGTAAGATCTATAATATCTACTCTGGTCTTCTGTGATCTGTCCGACATGCCTCCTCTAAAAAAATTCCTGCTTCAAAATAAATCGTTGCATTTATAATTGCTTACTAGTTTACATAAACTGCAAATAGGGAAGGCTGAAAAATTCTTCTTGGGATTCATACTTCTGCATCAATTTCAAAAGTCAAAACCCAATAAAATTTCTCTAGAGAAAATGAACATTCTTAGTGAAAATTGAATAGTATCTCCAGTAAGGAGAAAAAGTAAAAAAAAAAATTGCATTATAATTCTCATATATTAGTTTTACAAGCTCGAGATTTCATTTTGATTTTTAGATTTTATTATTTATACTTTTCTAAATCATTTCACAGTAGGTCAGGATCAGCAATGTGGACTGATGGACTTGTGGTCTGATACTAGTGATATATAACCTATTAGTATAATAGTTACAGCATTTATTTTTAATGCATGATCATTTTTTTTTAAAAATCATAGAATAAATAGAGACCCTTTGACACTGAAGATAGCCCCTTAAGAGGTATTAAAACTAAAATGAAAAAAAATTGCAGCTAATCATTAGTCATGATGTATAGAATATATTCTGAGATATGGATTTATGTTCTTAGCTCTTCCTTCCAACGTTCTGTACTGAAGAATAAAGCTCTCTATCAGAGGAAAGGTATAAAGTTGATAGCTTTACCCATGCAGTCAGGACATCATACACAACATAGTTTTTTATTATCTTACTCTGTGATGTCATAGCTATCTTTACCTATTGCAAGTTTAAGTAAAGAATAAAGATCAAATGTTGGAAAGAACCCTCCTTTGAAAGAGGGTTTGATTCCAACAAGGCTTTAACAGCTTTTGCAATCAGAGTATTTTGTGAGCTGAAAACACACATGCAGATGTTTCAAAGGGTTGGTTTGATTTGCATTCTGGAAAACTTCAGCATTCAAATGCAAAACATGCCCCAAATAATTACGCTCACTCTCTCTCCTTTTTGTGATCACCTCACATAATACTCTCCCTCTTTGAACTTTTTCCCTGCATGTCCACTACAGCTTTACTTTTCTTTTGCAACCTATTTTGCTAGATAAAAACACAAATGTACCCAGCAACCACATGCCTGCCCTTGTGGTCACCCTGCAGCAATTCAGGCCAGCACCTTCCACCATGCTGCCATTTGACTATTCAGCAGGTGGCACCAGCCTTGACCCATTTTATTTTCTGTGTCAGGAGCTGGCACATGGTCTCACTCACAAACATGTCAGATTTACTTGCCTCCAACAGAAAAGAGCAGGACCAGATGTGTCCAGATTCTGTAAGGAAGCAACATCTCCCCTTGCTTCTGAAAGGGGAAAGCAGCCACGGAGCTTCTCGTTCAAGGGATTAAATGCAATTAATACCTGCTGGCTTGATACACATCATATATGCACACAGTTTCATGAAAATATTTATTTTTTCCTCCTAGTCCCCTTTAAAATAATTTCAGATCAATTGCTCTGTCCTCCAACAGAAGATAGCAGGAATTATGATGAACACTAGTTGGTATTAACAGTAAATACGGATTAATCCCCACATGATGTGATAACTCATTTGATCCTCTACACTCTATACATCTACCCACACAAAGAGAGTGATCTGGGCAGTTACTCACCCAAAGAAAACCAGCCCAATCTACTCCAGTTACAGTACTTCTATAATTCTAGCTCTTGGCTGCTGGATTTCAGTTCTTTAACCTGTGCTTTTATTTTTTCCTCTCAAGACTAGCTACACCAGCCTCTTCACTGGGGCTCATCTGAGTAGCTGCAGTTGGGAGATGAGGAGAAGCGAGTGTGTGTGTGTGCACTGGTGTACATATGGGTCAGCACAAGTGTACTTTTAGTGAAGTATCTCTTCACACACATAATGCTGAGGGTGTCTTCACATTTGGTCCATTTCTGTCCTGCAGCAACACTCATTCCAGTACTTTGATGATGCAGAACAATAGAAGCAAGAGTGTAGTGACAGATCACACTCCGTACCCTTTACTCTGTACACTTTTTCTCTTCCTTCTGCTGCTACCTCCTGTATCCCACTTTCCTCCTCTGATAATTTTCTCCTCTCAGCTGATCCTTTCCTCTCTGATGCTTGACAACTATTCAGGGTCCTTTCAAAAAATCAGTTAAAAAATAAACATTTTCCATCCAGTGGAGGTCAGCGTTCACAATATCAGTGCTGCCACTCTTGGAAGCCAGAGAAAGATGCTCACATTAACCACATTAAGCCAAACATTAAACACAACATGCAGATCGGAATTTCGGTATGTCATTTCAAGAGCTACTTTACACTGCAAAATACTTGAAGTGCTCGAACAGATGAGACAATATCCCTTCCATTGTAAGCCTGCCTCTCCCTGGTCTGAAGAAGAGAAAATGTAAACTGAATAAGAAACTGCAAGAATTGCAAATGGCAGCTGGGACTGAAGGAAGGAGTATCAAGGGAGGACAAAGCTCCTGCATAACCATGAGAGTACCCAAACACTAACCCAGCATGCCTTCAGCATTTTTATTCTTTACATTTCTACTTCTGCAAAAGATAGAGGCATTTCCTTCCTCCTTAACTGCTGCTTCATGCTGTATCATGAAAACCTGAAAACGTGGGTTTTCATTTAGATGGAAGTGAAAGCTGTAGGATAGCACCTGTGGTCTGAGAGGTGACTGGAGAGTTCATTTTACAGAGACTTGAAGAACTACATTTTAAACACTCCAGCATATTAACACTACTACATTTTGATAGCTTCAGTTGAACCACACTGTATCTCTACTATATTAGGTGAATGCAGGCTGTACTATATAATTGTTCCTGTTTTGCAATTGTGCTTTTCTTGAGGCCTATCTGGATATGAGGAAAACAGGGGGGTAGCCCAGTTCCCAGGTTTACAGCCCAAAAAGTAAAAATTACTTGGTGTATGGGTCTGAGAAACCTTGACTGGGAAAGCGCATGTGATGAAACCCAGGAGATGAAATGCCAGGAGAATTTCTCAAGTCATCTGTCTTATAAATATTTGAAAAAACATATTCCAGTTTTCCTTTTGCCATGGTTTGGCACCTCCTAGCACAACAGCTGTCCCTGTGGAAATCTGTCCCTCCTGGCTTTCCAACAGTGGCTGCCTCAAAATGCCATCAACTCAAAGCCTTTCAAGCACCCAGGGTTTGAAAAGTGCTTGTGCTATTTCCTGCAGTAGGTAGGAAATCTGATATCAGTTTGTCAGCCGAGTGCATACTCTGACAAGGGTTTGCTCTGCAAGTCTCCTGCTCTTTTTCCCTGCAAGTGCCACCACAGCCCATCTGCAGGAGCTGCCTGGCTCTGTGTCTAGCATGGCATTTTTCCTGTCCCTCACCCACTCCTTCCCTTGTTTTGCTAGTGAAACTAAAAAGCCCCCACCTTTTCTTATATGCAACCTTTAAGTCCCCCTCCTCAGAAAAGCAATGCAGCTCACGAGTGCTCTTGCTGGCATCCCCTGACCTCTTATTTGTTGTCCACCTCCGTGTCTAGCACTCCAACATCAGGCAGAGATTGGGAAAGGGAACAAGTGCCTTCGCAAGCACTGCTCTGCTTGCTTGAGAGTTTTAATGTACTTCCTGACCATTAGCCTGAGCATCAAGGTGCAATTTGAATGAACTGTCATTTATACGTGAGCTGCCACTATAGCTGAGCTTGTCTTTAGAGGAACACAGACAGCTCTAACCACAAGAGTCATATTTAAGGAAGGAAAAGATTGTGATGAGTGTGTTAGCTTCCCTTAATAATATCTTTCAAAAACTGCAGTGATATTGCTCTTTTGTGCTTTTTTTGTTGCCCTTTGGTACTTCAGATTCTCACCATCTCCGTCAATCCTAAGAGCATTAGCCAGAGTCTGAGCAGTTCGTCATCTCTGTTACATCCATTTACATGTTATTGGGCTTGACACTAGATAATAAGGGCTTATCCAGAAATATTTTGCTTTTTGATGTGGTGAATTTACTATATGCCTTGTTGCTTAAATATTTTTTTTCACACCAATTGCCTACTTTCTTGTAACTTGCAGCATCCCTGACTTTTGAATGTAAAATAGCTATGGAAACATTGATCTTTAAGTTATTAGATTTACTGCTCTAGTTGACCCAACCAAAAACTCCCTCTCCAATAACTGAAAGGACCTTCTGCTTCCTTCAGAGGTGGTGTGAAAGCTATTGTACATAGACACCATTTACTGGATCACAGACATCAATCATACTTCTAGTTTTTGGTCTATTATCACCAATCAAAGACAGACAGCTGGCAGCTGGACCGGAAAAGATCCCAGCTCACTTTTTGCCACTGAGATTCACACCCATGCATGGTCCAATTTAGCAGCAGGAACTCACCACGGCACATGGGTCCCCTATGAAAAATGTTCACCTGAACATATGTGACACGCTTGTTGTTTACCAGCTGCCTGCATTAGGCAGGCGGGCTCACAGTGTAGGCATCACCACTGTTTGTGAGTTCTAAAGGCAATTCTTTAGGCTCTGTAAATTCAGTAGAAAAGGACAACATTGTTTGAGGCATATGGTTGACATTGACTTCTCTCAAGATAAATAATGTAGTAACTATGCATAAGACAGTTAACAGCTTCCCTTTGCATTATATGGAAACCAACTTATTTTAACATTACTGTAATTATTATAAAAACTTTCTATAAAATGCACACCAGCATATTTAATAAAGACTGAGTGAAAGCCAACAGGCCATCTATCTAGCTAAATCTGCAAAGGTAAAGTGCTAGCTTGTACTGAATTCATAACCACTGAGCTTGGGCCTGGGTATTAATTATTTTTAGTGCCATTAGTCTGCAGTGTCATTTGTGTGATGAAGAAGTGACTTCTGGCCTTCTGCAGGGCACTGTACTAATTTATCTGATTTTTAAGACTGTGGCAATGTCACTAATGTCTGCTCCCCATCTATCAAGAACGTGAGCTCTCAAAAGCAGCCACATTTGGAAGGAACAGAGTAGAGCTGTGGGTGTGTGTGCTGGGCAGGAAAGTAGGCAGTGGTGGGAGACTGGGATTCAGCAGGGAGCTTGGCCATGAAGACAAGCATATGGTTGGTCAAGCAAGCAGCTAATAGGCAGCCACATATTTTCACGTATGGTCAGCATGACTGTACTGATGAATGGCTGGAAGAGAAAGTTCAATTAGGTACATACACAACCAACCATGACAGTTAGCTTCTCTATATTAAGACTTTTTTACACTGAAAGCACATTTTGCAGTTCAGGTAAGGATTTCTTAGCAGAGTAGCTTCCCAATGCCCTTAGCATCATTAAGAGTAATACCAGGATCAATAGCAGCTAAAAAACACACTTCAAAATCATCCAGGCAGAAGTGGGCTTTTCTTCAGAGATTTCCATTTGCTGTGGAAGGGAGTGCTGTCTGTGATTAGAAAGGTGCATAGTCTTTCAGTGTTCTATGTGCAGAACTGCATGAATTTGGATTAACAACAAATTATGATAAATTACCATTTATTTTTTACTGCATTCATAAAATTCTTGCTCATATTTCCCTGAGGTGCTCCAATGAATGCTGTGCTGCACCTGAGTAGTAGCTTACAAAGCAGTTTTACTGGCAATTGGTAGACTAACTCAGGGCAAAGGCAAAAATCAAGGGGTTACCTTCCCCTGTTACCCTGATATGGCTGCATAGATGGCCTGGATTAAAATGCATTGCATACCTATGCTGTTGTATGTGGATAAATATAGAGGGAGTGATCATATCCATAACACAGGACTGAGGATGCCTCACCTTATTGTTCTTAACCAGAGCCTCATATCATAGAGATGTGGGAGGGTAAGTAGGCTCTCAAGGCACCTCCATGCTGTTTCCTTGCAGGTATGTTTGGATAAGATGGGAAAGTGATACCACACTGGTTACATGCTAGAATATGAAACTGAATGAGGAAAAAATGATCTGGTGCCTATGTGTGCCATTTCTTTTACAGCCAAGAATTAAAAATACATTTAGATTATTTCACATTTGGAAGCTGTCATGCTAAAATGAAAAAAGGCAAGCAAACTGCATCTGCTAGGTCAGGCTTCCCATCCTCCATCCAGAAAAGCACCAACTCAAATGTCACTTGTCTGTGTTGGTTCTCACAGAAGGCAAACTGTATGTTGTGTTCCCAGTGTCCATGGATTTCTGCTGCTTCTAAATAGTTGGCTGCCCTGAACTGCTGTTTGCCAGATTTTGGTCCTCTTCCAGGGCTGAAAGGCACAGGGTAGGAGATGTCCTGCTGCTAGTCCCCTTTCATTTAGAAAATTGAGAGGTTGTCTGGCTGCCAACCTGTCAGTGCACATAAGTCCCCTCTGCAGACCTAATCAGATGAATCCCAATGTAAAAACCTTTTACATATGAATTACTTTGCAAGAAATGCTCAAGTCTTTTCAGAAGAAATAGGAAAAGAACAAAATAAAGGAAATGAAAAAGTACAGAACCTGCATTGAAAGGTTGCTTCAAAGGAACAAAAGTCCACATGGCTTCATTCTCCTGTTCTCTTTCTTCAAAGTTGGCTCCCCAGCATCTACATGCTGCTCCCCTAAATGCAGCAGGTTTAGTCACCACAAGCCTCCTCAGTATACGATTAATTACTCCTGTTAATTAAAGCTGAAAGGCTGAAGGAACCAGAGTGCCCAGCAGACTGGTAATGGGACATTGTACAGTGCCAGAAGCACACTGACAACCTAGGTAAGCAAAAACAAGGACAACTCATGGCTACCAGAATGGCTAGCTGAAGGCAGTGTCAGTCTGTAGAAGAAGTAATGCTTATCCTGTAAAATCACCAGCACTGTAAGCGGTAGCCACGACTGTTGGTTATATTAAATCAACACTGCTAGTTACGTTATTAAATATTAATCTAAGACATGAAAACCACAGTGTTCTCCCTGGCTGGAACTCACATTCCATATGTATAGCCTCCCTGCGGGCTGGCACCTCCAGAGGCCACTGTAATGTTATAGATGAAGAGAAACAGCATGAAAAGGTCCAGCAGCTTGCACTGAAGCTCTAGGGTCTCACCAGCTCTTGCTAGTTGCAAAGGGGGAATAGCTTCATCTAGTAGAGTGAAAGGATAGATTGGAGTGATTTAGATAAATTTTCTTAAATCCAGCTGACTCTGAAGAGCCCAGTCGTCAGCTGCTGAAGAGAGCTGTTGAGACAGCCACCGAGTTGCTATCAGCCCTGTTTGAGGATTCATAGAGCATGAGGGAATGCAACACAAAGATGACTAACACTGACACACACTTGTCAAAAACAAACGGTGTAGGAGGAGGCTTACTTCTTTTGCATGGAAAGAAGTGTTACAGGCAAGGAAGACACAGCAGGTGTCACATTCACAGATCTCAGCAAGGCTTCTAGCACTGTCACCATGCCACCTCTAGCCTCTCTGGCACCTGCTTTTGGGACTGCTGTTGGGAGGGGGCCAAAGCAGCAGGGGGAGAAGGGGAGGGGGCTATGCTCGTGTCCAGCTCAGCACACACAGCTTCTTTCAATGTTTCCTGGCTTCTTTTCTTATATCTGATGAATACAGGCCCACAGATAGATATTCTAGTTGCACAAACCTGTAAAGCTACTCACAATAGTTGGATCAGAGCACCCTGAAGCTAGATGGGGCCATTAGATAATGAAACTCAAGACTATGGTTATGATTCTGAGTTACCCAGTCTTTGTCACGATACTGTCCTTCTGATTAAGGTTTAAGTGAACCAAATGGTTGAGAATTGACAAGTAATTCAATACCTTATAATGAGATAGGCACAGCCCTCCTAAACATCTGCATGAAACCAACAGTTAATGCTACTGAGCTCCATTGGATGGATTATCTCCAGTAGAGAAGTCAACTTGAAATAACAGTGGGTCAAAATTAGTGAGAACATATGTCAGCATTTCCTTCATGTGAACAGAAAGGAGGTTGAAAAGGTCTAAGAGGAGGTGACAATTTAATGTTAAAAACAAGAATGAGGAAAAAAAGAGGAAAAGAGAAACCTTAAGAATAATTACAAGGAAAGAGCACAGGCCTCAACTGAAGTTGCAGGTAAACTTGTGCTTGAGTGATATGCTAAACTGTGGGCAGGAATGTATCAAAGAACATAGATGGCAAGTGTGATTAAAACATACAGAAATGCCAACTCAGCACATGCATCCTGATTCTGCTGTAATATTTTATGCACTCAAGAACACTACTGAATGAAGCTAAGTACATGCTTAAATGGCTTTCTGAATTGAGAAGAACTGACAAAACAGGATCTTAGAATATAGTAACTGAAGAACAGGAAAACTTTTAAGTCTAGGCAGTCATAAAGAAATCATGATCTTTACACTCTTTGCAGATTCCTGTGCCATGTTCATTTTTGTCTTCCTAAATACAGTTCCGTGGTAACAGAAAAATAAAAAGCAGGACCACATTCATACTCTGGGATCATTCCCTTTTCACTCAGTTAAAAGGCACTGCACGCCAGTTTGTCAGGAACCAGTAATTTAAATAGCTTTTCCCAGATGGATGGTAAGCCAGACAGAGTGACACTGGCCCAGCAGAAGGCCAGGGGGTGAGGTAGAGCTCAGCACTGACTGCAGCAGTGTCCTGTCTTGAGCTGTTTATTACACAATCAGTGCTCAGAGTCCTGTTTGCTTGGAGGGCAGACATGGATTTTCTTGTGCATCTCTAAAGAGCTTACTGTGTAGCAAGTAAATAATAGAAGATTTAAGTAATAACAGAGGATTGCTAATACTGAATATGAGGCTGTTGAGTTTCACAACTGATTGAAGTCACCTATACTGAAATCAAACATTAAGACAGATTTTAACACTATGCAACACAAAATAGAAGGTACTATGGATGAAGCAACAAGGCTGACAAGTTACTATAGGGGGAGCAAAATCTCTTAATGCTACATAAAAAAATCAACTTCCCTTTTAACTTAACAGCAGATAAAAGGGGTTGTGTTTCAACTGATTTTTGTTTCTCTGAACATATTGCCATTTTGCTTGACAAATTGTTTAATAAACTGTTTAGAAGGTTAGTGACTGACAAGGCTGTAGGGAGATTAGCTTCCTGCATGAGTTGTATGCTCACACTGACTTAGCCCATGATGGGGAAATTGCCCAAGCAGAGACAAGCTGGGATAGTGATGGCCAGCACTAACACTCCAGTAATATCTGTTGATGGTGATAATTACAGTGCCCTGGAAAATGAGCCTATGCTTTCCAGGATTTTGTGGTCTCATGGTGTATTTGTAGCCATAAATTATTAAGAAGATGTAGAGAGAGAAAACATGAGAAAAAAGACACTGCTGATGGGTTACTGTTATTCTTTTTACTATGGACAACCCCATCTATTAAAATTGAGACTTGATGCTGAACAGAAACAAACAAGTTGATGTCTATAATACTGTAATACTGCCAGCTTGGCATCCACTGGGACTTCATAAATCCATATGTAGGATATCTAAATCATAAAAGAAAGATTAGTTTTCATTACATCTCTTCTAATATGATAATTTCAATGGCTAATTATTGTCTAACATGTTTGCTATAAGTATCACACACTATTTATTTTACACATTTCAGCCAAGGCTCTCAGAAACACATATGGTAGGCTTTGTACATGCTATTACATCTTATCTGCCAGACAGGATGGCTAAGAACAAAGCTTTCAGAAATAGCTATTGATGTGGAGTGCTAAAGCACTCAAAAATAAGAGCATGAATAATTGCATGCCAGTGAAAGGAAATTTTGGCCACCAAAACAAGTAGCTGATAAAAAAAAACAAACACAGCCTGACTGCAGGATATGAACTGTAAAGTCCCAGTGATTAAATGACTACAGCAGGCAGGGTCAAACTGTTCCTAGTCCCTCTCCAAGGCAGAATGAACTTCCCTTTTTTGAGGGACTTCTATAAGGGACACAGGGGAGCTGCAGGACTGATCTCACATCCCAGAGAAAGATGGCAGGAATGAGAAGAGCTGTGGTGTGCCTCTATTGATGTGAAGCTTATGAGTCTGGTATTCCAACGCATGGTGGGGACCACTGACTGGGAAAACACCAGTGATACTGTCTTCAGAGAAAGGTGATTCCCAGTGCAAAGGCTGTTCCATAAGGAAACATCACCCTTCAGCAAGTAATGCTTTAACCTGCTGCTGCCCAAACAGGGACATTCGCATTGCCCTTCAGCCCTGCTGTCACTCAGAAGCTGAGGCAAGACTCACCACTTGGGAAAAGGACAGCAGCAAAGCAAAGGAAAAGACAGTTTCCTTTTGAGAGGTGTTGGCTAGAGAGCTAAAGAGAAAGAAAGCAGCAAAAGAAAGAGACCATCTGAAACACCTTCACATCAGGACATCAGCTAGCAAGTCAGCCTGATTCAGCTCTACTTTTGTGAGTAGACCTCCCCACAATTGCTCCATATGGGCTTGACTGACTGCCCACTTGGCTAATGCCACCTTGCTGATGAGCCTTGCTACCTGTTGGTGAGGCCCCAGCACACTGTGTAGAGAAAGCACCAGCTTTAAGAGATTTTGTTGTATTCAATGGGATGGCAATGCAGGTGTCAGTGAAGAGGAACTCAGCACCACTCCTATTTCTACTGTTTCCTTTATATATTCTTTTCAGCTTGTCTTGGTCCTACCTGTAAGCTGTAGCTATTTAGATACATTTACAAATGCTGGTCCAGACTTTCAGCCAGCTCTTTAAGACCTAGAAGGTTATTCCAAACAAATAAAATCCTCCTTTCTTTATAGAAAATTATGACCTCCTAAATGCTCATCTGACAACAGTGACACCATAAGCCACTGTAATTAAGTCCAGGAACAACCCTGACACAGAGACTGGCTTTTTTGCTGCCTTCTATCATGACAAACAGCAGAATCAGAGATCAGTTTTGCAGCTAAGGACTAATGCAATTTCTGTTGTTCTGTTCAGCATTGTTTCCTTAACCTGCAATAAATTTTTCATCAGATTCACTTCTCGGTCTTGCAGCTAACTGCTACATAGACCATACTTCTAGCAGAGCATCTCTAAAATCTGTGTGAGCAATTAATCATTCCTCCAGCCCATAATGACAGCATATCAGAAGTTCTGGTACCCAAAATATTGTACGTTTCCAAAATCAGAGAAATGTTACGAATACACTGCATTAAACATGAATGGCAAGATCTGGAAAATATTGTGCAGTTTTGCCCTCCACCATCTCCTTGTTATTCCCAACCTGGAATGCTATGAAAAGCAATAGGCAAGACAGTCTCCTGTGGGACTACAGCCTTTAATTGGGAATGGGAGCTATTTCCTTCATAGCTGTGCTTGGAGGACAGAAAGCCTCAATTCGAGTCTTGCTTCTCCCCAAGTCAGTGACAAAAAGGGAGCCAGGCTAAACTATAGCTTCAATCAGCCACACATGCACTAAACAAAAGGTTGTTTTTTGGTTTTTTGGTTTTTTTTGTTGCACAGCCAGAAGAGGAGGGGTCTGATTGGCGTTCAGACTTTGCAGCATCTCACTGTGGAAGAGAGGTCTTCTGCAGTCATTACTCTCCTATGGCGTTTGTTATTGACAGCACTTTCGACTGATTCTGGCAGAGAATAAAAGTAACCCTCTCAGTAATATCATTCACTTCCCCTGCTTGCTATTCCCCTTTTCTGTGCCTCATCCAGAGCACATGTGCAAGTGACACAGTGTGAACATGGTGACCTCTCCTGAATATGCATAAATGCTAAGGATAGTCTTTTTTTTTTTTTTTTTTTTTTTTTTTTCTCTGCTGCCATGGCTGACTGAAGCACTAGCTTGGCCAGCATTTTGCTTATGAAAGAATGCACTAGTTTGCAGCTGATAGCCTACAGATGGTCAACTTTTCAGCCTGGCATCCAGACCTTGTATTGAGTTTCACAAGTAAGTAAAAAAGCATATAGCTAAAACTGATGAGACACTAATGTTCAAATTATGTGCACCTGCTTTTATTTTCTTACAACAGTTTGGGAGATTCAATGATGTGCTGAGCATGGAGTAGGGCTGATTTCAGGGAAGAGAAGATTAATGTTACCAAATGATTTTTTAAGACTAGCTCTCTAGCAGTCAGTTTGCATGATTGAGTCCACAAGATGTAAATACAGATGAAAGAAGAGGCTTGATTCTCACTGGACCTATGTAGATCCAACACTGATGAACTTCTCTAGGTCATACACGTGAAAAAGGGGGACGTCGTCATCTCTGCACAATGGGAGCTCCTTGAAATTATAAGAATAAATATCATTAAATTTTGTTCATAATTGTTGAGCATAATGCTGTTCAGTTGCTGTATGCTTTTTAAAAACATTTTCTTTGTCCACGAAAAGTTAAAGGTTTATTATTTAGTTTAATAGAATTTGACTGGCATATTATTTAGACTTTAAGACAGGAATTTTCAAAATAAAAACGAAAGTAATTAAAATACCAGAAGCAGTACTGTAGAACGTGGAGATAAGTCTGCTGAGGTTTATTTGCTTGATTGCTTGGAGAAAGACAAAGAGAATAGATTGTGCCATTGTCTGATGAGTGTTTACACAGAATTTGTTTTAAGGACCTCCTAACACAGAAATAAGATTTCAATTAATCACAGACAAAACTTCAAGAAATCAGTAAGTCAATGAAGTATTTGAGAATGTCACTGTACATTGATGATCCGTGCTCTGCCTTCCTTGCAGAGTTACAATAATTCTAAATCAATCTTTCTATTGTCCTCCTCCACCCCTTCACTCTTCTTGGGCCTGCATTGTTGATTGCTTGCAACAAGTCTCCTGTAAACATCACCAAACACCCAATACAAACCATTGTAGCTGAATTAGGGTAAGTGTTGATTTATACTAGGCTGTGGGAATTTATCCTCCTTCTCCACTCTGCCCTGGTGAGGCTGCATCTGGAGTACTGTGTCCAGTTCTGATTTCCCTGGTCCAAGAAAGACAGGGAAGTGCTGGAGAGGGTACAGCGAAGAGCTACAGAAATGATTAGGGGATTAGGACATCTCTCATATGAGGAAAAGATGAGGGACTTGGGTCTTTTTAGACTGGAGTAGAATCAGCAGAGGATTTTTAAAAGGTAGGTGTCAGAAGGATGGGGCCAGTCTTTTTTCAGCGGTGCCCAGTGACAGAACAAGAGGTAAAAGGTACAAAATTGAGCATAGGAAGTTCCTCCAAAACATGAGGAGAAACTTCTTCATTTTGAGGGTAGCAGAGAACTGGAAGTTGCTGCCGAGAGGGGTGGTGGAGTCTCTGTCTCTGTAGACATTAAAAACTCCTGAATGCCTTCGTGTGAAACCTGCTCTGAATGAACCTGATCTGGCAGGGGGGGTTGGACAAGATGGTATCCAGAGGTCCCTTTCATCCCCTAAAATTCTGTGATTCTACGATACTGAAATTCATACCTGTCTTGAAGTCCTGAAGACAAATCCTCCTGTAAGCAGGAATTTAACTATTTTTTTCTCTCTGCAAAAGCTTAAAATATTGCTTGCTAGCCAGTACTATTGAATCAAAACTTTGAGGAGTTTTTGCAACGAGAAGACAGTTTAATAGAATGAAACACAAGAATACTGCAACACACAGCAGGAGTGAAGGATCTGAAATCACCTCTGGTCAGTATTACTGCTAATAATAGACCCATGTCTTAAACAAATGGAAGGAGCTGGCTGCCCAGTAAGATGAAGCAAATGAACCAGGTAGGTAGAGAAAAGGAGGAAAAGGGGGCGCAAAAAAGAATATTTTTAAGCTTCTAAGTGCTTAAGGAAATGGAGGCAAGGAATTGATCAGGACTGAATTTTTTTAATGAGCTCTAAGTAAACCTACTACTATCCCACAATTAGTTAGATAAGGGATAAAACCCAACAGAAAAAAACCCCAAAAAACACAAAAAAACCCACCCAGCTTTGCTTTTTCTACTAACAGCTGAGTGAAAGGGGAGTTGCTGGCACAGCTGTGTTCTCCAGAAAGAAGGATGTGTTTGTGCAGTTTTGAACCCAAGAGGCACTTGTTCTCTCAGAGTCAGTACTGCAAAGCCCACATTAGATGCTTGAATAGTTAGCCACCTTCTGAAAGTCTTGGGAGCTGGGAAATAAAAAACAACTAATAAAAAATAAATGAAAAAAAAAAAATAATTCACAGGCTGCTTCATTACCAATGCTAAAAGTAATTTAAAACATCAATAGAGAATTCAGTATATATGCTGTTATGCTGCCTTGGAAATAAATTTGTGTGGCACAGCCATCATGTAGCATCTTCTCTGCTTGTGGCAAATAAAGAAGTATGTTACTGCTGAGCTCTGTAAATAATCCTTGAGAAGTGTTAAGAAATTAAATAATTCATACTTAGTCCATTGTTAAGTATATAACCCAAGGGCATATGATGTTATATCATGGATGGTTGCACAGCATGTGACTTGAGAGAACCTGCTTGCAGTTTATATGTATGTAAAAATTATACAATATGCCAATGCAAAAAGTTTACAAATCAGTTTTTGACAGTGCACTCTGAAGTGTATCTGATTGTCATTATTTTGATGCATCTCAAGATTTAAACAATGATCTTTTGAGGTCCCTTCCAACCCCTAGGATTCTGTGATTCTGTGTGATTCTGTGTAAACTAAGTAATGAACATTTCTTTTAAAAGGCATGAGCAGCCTTAGACAAGAGCAAAAAATAGATTTTGTACTGAAGAGAAAAAAATTCAAATTTCAATAAATTTTTAAGGTTATTTGTGATTGATGAAAATATTATTTAAAGAGTACTGATTGTTAATTTGATCAAGAATTTAAAAATACAATTAAACTATTTTAAAAAATTAAAGCTTTTAACATTTAAGAAAGAAAAGTTTAGTTCTGTAAAATCTTGAAAGGGTATTCTTGGATTTTTAAAGAATTACAATGTGAAACATTTGAGAAAAATGATAAACTGTTTCACTATTGCTTACCAGTATTTTCTTTGTAAGATACTGTATACACAAAACCATTCCTTAGTTTTACTTACAGTAGTTGATATTTCTGTCAACATATTGGTTCTATTGATTGGTAATTAATTGGTAATTAATTTTGTTTCTGTTGGAACCTCCACTAAAATCTGAACCTAAGCACTCACTTCAGACAACAAAACTTGGCAATACAGCTCAAGTGTATTCTAAAAGTTAAAACCTGCCATCAGCCAAAAGGCATCCAAAAATCATTATTCCTAGAATTTAGGATTTTTTTGTTTGTTTGATTTTTTTAAAAAGGTCAGCTTCATGGTATTTGGGAAGGTAAGGCTGAAAAATCTGGTTCCAGAAACAACAGAAATATAAATCCTCTTGTTTCCTCAGATGATAAATCAGGGTTACCACATCAACAGATCACACTCAGAAGTTTTGGAACATTGGCTTCCTAGAAATCATGACTTTTGGGAGTACTGGGAATGATCACTATTGTATCAATAAAATTTTTAGTAACTTTTTCAGGGGAAATAAACTCTGTTCAAGCCCAAATACCTTCGAACCAAGACAAACTTAAAGTCCAGATTTTGTTCTTCAATTTATATTTTAATTAAAGAATTCAGTCATATATAGAGAAGTGAGAAAACATTTGTATGTATATAAATAAAATTGGAAAATGTAATCTAACAAACAAAACATAACAATGAGATCTATAAAATACTTCTTTGCTATTGCAAAAGCAATTTTGGTTGCCACCAGAAGGAGATGGTGGAGGTACTATTTAAGGCAACACCTGCTTCAAGTGCAGTTTTTTAATATGAATTGTTTCTAGTATCAGTTGATTGTACTGAGGCACACAGCAGTAAATTTAACAGGTGAAAAGGAGTAACTCAGTCTCCAAAAATCAGTATGGGCACATCATTCTTGTAATTACTGTTAAGTAGAGGAAAAAAAAAAAAAAAAAAAGGTTGGCTGGAAGCGTTTTTGTTTTTTCAATCAAGAGCCAAGAAAGTTGGCTCTTTGTTGAGAGAAAGTTGTAAGAAAGTTGTAAGAAATTCTTACAGGAACATTGTGATCACTTCTATGGTGAATATGACTAAGCCAAAACTCTGAGTAATCTCTGTGGACAGAGAAGCTCCAGAAAACTTGTATCAATAAATGGTCAACATTGCTTATAATGAGAATGTAAAGAAAAAAAAGACAAAACAAATAAAATCCCCCAAATAAGACCTTTTTTTTTATTACCTAAGGGGGAAAATTTTGTCTGATATAGAGGTGATTAATGAGCCTGTGACTAGAAGGTGAAGACTGCATTTTGGTCACAGCCTTGGGACTGTCTTTTCTGCTTCCACACTGCAGGATCCTACTCACACATTTATCAAATAGAAGATGAAGCTTCTTTCTGATAAGAATAAGTTAGCTGATCCCAGATATCATGTGGGAAGAAAAGTGCAAGCAACAGTAAAGATAGAGCAATACTGAATTTGATGTGGTACAGCTTATCCTGCAAGAAAAGCATCTTTTTCCTGTCCTCCTATGCTGAAAAGCAGCAGATGTAGCTACAAAGTTCAGGGAGACTCATTTAATGTGAATGTTTCTGCATTCAAAGCTGTACTGCCTTAAAGGCCCTTAATTGAACACTATTTTGCCTGTGTGGTGGTAGGTGCTTTATAATTCAGGATCTGAGGAATTATATTGTGCATGATTTTCCTATATAATTACGTGACATAAAGTTGCTGTGCATTAAAATGGAAGTCAGTGTTTCACAGTATTCATTGAGTATATGTCTTGTATTTCAGACACACCTGCACTCTCTGTCTCTTAGACTGACATAATAAAATACTTTTGAGTAAGGTAGTTATGGTTTCCTGGTCAAACAAGCACTTTTGACATCTACAAAAATAAATGAATTCATTTTTTTTAATTTTAACATTCATCTGTTGACGGGCAATGTTTCTTAAATGCCTATGATCAAAATTTTCAATGAGGATAGAAATTTTTATTCCTTTCATCTCATAAAGCCTTAACTAATGGGACAGATATGAATGGAATCATATCCACAGGACCTTATGCCTGGTTGAGCTAAGTACGTCCAACGATCCACTACCCAGAACAGAAATTGCTTTTTTTCTCTGTCCTCATAAAAATTCATAGCATATTAAGCAGCTATTCTACAGCTCAGCTCCAAAAGGAAGCTGCCAAACTGCAAGCCACTAATAACTCTCAATGAAAGTTTTAGAATATTCTTTGCAATGCAAATATGGATAAACTATAAGTCAATAATAACTGCCTTGTGGAGCCTTTCCCTCCCTGTACCCAGCTATATTGCATCTGGTTCAACTACAGGAATTGCTTTCCTAGAGTACCTGTCTGAGAAATTATGAATGGTTTTAATAATTGTTTTGTCTTGGAAAACATAAATGGGATACTATGTTTTGATCTTTATTTCATCTCCTCTACTCCACTACTTTTTATCTCTCAGCTTAGAATAACTACACCACAGAATAAGCACACAGACGGAACTGTCTGGCTCTCTCTCAACCACAAATTTCATTTTTGTGTTGGTGCACTCAAGGAAGTTCCACCAGAAATGCCTAAAAACAATTAGGGTACTGGCTATATTGGGAGGCCCTGAAGAGATACAAGATGTCTTAGCATGAGACCAATTTATGGATGCTTAAGTTGTAATTAACCAGAAATTGTGAAGGAAAATAAACAACTGAAAAATATGCTTTTGGAGCATGCTTTGGAATAAGAAGATTTCTACCAAACTTTCCAAGAAGCAGAGTATTCTGTGATTTAAGAACAGGCTTGTTTCTCAAGAAACACTAAGCTTGTTTTAAAATTAAACAGTTTCATGTAAAAGCCCAAAAGCAGGACTATATTAAACTTGGAAACAACAGGGGACTTAACCCTCCATTCATTACTTAATCCATGTATTCCAACACTCTATAAGAGCTAGGAAAATCTCGGTAGTAGGGATGAAAGCCAAATTTTGATCTTTAGATGAGCTATCAAACAAAATCTCATTAAGTCCACAACCACTGGAAGCACTGAAAGAGCTTGAACAGTAGACATCATGGCAGAGGAAGAAACGAAACTAACTACAAACATGTTGCAAATGCAGTAAAGTCAGAAAATCAGCTTACAAATTCTGCTATAGTAATACTGTACAGATCATGATGTGTTCAAAAGACTAGCAGCATCATGGATATATATATTAATGTTTAGAATTTGGTTTTCTTATTTTTTTGATGCAAGTAGCACATCATGACTAAGGAGATGATGTTCTTAAGAAACATGTATATTCAAATACTGCCCACTCAAAAACACCTAAAGCAAACAACAAAACAACAGATTGAGGATTCTAAAAGGTGCTCAAGAATAGAAAATATCAGGCACAAAGACTGTTATGAAAGCGTTTATGCAACTAAACAATAACCTTGAAAGTCAGAAACCTAAAAGATAGTGAATATGTTATTCAGTATTAATATTATCTCAGCCTGGTGCAAAATATTGTAAAGATAATGTTCTTAAATATAACAAAAATTGAATTCTCACACAGATCAGAGTTGGGTTGTTTTGTTTTTTTTCTGGGGGATTAAAAAATATAGCTGAGAGGGCTATGTTGGAAACTGTTAATGTCTGAAGATGAAAGTCAACTTACTTTTTCAGACAGTCTCTGCTTCCTAGCCTGTCTCGAATAAAAGTTTTAAGAAAGTTCTCCATGTTGACATTTCCAAGGGGCCACTTTGAAGAACTGGGCAGTTAGCATCAAATCACAGAAACATGGTGGGATGACTTGCACAACTTGGGTGCTGCAATGGGTGGCTATAAACTCTTTAGAAGGGATAGGCAAGGAAGGAGAGGTAGTGGGGTGGCCCTGTATGTTAGGGAGAGTTTTGACTGTCTAGAGCTTGATGATGATGACGATAGGGTTGTATGTTTATGAGTAAGAATTAGGAGAAAGGCTAAAAAGGCAGACATCATGCTGGGAGTCTGTCACAGACCACCCAACCAGGGTGAAAATGTAGACAAAATATTTTATAACCAGATGTAAGAAGTCTCATAATCATTAGCCCTTGTTTTCATGGGGAACTTCAACCAGATGTCTGCTGGAAATACAATACAGCAGAGGGAAAACTGCATAGGAGGTTCCTGGAGTGTGTGGAAAATAACTTCTTGGCACAGCTGGTGAGGGAGCTGACTGTGGAAGGCACCCGTGGTACCTTTTTGTGAGCAGAGGACTTGTGGGTGATTTGACAACTGGAGGCTTTCTTGGGCATAGCTTCATGAAATGATAGAGTTCTCAGTTCTTGGAGAAGCAAGGAGAGGGGCCAGAAGAACTGTCTCTTTGGACTTCTGGAGGGAAGACTATGGCCTGTTTAGGAGCCTGGCTCAGAGTTCCTCAGGAGGCATTCCTGAAGGGCAAAGGAGCCCAGGAAGGCTTGGTTGATGTTTAAGAAAGAAACCTTAAAGGCACAAGAGCAGGATGGCCCTGTGTGCCAAAACAACAAGCCAACAGGAATGTAGACAGGCTTGGCTGAAAAGAGAGCTTCAGCTGTAACTCAGGAAAAACCAAGAGCTTGAATCTTTGGAAGAAGGGGTGGGTGACTCATAAGGGCTACAAAGATGTGAAGTTATGCAGGGAGAAAACTATAAGAATCAAAGCCTAACTAGAATTTAATCTGGCTAATGCCTTAAAAGACAGTACAAAATACTTCTTCAAATTCATTAGCAGCAAAAGGAGGGCTAAGGAGGGCTCATGCAAAATGGGGCCTGCTGTCACCTGAACCGCAGCAGAGGTTGCTATTAGGGCTGGTGTAACAGATAAAATGGGTCATTTTCTGCCTCTGAGTTCCACTTTCTTTAAAACATGCCTTTAATTTCCTTTCAAATTGAGTCATCATTAGTGAATTCTTTTTCCTCCCTGAAGTATTCAGAATATTAATATGGTAAGAAAGCCCAAAAACGATATGCAGTCATTCCAGGTTGCTTAATTAATTTTTATTTTATTCTGGTTGGACAGTAAGTACTGACCAATTTTCTTGCAGTTAGCCCCTGGCCTATTTGACTCCTTTCAAATACTTGTTTACTAGCACAGTGAATCTACTTTTGGTTACTAACACTACAGGGAAATACCCCATTTTGTTTGTGTGAGACCCTATTCTCACCAGATTAAAGAACAGAATTTCTCTCAGACCTGATGACTTGTACTAGAAGTCCAGAAACAGCAGAAAACACCATTAAATGGTGGGGTAGTCCAATTTCACAGCATGCTGGAGACACAGAAAGATGCACAAAAGGAGCAGCTATCCAGACTCCTCTTCACAGGGCACAGAAGAAATCTAGAAATGTGTTGCAAAGTGGACTCTGATTTCCTTAACTGTGGGGCATTTCTCCTTCCTAAGGTACTCACTAAGGTACTCACTCTCTCACTAAGGTACTGTAAATGACAAGCTGTATCTTCTTTCTTCCAAAATGTTATCCTGTTGATAGACTAATATTAATTCTAAAAACCAGCATGAAATAGAAGGCAATAAGGAGCTTATTTGAATAATCTATTGAGAACACCATAGCACTGTAAGCAGCAGCACATCTTTGATTTGCAGAAATAGTTCCCAAATTCTTCAAATCCTATTATATCTTGCTATTTATTGCCTAATTTACACCTGTAGTAGAAGAGAACTCAGCAGAGCCAGACTAGGGAAAGTGAGAGAAGAAGGGGAGTTTTATGACCTTGTTTTCCATTAGAAAAATTTCTAAGGAGAGCATGGAAATAACTATCTACAGGAGAGGAAAAGCTGTAGGATACCCTTATTTTTGTTCACTAAGATCACTCACTAGAGAAAATAAAATGCTTGGGTTTATACCATGCCCTTAAGCATTATTACTTATTATCATCTATGTAGCTGCAAGCTGTGTTCACAGCAATAAAATTAGACTAAACTTGGGTAGTATTAACAGCCCAACTAATTACACTGCTATAAAAGGTTTACAGGTGGTATAAATTTCAATATTATTACTGCCCTGGTATGGCACTGACTTTTTCTAAAGGAAGGCATTACAAAGCTAGTCTCCTTGTGGCCTATTTTAATGCTAGTTCATAAATACATAGTGAAGACAATCAGATACAGGAACATTTCCACCATGCTGTAGGGCCAACTTAAGTCATGTCTAATCCTGCATCTACAGTAGAAAAGAATGATCACTCTGGATTCCTGTTTAGAGACAGAAAAGAGCAGAAGTTTTTTTGCCCATTTCTATGCTTACTTAAAATTCCAACAGTGTTCCTTCAGCTGTGCCCAACACTGTCAGACATCAAGAGCAATCTAAGATATTCAACTGGAAAATTAAAAACTCTCTAATCTTCTATTTCTTGAATTTGTTCTTCCTATTAAGGAGATATGACCCCATTATTATCAAGACTTGGAAATGGCAGAAGACCCATTTAGGCAGAATACACACCAGCTTAATGATACTGCTTTGTGGAATATTTCAGAGGTTCTCGGTAATATTATTTATAATTTCATAAATATCAGGATGATGCTCTTTGGCTTTAGCAAATCAAGATTCTTTTAGATCTTTGAGTAAAAGAAGTCAGGAGAAGGCAAGATATTATGGAAGTGAACACCACAGTTTATATACAGTGTAAGAAAGAAGGATCTGAAATTATTCGACATTGTTCTACCACTTTCTGTAGCAAAACAGAGCTGTAGAAAATGGAGAGTTGCTATTTCATTCAGCATGGGGAGGAATCTGAAAAGCTACCTAGAGCTGCCAGTGGGGCACCTGAAGCCAGTGGAGAAGGTAAAATCGGAACACAGGAGTGCCCCTTGATCAGGTGGCTTTTCTTCCATGTCACCTCAACAACTGAGCTTTCTAATATGATGGATTTAGCAAAGCAACTGGGAACAGCAGGGAAGGAGGGACTGCTCACTTACTGGAGCCAGAAGATGCAAGGCAGTCTGCCAAGGCCAGGCAGAAAAATATTGACGGTGATCATCCCAAATCAGGAAATGAGGATTCATCTGTTACTGGAAAGAACAAGCACACACTACCAGATACCACTGCTGAGTAGGAGGGAGAGATGGTGAAGTCATTACAGATGGTTTTATAAATGAACAACAGAGGCCACTGCTGGGGCATCGGGCCACTGAAGACTATAAGGGATCTGTTACATTGGATTGGAAGTGCATGACATCCAGTGAAGAGATGTATCCACATTATCCTTTGCAAGATTAAGGCTGCAAGACCCACAAAGACTTGGGATACTGGATTCCAGCTGGAGTGCTGGGCAACCCATAGCAGTTATGTAGGAAAACATGACTACTTCAGTATGTTCCCAAGAGTTCTACAAGATAAAAGTGCCACATAGCATCTTGTCTTCCTTCATATTCTGCACTCAATGCCAGTAGGTTTTCTCCTTTTTATAAGTGGAGGGAGCAGCCAGCCACCATGACAGGATAACAAGAAGGCCGTGTGCTTTTGGTGGCATGGGACTCCTCTGCACTCAATGAAGGCTGCACAGTCCATTACACTTTCAAAAACTGGGATCAGTGGGAAAACTGCTATACTTTGGGCATAAAGCTAGTGACGCTGTTCATTATAGTCTTCTCTCAGGATTGTTACTACTTTCTTTTGTTCTAGCCAAGAAAAGAATGGGCAAATGTAGCCTCTTCTTAAGAGCAGCAAATTATTGAATCTATTAATCAGGCATGTACTGTTTTCAATATAGCCAACCACAACTATTCAAAATTTTCTTGGAATGAGGTATCTCATTTAAAATATGAGAGAGCTTTGAGTATCATATTGTGTTGAACATATTAAACTTGAGATTATAAATAAACAGAATTTAAGGTTCCATGTTTGAACACTGTTTTTTGCAGCTATGTAAGAAACACTTCTTAAAAAACTCAGAGGAGATATTCTCAGCTGACAAAACTAAATGCGGGGTTTAAAGAAAAAAATCAGACACATTAACATGAATAGCTTTAAGTTACAAAACTGTTCTATAAATGTTGGCAGCACTATTCTGCTCAAAACACAATCTTTGGCAGTTTGCTTCAGTGCCTCAAATGATTTTCTTTCCTGTTCTAAGCAGAGAAACAAGAATAAAATTATACTTTAAACAACTCGTTCAGTATTATACACTGAATCAAACCTAGGAATAGAATTCTGACACTAAGTGTGTTGTGCAATATATTTGAACATATGGAGTGTAAAATAAAATAGCTTTTAAAGGCACTCAGCTACCACAGTAATGGACGGATGGACAGATAGATAATCTGTGTGCTTTCAATGTGATTTACTGCCCTCCAGGAACCCGTGCTGCACAGCACTGGAACTGCAAATACCCCGTGATTCTGTGCTTGACTGAACTCTAACCACAAGGAGTATACCTTTCAAGCACAACTCCATTGGTTTTATTGCCATGGCAGCATCTATGAAAAGGTTATCCTGCTCAGACTAACTGCATCAGTATTTGTGATGAAATGCTTAATAATAAAATTTCAATAAGCTACTGTTTATATTTACTTTAATTCAAACACATAGAGATACAAATTTGTCTGTTACATAGCTCAACAGCTGATCAGAATCTTTTGCACCAATAAAATGCCTGAATTCAGAAGAGGTTATGCTTCTTCAAAAACGGCTTAAACATACATCAAATCCTTGTGAAATGTCATTCAACTTCTGTCTCTATTTTAGATATAGATGTAATCCATTACTGATATAGTAAAAATGATGTAACAGAAACATTTTGTTCTAAAATGCAGGTTCTTTTTCTCTTGCTCTATACTACCTATCTCCTGTGCTATGATTTGTTCAAATAAAGGGTGTTTGAGTAACAGAGAGATGTGCATAACACTGCTGAAATAGCTCAGTAAAAAGGGAAATCAGAACATCAAAAATGAGAAGATAGACAAAGCATTGATAGAATGGATAAGCAGCATAAAAATAATTATGGTATGATGGGGTAAAATGGAATCAGCAGGAAATTCCTCTGATCACAGATGCAACACAAGGATCTCAGATTACTACATAGGATGAGAACTGCTGCTCTCCAGGCATGCTGACTCACTCAGCTTTCTGCAAGCCTACATCAGTGTTTTGGTCTCAGCTCCCACTGCTCATTACAGTTTTGTTTTCTTGATTTATATGTCTGTCTGGTCAGTCAAAACCTTCACAGGTTTCTTTGTATGCAATCTCCAAAATTGCCCTGGTGGCTATATGAAGATTGTATTGCATTTATGCTCTGAACTTAAATTAATCATAGAAATACAGAATTATTTAGGTAGGAATAGAACTTAAAGCTCATCAAGTCCAAGTATGAGCCCAGCCCACTGCCAAGTCCACCAATAAACCATGTCCCTAAGTACCACATCTACATGTTTCATAAATGCCTTCAGGGATGGTGATGCAACTACTTCCCTGGGCAGCCTCTTTCAGTGCCTGACAACCCTTTTGGTGAAGAAATTTTTCCTCATATCCAATATAAACTCCCCCCCCTCCCCCCCAGCACAACTTGAGGAAATTTCTTCTTGTTCTATCACTTGTAATGGAGAAGAAGAGACTAACCCCACTCCCCTCACTACAACATCCTTTCAGGTAGTTGTAGAGAGTGGTAAAGTGTCTCCTCAGCCTCCTTTTTGCCAGGCTCTGTTCCATCAGCCACTCCTCATAAGACTTGTTCTCTTGACCTTTCACCAGCTTCATTACACTACTTTGGAGATGCTCCAGAACCTCAATGTCCTTGTAGTGAAGGGACCAAAAGTGAACACAGTATTCAAGGTGTGGCCTCACCAGTGCCAAGAACAGGGGTACAATCATTATCTGTTGCACTTCACTTTTTGTCTAGTCCGTCCAAGTCCTAAACATAAACTCCATGTTCAAACTGATGGCCAGCGCTATTTCAACCTTAATTTCATTTTGTCTTTTCAACTGGAACTGGACAAGGGCAAAAGGAAATTTTTCTCTGCAGAATTGTTTCTTGAGGGAGTCAGTGATTTAGAAAGGGGTGCCATCAACTCTTATCCTTAAACTAAGTTACTTACAAAAAAAAAAAACAAACAAACTCCAAGAGCCCAAACAAACCATAAATATCCAGTTTGGATAGGGATGGTCTGCTTTGTCAAATGAAAACCAAACCTGACTGTTAAAAGAGACAGCCACCATGTAACCATCTGGAGACTGTGTCATCAGCAAATTCAGATATCCAGAGCATAACGTATCAGATTTCCACTTCCACATGCTGAAACCAAAACCCTTTCTGTTCCCCTAGGCCATTTCACCACTGGGAAGGGTGGCACTTCACAGCATTTACAAGAGATGATCCCTGAACAGTGATACTTCGTGAGTTTGGAGCCACTCTGAGTTGGGGAAACTGAGATCAGGTCTCCAGTGAATGTCCTTGGGGAACTACATCACTTAAGTCCTCCTGTGGGTGGTCCCTTTCCACAGCAGCTCCCTCACCAAGTCCTTTTGTCAACCAAACCAGCCAAAAAAAAGTTCTGGCAGTGATATTTCAAATCCTCTTTGCAGTGACATAGAGCTAACTGAGTGTCCCTTTCAAGCACAGGGAACACTGGACCACTGGAAGGGAGGAATGACCTACACAAATCTTGGGGAGGGACATGGGCAGTGCTGGTGGAAACACTCCAGGGTTTTCTTTATTAAGAAGAAAATGCTGACGACAATCTATAGGATGCCTGTTTTGTGACTGTACAACTCAGCCACAGAAGCCTGACACACACGTCAGTCTGGTGCAAGTGGATGACCCAATACAAAGAAAGTAAACTTCTTGTTAAACATCCTCCGGTGGTGCAAGGGCAATCCCCAGAGCAAATATTTGCACTTCCTGAGCTTTCCAATCTTGTTGACCTTGTTTTACAACTCTCCTAATATCTCCTTCTCTAACCAAGTCTCCCTGAAGCCTCAAAAACCCCTCAGTTCTTTATGTTAACATTTTTCTTACTTACTAGGTAGTACGTTCCTTTGAGAGGAACTACTGTTTATGCTTAGCTGAAGATTTACAGAAATATAAATAACCTAATTGAATCCCTTGCAAGATGATTTCTTGTATCTATGGTTTCTTGTATCTTGTATCTCTAGAAACTACTTTTCTAATACTAACTCTTAAAAATAAAAGAGGTGTTAAAACTTCTGCTGGTGATGACTGATATGGTGGTTTATTTGGGTGGCACAAAGTTTTCTGCAAGTTTACCTTACGATGTATTTTATTTATTATAATCATACAATTATAAATAGACAATCTAGTTTTGGAAGACACTGGGGGAAACACCCTTTCTCCCAACCATTTACAGCTCTGATATACTTATTATCACTTTACCTATTAAAACAATTATCACTTATGCTTTGAAGCTATTAATATTATTAGGTAAGAAAAATAATTTGTAATGAGAAATGAGTTTCCTAAATTTCTTGAAAAGGAACAGTTTATCCTCTAATGCCACTTTGCAGCTTGACTGTTGATATGGGATATGTTTTTCTGTTGAAAACCACCATCAATAATTTGTTCAAAACTCTTCGCTAAAGAAATTTTGGCTTCTAATAATAACCAGTTCCAACCTAACAAATATGTAACTATGTCTGTGAAACTGCAAAAGGCAATGACAAACTTCATTGCTATTCATCCTGTCACCTGCTACTGAATTCTACACCTTTTTAGACCTGACAATAAACTCTCTCCCAATACCCATGTTTTCATGAAAACTTCTACTTCTTTTCAGTATCGCTTACAACTATAACCAATAATTTGTCAAGACCATCAAGTACTAGTTAATACACAACAAACTGAATTCATAAAATATACTAGAGCTCAAGAAAGTATAAAATAAAAGCAAGTAGGAAATATTAATATTAGGATAGATAACTTTTTCCAAGAAATCTATTCAAGCAAATTATCTCTCGGTATTGTCATTAACAGAAGAAAAACCATTCTCTCACCAATGTAGGATTAGTGGAAATTATGAAAATAAAACCAAGCCTCATCAAATATATGAGAAAAAATACCTCTGCAATGAATATGACTGGAACAGCTGACAGTGAATTTCCATTTTTATTCCACTGTTCAAAATATTAAGAAAAAAGGAGATGACATTTCATCACATTACTGACAAAATATAAAATATATTAAGAAGGACTGAAAAAATGAGTCTTTTATGAAAATTGAGAAGGAAAGTTGATAGAACCTGACAAGCAGCTTCCAATTAAGAATGAGTTGCTGCTCCACTATCAGGTGGGTATGTAACAAAAACTGAAGGCAACCTTTAGGAAGATACAGCCTGTTCAAATTTGAAAGAGGTGACTTTCTTTTTTGTGTCTGTCAGCTTGTGTTTATTAGACTCTTTAACTTGGAATTCCAGGTGCACATACTTGTAAACATCTGTTTAAATGCTTGTTGTATACATTTGTTTAGAAAAGTGTTTCTACACAAGTTTGCTGACACAGCACCTTTACATTTTAGACCCCTCTCCTTTTTGAAGGAGAAGGCTATCATGGTCATTACTGCTTGACAAATGAAAATAGACACCATAATTTTAAATCAAGTTTGCTTTTACATGTAGATGATTTAAAAGAAAAATTAAAGGTTACAAGTGTTTATATGGCTTTAGGGATGAATACAATCCCTATAAACAGAGACACTGAAATACTACCTATGCATGACATAAGTCAGCCCTGCTAGAAACATTTCTATTTCTGTTAATGGAAACGTAAACATATACAGCAAGAAGAAATAGTTGTGTATAAATTTACAGACTTCTGTGTTGCCTTATATCTTATGCTTAGTTCAACGGTCTGCATGATGAGTGTGATCTCTATTTTGAAAAAGGATCCTATTCAGCAGTCATTATATTATTGGGATAAAATACTATTACTGACACAACAGAGATTTATCTTCTTAAAGTTGCTCTGTGATCTGACTTGAATCCTCTCACCTTGAAACAACAGAACTCCACAGTGTGCCATGTCCTTTAAAGAAAAAAAACCACAGACTTTCTCTTTTTATCAGTTTTACATCACTCCCTATTTCAGAGAAATATTGATTTGATAAAGACAGACCATCTTAAAATTTCTAAACAACTAACAATAGAAGAAACAACCACATTCAAAATCCTCACTAAATTAAAAGCAACTGGATTCCCACATTTTTAGTACCCTATTCACCAGAGCAAAAGCAGGTGTTTTGGGTGTGCAGATCTCAGATCACCACACACTGCAGCTCCACAAGCATTCCCACATACTCTTATCCAAGCAATTTCAGTGCTACAGCTGCACTGTGGGGAGAAGAGTTGAGAAAAATTTTAGTCTTGCTCCTGCTCTGTTACTTTCAGTGATTATTACCTTCCCTATACATCCTCAATAGGATAGGAAATCTAGGAAATAAGGGCACTAACGAGTTGTTCGTCTTGTACACCTACCTGCTGAAACCTTGAGAGAATGCTCAGGAACACATTCAAGAAAAATATTTTTAAACAGCAATGACACAGCCATGTGTATCATAATTTATGGTCATGAATGTGCCACTCTTTCAATTATATCATCTGTGATGCAAACCAGTGCAGATCCATTTTATTAAAGCAATGACAGTCCACCTCTACCCCAGGGTATTAAAACCACCTTTAGAATTAAGCAAAAAGAAACCAGGTATCAGATCACTGACAGATATTCAGAGAAGCACAGACAAATGATATTGTGTAAATATTCTAATAGCTGCACAGAAGCAAGTTCATGAATATTCAACTCAGAAAAGGTACAGATTAGTACTTTTCTTTTGAAACCTCATTGACTATATTTCTGTAACAGTTACAAAAATATCCCTGGTAAATGTCACTGTCATACAACTGAAAACTAAAGGATAAGTGCTCCTCTGAGACATGCACATGGTCTCTCCCACTCTTGTGTATTCATGAGCTCACTACTTCTATCAGCAGGTCTCCCACCTCTCCTCAAAGATTCTTCCTTCCATCAGGGAAATGTGCTCAAGAAATGGAGGAGGCTGCTAGGCAGCATATAGCATTCTCCTTTTTTCTCTAACTCTAAATCAGAAGAGATAATGTATGGAGAGATTCCAACGGAGAGCCAGTTACTCATGACCTGAGGCTGCTCTATTCTATGGCAACCTGGGCTTAAAGCACCCTTCAGGTTTGTGAAGCAACATTACAGCCAAAGGGAGACCTAAGCTAAGAGGTGAGTCTCCAGGTCCCTGAATTCTGAGCAGGGACCAGAAGGGGCCTGGTGCTCTTTCCTGTACTTGGCAGCTTATGAGCAGAAGGGAGAGCATACAGCACAACTGCAGCTTGCATACCAAGTGCTAGGTTGTAAACATTTTTTTAAATGATGCTGCAATTATTAGAGCACTACCACCCAGAAATGCAACAGGAGTTCAAATCAACCATATGCCAATGGCTAACAGATCAGCCAATTATAAAGATAAAAACCATGCTTACAAACTGGTGGAAAACCTCACAGGATATTTTAAATTTTTGCCTGAAAGATGTATTTAGTTGAAATAATAATTATAGGGATTACTCTGGTAATAACGGAGATGAAGGAGGAGGAAATTACTGCTTGTATTATGGCTTGGTATTAAGTGTGAGACAGAAGAATAAGTTGAAAATAGAGCCTCTTCCTACTCGTATAACTTCTTATTCCCTTGATGTGTGCCATAGTCCTTATTTTAAAAAAAGGCAGTTTATTCAGACTAGGCTTTATATATCTGTAGCTATGAGTTACCTGAAGCATCACATCTTTGCTCTTTCCTCTGTTCAAATGCCATCTTGTTAACAGAAGCTAGGAAATCAGGAAAGGAAAAGGGAGAGATGAGCTATTTCCCACATAAGAGAAACACACTGCACTTCCAAACCAGAAGGGATGTGATCTTCATAGACACTTTGCTGCAAGTCTTGTGTACAGTATACAATTGAGCTCTGCAAAATGGGATGCTGCTGAGTCTTTGATTTAATGAAAACTTAGGAAGGCAATCCAATTCACTGCAGGGACAGCTTTGTTCTTTCGTTACGATTTTTTTCTAATGAGAAAGACGATGGCAAGGATAAACTCTATTCCTCTGAATTTTTACACTAATTACATACAAAGCACCATTCTTGCAGAAGGGGACTTATCTCCTTCAGGCAATACAGTTATCATCTTGTAACCACACTTCAAATCTTCAGTATGAACACTGGAGCTACGTGTGCTGAATGTGGATTCTGCTAGCCTGGCTAGCTGCTTGAATTGATGAATGTTTAAATATTCAATAAATCGCAGGCAAATACTGATACTGCATAAAGTGGCAGAAACAACCCTTGAATTCTGCTTTCAACTGTAGGATCAAGGGTACACTGTTTTATCAGAGCCATTAGCTTTCCTCATTGTGGTGGGAAGGGTTGGTTCGTTTGGTAAAGTTGTTTATATATTTAAAGGAAGAGTCAGACCCATATACTAACACTACAAAGGACATTTATTCCATAATTCTACAGAAAACCAACTGTTTGTGATTCAGCTCACACACTAAAGAGACAATTTATTAGTTGACACACTGTAAGGCAATCTGGGCTAGATAGGGAGCTGCTTTACCCTCAGGTAAAATTACTGAGAACCACATTCACCCCCTTGTGATACTCTGGATCAAATTGCAAAGCTCAGTATGTGCCCACTGCCATGGCAGCTAAGTGATTCCAGGACTGTACCATGCAATGCTGGGTTTTTTACATGCTCCAAAGCCTTTATTCTTTTGATTCTACAACATTCATGCCCCTATCTATCTGTGGTACAAATAGATGTAACTACAGCTGCAGAGATGGGGATGCAAATCAAGCAAGAAGATGCACAAGTGTTTGAAATCCACTTTCTCAGAGATTCCTTGAGCCTGCCCACTCATTCTTCTAGTGACAAGGCTTATCTTCTCAAACAGGTACTCACCGACTTGCACTGAGACTACTCTATCTGAAAGACTGGCACGGCACTGGCACTGGAAAAGCGTGCAAGGAAGGAGATTCACAGGCTCAGCAACAACATCTAAACCCTGATCCAAACATAAATGCAAATACATTGCAGATTTGCCCCAAGTCTCAGATTAGGTATTGGAGTTGCCAAGAAAACATCACAGTATAAAATGCCACGTTAATATTTATTTTTTTTTTCCTGATAAATTCCACTAGCTACTTGTGACACTGCAGCTGTGAGCTGAATAACTGTATTGCCTCCTATTTTACTCCATCTGTGGTTTCTATTTATGGACTTATTGGCATGGAATGGCCACAGCTGGCTAAATGTTCCTAAACTGTATGTACATTTACCTCTAGGGTAAAACTACTTTATTCTCAAGCAGTATATTCAGTATTGACATTGCCTCACAGTCATGATGCAGCATCTTGATGCAAACATGGTCTATCACCCAGGACTTCAGCCAGACAAAAGCGTGGCATCCCTTCAATGCTCACTGCACTTAGCACCTGTAAGGTTTCCTCTCATAAAATATGTACCAGTCTTTGAACCACAGTGCAATTCTGAATGCTTTTTTTAGAAGAAATTGCCAAGGGCATAAAGCTGGCTGCTGGAAACAAGACTGGGTCTGAAGTTCCTGAACTAAGAGTGACCTAAGCTTCTGTGCATTGAACTGCCTGATTTGAATCCTCGGGGACTTTATTGCAGCCTACATGTAACTTTAATACATAATCACTTCTCTTTGTGGATAAGACAGCCCAATTCAGCACTTAGGTCAAGGTGATGGTAAGAGATTTTTGTTATTGTTGTTAGGTTTTTTTGTCTGCATCAGCAGGCACAGGAAAAATGAGGTGCTCCTGCCCCTTTGCTTGATATCCTCTTGCAGCTTCTTATGGCTTTGATGGCACAAAGGATATTTCTTTGAGCAGCAAAGTTATTTTGGAAGCAAATGAATAAAACAAACTAGGCAACTCTGGACTGAATAATCTGCATTAGGGATCATGAGATAGTACCACAGAGAATGCTACAGCACGGATGCTTGATTAGGCCCGGTCTTTATTGCTTTGGGGTCATCATGAGTATATTAGTGTTTGCATCATTAAACAATAACACAGTGCTCATGCTTAACTGCTGCCACCTGAACCCTAAGGGAACAGTACTTTCCAGTTTTCAGTTTGGTTGTGCTGTGCCATGTACATGTTTTATTCCAAGGATAGAATGCAAGGTAGACTCTTTTACCTTGGCCAGGATTAGCAGAAGAACACAATTTGTGATGAAAAGTGCATGTTGTGGGTTGGGACAGCAGGTGCCTGACCTAACAGTCGGGAGCAGAGAACTGAGAAATCAAAACATTAAAAAGAAAGGGCTAAGATTTCTTTTTAGACTTTGTCTGCCAGCACATTTCCACTAAGTTGGAAGCCAGGATTCCTCTCTATAAGTGTTTATTCATACTTTGTTAAACAGCTGGCAAAGAAAAATATGACTGATGAAAATTAAAATCATCTTAGCCCTGAGATGATCTGAAATGGCTGGTCCCTTGTGTGGGTGTAAAGGAGCAGCAGGGCCAAAGCAGAAAGCATTTCTCCACTGGTTTGTGTAACAAGGACAGCTGACAGTGAAAAACCCCAAGGATCAAAAAAAAAAAAAAACCAAACAAACAACCTCTCCACTTCCCCACTAGAAATAGGAAGAGAAAACAAAGTCAAAGACAAAAGGTCAAGTCTATTGGTTTTCACCCTGCCTTAGCATCAGCAATATGGTCTATCATTTTTTACCTTGTCTTTCTACTACTGAAGTAGAATAAATCATACTCTGTTGAAATTGCATCTGGTTTTGGGTGATGGAGGAAGAATGGAAGAAGATTGTGTTGGAGTGGCAAAGATAGTCTGGGAAAACTGTTGTTTCACCACTCTGAGGTCCATTCAGGATCTCAGGGTCTTCTGAAAACTATGCATACAGGAAAAGTTTAATACCTCACTGAATTGTAACCACCTACAGACTAATATAATAAAGGTTCATGCAGCAGAGAGAACAGCAGCATTAAGCATTTCACAACAGGAAATTTTAAAAACTCAACTGAAAATAGAGAGAAAATTCAAACACAATGAGTATGTAAATGGACTGAACAGGAATCTGGCTCTAGTCCTACTGTTTTTTTTCAGGCTAGCTTGCTGTGTTGTCCATGATGTGCAGGCAAATCCTAAACATGCAGTAGATGGTAATTCTTGCTCCTGCGAGAACACTAGCCAAAACAGAAAATTGCATTTTACAAAAAAGATCCCTGCAATTTCAAGTGCCAGTAGATAGCCAGCATTCTGGTTTTATTTCTCCTAAAGTACAGAATTCTTTCTGAAATAGAAAAGGGGTCTTCAGAGCACAGACAAAAGGACTGTTTGGCTGACCATTTCATAATAAATATATCCCAACACAGTTTGGCATCCCTAATTAGAAGCCCAGAGTAATTAGGAGAAAGTGCACTGCAGACTGCAAAGCACAACATAGCAGGGAGACTCTGCAGTACTGTTTTGAGAATACTGAAGACCTGGAGGTCATTATTTTTCACTGGTCCCAAGCCATGCTCATAGTTGTGTTTCATTTTCACAACCCAAGGTTAGCTTGGCCCCTTGCAGTGGGAGAGCCAGGAGGAGCTGGGGCAGCTGTATGTGCCTCAAGGGGAATGCAGCCACTCTGTCTGATGTCTGCCCTGTGTCAGAAGGCCACTCTGTGGGCTGGGACATTGTCCTGAGGGACTGAGGACCACTTCTGTTGCAGGCAGAGAGGACTACAGAGCTGCATGGCTGCAGCTTGTGCAGGTTTTGTTCAACACTGGAGGGATAACCGAGCTCTTTGTTCTACAGCAGAGGCATAAGCATATTTTGGAAAGTGAACAATGACCAAATGCATCTTTTCTAACCAAAATAACACCCTGTGATCCTCAGTAAAGAGAAAGACCCATATTTCTGAAGCCTTCCAGAAATGCCGACAGGATTGGTCTTATGGCCAGTTGACAAAAAAAAAGAAAAAAAACCAAACAAAAATTGAAGAAATTCTGGTATGTCTACCTAAGTTAAGAAAAAAGAGGCATTTACACTTTCACTCATTCAATAAATAGGCAACAAGCACTGCAGTAAAGCAGAGCAACACCTACATAGTACTTTACTTTCCTGCAGACAGCTTTTCAGTCATATTTTTGGGAAGTAGAAAGAATACTGGGGGCAGGTCTCATATATCTAAATGGAGGTACATACTGAATTGCAGATAAATCAGCAGTTTACATATGACTGAGATACTAATGTCATAAACCAAACCTGGATAGAAATGCATAAAAATATATTGCAGTAACAGATTCACAGGGCTTCCTAGCTGACTCAGGGGCACAGATCACATCTGACTACATGTCAAACCTAAGACATTACATTTACTCTAGGGAAAACCATATTTCCATTGACATATGATACAACCTCATCACTTAGACTGGACACAGAATTCAACCAAACATACACAGATACATAAAACCTTTTCTGAAATAGTAAATTACTGCCAGCCCTTAGCAATGCTGAGCTGAAAATATTGGGTAACTTGTTGCTCTAAAAACACAGGAACAGCTTGCAATGTGGAGTGCTACTCACATGGAATATGGCCCTCAAGGCTTTATGGTTCCCTTCTGTTCAAAAGAAATCCCTACTGCTCCCTGATTTCTTGTTTTATAGAATCACAAAAAAATAGCAGGTTTTTTTTTTCTAGTAGATGTGTTGTTTTCATTTGTAGCATATGTGAAGTGGCTTTTAAAAGTAATTTATTTTTGGTGGCAAGCTGCTGATGTTTTCACCCATGTTGACTGTCAGTAATTAACACCTTCTGGTCCACAATGGGCAATTTCCCACTTACCACTTTTTAAGGTGTTAGAACTAATCTCCACCAGCTCCATGTCCCAGAGCTCCATTTCACTGACAGGAGGCTTTTTTACCTGATAGCTAAGGCTTTTCTTTTTCCTCAATAAATAATATTACACAACCCAAAGGAGGATCTGGAAGTGTCCTGACAAGATTTTGTTAAGCAGAATCCTCTGCTGATTGAGGGCACTGAGCTGAGATAATATGTGTTAAAACCTTCTTCTCAACTCAGAGGTGTTACCATGGCCAAACAAAGGTTTTGGCTGTGAAAACAACAGGCATGAGAGAAAGTTACCTCAAGAGAAAGAACTGAGGAGGTCTTTATTACCTATTACATTTTTGGCATATCAGCCAGATAAAACAGTGACATTCATTGCCTTATAATGCTGCATTAGTGACATTAATTTTATAGCATTGTTCTCGTGCAAAGAAAACTTCTAAAGAATTATATTCAGACCTCAGAACTCAGAACTGCATTAATGAGTATTGGCCTGGAACCTGTTGATATGTATTTGTGGTTAAGTGGTTACTGGAACCTATGCATGCCTGAGTTAGGGGAGCTCTAAATCAGGAGCTTTAATCATCTGCCAGTAATGATTTTCAGAGACCTGTACAAATTCTACCTTTTCATTATCACTCAGAGTTTGTATGGGGTAAGAAGATGAACAGAAAAGGAAAGCTAAGTCAAAGGGGATCCACAGTACATTAAAATTTGGAAGCTCCTAAATAAAGGGGAATTCCTTATTTCTCAGGATATTACAGCTTTCAGTCTTACAGTGAACTACGGTTCTTTTTGGCCATCTCAAGTGACAACTCCTTAGCCAGTACATTTCTGCAAAAACCCTAGAGATTCAGAAAGCAAACAAAACAAACAAACAAAAAGGAATACAGTTATTTTTTACTACCAGCAAACTTATGATTTGAATTCTGAAGAAGAAAGAATAACCTAAAATATCTCCAGTTTTGCATAGAGAACTGCACTTGAAAAAAAAAATCCTTCTGACATTCTCAAGACTCAAGAATCATCCCCATATAAAAGTCATATAATTATTATGTGATTTCCATCTGTTAATGTAGCCAAACAATTAGAGCTGCTAGAAAAACTAAGTGGAACAAAAATAGATAATGAATTTGAATAAATACACAAGCAAAAAGACAATGTCATGCTCAATCACTTCACAATATAAAATGCTGGGTAAATGAGTGCTGGGTGCATAGTGCTACAGGATCCACCAGGAATGTTACACTGTGTGCTTGGATCACTGCTTTCATTGCTTCTGTAACCAATTTTGTTCTGGACTTTTTTGGACCAAGCCATGGTTTGTTTGTTTGGTTTTTTTTTACATCCATTTTCCAGACTATTCCATTCTATGCTTTTTATTGTGCTCTACTTGCTTGTATGGTCAGCATTTACCCATTTTATTTACCTGTTGGAACAACTTCCCCAACCCTTCTCACTCATCCAGAAAATATTTTTCACAAAATCCTAACTTTCCCCATTTGCTTTCCAAAGCTATCTCATCTTACTGGCACAACAGATAGTTCCGACAAGTTCTCTTTAGTCCACCATGACATTTTTTTACAGAGTCTGTAAATTATTTATAAAAATAAAGGATGGTTTTAACATACATTTTTCTATGTGTGAAACTGAGTGCTTGATAGCGTTTTTGAAATATTGATGTATACCAAGTGTCAAGCATTATTCTAAATAAAACCCAGCACAGCAGTATGCTGGCCATAGATGCTCTCTCAAGCTAGCATTTTCCAAAAAAAAAAAAAAAAAAAAAAAAAAAAAAAAAAAAAAAAAAAAAAAAATCTATTTAAAAATCTATTTAAATGTCCTGAGGACATTTCTGGGACAGAACTTGTGAACATCTAGGAAATCCTACACTCAGAATATTTATTTTTAGACATAGTTTTCCAGAAAGATGCTACTAATACGTGTTTTAAAATTGTTGCAGAGCGAACCATGCTTCCCCCTCCGCAAACTGGAAAACTACAACAGCATAACAGTGCCTGAGCAATCTCTTATTACCTAAGAGCTGACACTTCCTCCACAGATTGGCCTTCATCATTTCTGAAAAATGTTGATGGAGACCAAGTCTTATAAAATTTAATTTGTATTACAAGTAATGCTTTGTGCTGGATCACAGCCATACATTTTTGACTGCTCATTTTTTGCATAGAAATTAAGTCTTTCCTGAACTCTATATGGGATTGTATCACAACACTGTACTACAAATGAAGAACTTAACCTTGAAGGTTGTTCCCAGAGCATGAAAAGATGTGAAATCAAAGAATGATACAAAAATATTTGCTCCTGTAAGGAAATATAAACCTCCCAGTATGCTGATATATGTACCATGGGCTAATTCATTTTGTAGTTTTTTTCTCCATAGAGCCCTCCCTCCCTCCTCATCAGACAAGTCATGTCAGGAAAGTACACAGTATTTTTGCTTTAATATTTTGCTTCTAATCCATGTGTTCTGTGGAGGTGGATAAAATAAATTATTACCAAAAAAAAGAAAAAAAAAAAAGAAAAAGAAAAAAAAAGAGTGGGTGAGAAATGTACTTAAACGCATTCACCTCCCACACCTCATCAGGACAAGAAATCTCAAAAAAAGGAGGGATGGGCAGGAAAGGCACATACTCCCTATCTCATACTGTCAAGCCCAGGATCATTTGATACACAGCACTAAAGCATAGCATAATGGATTTCTCACTTTGGAGGACAGATTGGTTACGCACTGTGTAACACACTTGCAGTGGCAGGGCTGTAGAGCTGCTTTGCCCACACAGCATCACAGAGAGACTGCACCTCAAACTCCCTCCCTCTATCTCCTTCTTTCCAGTGGTTAAAAGTTGGCTGCTATTATTTTTTCTAAGAATAAGTGAACTACTGACTAGCCTTTTTTGGCAACTTGGACTGGCAAGCTCTTCTTTGTTTGCATCTCTCTGCCTTTGTAAGATATAAAGCACTTGAAAATATTATTTTCAAGTAGGACATGCAGTCAAATCGAAAGTGAACCATGAGTGTGTGGTTGTGTTCCTACTGAGGAAGGTATAAGAGGAGAATTCCCATGAAAACAGTTAGGAAGTGAAAAACACTGATGCTTCTTTTTGCTTTGTTTTTTTTTTTCATAGAATCATAGAATGGTTTTGGTTGGAAGGGACCTTAAAGATCATCTAAGACCCAACTCCTCTGCATAGGTAGGGGCACCTCCCACTAGACCAGGTTGCACAAGGCTTCATCCAACCTGTCCTTAAATACTTCCATGAAAGGGGCATCAACAGCATTCCTAGACAACCCATTCTAGAATCATACTACACTCATGGTGAAGATTTTTTTCCTAATATCTAGCCTAAATTTACCCTCTTTCAGTTTAAAACCATTACCTCTTGTTCTGTCACTACTCTCTCTGGTGAAAACGCCCCACCCCAGCTTTCCTGTAGGCCACCTCCATGTATCCTCAGTATCTTCTGATTCATCCTTTGTTAATGAAGATTTGTTGGGGTAATATGTGTATCTAGGTAATGTAAATATACAAGAAATGTTAATAGGGTCTGTGTCTAAATCACATTGCTTGTTGTTACTCTGCAAAAGCCTTTATCTCCTCTGTTTTCTGCAGTACAGTTTCAGAGAGACACTTACCTTGTCTAACAGCCAGTGTTGTTGTGTAGACCAAGAAGAGCAGGATATAATTGAGGAAGCTCTGAAAAACAGGTGTGTTGGCATGGAAATCTTCTGACAAATACTTGCTTGTGAGACCAATGCCACAGATAAGGAGGGAGAGTACCTGGCCAAGTGCCACAGAGAGCAAGAGATCCCTAAAAGGAATGAGAAAAACACAGACATAAAACGTTCAGTCCCCTGGTCAAGAAGTAAATCCTCATCCTCCAGGAATCATGTTCAACAGTGACAAGATACAGGAAGAAACAGGATGCTTTGGTCAACGAGAGATCTGCTGGGTGTAGCCAACATTTCTGCTCTTACCACTGACTTAAACATTGCACAAACACCTTTATTCATATATTAAACAACATCAGATGGTACACCCCTGACATTTAATTTTTCATTTCACATTTCACAAAGCATAAATGATAGTTTCAGTCAACAAATACACAGCACCGCATCCTTCAGGCATCTCTCTTGACACAAAGACCCTGGAGTATCATTTAGACAGAGTGAGAATCACAGTTCTCTCAGGACTTAGTAACCACAGAGAAAAATCAGAAAAGGATTTTATAGTGTTTCACCACCAACAGGAATTTACTATATAACTTGCTTTCTCTCATTTCATTACTGTTTCATCATATAAACTATTCTTTCCATCTACCGTGCAAATATATATATATATATATATATATATATGTTTTCTTTCATCATCACTGCATACTTCTTCTGTTTGATGGGAGGGGAAGGTTTCCCTTTTTTCCTTCCTGTCTCCTCTGGTTCTTAAAAATATATTTTCTGGTTTGGCTTCTTGCTTTAATCTGCTTTTCTTGACTTTCATCTTCAGGCTCATCTGTATTTCCCTATTAAGACATTCCCCATTCTCTTTCTCCATACGTTTCTTTCTGACAGTTGTTCCTTTTGTGCATGTTCTGTCTTCCTGTAGTCATTTCCTCTTTTCTCAAGAAAGTGCTGTATCTAAAATCCCACTCTTTTACATTGCATATTATTTTTATATTCTTTCTTCAGCCTTTTAGCAATATCTTTTTCCCTTCCAATTATCTTTGCCTCTTTTCCTTGTGTCTTAGAACCACCCAGGTCAGCCCAAACAATCCTCCTGTTACAATTTTTGTCACAGGATCTCCCATACCCACAGCATGGGAATATGTGTATTTTAAATGACCCCTAAACAGGTTTCCCAGGGCCCCCATGTGTCAGTACTTTTGTGTTGACCAGGACTATTCTACAGCTACACCTTCCCCATGCAGAAACATGAAATGCTGATGTGTCGGCCTGGAAGGGGAGCAAGCACAACGACTGCAAGGGAGAGTGAAAGGACACTGGAAGGGGACATTTAGTCCAAGTCCAGCTGGCTGCTGCTGTCACTGTCACCAGAAAAGAAGAGCTGTAGGTCCCTGGGGAAACCCACGAAGGAGAAGGGAACACAGGAGAGGAGCATGCTCTGAAGTGTCTCACTGGAGCAGGGTATGAGGAAAGGGGATTAGGCAATCCCAAGGGAGCTGGGGAAGGAGGGCAGCACTCTTCTCAGCTGTAACAACAGCTCATGTGTGTCCTTCTCTGCCAGATGGTTAAAAAAAGAATTGCTTCAAGGCTGCTGGGCTTTCCCTGTGAGATTTCCCTGACCTCAGCTGTGCCTATTGAGCAGTGATGAGCATCTGTGCTCCCACAACCACTTTCCTGGTAAACTCGAGTGTCAAATTTGTTTCCTTTTTTCTCACAAACAATCCTCCCACTAATGTGTCTCGGTGTCAGTCCCTGCATGATTCAACAAAGACACTGGAAAGCACAGGAGTCTGGGTAGTAATATTCAGCTAAAATGCCTTGCTGACAAAGAGCCTCACACAGAGTAAGAGAACAAACTTTATTGTGCTAAACCCCATGTTTTGAAGGGATACTGCTGGATAAGTAGCAAGTAAGACTCCACAACTGCTGCCTCACCTTTCACATTACTCACTCTGCTGTGAAATATAACCTTGGGAAACAAACATATTCCACAGAGATGACATCTGAGACTACAATGCAAAATTACCAAAACTATGGATCTTCAGTTCCTGCCACTACTGGCTACGCTGTTGACATGGCACAGGAAGTTTGAATAGTGCCTGGAATTTAAATCACAGAATCACCCACATATTAAACATATAAACTTGTTTATAGTTCTTCATTTAGTTGGACAGAGTTTCCTACGTCCTTGTGCAATGAAGTTTCACACAGGGCAGTCTTGTTGCCTACTGTTTTTGTAGTTGTATTTCACTAGAAAATTAAATGTTTGCAAATCTGTGTCTCTAAATGTGGTGTCTGCTTTACAGGGGAGGCAGGTGGTTATTAGCTATTCTCTATCTCAGCTATGCCCATGAGTGAATGTTGTATTACATCCATTGTAGGACTGCATCTGTTCTGGAAAACATCTTGGATCCTACTTAGATTTACAGGAAGCTAAATATGTCCTCACTCATGAGAGGACTTTCCCAATAATATAATCCACCCTCCATGTGGCACTTAGTTGTTGGACATAACCAACGATTACACTTCTTCAGGTTGGTGGGAAGTCTGATGACATCTTCTAGAAAGTATAGCTTTTTTATCTCAGCTCACTACATTCAGGTGTGTCAGGTCAGTACAGAACTGACCTCTGTATTAAAATCCAATCAACAAAAAAAGAAAAACTAAGTCAATTTTTGAGGCTGTATATGATATCTATAGCCATGTTAGGAGTACATTTTGAGTCTATCATTGCCATTTTGCCCTTTATAAAACATATTTTTTTCATAACTGATTCTTTGGCAAATAATTAAACCACATCTACAAGTGGCAGTTTTCAAAAAAAGTTCAAGCAGCTGTCTTTAGCCCTATAAATATATCTATCTCTCATGTCCTCAGCTTCTATATTTTATGTGTCATAAATATACAAACTAGAAGGTAAGTCGAGGTAATTCAAATTTTATGGTCTTTTTTTGTAAGAAGTCATTTAGAATCACTATCTATGTCTTCTGTCACAAAATACAGGCAAAATTCCATTAGCTACTGTATTAGTGAAGTCATCAATGAAGACAACGGGTATTAGGAGTTCAGTAAAAGCAGACATGGACAAAAATCTATGAACCTGACCACCTCCAAGTCTGTAGATAAAGGCTGGACAGAAGTCAGACTATACTCACTGTAGCTTGAAATAGCCAATAAGCAACAATGGTCTTTTGGATAATAACAGAACGTAAAATTTGCAGACAACTACTTTGCAGAAGACCAGTGCAATTAATATTGTCAATACTACCACCTTTCAAAACACTGCTTGCATACATGATTTTGAATAAGTACAGCTTGTCTCTGATTTTTTTGCACACATTTGGTACTTTTAATTATGTAAGAAAACTTATTCTGAAATCAGGCTGTTGTGTTCCTCCTCCAGTCAGAACTTAAATATTTCACAGATGATATATGACACAGAAAGATACATCTCTTCTTTTATTCTTATCTCATCAGTGCAAAGAGTACCACAAGTTAGATTTTTAAGTAGAACTAATTCAAAAGTTCATGAAGCACTCAGGCTTCAAGCAAAGATGATCCATTTTATACAGTATAGTTTATTCTGAAGACTGTTCACACCCACATTAACTCTCCTGCCTTACCTAAAGATATGTCTGCTTCAGACAGGAATGACAAACAGCAGCACAGAAGATTTGCTGTGCTTCCCTTCTCTCATCAGTGTAGGCTGCAACTGGTGCTAACCACTTAGTGACATTAAAAAATAAGAGAATACAAAGTACAAGATCAATAAAATGTTGATTTTTGCCTTGGGTAAATGGAAGGGAACGACTCATCTCTTTCAAAGAAGAGAAATAGTAACAAATCCTAAATTCTTTGTCTAATTAGTGATGTCAATAGCAACAAGGAAGAATACATTTGGATAATCCTAAGAGATGTAAGATGCCTGAATTGTACAGAAAATGTCTAATAGCATTATCTGTATTACATTTTTCTTGCCACAAATGGTTTAATAATACAAGAATCTTAACTCCTGAGCCTTTAGTACCTGGATAAGAATAATAGCATATCTGGTCTTTTTTAAGAAGAAGGAGCAAGCAAACATTGAAAAGAAGCTTTCACTGGCTGTGGAAAACCTACTGCTTCCTTTAGACAGAGGAAAAAGCAGCTAACTCACTGTCATCTCCAGCACTCTAGTATTTTTCCTAAGTGGAGTAATATTATTGAAACATGAAATATAGCTCCTGTCTGCAACCCTTACCCTGTTGTTTTTCATACCCTCCACCAGCTGAAGACTGGCACTAAGGATTACTTCTTCCCTAAACATCTGGTCTATCATGCTGGCTTCCATAGTACATTCATTCACTAAAGAAGTAGCATTAATTTATATCTTGAATAAAACATGTATGCTTTGAGGACCTTCACACAGAACACCAAAAAAAGTCTCTCTACTAAAAGCTTCATAATAGTGAGATTTCCTGTATTTCAAGGTCCATTTTCTCTTTCGATGAGTGTTACTCTATTTGTTTACTTGTATTCTGTTTAAATCAAAACAAAGCAATTCTTTAAAGATCCCATTTTCTCTCACTAAGGTCAAAAGCATCTTCTCATACCAAGTTAAAACAGAGAAGATCTGCTTGTCTCTAAACTTCGATCTTTTCCATTTAGGTTGGAAAAGACCTTTAGGATCATAGAATGTAACTGTAAACCAAATACTGCAAAGCCACCACTAAACCATGTCCCTGAACACAACATATACCTGTCTTTTTAATACCTACATACACGGTGACTGAGCCACTTCCCTTGGGCAGCTTCTTTCCAGCACTCGGTAACTTTCAGTGAAGAAAATTTTTCTACTATCCAATCTAAACCTCCCCTTTTGCCACTTGAGGCTGGTTCCTCTCATCCTAATGATAGTCATTCACTACTACAGAGCAAAGAGAAGACATTCTTCTCCTGTAAACCACCAATTTAAGGCCTGCTCCTTGGGTTTTTTGTTTGAATTATAATTCTTCACTGGAACAAATGAAATTAATTTCACTGTAACCACCCTCACTAGTCAATCTGTCCAGTGCTTCCCATTGAGTCAGATGGGTATTTCAAAGTAAAGATGTTGGTCAGAATTACTTTTAAACATCCAGGTGTCACACTGCTAGACATCTATCACAGGTACTTCATTATGTCCTAACAGAAATTAAACAATATTTCGTTATTGTCTCTTTAGAAGTGAAGCAAGAAGACAAAGTCTCATCTTGACATTTGGAGCCATTTAATTCTGTTTGAATGACTGAGGTAGTAGCTGCTGTGCATCATTTTTACTTGCTTCTCCAGGCATACAGAAATTTCTGTCACTTGAGTTTCTCCTTGTTTATCAGCCATGATAACACCATAAATTTCTGAAGACAAACATTCTCGTATCAAAGAACTATGAAGCTAGTGCTTGGTTCCTAGCACATACACAGTGCCACACAGTATAAAGTACTTAACAGCTATCCTCAGATTCTTCTGTAATTATTTTTCATGAAGTTAAAACATCTAGCTTTTACTATTAGTTCATTTCCATGTCCTCCCAAGTGCCTTAGAACACCATTCACAACACAAAATCAATGCAGTGAAACATTCAGAAGGAACCACATAATCACATCTGCTATATGCTAGAGAATCAGTGACATGCAAAGGGTGGCCAAGAGATTTAAAGATTTGTGCCTGTTTTATTCTGATACTAAATTCTGTTCTAAAGCACCCTCTGTGTCAGTTTCCTTTTAACTCAATTGCTTTCCCTCCCCTCTTTTGTACTAATTTGTTCTCTTTCCACAGATAGGTCCCCACTGCACCAGTTAAAGAGTACCTCAGAGGGTAAAGAACTGAGATTACCACTATTTTTAATCTCTAGCATGAGGTGTGTTAATACTTTAGTATGTCACAGGCTCCAGCAGATAAGAGATTAGCAGTCTGTTTCCTGAGCTGAAATTTCACTAGAGGGACACATCTGTAAAGGCTGCTCCAGATCGCAGCTAGAGTGAGCCTGCAGGCAGGACCAATCTTTCTCTGTGAAGGTAATGACTGCTATACAGAGTTATTACTCCAAATGTTCCAAGAATGTATTTAAAAAAAAAAAAAGAAAAACCAGATACACTTCATTTAGAGACTGATTACTGCTATGCCACCACAAAGTTGATGATATTTGTCACAGCACTGTGATTTTGCCAAGCTTCTTTACTTGAGTGCATTTTTGTGTGTTTCTGTAAAACATGAAGAAAAATAAAACAGGGCTTAAAAACTTTACTTCGATTCAAGATGAACTGAAGTTAAGCCCTGTAAGAATCCAGTCAAATTTATTTAAATGCTTAAAGGTAGATGCAGAATCTTATCTTAAGCACCTATTCCACCTACAGAAATACTGACACACATTACCACAGGAGAAACAGAAACAGCTCAAATGTCAAAACCACAAATACCAACACTCCTGCCCCCATAACCCTAGCTATAGCTCTCCCCACCCTGAACATAGCTGCTTCCACTGCAGCTCTGGAGTTCACACACCACACTGCATTTGAATGGCTGCTTAATGAGGACATGGATGTTACTTGCATATTTTGCTATTCACACTTAACGCACACATGAGCAGCTTGTGAAAGAATATATTAGCAAGATTTGGTAAAACTTTTTTTCAGGACAATCAACTGATGTCTCTCTGAAAGCTAAAATTTTCTAAAGCATATGAAGCTTCCTATTCCCATGCATTGCTCTGAAACAGATTGCATCTAGAGAAAACAATTCTACACACTTTTCACAGAAACTTATTTTTTCTTATTTTCCCATTATTCTGCCATGTCTGTTAGGGTAGAAATCCTACACGTTGATGCATGCAACCCTTCCCTCCTCTTTGCTTCTCTCAATAAGGTAAGGATGGCCACAAGTATCTTCAATTAATGTATGTTGCACGCTGCTTTAGAGCAATTAACAGAAGTAGTCACAATATTCTGTGATTGTTCACATCACTAAAGAGCAAGCAAGTTCTCCCACATACACACTCATAATAATGTCATTGGTCCATGTACCATGTTTACTCTATTAGTCAACAACTTCCATAGTGTACACTCTCCACAATCATACTAAATGATGTCTCATGAAAATATGAGTCTTGAATGTCTAAATAGAAGATTTTTTAAATACTTCTAGTAGGGAAGAACAAACCAACCTGAGGTACATTCAGCATCAAGCCATCATTGAACAGTGAAATACTAAAGCCTAAACCCTAGCTAGGTTCATATACTGCATTAGAATATGAAAAAATCTAATGTTAATCTACAAAATTATGTGAAATCATTTGAAACCCACATAACACCAAGCCTATCCATCACTTAATTCCTACTGTGTCATTATTTTGAAATCTTCAGTTGCATTTAAATTATATATAGGCTTTATATTGGATCTTGGCATAAGGGATGAATTTCCTGCACTGCGAGCTGCAGGGTACCTCCAGCTCCCATTGATGCTCAAAAGAAACAGAAACACTCTTCAATACCTTGAGAGGATTAGCTCTTTACTTTCCAAAAAGGAACACTTTAATGTCTTTACGAGAGGATAGCACTGTGGACTCCATGCATCTCAAATCTGCAGCTCTGAAAAGCTCCAGTCCTTGACGCCCTTAGGCCTGGTTGTTGAAGAAACGCCCACAGAGGAGTAAAACACCAAATAAGAGTTTCCTCATCTGTTTTCTGCCCTATATCCCAACTAAGCTAAAAAAGAGAATCTTTTTAAACAAGACCTTGAGCCCTTCCAGTTGGACCAAGAAGTACAAAATTAATTCCTTCCCAGTTACCCACGATGTTTCTGGAACAAGTCACTGACCTGGATGGGCCCTCAAAAGAGGAAAGTTGGCTTCTCTTTTCCTTCAGTGTCCTGAGGGAGAAGGCTGTAGGGACACAAGGTCCAGGCAGGGAGAGGAGAGCAATGGCATGGAGCCAAGGACTGCAGCTCCACTCAGCATCCTGGGGATGGCCCTAAAGGAGCAGGGAATGGGCAGGCAGACCTGGATGCACAGCTGATGCTTCCCAAGAGCTGAAGAAGGCCCAGCAGCCTCCATGTTGACTAGAAAAACACACTGGGCAAGAGGAGATCTATGTGTGTTTCTTATCCTTCCCATTTTGGCTTTCTTATTTCCTTTGAGGTTTTCCTATTTAAAGCATGAAGGTTCTAATTTGTATTCAAATAAAACTGGGCTTGAATATAAGAGCCTTTTGGGGAGCTCAGTAAAATTCAAGGTCTACATACATCCACCTCAATGCTGTGGCTGACTCAGATTCTGCTGCTTTCAAGTGACAGCTTGAGGGACCAGCACAGAGTCCTGGCTTTGGAAAAAACAAAGCAAAATCATACTGAGCAAGTCTCAAGAGTCTCTGCAGCAGTTTGTTAAGATGAGATCTTACATAACAAATTCCCAACTCTTGTGTATTACCAGCTACAGCAGTTTTTGAAAAATGGGTTTTCTTTATTATAAGCTTTTACCCCAAGTTCATACGAGTGCACACATGCTCTTAAATATGTGTTTTGCAACTTTCTAATAACAAAGGAACTGGAATTTTTCAAAGACTATTCTTACACATATAAAACTTACACTTGCACTTAATATTTAGTGATATACTGCTGGAACAATCTGCTGCCCTGACCATAAGTGCAAAGAAAGCACTTAAAAATTCTTTTTTTTATATAAGAAATACATTAAAAATAGCAAATGAAAACATGGTGACAAAAATTCCATGCTATTATCTCGGTGGAGTCCAGTGGTAAAACACTACAAGCAAACTGGAAACAGTCTGGGTGTGTTGGTGTAACTTGTTAATCATCAGACAGTTTCATCCTACCAGTGATTCAACAAATTAAAAAAAGGAATTTTATTCTTAAAACATGACTAAGCTTTGAAACAGCCACCTGTCTTCTAATCAGCAATTTCCTAGTGCCTTTTCAGCTATGAATCACAAGACCTGGAGCACAACAGGCTTTTTCTCTGCAAGAATTAAGGTCTCTCAGCATACAGTTTTTGGCAACCTCCCAGTCCAGGGAGCACTGGATAGACTGAAAATACTCCAGTCTTTCTGATGGAATAAAATCTATCATTATAGATGACCATGCAACACAAGAATTGCATTTCAGATTATTTTGGCCAAATAAACTGACTGAAGCTGGCTGCAGCCCATAAACTTTTACAAATTATCACTGTCTACCCAAGTGCGACTGAAGAAATGAAGACTCCTAGATTAAAAGATTTGATCTAGGTTAGAATAATATGTGGAAGAATTAATTTTTCACACAAGAGCTTACAAAACTGGTTCCAAACACTAATTGAGCAATATAATACTTTTAATTAAGTAACTCTTCTTCCATAATTTTCCGGAAAATAATTTAAAAAATGGGATTTCCAGTCTTAAAAATAGAATACGAGACTGAAGTACAGATGAAGAGTGAGCTGTAATTCCTTAGGCTAGAACTCCATATGAAATATGACAGATGATAAAAATATTACATTTTAGCCTATGAAACTTAGACAGTCATTGGGCTGCTGCTCACCATTATTTTTATAGTTCGGGAACAAAGCACACAATTAGATGTCTTTTTATGAGATAGATATTTGTTCTTCCTCTGTTCTAAATGGACCAGTTTGAGCTTCCAGCTGGTGAAGGAAACTGGGACAAGAAGGACTGATGGCTCTCTGTCTCTTGGAGAAAACTAAATTCTCTGTCAAGTTCATCCCACTTGCAGAGGTTTTTATGCTTAAGGCTCAGAACATTTAAATACAGTGATGAATATCTTTGGATAATATGAGAAACAGTTTTAAAATTTTCAGTTCAGTTAAGAATATCATGAGCTCCCTGTTTTCTCAGAGGACCTGAAAGCCTACAGTAATAGGCCTGGATGATTCCCAGCATCAAGAAAAATAGCTCACTAGTGCCCTAAGAAGTATAACATCACTTCTTACTGCTCTCTTGCCATTACTGTACAGTGCTAATTCAGTTTAAACTGATGGGGTTTATGGACTAAGTTGTACAGCTACTGAGAGACAGCTAATGAAGAAGGAGGTGAAAAGCATTACAGCTCCTGCTATACTCCTGCCACTGATAAGCCAACCTTGATTGGCAAGCTGATGGAAAACAAGCTTAAACGACTCAAGATGTTTCAAGAGATAGCTGCTACTGTAATTTAATTCAGTGTTGTCAGAAACAAGAATTACGGGCTTGAAAAATTAAGTAGAGTTCCTAGAAAACAGTATGCAAGCAAGGATGTTCTGATGGATGATTTTTCCTGATGCTCCTGAAAATTGCAAAAGTTGATCATGAATTGTTGTCCCACTAAAATGCATAACTCTAAATGTATGCACTTGCAAGTACTGGCAGTGTATACACAATCAGGCACCTAAAGCAATATGCTTTAGTTTTTTCTTTAATAAAATCCTTTAATAACCTTTAAAAAGGTTAAAAAAGCCACAGGTATGCATATTAAACATATGAAGGTGCACCTGTGAAGATCCTGGCTGGATTTTTGAGAAATAAAACTACTAGTTCAATTATTATAAAAAGTAAAATTTTTCTTTTATTTCACTTCTTTTTTATATCAGTACATCTGCAAAATACAGATATTATATAATCAGGACTGCTCATTCTAGAGACTATTTAATATCTAATATAAAAGTTTAATTAAAAAATCAATTTGATTTTCCTATATTTTGCAAAGTCCTTTGTTTGCTAAGACTAATGTAATGTGTCAGAACACAACTACTACTGGTAGGGTTTTTTGCAGCTTTTCTGGAATATATCAATCATATTTTCAATAACACCGAAACAGAAAAATTGAAAAAACCCTGCTTCAGTGGGCCACATTTTGTCCCCAAGTAGGCTATTCCCACAAATTTTGATCTTTATAGCAAGTTCCAACTATCATCTACATGCTTAAAATACGTAAAAGAAACCTTAAGAAAATGTCCTTACATTGGCCCATACATATTGGACCCTTAATTGCACTTCTGGTACAGAAAGACAAAGGATACCCACATTAGCATTTCACTGAGGATGGCACTGAGCCTCTGCTCACTTTAGCACTTCTCTGTACTTCAAAGGAGAGATGCTCGCGTGCCTGTGGCTCCTTCTGGCTTCAATTCTTCAAGGCCCTGACCTTCTTTCACTGCTTTGTATGTGTGGGTTTGTATTGCTGCTGTCTTGTTCTGCAGCCCCTCAAGCAGAAGTAATACCCAAAGTTGCTTGCTCATGGATATTATGACAAAAGCAAGGACATTAAAATTTTATGCATTTTTTCCCCCACAGTTCTTTCATGCACAGAGGCCAGGATTTCTCCCTTGTGAGTGAGACTCTTTCTCTAGATTCTTCTTGCCTGTGAAGCCTGCATACTTAGTTTCATGGTGGCATAATTTCATTAAGGAGGAACAGAAAAGTACCCTCACCAGATTCATCTCTAATCTGGTGGTTTATACACCACTGGAAGCAGAACATAAGAGTTTGAGTCCTCAGAATGAGATGACTGAAGCCAAATACAGGCAAACAATTTAAAGGTTCAGCTCTTTCACAGAGCTGAGTACCACCTTCTGGAAGCCAAATTCTTGCTCCATCTCCACGGGAACTGTGGAGACATAGCTGAATATTGAATTTCTGGTTTACATAGCTAACTACCTCAGGTCTGCAGCAATGCTAGATTTCAGTAGACTATACCCTTCCTGATTCAGCTTTCCCTTAACAGGGCATTATAGTGTTTCACTCAGGCTTATTAATTCTGCTGCAAGAGGTAGCATATAAATACTACAGTAAATAAGCTCAACATCATCACATCATCACCTCTGCATCTCTCTGCAGATCTGGGTAAAGCCAGCTTTTAGGGGTGGAGCCAATTTTGAGTGTCTTGCTAATAGGACTTCAAAGATACTGCTTTTGCTTCTTCTATGTCTGCTACTGGTCCTTTCTAATAATAAGGTCCCTAACAAGGTGTTTAAAGTTAGATGCCTGGAACTGATGCAGTGATAACTCATGGTTGCTTTTACAGGTCCTCTCTGCCTTCCTACTTCTGTGATACCACAGGTCTGCAGGAAAGGAAGCACTTAGTGAAAGGGGTCACTGCAAAGCCAGATTCCTCAGAAATGGAATGCAGACATTTCTCCCTCTCCTTGATTTAGGTTTTGCTGTTTGCTCACTATATAGCAGTGACAGCCATTACTCAGCCAAAATTACACGGGACTAAACTGCAAACTAAAAAACTAAAACTAAACTGTATCTGCGTTTACATTTCTATTTCATATCATTCAAAAAGAAGAAATATATTCTGAGTGGAAATTACAACCGAAGAGAATTCACCTCCTGCTAAATGGAAAGTCCAGGTATCTGCTACACAAAGATCTTTGTGGAATGGTTCCATCTTGCTGCTCTACCCTTAGGCTCCAAGATAAATCTCTCCCTTCCTCTCTTCCTTTCAATTTGGTGGAACAGCATGACTGCCTCTGTCAACACTGTAAATTTACTACAGACCTGACACAGAATGATGGAACAGGCTTAGCTGAGGAAATGCAAGAGCACTGATCTCATTGATGCTGGCTTTAGCGGAGTTTAAAATTGCAAGGTGTTCGATATAAAAAACAAATGTGAGCGATCTGGGAAGGTGTCAGCTGCAGATTTTTGAAGTGTCAGGACTGAGAAATTTCTGGCCTACAGGATCCTGCTGTGGTGCCAATGTATAACCAAAGCCACTGGTGACCTAAAAGTTGAGAATGATGACTCACTTGAAGTAAAGTGAAACCTGTGAAGAAAGGGGAGCTGTAAGGTCATCTCGCAGGCACAAACCGTGTCCAACATTTTTACAGAACATTGATCTGCCTCTGCTCTCTGCCTTCCTGCTTGCCTTACTGCAATTTCTTCATAATGTTCCCATCTATAGTCTGGATGTGGAATCAAAGCAAAGGAAACTCAATCATGTACAATAGATTTTTTCAGTGGGATTTGGGTATCACTTTGCCTTCCCACCACTGAACTGTGGAGTCATGCAAAGGCAACAAGCATGCTGTAACCAGGCCACTGAGGGTCAGCTCAGTGTCTGTGTGGCCAATACACCATCTCCTTGCCACACACAGGACTATGGCAGGCCAACATGCACTCCTGAACCAGGAGAACATGGATTAGAATCAACATCCCACTGCAGTGAGTGAGATTAGCCTCATGAGGCTGTCCCACGTTGTGCTGGGACACCACATCAGCACTATGCTACTCTCTTGACCATGGCAGGTATGGAAGTGACATAGCTCTCCTCTTCCCCTTATCCCTCTGGTGTGCCAACCTCTCTATCCCCAGCACTGGGAAATGGTATTCCTGTATTATCCCCCGGGACCACCTCAGCAGCATCACTGTGACTCGTTCATGAGAGAGCAGCCTGCACAAGGTAAAACTGCCCTCTGAAGAAGCCTGTTTCTAGTGAAGACAGCCACAGAAGATGCCATTTGCCAAAATTATGGCCTCTCAAAAATGTAATAAGAGGTGCAGGGATGCTTCATCACAGACAAATTGTTTTTCTTCAGAGGAGAATCTTTTGCCTCCAAGCCGTATACCACCATGGTCACAGCCTTCAGCTGGCAACTTTATTATATTTCTCCTCCCAGAAACATTTAGATCTGTACTTGGTGGAAGGAGAGCAAGGGGTCAGTCTGACAGCTGAGATGAAAAGTGTAAGGAAAAATCGGGGATTAAATAATATTCTGTGCTTGCATGACATTTGAGACACTCTGTTCTAAAGGTTCACCCAGCTACTGTTACAAAATTACATGAATATGCCCACCATTAGCATTAAACAGAAGTATTTCTGTGATAGTCAATAACATTTGCTCTTCAGCAATCACCCCTCTGAAAGGTGTCTAAGGCTGTAGTTAGAATTGAAGGATGAAATCCTAACCTTAGCTCTCCATTTCCTTGTCTTTCAGAACAGAAGTTGACCATTAAATAGGATTTAACTGTAACAAAATTTTCCCTTGATTTTTTTTTTTTCCTAATAAGAAACAAGAGAAATGGAAAAAAGGCAGAAATTCTCTTGTAAGATGGAGGAGTGAATCCAAAGACATACTCAACATATATAGCACAGGCACTGGGTTCAGGGATTATATCCATACAGGTCATACTGCAACACAGTAGGTACCTTGTATGCATAGCTTAACTTATGTTTGGGAGTAGCTGAAAAGGGCCATATGGGGCTGTAAAACATGTAAATACTTTGTAAAAGGAAAAAAAAAAACCAAAACCAATTATCTTTTAATTTCTTAGTTTACTTATGGATGAAAATACAATTTATCTCAACTGTAATTAAATCACTCTGTATAAGTGAAATGCTTTTGTTTATGACGCCCAGTTTGAACACATGGATCCATGTTTATGCCTGTGGGTGCTGCTCCTCTGGGAGCTTCCACTGCCAGTGACCCAAGGCTGAAATAGGGCTCACAGAGACTTGGGAGCTGTTTTCCTGAGACCCCTGCACTCAACCCTCAGTTCTCAGATGGAAATGTGGCTCCACGCCATCATCCCAGCAGCCTGCCCAAGCAGGAGCAGAGAAATCCAAAACAAGATGTAAAAATTGTTTAGATTTGTGAAATATAATGAATATTATTCACTCAACAGGACATCATTCTGCTTTTTTAGATGTTATGCCTCTAAATCTGGCATGACAATGGCTCTTCAAATGGTCAGCTTTACATAAAATTAGTTAAGAGAATTTTCTCTATTTCGACTATTTTCCTATTGCTGCCTAAATCTGATCATTAGGTCCTGTGCCTGCAGAGACAACTGAGGGCTCCAAGGGTGAAATTATCCAAACAAAACAGTGGCAGACAATAAGAAGGTTTTGGCATCAGTTGCCATTAAACCATAACAGGTTGCTGTTACAGCTTCCTTACTGCATGCATCTTACTGTGCCAAGTAAGATACCCTCCAAACATGAGAGCAATATGAGAACCAGACACTACATTCTACTAGTTTTCAGTTTACACTGCTGGAAGTATCACACTTCATCTGTGTGTACTCTACAACTATGGGAGGTACAGAATACAATCAGTATCATATTAAGTTGTACATATAAATACCTTCATGCTCAACTAATATGATTATGTCTATACAGGCATACTTGAGATATATCATGGGACCAGATGAGAGAGATTAATCTTGTAATTAATTGTGTGCTTGAATTTAATTTATATGCTTTTATTATTTAGTACCTGTGTCAACCACTTAATTTGCCTGAAAATCATTTTCTTATATAATATTAATGAAACATGCTATACTGAAATTCATCAAACTATGGAAATCAGAGATTAGGAAGACTCATTATATCATCAATTTATCTTCTAGTTTAAAACAGTTCAAAAGCTGTGGCTTTAGAAACTACTCCTTCAAGAACAGAATTTCAATTGAAGAAAAGAGCATTTGTGGCAAAATGAACACTGTTTTTTCACAGTCACAGGTCAGAATTAAAAAAAAATATTTTACACTGTGGATCAAACTATTTACAGAAGTCTAAAGTTCTTTCCTCAAACAAGGAAAGAAGTTTAGAGAAGGAAGAAATAAAACAGCGTAATTCTTTTCTGCACAAATATCACACAAAGGTCAGTGTTATTACATCTCTGTACATATGACACTCTAAGCAAATTAAGATCATGAGATTTACCCAGTAATAAACATAAAAAATTGTCTGTACTCAAAACACTTAATGCCCAAACATGGAGATGGGACTATTGGGGTAGTGAGGGGGTGCTGAGGGGCTGCTACTGAGCACAGGGAGAGATAAGATACATGAGAACCATCAAAGTAATTGCTTGTTTAATCTTTGCTAAATTGCTTTTTTAATCTTTGGGTTAGTCTAAGGAATGTTTAGGGCATTCCTGGACCAGCCAGTTGGGAGGGTGCTCTGCTGGATTCAGAAGGAGCATACATAGTTGAGAATGGCTGGGAATCAGCACTGTTGTAAGAAGTGAAGAAATTGCTAAAACGAGAACAATCTGTCTGCGAGGTCCTTGAGCCTGGCTGGGATAAACTACCTTTATATCAATCCATGCATTTTTCATTTTACTTATGTCTCCCTGTCCTGCTGAAGAGGGGGACTGATAGAACAGCTTGGTGGGCATCTAGTAGCCAGTCAAGTTCAAGCCATCACAGGGACTGAGGAAATCTTGTTGTGGATGGATGTGAGGGAACACCAGGAAGCCTCACACAACCGTGGGTGCAAAGAATTCTTACCTTGAGACACTTCTGCCCTCTCTCTGCCTGTGTTCAACAACAGGAACTTGGAAGGTAGATCAGCAGCCATGCTGAGGCCACGTTGCCTGTTGAGCTTGTGTCAAGAAGATTTAAAAAAAGCAACCCTGCAGCTTCTGACTGTCTGCCAAGCATGTTAGGCTCTTTATTATGCCTGATTATTTTTGCAAGGCCAGACAGAATAGGCACTGCAATAGTCCATCCTGTCTTGGGAGATTCAAATGATGGTCCTTGGTCCGTAAGTCTTAACTGTGCAGTAGGGACCAGGAAAAACAGGAAGAAGTCATTACCTGTGGGATTTTTCCCTTGAAGTCTTTTGCAAGTCCTACAACAGACCTATCATGGATATCTTCAGCTCTCCGTCTTCATTTAGTCTCCAGCAATGACTGCTGTGTCTGTTCAGGTCATAAAATCTCAGAGAAAGGACACTGATATATTAAACCAGCACCTACCAGAAAGCTTTTCCTTGTGTAGGAAACAGAATAGGAACTGAGATACAACACAAAAATAGAGTTTCCACAAGAAACTCCAGTGAAAGATGCCCAGTAGTGTTGGTGGTTCCACCTCTACTAGATTTTCTTATCCCTAAAAGAAATGTGTATCAGATTCCTCTGTAACAGAGGCTTATTTTTCACAATTTGCTTGGAACCACCAAAACCTTAAACTTCCCTTGTTTCTGTTTTTAGTGAACCCTTTGTTGTGTGACAGTTTTTGGTTCTTTGAAATAAAAATGCTTTCATTGCCTGCTTATATTCATTTTCAGTTTCATGAAGTTTTGTGCTTTCCTTCTCCTATGTATTGCTGACACATCTTAGGCTGAGTCTCACAATCCCAATGAAGAGGTCAAACTATATGGTCTCCCTCCTCAATGAAGAAACAGTTCTGAAGAAACTGTATGAAACTTACCAAACATTGAAAAATAATTCCTGTTCACCTCAAACCTCCTATTTTGTCTATTCTTTTAATCCCTTCCATCTTCCTCCTGGTATTTCAGGCCAGGAACTGAATGCAGTTCAGCATGTGTATTGTAAAAGCAAATGTCTAACTTGGTGAATTTGTTTTGCAGGCAGTTACAGTGGTGATCTATACACATGGAGCAGTATAGGTAATTTTTTTTCTTATAAATGTACAGGTACAGAGATCAGAATGTAACTCGTAGGAGAATTTACATTGACAAAACTCAGTGATGGCATGTCCAGTCTCACTAGAAGTAAACCTGGTGCTATGTCTCTGTTTCTTACTTTGATCAAATGAAAAAGGACACAGAGAAAAACAGATTTTTTAGAGTGAAATCTGAGTCAGGCTTGAAAGCCTCAGCAGCCAAACATTTTTCTTGTCACTGAGAATTCCCTGGACAAAAAGGGCAACACAGATTGCCAGGGTGAGTGCTTCTTTTGTTTCAGTATCAAGCAAAAAACCATCAGGTGTAATTTCATACTTATTCAAGGTTTGCAATTTGAGAAGAAACTCCCAGAGAAGAAACTTCTTCATAAATCAACTATCTCCACATCTAGTACCAAGAAGTAACATTTCCATATTTTAATATCTCAGTAGGTTTTCACTGCCTACCTGCTAGTGAGTCCTCTCAAACTCAGTTCCCATCCTTACCATCTCAGAACTTGCCACGTTCAATGTAAAATTTCATCCTGAGGTCACTTTTGAGAATAGTAAACCATCACAACATAGATGCAGACAAAAGAGAATGAAGCCTCCAAATTAATCTGAAATTATTTTTTCATAATTCCTATCAGTCATTTCATTAAGAATTCTGGTATTTCCTGTTCGAATTCCTTCATTCTTTTAGACAAAATTCTTTTGATCCCAATTCTACCATTCAGGCAGCTTCCCATCAAACGGCTAACCCAAGCAGTACATGATATTTAGAAAAATACAGAGATTGATATTTTTCATGCTATGATGTTAAAATTAAAATGGAAACAATCCATTCAAGCAATCTAACACTGGAACACTCTATGGAGTAACTGCAGGATCAAAAGCACCACTTCATGCACAAAAGCCTCTTTCAGAATGACATCCAGTTTTGTTTGACTGCAGGGCATTGGAACCTGTCACATTAATAATTAAGTTGTTTGAAGAAATGCTAATTTGAACCTTATTTCTAGAGTGAATTTTAGTATTTTCAGCTTTCTACCAAAAGGTCATATTAAGTTTGGGGTTTTTTTGTCATCTATTACACAAAAAGAATTTAAAGCAGAGGGAAAAAAAAAAGACAAAAAATTCAAGTTTACCTGAAAATTTAGAAAATATAGGTCAAAACATTGATGGAAAATCTTAGTTTCTAAGAAGAGCTTTACAAGGGACCAGTGGCTGGCTAAGCATGTAACCAATTGTGCTTGGTGCAAGCTGCCACCCTGGCTAAGCTGCCTCTGGTTGGGAAGCTACCACAGAATGACCTTCTGCAAACAATGTTTTTTCCCATGGAACTGTCTGGTACAGTTACAGCTCTCACACATGAAAAGGAAACTCAAATGCAATTACCACAGGCACTTATTCTAACTTTTTTTTTTTTTTTGCATTTGACTGGTTTGATCCATGTGTTAGGGCCAACAAAAGAATACAGATGTAATAAGCTAAAATGTCAGCAGGGACTCATATGACCATATAGTTTGACCTCCAGAATAACACAAGCTATGAGAGTTTTTAGAATTAATTCCTATTTGAAGAAGAGTACATTTGAAGAATTGTACAAAGCCATTCAGTGTTGTCCTGAAAATGTCCAGCAGTGGAGAGACTTGACAAATTGCTCCAGAGATAAATTACCTAATTATTAAAAATCTGCATGTTATTTCTAAGAGGAATTTGTCTAACATCAACTGTCATTATACCACTGCTTCCTGATGTTATGTTTTCAATTTTTTTCTTAATGTACACAAAACTCTACCAAGCCACATTCTAGTCTTATTTTTCTTTAATTAAACAGGCCATATTTCTTCAGCTTTTCACTAAAAGGGTTCTTGTTTTAGTGCTAAACTTCTCTAGTCTATCATATCCTTCACTTCTTAATAAACAGGGTGGGACACACTGTCCACAGACCAGTCACACCACAACCAAGAAATGTGCAAATGTAGTCTCACTCCTCAATATTCCTTTGTTCACATATCAAAAAATCACATTATCTGTCTTGCATCAGGGCATAGCAGGAGATCATACCCTGCTAATTCCACACACAATGTCCTAACTCCTTCTGTTACTGCTTCCTAGGACAGAGCCAACAATCCCATCAGCATGACCTATAGTATTTATTCTTATATGTTGTCCTTTTAATTGGCCTCATACAAACTTCTGTTTCCTTGCACTTCACCCACAGCAATCCGTGATCACTCTGTACAGCAACTTGTTCTTTTAACTGTTATCACCCCCTTCAACTTTGTGTCATCTGCAAGCTTTCTCTCTTCTTCCACATCCACTGATAATATTGTGAAATAGAACACAATTCATTGTCTTGCTTGTTCAAGAAACACATTTTGGTTTAGAAGTTGCCACTAAGCCAATTTTAAAACCATTCAATGTGTGTGCTATGTTGATTTTGGATCATTCTACTTTCTTAATAAAAAAGTTATATAATACCAGGTTGAAAAGACTGAGAGGAATTGAAACACACAACTTCCAAGACTGTCCCCAAACTATCAACCTTCTCAAAAAAGGCACAAAGATATTTTGACAAAAGGTATTCATCATAGCCCCATACTTATTAGAACTAATTATTTTAACCTTTATTTAACATTTGATTAATCAGATCCCAGATCTGCTGCAATTTCAGATCAATGCCATGGTGACAGGACAATGAATATCTGAATCACCTCTTTGGCCTTTAACAAACCATAACCACACAACCTTATTTCCTCTTTGCTGGAACCTCCCCGCTGCAAACCAACACAGAGCTCATGAACTACCTGGACTTCAGCAAGGCCTTTGACACCGTCTCCCACAGCATCCTCCTGAAAAAACTATCAGCCCACAGCTTGGACAGGAGCACCCTGTGCTGGGTTAAGAACTGGCTGGAGGGCCGGGCCCAGAGAGTGGTGCTGAACAGGGCTGCATCCAGTTGGCAGCTGGTCACTAGTGGTGTCCCCCAGGGATCAGTGTTGGGCCCAGTTCTGTTCAATATCTTCATTGATGATTTAGATGAAGGGATTGAGTCCATGATCAGCAAATTCGCAGACGACACTAAGCTGGGGGGAAGTGTCGATCAACTGGAAGGCAGGAGGGCTCTGCAGAGGGACCTGGACAGACTGGAGAGTTGGGCTGATTCCAATGGGATGAGGTTTAACACGGCCAAGTGCCGGGTCCTGCACTTTGGCCACAACAACCCCATGCAGCGCTACAGGCTGGGGACAGAGTGGGTGGAGAGCAGCCAGGCAGAAAGGGACCTGGGAGTCTGCATTGACAAGAAACTGAACATGAGCCAGCAGTGTGCCCAGGTGGCCAAGAAGGCCAATGGCATCCTGGCCTGTATCAGGAACAGCGTCACCAGCAGGTCCAAGGAAGGGATTCTGCCCCTATACTCAGCCCTGGTGAGGCCACACCTCGAGTACTGTGTCCAGTTCTGGGCCCCCCAGTTCAGGAAGGATATTGAGGTCCTGGAGCAGGTCCAAAGGAGGGCAACCAGGCTGGTGAAGGGACTCGAGCACAGACCCTATGAGGAGAGGCTGAGAGAGCTGGGGTTGTTCAGCCTGGAGAAGAGGCAGCTCAGGGGAGACCTCATCACTCTCTACAACTACCTGAAAGGAGGGTGTAGCCGGGGGGGGTTGGTCTCTTTTGCCAGACGACTTTCAACAAGACAAGAGGGCATGGTCTTAAGTTGTGCCAGGGGAAGTTTAGGTTAGATATTAGAAAGAATTTCTTTATGGAGAGAGTGATCAGGCATTGGAATGGGCTGCCCAGGGAAGTAGTGGATTCTCTGTCCCTGGAGATATTTAAAAAGAGACTGGATGTGGCACTCAGTGCCATAGTCTAGCACCTGCAACGGTGGTTCAAGGGTTGGACTCGATGATCTATGAGGTCCCTTCCAACACAGCCGATTCTATGATTCTATGAACTACAAACTTGCTCATTTAAAAGCAGCCAGCTTCAGTTTTATATTTTAGTTTCTGTTGGAACAGAAAATACTTTGTCATTGCTGTACAATACACCACCTGGATTTTTCTCAGAATCCTTCTACTTTTCTGATTTCTCTCTTGGAAAAAAAAAATTAAAAATGAGCACAAACAACAATCATAAAGCAAAGCAAAGCCAGTTCCCCTCCTGCTTTCTGCCTCTGCTCCCCTCACACACTTCCTACAGTCCTCAGATTTTGCTGCACACAAATTCCAAGCTGCTCTCCTTTTCTTTCATTGCTTATGCATTTTAAGTATTTTTGTTGATTTTTTAATGTAGTCATGAAAGCACAACTGACTGGAAGGTAGAATATTTTCAATGTTCTTTTAAGAAATGCTATGAAACGCTTCTCAGAAAATCTAAAAAGTGTTACCCAAAGATGACCTGAGGAGGATATAGAGACTGTTTGCACTCAGAAAAATCCATACAAACACAAGTAATGCAGAGACTGGTGGCAATTCTCAGTTCCATTGAATATAAGGAGACTTTCAAGCAGCCAAAAAACTCCGCTGCAGTTCAAATGAAATTCTACTGCTATCCATCTGAGCTGATCTTTCACTATATGGAGTGAATATTGTTTTCCAAAACAAAATTTGCATAGGGATGCATAATTCCCTATGCTCACCAGTGGGGACTGTGCTTCTATAGTTCAGACTTCTAAGTTTTTCAGGATAGGAAAAAGTAACACATTTTAAATAATTCCCCATAGCAGGTAAAGAATGTTTTGAGAAAGCTTATTACTGTTACATGTGTCTAATTGATATGTCCTGGTAATAAAAGACTCATTTTCTTTTGGCAAACCAGAGGTTTTGTGCCTGAACATGCAAGATGTCTATACTTCATCAAATCTGTCATAGATGGGAAAAAAATCATCTCTGCATAAAGAACCAGCATCACTAACTTAAAAATGCTATTTGATCCATCAGAGAAGGACTTAAAAAGAAATTAATTGCTGGAAAGGCTTTGTGAGGCTCTTCATGTCACAGGTTGAAATCTTGGTTTGCCTGAAATCGATAAGAGAGAAGTCAGTACTGACTATTGGACCACAGGTTTTTAGCTTTTTATTATGGCTCACGTTGCCTTTTGAATTTCACTGTAACAACAAGTGGATTAAAAGTAAAATCATTCTCCCTAACGCTTCATGGAAATAACAACTGCATTGCTCTTAAGTGATACAAGTAAATAAACCTTCACTATTAAAAAGGCTGGCACTTGAACAAAAATGTGTCTTGATTCTGGTTCACTTGTTTCATATAAAAATATTGGCTTATACTTTGAAAATGAGTGCATCATGAAAATGAGAGTACAGTTTATATATTTTTATTGAGAAAGCCATAGAATCATAAAAATGTTAATTCAAAGGGATCTCTGGAGATCATCTAGTCCGACCTTCTCCTGACAGTAAGACAGCAGGTAAGATCAGACTTGCCTTGCTTATCTTAGACTTTAAAACCTCCACAGATGAAGATCCCCTAACTTCTCTGGATAACCTGTTCCCATACTACAATACCCAGCTGGTGAGGAGGTGCTCCCTCATGTCTAAGTCAAACTTGCCAAGCCACAGCTTCTCCTACTGGGGCTTTTCATGTTGAAGCTCAAGTGGTTCAACGTACTAGAACCAAATACAGTGCTTGATATCACGGTAAACTGCTTGCCATGCTCTTCTCTGGGAATTAAAAACCATGCAGGCTTTTGTCAGAAAGTACTTGGATTCTCAGTGGCCTTTTCCATAAAAGCCTTTCCACAATTCAGCAGTATGAATTTAGTGTCAATAATGCACAGGTCTATGAGTCTGTATTGCTGCAAGAGCTTGGTCTGAGCACTACACTCCCCAGTCAGTGCAAATCAAGGCTATACTATGGACAAGATGCAGATCTGGTCTCCACAGTTGTTCAAAAAATACTTATAAAACAGACAATGTTTTTTATTTTTCATTCCAGTATCTATGAATAACACAGATTTCTTCAAGTGGAAAGAAGAATCTTACAGATGTCTCACCTTTTGCAACACAGGTATGTATTGCTCATAGTTCAAAATGCAAGTGATATCCCCATTGCCTTTCTCATGCTAACAAATGCTCTTGATGTAAGTATTACCCTGTACATGCCTTATTCTTTACTTTCATAACTCTTAGTTCAGCTTGCTGGCATGCAATGAAGGAAAGAAATAGCATGCCAAGATGTGGAAACCCATAATCTTGATAAAGAGGGTGTTGTTCAGCTTCTCTGGGAAGTTTAGATGATGGGAAGAGAGAAGAAAAAAGCTTCTTTATTATCTTTTTTTTCTTCTTCTTTTTCATTACTGTGCATGCTACAAGCCTGAACAAGGCTAGCAGTAAATGGTGAAAAAAAAAAACCAGCAAGAAAATGAACCAAAGGGCATCCATGCAAGTCTTACAATGCTATCCTTTAGAATGTAATTAGAATTATTTCTGTTCCTGACTTCAGGAAGCAAACTTCCCCTTTTAACACTCAGCTTTTTGAAAGGTTAGATATATATACAAAGAATTTGTTACTGCAGCCTGGATTCTTAGGCTTTCCTCAGCCATCACTTCCTGCTACATTTTGTTCTCCATTTGTAACAAGCAGGCCTCTTAGGTCAGCCACCAGCTGAACAAAGGGATATGCTTGCAGGGCAAATTTAACAAACATTAAATCTTTATTTACCTAAGGAAAGGATGTTGAAAATGAATGGGTATTAAAATAGATGCCATGAGATGGGGAGTTAAATCCATCATCTGTGTCTCAACACCATCAGTAAAAATCTCTATCACTAGGGAAGGATGAAACTGGAACGGGCATATCCCTGCCCTGTCAGGTTGTCTACTCCAACCCCACTTTCAACTAGGGAATTTTATCCTCTACTTCATGAGCACCATTGTGAAAGGGGCCATGACCCATATTTGCTAAAGACAAGCAACATGTTCCTTTCCTTTATCCTCTTGACACTGGGTCCATGTCTAAAAGCAAACCTGAAGTGATTTTCCAGCCAGTGGGAAAGACAATTAACCATGGCCTGGATGAATTAACAGCAGCAGTGTGTACAAACTTGTTTGGACTTTTGAAAGTATGATTTAAGTGCCATCCTGGATTTCTGACGTTTTATAGCTTTACAAATGGATTCTCTTGTCTACCTTAGAAAAAGTGACCAGACTTGAGGATACACGGGGTTGGTCTCTTCTCCCAAGTAGCTACCAGTAAGACAAGAGGACATGGCCTTAAGCTCTGCCAGGGGGGGGGGTTAGGTTGGATATTAGGAAGAAATTCTCTACAGAGAGTGTGATCAGGCATTGGAATGGGCTGCCCAGGGAGGTGGTGGATTCTCTGTCCCTGAAGGTTTTTAAAAAGAGACTGATCTGGCACTCAGTGCCATGGTCTGGTAACCACAGTGTTGTGGGTTAAGGGTTGGACTTGATGATCCTTGAGGTCCTTTCCAACCCAGATGATTCCATGATATTACCAGTTGGCATCTTGTGAGAACCAACAGGTGAAATCAAAATGCTCCCTGCGTGATGTGAACCCTATGCAGCCATAAAGCCTTCTCCTTTCAGGAAATAACAATAGCTCTTTGTGTGGAACATAGCAATATTTCAGTGAGCAAAACTATGAATTTTCTTTTTGCTCTTGATGAAAGGTAATAATTTTACTGGATTAATACATCTTTGACATTTTTATTTTTAAGAAAAGGAGGCATTTGCATATAGTTTTCCCCCAGTTTTCTCCTCAAGTGATGTTAAGCTCAGGCATTCCCCTCCTCAGGCAATCCTCAGCACCCTTCTCTTGCATCACCAAAGTTTTGTGAACCACTCATCAAAGTACAGCTTTCTAGTCTGAAAAGGGAAGCTTTCCACTTCAGAAAAAGGGTAGTAATTATGTTAAATGACTGTTAACTTCTTGCTAATGAATGCATTACATCTCTCCTAAACATTTCTGGAAAAATAAAGCAAGCAAAGAAACAAAAATAATCAGACATGTCATTCATTTACCAGAAGTATTAATTACAAGTAATTGGAAAAAGTGACTCATTTTTGAAGTATACAAGATTCCTGAAAAGAAATACAAAGGTTTCAGCAAGAGCTGAATAGATGTATCTGTACCAAGTGGATAATACTGTGTAAAAATACAGTATTACATAATTGAAATTTTAATTTTGAAGGAAAAAAAAATCCAGTAGGATTCTCCAGTAGGAGAATACAGCTGGTGAGACTGCAATGTGGAGCAGGACCTCCCTTGACTGCCTCAGCCCCTGGGTCTTCTTCAGTGACAGAGGAGGAACTGGCAGAACTCTTCCAAAGGTGGCACCAAAGAACCCTATTTATGCATGCCAATGAATATTTAATAGTTATTCTCCCTTTATTAAATCTTTAATGCCAGTATGTATGTATAGCATAGCCAGAGAGAAGCAGCAAAGCTGTCAGGCTGCTTTAATCTTTGCTGCTTGTGAGTTATCTCAATGCACACCAAATAATAACAGTTTATGTTATAATACTGTTGTATTTCAATCTGTATGTCCAGGAGAGAAGAATAAATGAGGAGACTGAGGGAATATTGCACTTCCAAAACAAATTTGACAAACTCAATTATTTTGTTGTAATACACCATTGCAGCATAATTTTGCCTTAGATGTGACACCAAATAAAATATCACTGCTTGGCACTGCAAAGGGAAAGTAGATCCTTTTATCAGCTCTGCAATTCCTTAGAGCTTTATCTACTGTGTATAGAATCTGCTTTAAAATGGGATGGCTCTTTTCCTCAGAGGTCCTGGTGGGTACAGTAAATCTCTTTTACAGAAGTGCAAGATGAATTTCCAGAGGTGTGAGAGACAGCTCAGAAAATGCAGCATGATACAGAAGTATATCTATTTTTTAAGCTCTTAAATTACAAATACAGCAAAACGTTATACAACTGCTGATCACATAGTCATGTGCATTCACTAAAAAAATAAAAAAAATGTGTAGAACAGTTAATAATGTGAAATGCAAAAAGGAGATAAATACAAGAACCTGTAGAATCTTTTCTATTGTTGATGGGTAGTTAACCTCACCATTTATCGCAAGAGAAATGTGAGCTCTGGAGGTTTTTGGTTTGTTGTTGTTTTGTAATTATTTTTTAAAATTATTTTTTATTTTAAATCAAGTATGTGCTTTCAAACTATAATCTATTCAAATGTATGGGAGACAGATTCAATCAGGTTACTGACAGTGCTGCTGTGCTTGACACCATACCTTCCATTTGGAAATATTTATTCTATCACAACAGCTCACAAAAAATGGAAAGCTCTATCTAACCTAAAGAAAGATACCTACATTTGATCCTGAATAAATCTGAAGGAACAGGGTTTCTCTTTGTGGTTCATTGCCTTTACCTGGAAGTTTGGGGTTCCTACATGCAGTTTTACGTGTTCAGTAGTTTGGGATGAACAAAACGTATTAAAGCATCAGAGTCCCTGAATGGCTTCTCCTGCAATATGCTCTACCCTGGAGGAGGAATGAGGCCTTCATGATGCAGATTTTGGTTTGAGTCTTACAGCAAGCAGTAACTCTCCTTTGGTAATTTACCAGTATCAGACTGCATGCTTTAAAATAGTTTCCAGAAACCATACATACTTGATGAGTGATCACAAAAGAGGTTATGACTAAACTCGGCCATCAGTGCTGCCATATTCCTACAACCATCCCCTGTGTGTTGCACAGGGGCCACTGCTTTGAGATCACATAAACATCCCAGGGCTTTTGTCAGCTACAATACTACTGGTTCCCTACTTGTTTCCAATTTTTACTCCTCAGCTTACCTGCCTTCCCCACAATCAATTTCTGCCAGCATGGCTGTTTTGAATTCCTGTGCTCAAAGCCCTGAAGACATGAGCAAATATTTGTATGTGCTACCAATAGAACTCAGTTCTGCTTTTTTGACCATTATTTATCAAGTTCTCTCCCTTGTGCTAATGTAATCTCTCAGCTAATGTTGTTGTGAGTTTTTTTCCAGTCTTTTCCAGTCTCCTGATTTGTTTGGTCATGTCTCTCTGCTTGATATCAAATAAAATATATATGTATATATATTCACTATATATAAATCCAATTTATTTTCCCATATTCTGCAGTAAAAATCTCGTTATTGAAATTCTCCTTATTAAAAAGACCAACATGAATCTCTCTATTCACACTGGGACCAGAAAAGAAAAAAAGCAAACAACTCTATACAGAAGAAAAAAACAACTCTTAGCTGAAATATGCCTACAGACCAAACTATAGTTTGAGAATTTCACTTAAAAAAAATACAACTATTGGTTGAAAAATAAAAATGCCTTTAGCAAGTATAAGTTCAGGGATGGATTTCAATGGACAGCAGGTATGCACTCATGTTGGCAGCTAGTACAGCTTCTAGGGTGCCTGTTTTCATTTTTGCTTTTTTCTCAGCTTGTAAGTTGGAAGGCTGGGTTGTTAGGGTTCATGTGTAAGCAATCCACTCCATGTGTGTGATACATGTGTGTGCTCTGAAGGACTTGCAGGTGGCTCTAGACCTCCACTAGTGTATGCTTGCTGCCCACAGTTGCTGTTCCTTTCTAAAAGAAAATAAAGTCCATATCAAATTCCCCATTTGTGAAGGAGGACAATCTTTGAGTCTTTGGTATCACTCATTCGTGTGTAAAATGGAAAGGCTTCAACAAAATCACACATCTCTTCCCTTTTTGTTCTGTACAAAGGGAGGGACAACTTCCTGGTGACCTGCCCTATTAGCAAGTGTTGAAATTCTGCATTAAGCTGCTGCTGTCACAGTGGGGCAGGCATTGCTCATTAGCTCTGCCCTGGGCACCGACAAAGAAGGAATAATTTCCCTCAGTCATGGCAGCTGAGGCTCTTGGGAGAAACCCATTAGGTCAGAAAGTTTAAGATGATAGCATATGCAGCAAGGACACTGTAGGGCTTCCAGTTCAGGTCTAAGGAATCATATTTGTATGGATGATAAGCAGGATGAGTGAAAACTGAATGCTCTTATTCAAATTACTGAAGTCCTAGTCTGCTTTCCACTCAGCTCACGTGAAGTTATCCCCCCTTCCTTGTTCATCCTCAAAGCTGCCTAGGTAACCCAAGTTCTGCATTTAGGCAATCCCTAATTTACTAGTTGCCCACTTGCAAACAGAGAAGTTAAAGGTTAGAGCATGCATCTAGGATGTGACAGATCAGGATACGACCCCTCCTCAGCTTGCCTCCACCTGCTTTCCCAGACATAGAGGCTTCTACTATGCCATACTGAGGCTGGGGAATGGTGCAGCAATTAAAGGCACATATAAGGAAAATCATGAGAATGAGAGGTTACATAGTGATGGGAGGTTAGAGTATTCTTTTGGGTACACTAAAATTTCAGTCATATGTGGAGTTTGGAATTTCTGAGCCATATTTGAGATTCCTTTTAATGTGATCATTATAACCTTCTCCACAGGTGGCATTGCATGTACAGCACTGCTCTTTGCAAATCCAAATCTTTTATTTCTCACTCTTCCTGAATATGTACTTCAGCCTAACATGAATTTCAAGAAAAGAAGCTGCTTTTTATTATCCAACCTCGAAACCAATGTGTTTTCTTCCTTCTCTCTCCTCCTGATAAATAAACTTCAAAATGAAGGCTTACATGATGATATGGAAGAATAAAATACCAGAAGCATTAAGTAGCAAGAGAACTGAAATTTTGTCTCTATAGTTAGCATATTACACAATAAATTCTCTTTGTACATCCATACACTATACCTAGCTACGCAGAAGAATCTGCACTTTCAAATATACTTGACAGGCAAGAAGATTTAACTTTAGATATCTAATATTCTGACAGCTGTGCATAGCAGCCTCACATAACTCACTTTTTAATTGTCATTTTGAAATCTGTCCTTTATTTAGCCTGGGTGGCCAGCTTGCTGCTGCTTGCAGAAGAAGCTGAGCACCAACTTTATTCTTTTCTCTAGCCCTGTATCTATCTAAATCGAAAATTAATTCAGTGTCCTTTCTTCTTCTTTTGGCTGATTCATAACTGATATAATTAAGCAGTAAGACATGTCAGGAGCATACCCGTGGGTATAAGTATCACACCACAAATGGCAGGATAAGATATTAAATTTTAACTGTTCGGGAAGTGCTGCAATTGTCCAGAGATATTGTTTGAATTTCCTGTGCTATTATTAAGAAGAGGAATCTACTAGATATTGAAAAATTAGGAAGAAGGGAAGGTTTGCCTTGCATACCTTTGCAGTGGGTAGAGGTGACTGTATTAATGCTTTCAGAAGAGGTGATGGGTGGTCAGTTTTCAGTTGTGGCCAGCTGAGCCTTCTGGAAATTGCTGCAGAAATCCTGTGTTTGCACCTTCTCAGAGAAGCCCACTAGAAAGTCTTAAATTGAGCAGATAAGGCTGAAGGCACCCTTAACTATCAATAATCAAGGTTTAAATTCTGACCAAATCCTCCAGATAAAGTGTCCATGGTGAGAAGTAAACAGCTTCACAGTTCATAGTTTTGGCTAATCTTCCCTCTGACTTTCCCCTCAGACTTTCTGCGTTGCCCATTTAGCAGTGGTGCTGCAGTTTCAGTGCTAGACAGCACTAGGGATGCTATAGGTGAGGGCACAGCATCCCAGCTTGCAGCCAACAGACCAGTTCTACTGCCCATTACCTCTTGTTCTGTCACTTGTAACCTCATTGAATAGACCCATTCCCACCTCTTTACAACCTCCTTAAAGGTACTTGTAGAGATCCATCAGATCTCCCCTCAGCCTCCTCCAGATTAAACAACCCCAGCTCCCTCAGACACTCCTCATAAGACTTGTGTTCCATCAGCTTGTTGCCCTTCTTTGGACATACTGTAGTGGCTCAATGTCTTCTCTGCCCAGTGCTACTCTGACAGCTCTTGACCTCTGTCCCCATCTGTATCAATACTAGTCTGCTAGAAACCGCTGGCTCTCCACCCCTTTATGTAATTTTTCATATGGCTGTAACTTCATTAGTGCTGAAAGACTTCCTCCAGGTTTTCATAAACAAAAGTCAGGGGAAAATCATATCAGTTATGGAAAAAAATCTGCAGAACACAAATAGAATTACTCATCAATAACAACGGAGAGTGTGAAATCATACTTAAAGAGAATTTGGTTTTCCATATGAAGAGATCTCATAATTACAATCAAGCATCTTTCCAGGCTTTAGTTGACTTTGATTTGGACCCTCATTGTACTATATGAATGGACAGCACTGTAATCTGCAATCTCCCTACAGCTGAAATCCTAATTTTCTAGACACAGATGATTACTTTCACAGGAGTCAGAGAAATGTTCTTTCTGAGCACTTCTGTCTCACACTTTTTTTTCAGGGGCTATTTACATAGCTATTTCATCTACCCTAATATCCACAATGACTTTATAAAAGGAAGTAGAGGTCTAGGAAAGGACATTAAAATAGCCAAGTAGGAAAGCATTACAAACCAGAGAAGTCATTAGGCAATGCATATTTGGGAAGGCAATGCAAGATATTTGCACTTTTACTACTCAAGGGGGTCTTTTCCCACCCCTCTCAGACTCCTCTACCCCATGGCCTCTCCTGCTAGGCACTGTTTCCACACCTCAGGGACCACCTTCCACTTCTGCTCTGCCTGGGTTTTACCTTGCTAGTTCACTGCACGCTGCAGCCCTGCTTTACATCTGCCCTTCTCAGATTCAGGAATGGCTGAGATGGACTGAGAGGGAATTAAAAATCACCACATTTAGACTGCTGCTTGGTTAAAACGATGAATAGGCTCATACTTAAGAACAGTGCATCATTTTTTTAAGACTGAAAGCTTACTTAATCTTGCTTTGTAGCAGAGAACAAGCTTGTGATGGACATAAGAACTAGAAAGGAAGTGCAGAACATGTGAAGCTACCACCTGGAGGCAGCAGGAAAAGTCTTGCACATAATGAATTTAGCATCCAGCACCACTTAATTTACCCATCCTAACTACCTTTATTCAAAAGCAATGCACAGGCAGCTGCAGATGCTTCAAGTATAGGCGGTAACTATGAAGTGGAGCTTTGCAGGCTCTGAAAACAATTTGCTCAAGAGCTATTGATAACTGAGTTCTTGCAGAGCTGTGGCTATTTTTCTGCCAGAGAAATTAAAGGATTTTACCTGTGAAATCAAGCAGGGAAGCTTCTGTTCACAAACACATTTTAAAATTCACAAATTTTAAAATTTGTTTCTACCAGATACTCATTTCAACTGCAGCTAGTATCACCCAATATCTCTCCATTTCATAAATACTTACAGCAGTGCTACTGCAAAACCCAATCTGATGATAGCCAAAGGAATTATAAAGACATCAAAAGAAATCTTGTGTATCATAAACTTTATTTATTTATTTTTAATAGCTATTTAATACAAACAAAGAAGATAACCTGGGTCTTCTCTCCTCCACTTCCAGAAGCAAAGTGCACTTTTGAGTACATCTTACCCAGACTGTATGATGTGACACTTCCCCAAGCTACCATGTCTCCTTTTTGTCTAGTAGAAATTCTGCCATGGATCACCCAGATCAGATGAATGAGATGGATACAGACAAGAGAAACAGATGTGGGCAATCTTCTTTAGACCACTCTCTGTCTTTAGACAATAGATTCTTAACTAGATATTGCATCCCGAGGAAATAACTTTTAAAGCAATATTCAGTTTAGGCTGCATTCTTTTAGCCCTGTCAGAAAGGAAGGAATGTATTATCAGAGTGGTTGAAAACTTTGTAGGAAATTTAGGAATACAGTGAAATAGTCAGAGATGTCTAGTTAGCTTGGTAACTAAAGCAGTATTTTGAAAGCTAAGAAATATTTGGTCAAGTCTGATCATGGAGGATAACTAATGAAGTCTGAATACTACACCAGCCATCTTCTGCCAACCAGAAAGGGACAGAAGGGAGATCCCATCTCTGGCAGTTTACTCAACATCAACTTAAGTACGATTAACTTGTAAAATAAAACCATCTAGTGGATTGTTCCAACAGAATTAATAAGCTGTTTGGTGACAACTGAAACTGATTTTTTGACAAACGTATTATTCTCTTCCTCCTCAGTGTTAGGTGCCTCATTTGCATGTTTAAGGATCTCAGGTCTCCAGAGTCAGAATCAATAGGATTTGAGGGCTTCATCCTGTACCTACAAGCTGTGCATGTGTGCTAATGCACAGTGAAGGAAAAGGATGTGGTTGATTATCCATGCTGCTAGGAGGGAACTTTGACTCTTACTTCTTTTGGGCAAAATATAAGAGTTTCCAGTATTTCCATAAGAGGATTTGCTTGACCTATTGTCATTAATGAGAGAACATTTGGAAACTGAAGCTTTATAAGGTCAATCCTACTCAGCCCACTACAATGGTAGGATTATCATCGACTTCAGTAAAAGTAGAATTAAGTCTTCTTATACTTATATGTTCATATAAGCATACTTTTTCTATGATAAGCTATTTTCTTTCAATTTTCTATGTTGCTCTAGAACATATACATAAATATTTTTATGTATGAAAACCTTCCAACAAAAAAAACCCCATAAATTGTTGGCAGTAATAAGAAATTACTTGCACTTGGTTTGCTACAGAAATACTTCAATGTAGCACAGACATACATGGATATATGTGTACCAGCAGGTATGCATGTATATTTCACACATTTTTGCTGCTGAAAATCAGCATACAATCTCCCTACACAAATAAGTACAATCTAATACCCATCAGGATTACTTCATAATGCAAGAATCAAAACAGAAACAGACTTTCATTTGTAGCTAATATTGATTCCTCAAATTTCTTATTTTCATCACCATCATTTTTCAGTCTTCCCTAAGTTGAGGATGCCAAGAACCCAGGATTGTTCAGTTCCTCTCCTTTGCCACTTTACGTGCTGATTTTGTTCCTCATTTGTAAGAAAAAGACTGGGGTAATGCACTGGATTTTTAATCCAAAGTCAGGCCAGACCCTGTGATGTGCATGTCTGGCACTCAGTGCATTTCAGTTCAAGGAGGGACAGAGATAAGAATGTGCTGCTGTTGTGGTCCCCTGTCAGTCAAAACACCTCCTACTCCTCTGGCTCAACAGCAGCTCCCACCACCAGGAACACCTGTGATACACCCTCTCCTTTCTAAATACCTGAACTACAGTATGCCCCTTTTTGTTTTGTCCCCCCCCATGCCAAAACCCTGCAAGTGGTTGACTGAGTGTCCACAGGCAAAAGCACAGCAGCAGCGTGTGGTGCTCTGAGCTGCCCTAAAATCTGTGCTCCCCTGTTCCACTCGGGAGAACAGAGGAGGGGAATAAAAAGACTCCCAAAGCCAGAGCTTCCCCAAAGGCAGCTTGTGGTCCTGTCTCGGTGACACCCAGCCTAGCTGGAGGCTCACTGGACATCTGTAATTCTTCCTGCTGTGCACTAGATGCCACTGCACAGACTGTTTTTAGCAAGCAAACAGCTATTGCCTTTGCTCAGGCAGCCACACTCTACTTATTAGGAGGTCTCTCATTAGCACTGGAGGGGATGTTCAACACATGTGGCCTTGCAAAATTCTCCGTGAGTTGGGACAGCACTACCATTGTTTTTCAGATGGGGAACTGAGGTAGAGAGACTACAGCACGATTTTGCTGCTGGCATTCACCACCAGTATAAAGTCCCACTGAGATGTTCTGGTTTTCTTCCCCTGCCACTGTTGAAACCAGATACAGATAGATCAACTTGGAAGCTGAGTAGAAAGGATGGGAAATAGCAGTCAGATTAGTGGCTACAACTTCAATGTAACCAGCTAATTGCAAATACATTTAACATTGCACAGAGGTTCCCGTGGCCAGCTTCAGTTTCTCAACTTTCTGCTGCCTGATTATCTACTTCCTTAAGTCTCACAAGCCCTGTTCCCTCTGGGAACATCTGCACGTTCCTTCAACAGAAAAACTCTGATGATGAAGGAGAGGCAGCAAGAGAGATTTCCTAGGATGGCTGCAGAATCTTCATCCCTCTGAGTAACTAAGCTAAAGGCAGCAGATGTCCTCAAATTGTGACACTTGCCCCGTTTCAAAGCAGCTGAAAGGCCAGGGATGATGAGGAGTTACTAATGCTTCTAGTGGCTCTATAAGGCAGATGAGGGGTTGGGAACCTCTGCAACACATGATCTCTCCCAGCCTTACTTTTGGGTCTGGGAATGGATACACAGATCATGGAAGAACAGCAGCTGTTGCTCTTCAGAATTTCCTGACAGGGTGCCCTGTCTGACCCAGACCCCGCAGCTTCTCACAGCTGCCATCCAGCAACCCCAGATGCTTTACAGCACACCTTCCCCTCCAGTCTGCCCTACGGGACTCTTTCAATGAACCTGCTCTGGAGATGATGTCCTAAGCCTTGTGCATCTCTTTGTCCTGTGCTTGACACAGTAAGCATTTCAGCATGTTCACCACTAGCTGAAGGTTATGCAATATTTGATTTATAACCTGTAGAACAGCTCACTGGAAGCATCTGTTTACAGCTGTAAGTGACAGGGTGCCACCAGTACTCTGAGGGCTGGTACTCTTTCTTCCATCTACTACAGCTAGAGTGTGTGAGCCTTGGATGAATCGGACAGTTTTAAAAACACTAAGCCCTGCCTTCTACATTCTACCTCCCAGTATAGTCTAAACCCTTGGTCTGTTTGGAGACAGACCAGAAGACACATCTGTGTGCTAAGTTGGTGCCAAGAAATACGGCAGCATCCCAGCATAAACATTTGCACACCTGCGTGAGTTTTTTTTCTATGTTCACTCCACCAAGTGAGCTCATTCACAAATTCTGTTTCTGCAGCAGATTTTATTTGCTTTCAGGAGCCGAGAAAAGAAAATGAGAGACTCTCTGACAGAAGCAGGTTTTCTTCCTAGACCAAGTTATATGAAATAGGAAACAACCACGGAGTCTAAATTGAGGTCTTTCTTGAGGTCTAAATCAATTAACCACAAGGTCTGTCAGAGTTAAAGCTATGTTACAAAAGATTCAGCTATGATAAATACTTGTGTCAGCCCTTTCTTTCTCAAGCTGAGTTTTTAAAACTTCTTTTGAGGCCATGGTAATTTTCAGACCCGGTAGGGTTTTTTGGGGGTTTTTGTTTTTCATTTCTTTCTGCTTGCCAGTTGAAAATCTTTGATTTATTTTTTTCCTTGTGTGAATTTTAAGGTTTACTTTTTGCCCTAGTTTGAGCCAGGATAGAACTAATTTTGTTTCTAATAATTCTACTTTTCAGTTAAGTCTTTTCTAAGTAGCTGCACGTGCTGAAATTACAGCAACTTTTCCTGTCAGTGTCTGCATCTGGGACTGACAACACTCAATGTTTATAGCTACTGCTAGATGAGGGTACTCAGAACCAAGGCCACTACTTGGTTCTGCTAAGCATCTTATGCTCCAGAAACAAAAGGGAGGAAGGCAGTCACACCTGTGACCCTTCCCTGAGGAGGAAGGGATCAGAGGGGTGCCTAAAATTGACTGAAGTATTCCATTCCATAAATGTCATACTCAGCATAAATTTGATCAAGAGGGTCAAGCGCTCTTCATCCATAGATGGGCACCATGGGAGGACTCTATCTGCTTTTGATACCAGTCCATATATCCCTGAATCCATGGGTGTCTGACCCAAGGTCCTGTCTGCCTGTGACTCCAGAAGCCCTGTCTGAGACATATTTGTACGTATTTCATTTTTTTTTAATCATTATTGTTTTCATTAAAGCTGGATAGTTCACTTTCCAACCAGTAAAGCCTCTTCTCATGCCACCCATAGCACATCTTGGAGCTGCTGTAGTCAGATGTGTTTCCTTGGCAGCCTGCATATAGCTTCCACCCCTGTGGATCTCCCAAACCCACTGGAGCCAGCAGTGGTTTGCAGGAGCTGAGGAGCTGGCTGTACCCAGGGTTTGTGCTCAGCCAACCCAGCAGCCAGAAGAGCCAGGGCAGACAAAGCTGGAGGCACCACTGAATCCTCAATCCTCACTTCCAGCCCACACCAGCCTGCGGCTGTGAAACAACTCCCCCATCTCCCTAAAAATCCACTGGTGGAATGTAACCAAAGCCTCCACATTGTCACAACAAGGTTTACATATGCACTCTGGAATTGCTGTGAAGTGGTAATTACTGTTTAATTGGTAATTTTTTCCCGATGATTATTAAAGCTTTTACCTGAGTGTTATTTGTTTATTTTACAGATTAGCATATTTCGTGTAGCTGGTGCCAAGTATTTTGGTTGCAGGTTTATCAGCTATTGCTTGCTGCCAGCTGAATAATTCTGTAAATGAGATTTGTATAAACTCTCCCAGGTAAGTGCTTCCATACACAGAAGTTCCACTCCAGGAATGCTATCTCTTGCTTGGTAGATAAATGGTGTGTGCTCACCCATCTGACATTCAGGCCATAAACAGCCCTTGCCATTGAACATGGGATTCTGGAAAAATACAGAGCAGCCTGCGGGAATGCATGTAGTATTTTTAAAGTCTATAGAAGAAAGCAAAGGAAACTGAGAAAGCCTGTAGGCAAATAGTCTTTAATAAAAGAGAGAAACAGAGTAGCTACTGAAACAATATGACTTCTCTTACTCTACAGTATTTCTAACACCAGGCATCATACATCAGTGTGACCTCAAGTACTACATTGTGTGGGAGCATCAGTAAGGGTAGAGCTTGTTTTTATTTGATCTGAAATACTGCATTGGCCCTTTTGTCCTCTGTTGGTTTTGGGGTGTCGTAGGGATGTTATAATTTCTTCAACCTTGGGAAAAAAAGCTACACAAATGTAAGGAAGAAATGGCTGACCATAACAGGGTAAGAATGAAAATAATAATACATAGGGAGAGTAACTCACTTCCATAGAATAAGACTCCCATAAATACCTCTATCAAAATAGGGAAAGTTGTAAACTGTAGAGCACCTTCTACTTAACATATGTGAGTACTGAGTGACTGCATTCCTCTCTAGTATTGAATTATTTTCATGCCATTGGACAAACTGAAAAGCTAACTGTTACAGCAGGTCTATAAAGTCCATTTGCTACATTTATTCAAGAGATGAGGCAAGCAGCAGCATCCTAACTCATTTGATTTAGGATTCTTCAAAAATATGCAACTAACATCTGCTGATAATTCAGACAAATCCTGGCAGAGGTTGACGAGAGATGTAAGAGAGTTGGTACTGTCTGTCACTGGCAGATGTCCCACTGCTACATGCTGTTCACTTTTCTTTGTCTCTATCCTCTTTTTTTTAATTTCTTTAAGAAAAGATGTTTTCTGCAGAAAATCTGGACTAATCCAAAACTTACTCTTGTTTCTACACTAAATGTTCATTTATTCATATAATAGGTAGAAACAATTGTTTAGTCAAATTTGGATTAAATAAATTTCCACTGGCAATGTATCAGTGCTGCTCTGAACATCCAAGATATGATTCAGAGTGCCTTTTCAATATAACCAGCTCTTACAGAAGTTCTACTCTCTGTTTTACTGCATGACAATGCTTTTAGTCAACATATCTTCTCCACAAGTGCTGGCAACAGCAGATCAGCCCCATTAAAAAAAAAATTTGCAAAGATTGAATAGTAGACTTTGTATAAAGCTTTGATTACAGGCTATAATGCATTTTAACCGTAGAAATTATTAGGAGCCTAGGCAAAACTGAAGATCCTCCCACCTTGTTCTCAATCACAATTTCAACCACAGAGCAAGCACCTGTGTACACTATAAGCACCTCCATAGGATTTCAAACCTGGCTCAGCTTCCAATAGCTCAATTAGGACCAAAAAAGCCATTATCAGTCAGTCAGAATAACAATCAATAATAACAGCATGGACTTTGAGAGCTGCCTCCTGGCTCATTGTACTTGGGCTTCCCCACGTTCTGTAGTCCCACAAGGGGATAGAGGTTACCCTGCATGATGCATTGGCACCTGGAGGTTTGGAATTACCTTTTAATATTTGCATTTGGATTCGGCAACATAAATACCAGCCTCAGCATAAGTGAGACTCAGAAGAGAAGCATGGTCCTTTCAGGCAAGACATTTATACCATCCAGGACACCAGAAACTGTGCTTCTTTGCAAAAACATTTCTGAGAGAGACACCTGTTTTCCTAGCTACAGCCTGGAATGCTCACAGTTTCAAGAAGACTTCCAAGCTACCTCAACAACAGCTTTGACAGTTTGAGCACTCAGTGTAATTTTATTCACTGATTGATCCATTGAGACGCTAGACTTACTTCTCTAAGGACTAGCTGTGCATTGCCTTTTTCTTTTTAATATCCTTATGTATGTCTTTCTTTTTTTTGTCACTGTTCACATGAATTTACGTGAAGAATGAGACTCCTAGGCTGATGACCTTGAAGAGGGTTTTGCAAAACCATTTCACTTAAAAAAAACCGAAAGACTGACAACACAAAGCCCAATCCTATCAAATAAAAAACCTGACACCTGATGACATCAGTGAGTCACTAACTGGGTGATTTGAAATGCCCAGATGTCACCTGGCAGTGCTCTTCTGAACTCAGGTCAATGCAGATGTGTATCTCTGCCTGTTTTACTTGCATGGGTCAAAACTGAAGTAGAAGCTACCTTCATAAATGATCTACAAAGACTCATATAAGAGTATACTCACTCAGACAAAAAAAAAATTAAATTCCATCAAAACCAATATACCTTGTAGAACACAATTATTTTCACTTCTGCCCTGTGAAATGCAACACAACTATTTTCTTCTGACTAAGTATGCTGTGTAAAGAAGAAATGCTTCAGGTCACCACATTATTCAAGTACATACCTAGACTATAATATTACATTAGCAAACCTTCTAATTGGACTTTAGAGGCTTCATGCAACCAACTATACAAATTAATATACATTATAAATGTACATACACTCACAAATGTAAATCCTCTATTAGTCAGTGTTTTCCTGTTGCTGTTATTTGCACACCTAATTATGTCATCAGTCATCTTAACATTTTCATTACTCTTTCTAATACATACTAGGCAGCAGTCATCCAAGTCATACAGGTCCTGTAGGAAAAATGTGTTTTATGGGACCACTGTCTCCAATGTGCAGTTTAATAATGCTAAAAAGATACCAACATAAAATTAATGACTAAATTTTTCATGAAGGGAGCATTAAGTTTCTGGTTAATGGGGTTTTAAGCAGTTATTTCTCTATTATTACTATTCTGCTGAAACTAAATGTTCAGTAGCCCACTGTATGATCCGATGGAGAATCCAAATTGCCATTGGTGCTAATGATAAATATTCCTATGAGAAAATGTCTTCTGAATGCTGTGCCAGTTCTAGTTGGACTGACTGCATTTCAGCCAATGGAATGAAATTTTTCCTGGTGGTGTTTGATCAACAAGATCAAACAAGACCTCAACAAGACCTCATTTACTTTTCCATGTCAAAGGGAATAATTTCAGGCTCTGCAATTTCAATGCAATATAAAGAGGAAGCTTTCCAAGTAGTGCTGGGTCTCAGCTTCTACATAACTAGTGTCAAAACGCCTGGTGCAACTGCACAAGCAGTCATGTGCAGCACGCTGCAGTGAACCACAGCCACCTTTACTCCTTCCTTCTAAAGAGCAAAACAATCTGTTCTCAGCAAAGTAAGGAAAAGACAGGAAGATCCGAGCAAGAAAAGAGTATTTGTTTCTTTTCTTCTGAAATACACATGTAAAATGTCTTACATTTCTTCTGTGTTTCATCTGATGAATCTGAAGGCACTTCAGATATCTGTATTGCCTATGTTCTATCATGCATAATCCAACAGTGAGTATTTGTTACATAAAAGGAGAATATTTTTCTCTTCTTTTCTTTCTTTTCCTTTCCATTCCCTTCCATACAGTGTAAGAAAAGCTGGCCTGACAGCCTGAAGGAAGCATGCCTGCCACCTCCCAGGAGAGGAACAGCTTGGTGACCATGTGCCTAGGCTTCTCCATAGAGTCATACTAGTTTGCTCCTATATGCTCTGGAAGGACACAGACATCCCTCTTTACCTCCTTGTCCTTTACCACGAAAGTATTTTTTCAGCCTCCTTAGCCACTTCAATATCATACATATCTACTTGCATCTTGGTTTTATTGCTCTTTCCTATACTCCTAAAATCTTACTTTTTCCCCCATTCATTGCTCACATAATCCCTGCTTCTGTATAGCCCTTTCGCTTTCCAGATGTTATTTCTGTGACTCTACAGTCTAATTCCCACATCTTGCCTATGTTACACATAAAAAAAGATTTTCTCCATAGACATCTTACCTTTTGCTTTGCTCACATTACCTTATCACTTTTCACCATTCCACTCCTTATCTTAAAATACTTCCCCTTAACTATCAAATATATCTTCTGAACTCTCCTTTTTCCACCAAGTGTTTTTTTGCTCCCTGCCAGTTGAAGACTGATTCTGTCTCATGCCTTTGTTCTACATGCTTCCTCCCCTGCTGTCAGTGTCTGTGGTCCTGCCCAAACCACTTTAAGTCACTTTCTGTTTTCTCGTAGAATTGTCCAACCTCCATCTCTCACAATGACCACAAAACTTAGAAGACCAGCAGGTCGATCACCCTGTTCTACCTCCTCACTTGTACACACACCCTTCAGAAAGAAAAAGTTTTGTTTCATTAACTGGGATAATAATTTCTGGAACAAAAACTTCACTATCCATATGTTCTCCTCCACTGCCTTGCCTCCATGGTACCTGCTTTAGTTCAGCCATGGTGCACACAAATCATGGTTTGAGTTTGGTTTAGTGTTCTAATTGAGTACATGGGTAAGAAATGATGCCACCACCTTAGGTAAGGGATAGACACCTATTTGGTAGCCAGGGTTGTGCAGAAGCAGGCACTCTTCTTCATGGAAAACAGAAAGCCAGGCAAGGGGAGTTTCTCAGGCTGGCTGCATCCCCAGAAAAAAATCAGAACATGGAACTGCCACCCAAGTCACAAGCTCAGTTTTCCATGTAACATCTGACACTGCATAATACTGATTCTGCTCATACTGCTCATAGTGGTGTGCAGTAGAGCTAGTGAAAACAACTCATTTCAAATTACTATAGCTGCTGAAGCTTGCTCACCAAAAACCTGAAGCATAACTAATTTCAGTTTGAGAGTGACCTCTTCCCTCTCCTAAATCAAACACAGAAATCCAGCACAGCAGGCCATGATCATGCCACAGAACAAATTTAAGCTGGAGTATCCACTTCTTAACAGAAAATATTTTAGTTAATGCCACTTAAACATAAATTCATACTTGTTAAAATGTTAAGTATTCACAAATTAAACTTCACAAACTAAACTTATAAGGATGTGGAAAACTAACACAATAGTTAACTTGCTTTTGATAAGGTAAAATATTGGTCTGGGCAGTAAATGGATGGTCACCAGCCATGACAGAAAGGCAAAAGAAACAGACAAAGAGGCTATGGGAAATTGTTACACACACATTTACAAAGGCCTAGTGGTATGAAAAAATGCAGGAAAGAGCTATCCCTACACATAAATTTGCAAAGATTTACCACCATCTTTTTTTACCATATACAAAGCCTGTGATTTCCCACTTGTATTTGTAAACAGCCAAATATTTTTCATGACAACATGACTACTAGATCCTCCAAATTTGCATGCTGATTATGATGACTTAAAGATGCTTTTGAATACAGTGACACCTCCCACACTTTTTGTTAAATATTTGTTTTTATATGACTTGTTTTAATGCATCACATTTCCCCCACACTGATATTTACAATTTTTCCATCACTTAGTCACAATAATTTATTTCAGTGGTTTGGCCCAACATAACATAGTCTGAAATCCAGTGACGCAAAGATACAGAAAATCTTTACCCATATTGCTCATTCTTTATCAAGTGAGCAGAGCTGTATACATTAAAAGTTACCTATTCAAAGAAGGGTTTGTATACTTGTGTCATTAATAACAAAACAAAGTTTTTCTTGAATAAAATGTGCTAATTTCTGATTAAAAAACTGGAGTTAATTCCAGTGCCCTTAAATTGGCACAAAAGACAAGTGTCATAACAAAAAATTGGCTTAAGAGGCAAAAACCAATTTTTGTCCTCATATTTAAAATGGACACTATCTACTGACTTGACTTTACTGGGTGCTGGAGGGAGGCCTGGAGCTCCATGGAGACTGTAGGAGAGTGAAGAAAGAAGGTGTATGTCATGCCTGAAAAGTACAGTTAGAAGCCTGAGGAAGAAAACAGGCAGTGACATTGTATTGAGTGTACAGCCCCATTCAACAGATGGGTGATAGTCATGCTTCATATTTTTCACTTTTAAAAATTAACATTTTTGTATCAGAATTTAAGAGAACCCCCAAGACACTGGAGAAATGAGCCACTATTTGCTCTTTTTAATAAAGATCTTTGTGCCAGTTCAGGAAGCTTCAGTTAGGCTATAAAGTAAAGGGTCCCTTGAGCTATTCCTTTGTCTAGCTGATTATTTGCTTTCTGTAGGATTTTTTTTTTTTCACAGTCTGGAACATGCAGCCTAGATCACCTTCAATTCTTCTTGACTGAACTGTAGGTCAGCCCTTGGTCCATGACATGGAAAGTATAAATCATTGCAGCAAACATGGCAGTCATCTTGCAGCTTGGCTACTGGTTTAGATGCCAAATTGCAACCCACAAAGGTCCCATTGCCACTCAACATAAGCATGCATTCCTACAGTAAAATCAAAGACTTTTAAATCCCATCAGAACACTTGGAAAACTGCAAGCCAAGCAAGAAGGCTTGCAAACTTTTCAGAGTTCATAGGGCAAACAGCAACTGTTAAATGATAGTTCCAGTATCTATAAGGAACAACGATGAAAATTTCCTCTGTACACCAGAGATATACAACACCAGCCCTGTCTGAGCTCTGACCTAATTGTCAGGCTTTTGGTTTAGGAGCACAACACAGTGCTCCCCGAGAGACAGGATGAGAGAGAGAACAAATCCTACCATTACTGATGCTCCCACACAACCTACCACACTGCTCCAGTAATGACTTTGGTAAAGCAGAAGAAAAAAAATCAAGATCCCTGGACTTCTGACAGAGTTGTGTTCATGGATACTGGAAATAGTTTAGTTATACACCACCTTAAATCAAGTAAAATAGCAGAGATTAAAATGAATAGAAAACAGACCCAAGAGCTCTTCTGTCCTGAGCCAGGGCTGTCCCCCAGTCATGTCACTCTGTCCATAGCAAGACTGTCATCAGGAAATAGTAGGAAATAACAAGAAGATCTGCAAGAACGTCTGCTGACAGTACAAAACAAAGGCTGAAGCAGATCTGAATTACAATAATAATAATAATAACAACAACAACCATCATCATCATCTCCCCAAAACCCCAAATTTTAGTCAAGAGTTCCAATTATGTGTGGGATATTGGAAATAATTAAAAGCATTTTGTGTATTTCCCATTAGTCCTTGTGGACACTTCTCATCCAGTCCTCAGAACTGCAAGGGGAAGCCAGAACAGCCATGTCACCTAACAGATCATAAAATACTTTCTGCCAAAATCAATCAGCAGCAGCCCTAGTGAGATGATTTTTTCTCCATCTTACACCGTATAGTAGTTGTTCCTAAAAGTTCAGACAGCAACTGCAAATGTTCTTTGCAAGTCTCTACCAGCAATGAATGTCTGATTCAAAAGAGAACCACTATTAATCAGAACAAAAGTAAATCAGGCCAGCTGACAGCAAGACAGGGAAATAAGTAATGTCCCAGCCACAAAATAACACAACACATTTTAATGTATGTTTTCATTTATTAAAGTCCTTTTGCCCACTGACATTCAGGCCTTTTTCTCTAGCTTAATTTCTTGTAAAATGAGAACATGTCTTCAAATTTCAGGGTCAAGTGGACTGTGGACTAAATATATATTCCTTGCACTGGGTTCAACTTCAGAATTTCTCTGCTGTGGCTGCAATTACATCAATAAAGGTTATGCCCTTTTTTTGAATGCTCAAGTATATAAGACAGTTTGGTAGTAGTGTAACTGAACTCCTACAAGGCAACAAAAAACAACTTCATCATATCCGTACTATGTGTTATTGTCACAAACTTAATTTTCACAATGCTTCTTTTTTTTTTTTTTTTTCTTTTCATAATCCAGAACCACTTGTGGTTAGACAAAACCTCTCAAAGCAATTAACTGTATGTGAAGTAACTGGACTAATAGCTTGGAATAAATACCTCCAAACAATTTTCTACAGTAATTTCTCCCCTTTTTATTAGAAAGATGAGAAAGGGAGGAGCTGGCCTTACACTGTTTCTGGATGTGGCTAATCACCTACATCTCAGAGTCAAGGAAAAACGAGCTGCAGAGAAGAAACATGGAGGAAAATTAAACCTTGGGCTGCCTATTTCTGAGGGTCAAATAAAACCAAATCTCCTCTCAGGAGAGTCTGCCAGGCTTGGACATATTTCCACTTAAGGCTGACACCCGAAGAACAGCCACCTCCTCCTCTGCATCCTCATTCCCACACACCAGGGGGCTGGCAGGGGCCACCAGACCATGCTGGATGCACAGCTTTGGCTTTGCAGAGGGAACACAGGCTTTGACCTTGTGTTTGTAAAGCACATGAAAAACCTGTGTGATATATTCAAGCAGGAGGAAAGCCTTTAAACTCTGCCACGCTGGACGAGGTGCTTTAAGGGCAAACTCACATACCACTGTAAATAGAGTCACTGCTCCATGAGTGCTTCCTGCCTAGAAAGGAGTTACCAGAAGATAATGTTTGTAGCAGAGTAGCTTAAATATAGTCAAGTAACAGCTTAGGGGTTTGACTACAAAATGGGGAACAGCTACATAAAAGAAAACCCAGCAAAAGCCATTATGGAGATTGACCCAAAACTCAGATGTGATGCAGTGGCTGTGCAGATTCCCTTCTTGGGACCTGTCTCTCTAGGGAGCTAACCTTAGCACACACTCCATCTTTCCAAACATAAACCTGGAGAGCTGACCCCTTTCCATGGCCTCCATCTACCAGTTTTTGGAGATACTGTTCAGCCTGAGGAATCTTCCAAACATATCTGGGGCTCTATGCTGTCTCTTGCTCCTTTTCAGCTTGTCAATGTGACTTATAAGGTAAACATCTGTCAGACAAAATGCCAGGGAAACATGGTCTGACTTCACTGAAATAAAGCCATTTGGAAACTCAGTTGCAAAAGAATCATTTTCAACTTGTTTTCCTGCCCATGAGCTTTGGTTTCACCCAACATCTCTCTTTCCGACCAGTGTAAATACATCACTTGAGGCTCATCTGGAAGCTGTACCAGCTTTACTCAAAGCCATTCTTGCACAATGTGTTACAGTTAATACCATCACTTTACCTTAAAAACATATGCTTTACGAACCAACACATGCGCATCTTACAGACACACATATTCTTACCAACTGCACTGGTTTTAGTTTGTCCCTAGCATTGTAGAAACTCAAAATGTGACACAAACACGGATGTGAGAGTAGGGTTAAAGGGACCGAGCAAATCCCTCCCATCCTGCACGTATGTACAGGGTTAGAAGAGTCAACAGTAGTTTGAATGTTTTCTACAAAACAGTAGAAAGATAAATTTTCCAAGACAGTTTTCTTCTCTGAGAGAGTTCCTTTCTTATGTCTTTTCATAAAACCAGAGGAAATCCTGATGAGCACTTACTGGGCACCAAACACAACTTATGATCCTGGGGAAATTTCTCCAAAAAGCTTTTTTTTCTGCAAATAATATCTCTTGGGGATTTTGTTTGTGCATGTCCCCATACTGGTCTTCTTGCTGCAGAGATATTCCTGTTCACTCTTTCAGGGTTTAAAAAAAAAAATCTTGCTTTAATTGACTGCCTATTAACTGAAGCTATTTAGCACCTTAGCAAGCCAGAACTCTCCCCAAACATTTTTAATGGGCTACAAATATTTGTAGCCTGGCTTAATGTGATCCCTAAGGTAAACTAGAAATGTGTGTTTTTAAGATTGCACTAATTTGTGGTTGAAAGAGGGGTTTTCATTTTCTGGAGAAGCTCAGAATTGAGTTGGGTTGACCTTTGGCTTTTTATACTGTGGGATTTTTTGTAAAAACACCAGTAAAAGCTTCTGAAGTTCCAACTCTTGGACCTACGTCTACATAGCTTCCTCTAAATATCCTCTTCATTATGAAAGTACTGGCATTTAACTTTTATAGATCCCATACCTCCCCAAAGGATCTTGAGGTATTTTCAGGATCTTAAATACTATAATAAAAAAAATATTGTGTACCTGAGTAATGCAAGATACAGGTAGTATTTTTAGGAGTACCTATAAAATGGAATATATAATTTATATTAAAAAAACACAAGTATTTTGTAGTTTGTCTGATTTGATTATATACAACTTGTAGTAACTGGTTTTGAACCCCCATCCCAATACTCTACAATTTAATAATGTTACAGGAGAAACATATGCAGCCTCCTCTTTCACTATGATTTAATTAGCAATTGCACTCATTCTGTCTACATGTATACTTATTTACTTTTTTTGAGAGAGAAATCATGGCTATTGCAGCAATTACCTTTTACCATGTCACAAACTAAACCTGCAAGAAATTCCTTATTGATCCTGACATGGAAAGAGTCTTTTGTCAAGAAAGAAATAAGAAGGGTTCATACTGATTTTTTGCATTCCTTTTTAACCAAAAGTCTACCTCCTCAACTATAGCTAATGTATAAAGTAACATTTTTAAGTCAAGAAGTATAACTGCCTTTTTTAATGCAGAGACAGAATAGCCAGCTAAGAGTTAACTCTGGCTTCTTTAAGTGGGTGAGACCCATCTTATAACATCTAAATACAGTAATTTAGAACTTCAGTAGCGAGTTCAAGATTGTTGTTTAAGTGCCTTCTATAAAGACATATTTATATTCCTTGTCCAGAGAATGTAGTTGATGAGGCATATAACAAACCAAGTAGAAAAGGATTTTCAGAGAACAAGTATTTACTCAGTTTTGCATATAATGGCTTCTCTGAACCTCAAAACTCTGATGTGCAATTTGATTAAATGAGGATTACTTGCAGTGGTTGGCAAAACAGAAATAATAGCTCTCCAGCTTTACATTATAGCTCACCAAAATGCAGCTCTATTTAATTCAGTGTTTGGGTTGACCTACTGTGGCTTTGAGCTGGTCTAGTGACAGAAACACACATTACTCCGAACAATTTCACCAACCTGCTTTCTGGGTATAATGTAATCATCTACACTTCCAGATGTTTTGGTTCTTTAAAATTCCTTATTAATTCTAGCCTTATGCTATTACTGATATGCTTTTATCTGGAATGATCAGAGAATATGTTTAAAACGTGCAAGCTATTGCTAAAACATCGATTTCACCAAGTCAAATTAATCTTCCCAACAAGAGATTATACATTCTCCCCCATATTTCATTTACTGTAGTCACCTGACAATCAAATCATACAGCTCTTCAGGGCTGTTTAAAATTTACTTTCATCTGTATCTTATAAATGTTTTTCCCATTTTAGTCAATAAGGTCTTTAAGACATGACTTTTCAGAGTTTGGAACATTTTCTTGGTTGCCCATTTGATCAACAAAACTCATACCCAAACTTCTCACTTTCTGACAATCCAGGCTTTCTTTAGATGCAAATATTAGCAAAGCATTGGACTTCTATAAAAAACAGTAGGCACAAGAAATTGCTCCTGCAAATCTCTTCTTCTAAGGCTTTCTTTGCTCCAGACAGCAGCAAAGCCCTTTAAAGCATATCTGAGTGTATAAAGTGAGAGCAGAGCCTGCAATCGTATCACTAATTTCTTATAAAAACCTTTATATCCCATTTCAGCCATAATATGGGTCCATAAGAAGTGCAAAGGTTTCCAGCTTTTTCCAGTGGCAGGGAAACCATCACTTTTAATTTCTGCCCACGGAAATTCCTGCTGTAACTAAACAGTATTAACATCCCTTCCAAAGAACCTACAAAGACCTCCTTAAACAAGTGGCAAAACTCAGACGAATAATCTTCCAGTTCTAGAGTTTCATCATTGTTCACATTTAGCACAGCTTCAAAGAATTTATCTTCCATAATTTATCATAAGGGTTTTGTCAATACTTGAAAATCTCCCACTCTGAGACACATCTGAGTAACTTCTGGCAGCGTATCTAAAATGCACAGGTTTTCATTGTGACCAGGAAAACTTAGTGAGTGCGTCTGTTTGACAGATACACCTGCACACTATTACATTAAATTTAACAGAGTCTCTGAATAAAACTGAGATATAGGTAAAAAAAAAAAAAAAAAGATATGCCTGAAATATGCCCTTATTATGATAATTTCAGGAACTCGATTAAAATTGTCCATCAATACAACAAAGCACAAAGGCAAGCTTCCACTGGTAATGATTAGTTTTGCTTCTAATGATTACAAGCAACCACCCTGAATATATGTTAAATTTTCTAACTAAATATTTTTGAAGATATACTTTAGGAACTCAAACAAGGAGGGAAATCCTATTTGCTTCTGTAAAATCCATCTATTTGAAGATGTTTAGGATTATCAGCATAACTTCTGTTATGATCAGGAATTAAGTCAGTAGTTAAAAATTAAAATTAATTCTTGACTTTATTTACTGAGCCAGCAATAAGCAAATACAAGGAAGCACCTACAGCTGAAACATGTTGTAGATCTGCTCCACAGTAAGTGATTTAAAGCAAATTCTGTATCACCTGCATGATCAACATGCCAGCCTATCATCACTTCTGTGATACTGCTCCTCTTGCCTTCTACCTATCCAGCTCCACAGCACTGCAACCTTTGGAAATAAACACCACTCATCTGGTCAGACATCTTCTGGTGCAGCATTCAGCTGCCATGCTGTGGGGTTTTTGGTGCACAGACACGCGCATGGCTATCCCATGGTGGCTGAGCTTGTAGCTCAGAAAGCAAGAAACAGAGAGAGGGATATTCATGGGGCTGCACATGTACCTACACTCCTCATCCACAACACATCCTGGAGTTCAGCACAGAAGGGGTTTGTGTTGAAAAACTGCAAGGCTCTGGTGATCAATATGGAAGGCTCACTAATATAATGATGGGATAGTCTGAACACAACCATAAAGCCAATTTTTTTACAATGTCTGAACTATTTTCTACCATGGACAATTTCCACAGTGGTACTGACAGTCATATTTTCTCTCCTCTGCCTTCACCACATTTCTTAGACGAGAAGGTGGTTAACTACAGCCCTAGCAGCTGAAGAAGGATGGTGGAGTGTGCCTTTAACACACTGAAAGACAGATAGAGAAATGAGATACCAAGGTTGATGACAAATATCCACCTCTTATGACAAAATAACAGCTTGCTGTATTGTGTGTGACCTTTCTGAAACCTGTGGAGAGAACCTCAGAGATGGACAGTAGGAAGAAATGGGCAGACTAAGCTGTTTAACACCTGCTGCACAGGTGGTGTTTTTCTTTTTAATCTGACAATACATACCAGAAGATTTAGGTTGTGTGGCTCGAGGCTGTGGCTTTGATGCAGACTTTGCTGTCATAGTCTCTGATTTTTTCAGGATAACACTTGCACGTTCTTTGACAGGTTGACAAGATCCAGGAATTCATAACCCACTAGCACCACAGATTATGATAATAGCAGCAGCAGGACCTTCTAACAATGTAGTCACACCACTGTAGGAGCTGTGGAGCCCAAAAGCACGCCTGGGGGTCTTTTGGTTCTCCTTACACTGTTAACACTAACAAAGTCTTTTGGCTCTGCAGAAATGAAAGCCAGCAGAAAGCATAACAGGGAAGTTTGCTTCAAGCTTCTCAAATATCTGGAAAGGCCACGGCAGTCTCAGTCACGAGTAGTAAAGAAAATTCAGATGTGTAATGTTTTTTCTTAAAAGAGAGCATCTGGAGATGTCCCATATAATTATATTTTTCCTGATGATGAAGCACAAGGTTAAGAGGCACAGCTTAACAGCTGATATGAGTAATTTGTGCAGCTCGTTAAACACTGAGTGCAAGAAACAAGAAGATGAGGAAGGGCTTCTTAAATACCTTCATGAAACAAATGAGTTACAAAAGGCATATTTAAGAAGCGATTTGTCCAAACCAGGCCAAATGAAGCAATGACAAGAACCTGGCTGAAGAAAAAAATACAGAAGTACTAATTTGTTTCTGATAACTGAAAAACATTTATTGCATCTGATTTCTGAACAAGTAAAACATGATGTTTTCCCTGAAGCAGAGGGCACCTCAGCAAGGCAGATGTTCACAGATCCCAGGTAGGTCCTGTCTGATCGCATCCCAGTGTAACTATACAGTCAAGAAAACTGTTCCAATAACCCAGCCACAACTCCTGGTCCTTCCAAAGGAAGCAGGGGGTAGGTTCTGGAAGTGTTAAGGTTTGACACATCTGGCACCTGATAGAGGGGAGGCTGCTGAAGATCCGTGTCCCCATACCCAGGCAGAAACCAGGCTGAGCATGTATTCCCAGTAGGGCACAAGTGCACATCTTCACATATGATACAGACATATATGTGTGCTGTCACACACATCAGCTCAGATGGCACATACAGTACCGATGCAAAGACAAACAGCATTTCCAGCCTGGCCAGACATGAACACTAACCAGCTACTGGTTTCCATGTGACCAGACCCTTTTACTTATATCTTCTTCCCCTAGATTTCCATGCTGGGTCCTCCCCCACTCCCTCCATTCCCCACTTTTGGTAGTCTCCCCAAATATCCCACAGCGGGTTTTGTACAAGCCCCAAGTGCTCTTATCCCAGAAAGTAACCCAAAGCTCCCCCCATCAACCCATAGCTCATAGGTGACCTCAGGAGGTCTCACTGGTGGCTGTCACCCAGCAATCAAGCCACATAGTGACATCAACCCAGAACAAGTCTCTGAAGCAGAGGACAAAAAGAAAGCAGAAAGGATGAACGAGTCACGCAGACAGGAAGGCAAGGAGGAGCTGGCAGATACACAACAGCTTTATCAGGAATGGGACGTGTGATGGTTGTTGCTGTGGATTAGCAATTCCTGCTTCAGAAAACAAGCTCAACAAATCTATGTTTGTGGTCACAGAAAGAGGAAACACTACACAAAATAACTTAAACAAACTTGAAACGAAGTGTAACAAATTTTGAGTGCTCTTTGTGAGCTCTTGGTTCAAAAGAACACATTTTTAAAATAAAAAACAGTTCATGAAAACAAAAACACAGCTGCAATGAAAACATACCAACAGGCTACAAGATACATATTCCCCCCCAAAAATTAAAAAGGGCTGTCAGCCTGTCTAAGCCACTGACAGCTTCCGTTCATTACATCTATTTTTCACTCACTAGCAATTCCAATTCATGCACAGATGATGAAGCCTCCAGCCAGTCTGGAGCAGAGGTGGCTTCGAGGCTCCTACCTAGTGTCTCCTTTGAAATATAAAAAAACTGGTACAAGCTCTTTGTGCACTTTGAATTTTAAGTGGCACACATCCTGCTTGGAAAATGGAGTAACCAGGGATGTTTTAATACCTTGTTGACAGTTCACAAATGAATTGGGTATAACCAAATAAACCCAGATAAGAGAGAATTTCTATCTGATTTTGCAAGTATGGGGTGGGTTTATAGACTATGCACACTGGATGCACAGACAATAAATTAACCTTTGAAAGAGTATTAATGATCTTATGTTAAAAATTTTTATCAAGAAACAATCAGCACTAGTGAAGATACAGTGGCAAACTCCTGATCTTAAAATTTTGATTCTGCTCCTTTGTGCATCTGGAAAGTATTTAGGAAATTATTCCAGCATGTGCTGAAATTCTGCTGAAGTGAAAATAACATAAGTGCAAGCTTGAAGTGAATACTTATGCAGCCTTCCTCGACAAGGGAATGTAACTGGGGCCATAAACTGTATCTATAGGATCCTTTGTTCCTCCAGTGCTATGACATTTCCTACAGGTTGAAAAGAATCTTTTTGTCACAGGTAATCTTTGGCTGAAGTCAAGCATAATTCATGCAAGTAAGCTCATTCCACAGTAAATTTTACTCCCAGGTCCATCTACAAATTAATGAAAAACAAACCATTACTGCAAATTGGTTGCACACATACCCCACTTAGACATTTACCTCCTGAATTATCACAGTTTTACAGATAGAGCTCCAAGACCCATCTATCAGCCCACCTGAACTGGTAGCTTCTGCTGTCAAAGGACCTGTGGGTTCCCTACTCCCAAGGGAAATATTGTCTGGATCCACAAATTGCCACAGCTTGTGCAGTACCAGCTCTCCTTTGAGGGGAGCAATTTACCTTTCTGCAATTTACCTTTTTTCACACTTGTTTTTGATCACTGCTACTCACCAACAGTACTACCACTTCCAGCCTCTGTTTTAGAAAGCTGATTTCCATTCTATTTCACCCCAACCTTAAGTTACTTCTCAGAAACAATGACCTTACTCAGAAGCACAGAATCCTGCAAAATGTGCATAGGTGTATACCTATCTATATATATACACACACACACACACATATATATATATAACCCAAAAGAAAATCACATGAGAACCAATAGATAACGCTCAAATGAATCGATGCTATTCCTGTATCTGCCTTTTGCCCAGAGAGCTGATTAATTTCTATTTATGGAATCAAGGCAACTGGTTGCTTAACAAAGAAACTCTGCATACTAATAAGGGAGGAAACAGCACAAGCAGTCCTTGAACCTGGCCTGCTGCTGGGGCCAGATGAAAAATATGGAGGGGTGTTTCTAGGTTCATTTAGGGATGGCCAAGCTGCATCCCACTGTTATGCAGATTGAAGGCAGCAGAGCAGATTCCAGAATTTCCACGTGTGCTAGGGTCTTCAGGCCAGAGGGAACACGGAGGTTTTCCCAGGCTGACATACTGACCGCTGGTGGGTTCACAAGAACAAATAGTTTTCATCAGCATCTGACCTAATCTTTGCTTCTCTGGCTGAAGCTATACAAAAAGCAAACAAAGCAAACAAAGAAAGATGGAAATAGAATGTGCCCTGCCACCATTCATCTTACTCAGGGACTACTATCAGGCTTAAGGACTATCAGTTCCAAACATTCTGCATCTTTCAGCAAGAGATTTCTACTGCTTGTAAAATGGAGAGCAGAGTACAAGGTACTGGTGGAGAACCCTTCCCCCAAGGCACCCGTCTGCCTCATCTCACCTCCAGACCGGTCTTGGACCAGTCCCAAAAGCAGGTCTAGTTTGGGGCTGCTCTTTTTTTATGCCGCAGTCATGCGTGAATAGGAGCGAGCTACAAAGGCAGCATTGTATCAGCTTGGGTGGGGAGGCTGCAGCCTCTTTCCTCTTCCAAGGCATCCTCCCAACACAGGCAGCTCCCTGCAGCTGCACAGGAACAGCACAGTACAGACAGAGTGTTATAAAAGTTCCAAAAATGATTCCTGTGAAGAGTGAGAAACTGCGTTTGAAGCTCGACAAGAGTAACAGAGAGGATGAAGCTGGAGGACTGTGGATCAGAGGCAGAGCAGTCATGACAATACAACGCTTCTGAAAACAAGCGGATGTGGACACAGTACAATATCTGCAGTCTGGGGGGAGAATAAGGCAATTTTTTTCTACTACACAAACTAAAAAAAACAAAATAAAAAAAAAGCAAAAGAGTCATGAAAGCCACAGATCTCTGAGTTATACCTGCATGCAAAGCACACAGGACAAGTGCTCATTTTTTGATACAGTCTTCAAAGCCTGATGATAAACAGGCTCGAGGGTGAAAAGTGCTGCTGTTAAATGAAAATGAAAGGCAATCATCCCAGAAGAGAGGCAAACCCAAGGCACCCTCATAGAGGCATCCCTAAAGGCATCTTTTGAAAAAGTAATTTTTAAAAATTACTTATAAAAAATTTTTAAAAATACACTTTGCACTTGAGCAGGTAATTGTAGAGCTCCAGTGCTGTAAAGAACTGATGGGCTTAGACCCCACAGCTGTTTCAAAAGATTGGTTGCAGACCCCGTAATGTTGACAGTGACTTTCCTTGAATTGCTCATTCTGGAATTCAGCCTCACATTATATTTTCATTGCAGTGAAATTAAATTAAAACTGATCAAACGATAGCTGAGGATTACAGTCTATTTTAAGAGGTGGCTCTTTCACTTTGAGATAAAATGAAACATTGCCAAGGGCTGGCAGAAAAAAAGGAAAGCATTGTTACAAAGACAAATGGCACATTTTGCACATCAATACTTACAGACCTTACAGATACTTACAGACCTTATAAAAATAATGCACTGAGCTACCAAAAATGGGGTTGGGGCAGGTATATGGGATTACATAAAAGCCACTGGGGCTGATAAAGGGGGAAAAGCCTTCTCTAGGCAAGAGAAATTAGAGAAAGGCCTTGTACTATGCTTTGCTGCTGATCCATCAGGGCAGAGAGAGAAACAACCCCAAAAGGCAGCTCTCAACAAGGTCTCAAGGGGCAGAAAGTCTTCATGCTTCACTCCCCCTCTCAATTCTTGCTGGCATGACCCCTGTGCTGCGTCTCCATCTGTGCTACACACACACCATCCTCAGGCCCCCTGTACTGGGGTGGGAGGTGAACAAAAGCCAGAGCTGGTCCACAGGACTCAAAATCTCTCTCTCTTGAAACAAAAAGTAAGAAGCAGAAGCATTTGCTTTATTTCTGTTTTTTTAAGGGCTGTGAGAGTTAAGAATACAGGATTTTCCACTAATGCACTAATTCCACTAATTTCCCAAGGTTCATTAGCACCTTGAATGGCAATTCTGTTCATGGTGTTTACTTTGGGTGTCAGATCCCAATGGCATTAAATTATGGTTGGATCTTGGTTTTTGCTGGTTGCACTTAAACCTGAAAAATTGATGTTTTTAAGGCCAGGACAGGCCTTAAACCCTTGGACAGGGTTCTGAGCAACCTGATCTAGTGGGAGGTGTCCCTGCCAGGGGAGTTGGAACTAGATGATCTTATAGGTCCCTTCCAACCCTGAAAATTCTGTAATTCTATGATTCAGAAAGCAGCTTTTCCCACACCTTTTCCCAGCAGCATTCAGGGCCAGCCAGAGGCACTGTGCCAATCTGGGTGAACGCTGCTCCTGCCAACCCAGGTAACAGCTCAATGCCAGCCGTGGCGATGGTTTTGGTCATTTATAGAGCTGTCCTGGAGCAACTGGGCTGCTTTCACCTACTCACTTGCCACCAGACATTTAACAGCTGCCTCATAAGCAACATCTTTGCTCATTACTGGTTTAAACCAGGAATTTACAGAAGGACAGATTGAATTACAGCCTCCCTGAACTAGACTGCCTTCACCTAATATTGTTAAAGCCTTATGTGAAATAATACAGGATGAATTGTGAAACTCTTTTATTGGTTTCTGGGTAGACAGCCTTAAATGCTAATCATAGCTAATTAAATTACTTAACTTCATTTGCCTCTGCCAACGGGCCAAGTGTTAGGATGACTTTGGACGACAGTGCTCTTGGAGGCTGTGGCTCTTATATTTTACACCAGAGCAATGTTAATCACCAGAAAATGTAATTACCACATTATTGCTAAATCCATATGTATGAAATAAAATTAACTCCAGCAATGGAAAGATGTCAAAATCCAACTTCTTGAATAACTTCTATTTCATCTCCTCTGAACACGCAATTCTTGGCTAGTAGGTAAGGCTCACAGCATGAGAGGAGCATGTTTATGATCACAGGAATATTTATTTTAATAATTAAAAGCCTACAGCTTATCTCCACATGCCAGAGAAGTAACCAGTAGAACATTTGATGCCCCTGTTACAAAATTTTAAAAGGTTTGTGCAAAGAACAAACACCAGCACAGAACTCCTCTCTGCAGGAAGACTTCTCATGCTCTGCCCCAACACACAAAATCTTTTTCACATCTCCACATGACATCTTAAGAAGCTGAGGCAAAGATGTGAAATCTTTTCTTCTTATTGACAGAAAGGCCATGAGACTCTAGGCTATAACTCAAGAGAACTTGGGTCCTATTCTTGGACCTTTCTGCCACATAACACTGCTATCTTTCTGTTCATTGACACCTGAAGAATTTGGCAGCAGTGACACTCTCATTGGCACCTAGTATCTGTATGGCACAGGGGCTATGCAGTAGCCTTGCAAGACATGGGCTGACAAGGACATTTCTATTCAAACTATATGCAAAGATACTTCTAAAAGATACATATATACACACACATCTTTAGCTTCCCCTTTGGGCTGTTTTAAGTGGCCATGCAATTTTCACATTATTTTCTGCAGAGAGAAGCAGGCAAAGCATTGAAGTGCTATTACTCTGTGATATCCTACTATCCAAGTAGGCTGTGAAAAAAAAAAGACCTCTTTCTGAGAATATGTCACCACAAAGCACTTTTAATCAAGAATGAACTGACTAAAATGTCCAGCTTGGATTAAAAACTGCTCTTTTGCCTTAAATATGCAATCAATCACAGTGACACAATTACCTGGCCTGATTTAAAACACTTGGTGATTTGTATCTCAAATTCAGACAACTCCAGAAATACAATTATCCCTTTAATATTCAGAACCAAGCAAAACACTTCTGAACGCTTAATAAATCTTGAGACAGAAAACTTAACATTCAGTAACATGTTATATTGGTCTTCCTCCCAGTTTTATAAGTACCAATTTGTCTCTCTAGAATGAAAGGCAAGACTGACAGCACTTCTTAATTGAGTCAGCAGCTTTGCCAAAATACTCCACACCACTCTTACCCCAGGGCAGGGAGGGGAGGGGGGGAAACCAAATCTGTTTTGAACAGAAACAGTCGTTCCAGGCAGACTTTGAATGTACAGCCTGCACTGAAAAGGCCAAGGACAAATCCCAAGATCCTTGTGACTGGCTGAGAGAGGATTCAATAAAGATTCGTGGATCTGGTGCTATTCACATACAGGGTTACCTATCTCCATATCAGAGTAAGGCAACTTGGCTTGGTTTTCAGTGATATTATCCCATCAAATGGCAGAAAAGAGTGGGTTTGAGTTCCATGCATTAAGGTAATACAGATGCTAATTGTTTAAAATGCTGCACATAGTCTTTTTAACCCATCACATCTTGTTGTTAGTAATACTAAAAACAAGTCATTGTTGCAAATAGTTGAAATCAGGGTAAAAAGAGGCATTCTTGCTTTTACCATGTAATTAGCCAAATGTTCTTTCTCTGCCAGCTAGAAATGAAAACATGCAGACTGCTCGTAGGCATTAATAAAGAGATTAGCTGTACTTAAATCACTAAGCTTAATATAAATGTTAACTTCAGTTAAACACTATAGACTGTCCATCACTGTCAAAGGAAGACAACCAGTTTACAAGCTGCAGATTAGAGAATAATGAAGCAAGTATTATTGTGATCAGATACAGTCCTCAGCCAGAACACAGTGCTTTTACATCAGAAATGTAGCTTTAAATGCCAACACTGAGCACGTTCATTTTTCAAAACTGAAAAATTAAAAATGCAACACTTCACTGTAGCAGCTATAGAAATTGTACTTGTACACCAATATCTTGGTTCTGAAGGAACAGCAATCCCAGACAATGAGACATCAAAGTTAACCTGTCACATTTTAAGGTGTGACATACTACAGGGAGGGGCTTTCTTCACCAAGGACTACTCCATCATCCTGTTTTGCTTCTACTAAGTGCACACAAATTCTCAATTGGTGGCAGTCAGGCAAACCAAAAGAAAAAGCAGAGCATTACACGCTTGTATCTCACATTTGTACCACACCATTTCTGAATAAAACCCCAAACTTCATTTCAACAGCTGCCAGCTCTAGCAAGTGAGAAAAAGGGAAGAGAGTCTTGGCTGCAGATGAAAGCAAATCACGTCCACTCATGGGTCCCATGGAGCTTGGAAGTATCTGTTTCATCCTGAAGAGATCAAACAGGACACTGGGCTGCCTTTGCACAGCAGCAACACTATAGAATTATTTGCATCATGGTCCTGCAGATGAAGTTATTGGGGGGAAAATCTGGCTCTGTAGTAGGATGTAAATCAAACCAGTACATTGTAAGATGTATGAACCAAAAAACATTTGACCCAAATTGACAGCAAGAAGGAAGGGAAGAAGAATACCAGAGTATTTAAAGATCTTTTTCTATGGGTGTAGAAAAACTTTAAATTTCAAACAAAACCAGTATGATCATCACATCTTCCTTTAGATGGATAATAGGTCATTTGGTGCACAGTGCATAGAGGCAAAGTTGCACTGGACAATCTTCCCTCTCATTTTACAAGCCAGAATATGACTTTGGATTTCAGTTTAGCTTTGTAATTAGTAACTTAGCTGAGCTGTAGAAAGAATATGGTACATCCATCAGACCTTAACTTCCTTCATTTAGAGGATCTGCATAAGACCCCATGGCACATATAAATCTTACAGTACTTAGATGGCAGCTTTAGAGCCATGGCAAAGCCTTTCTGGTCTAAGAACTTCTGCTAGGTTAAAATAACATTCAGCACATACAAAGGTTACTAGTTTAGCTTTTTAAATGAGTATTATATTTAATAAGATCTTGCACACATATACTTAGAGTAATAATCCTTTCCAAATCTAATCCAGAATTACAACCATGTAATTGTAATCTTTTAATTAATGGATCCTCTGGTATGAAAATAAATGGCTGGCAGGTATAAATGTAGAAATAGTAGTTGCCCAAGTGCTAAACAAAAAATAAACAGGAGATTAAAAAAAGAAGCTAGAACCAGGGTTAAGCATGGGAGGGAAAAGATGATTTTGTTTCTGAGAGGCACTGCTGTGACCAGTGCTGTAATGCTGTGCATTTGCTGCTACATACTTTCTCCAAAGATGCAAAAAACATGGAATAGAATATATTTTTAAAACCAGTAAATGGCTATAGATCTTGGAAAATATCTCATTGTGACAGTGTAGTTGTTTTAGTTTTAAGAAAACTGATTACACTCTATAAATACTTTTATAAAGACAGGCTATGGCCTCTCAAAAATATGCTTTAATTAAGGTGAGACAATGCATAGAAAAGCAAAATAAATTGATACTGGAAAGAACATGCAAAACATGGCTGCTGGGGCAAAGTAGCTGAGTAAAGGGGGTACATTTTCCATCTGTGCTTTCTTTAAGCATTTCTGGGCATCCTTTTGGAAGGCACGCCTGACTCCAAATCAGATTTGGGCTCTCAAAAATAAAAAACAGGTGAAGTGTAAGTTTGCCATTGCATGAGTTTCCATCTTATCCCACTCCTTTACTGAGCACTTCATCATCTGAAAAGCAGACACCATGGGAGTGCTTCCCTGAACATCATCAGTGCTGACACTGCCAGCAGAGTGGCCCCTTTTGGCCTCACACCGATGAGCACAAGCCTACAGCAGGCGAGATCCAATTAATTTAATAATTAATCAGCTGAAGAGAAACCCAACAGCAGTTTTGTAACTTTTCAAAGGCTTTTCAAGTGAAAAGAACACTTTTCAGTGGCTACAATGAGTCTGTGCTATGTTGTATTTTAGGGTCAAAAGAGAAAGGTCAGCAGTTAATGACAAAACAGACCAAGAGCATCTGAATCCCACTCTTGGACAAATGGACAGATGTAGTGGAACAAAGCAATCAGACGCCTCTGATTACCGAGAAGTGGGTGTGAGCCGGTATCAAATCCCTTTATTGGCCCCCTGGTCTTGCACATGCTCAATAGGGGGCCTGCCCTAATTGGGCACAGGTGGATTTGATACCGGCTCACACCCACTTCTCGGTAATCAGAGGCGTCTGACTGCTTTGTTCCACTACAGACAGATTCAAAATTTACCTTAAACACAGGCAACCTTCACATGTTCTGTACCTTTTTTTGCTCTTTCATGTCTCTACATTATCAATGCTGGTCATAGGATGGAAAACCCATGCAACTTTTAAAAAATACTAAAGCAAATTTCACTCTGGATGTCTGTGTTGCTTTTATTCAAAAATGTTCAGAACTAACTAGCTTTACACTTAAGGCTTTCAGAGGAGTTTTTTGCTTCACTCACTGTTAATAATTGCAATAATATCTGTAGGTAAAGAAGAACCTGAAAGTCTTAACCAGATTTTGGGCAAGGTAGTTGCTGTTCTGCACCACTTACAGTACAGTCTTGTCACTGATGGCATAATTGGTTTCACTCCTTTTTGTTCTGCTCTCTACTATAATAGCTCCACGCTTCATTGACCTTCCCTTATTTTTATAAACTGTACCAACCATTTCCCTTCATTTGCTCCTCTACTGTGACATTAAAACAATTCATGAAGATTAACTAGTGAAGTACAGGCTGCCTTTACAGAACTCCTTCTATTTTAACCTTATCTTATCATGACTTTCCAGCTGCTTGACAGTATTTTTTGTTTGTTTTTTGGTTTAATCAGTTTGCCAGGTACTAAGATAGGGCATACTGGTTTGTAATACCCTGGATTACCTTCAGTGCCTATAAAAAACCCACAAAAAACAGTGTGTTCTTTGTCAGTGCTCCAATACATGTTGTTTTAATCAGAAATGACACAGCTTTACTAGTCAGCAGCAATATTCACAAGGTAGATTTTGCCAAATCCAGTGCAGAGGTCAGGCTGCATTTACACAGCAAATGGTAAATCGACAGCTGCTGATACAGCGTGGAAAGACAGCACAGAGAGAAACTGAGGCTGTACCTCACTGAGCACTCAAACCAGAGGCTGGAGCCTCAGCAGTGGAGCACAACTCAACTTTGGGCAGGCAGTGCTTCTGATGCCCCTGAACTGCCCAGCAGCAGCCCACAGCTGCCTGTACTGCACAGGCATTAGCAGGGGTATCACTTTGTGATGCTGCACAGCAACAGAGTTGAAGAAATTGTTGCTGTCATGTTTCATAGGGCACTTTGCTTTAGAACTCAACCAGAAGTATGAGCTGTACATAATGATGCAGGAGTCTTTGGGAAGTAGTGCTGTCCCCTGGTCTTTGGAATCATTAGCATCTTACAAAGCATCTTACATTAGCATCTTACAAAGTCCTATACTGCTAGTCATTTTTAGAAGCTTCTAAAAATAAGTTATATGTGTTGCTGAGCTGGAGATCTAGAGAGGGAGAGCCTGCTTGTTAATCACTAGTAAGCCCACCAGACATGGCATCTGCTCAGCGCTATCTGCAAAAGGCAACGTGGTGAACATATCTGAGCAACAAACACTTGCTAAGTTTCTAAGGGCTTGTTAAGAAAGCTTAAGGTATCTGTAAAAAAAAAAAAAAAAAGATCTTGCTATTATTTTCAACAATAGAAAAATAAAAGTAAAGCATGGCAGATTAAACTAAACATTTAGATGTTGTGCATACATGTGTGTGATATCCATGCCAGGTTTCAAGTCTCTGGTCCAGACCGTAGAATTACAAGAATTTACAAGAATGTAAATCTTGCTTTCTAACTCTATTCTGAGACATAGCTGAGCAGCTTTTGTAGAAGTAAAGTAAGGTGATATTCCTCTCCTGAGAACTTCTTCTGACACCATGAATTAGGTCCTGTGGACAGAGGCGGACAGATGGACACCTGGCCAAAAGCTGCCAAGTCATTAAAAACAACTTAAAACAAGATCTTAAAACTGGAACCAGTAGATAATATCAATCAGAACTGTCCTGATCTGTAGTATGGAAAACCCTCAAAAGTTCATATGATAGCAGTGGTTTCAGTGAAGTGGTACTGACTTACATGAAATCTGCCCCAATGCGCAGAGCAACTGTATGGTATCAGTGACCTGACAAAACTGCTACACACTATATTTCTACAGGCATTGGGGACTGGCATCTAGACAGTCACTCAAAGATTATTAGAAAGGCATGAAAAAAATATTTCTATAAGAGCATATATTGAGCAGCTCTTCTTCAAGTTATCAATTGAGTCGTTTTATTCCAAAAATCCTAAAGAATCCAAACCAACAGACAAACATTATTGTTTCAAGACACATCCAGAGATGGAAGCTATACAGGCTATGCAAAAAAAGAATGAAAAAATTAATAAGGTTAACTTCTCATGTATTTTATATTTATAGCTTTTAAAGATTGTCACATTTACTCTTCCTTCACTTGCTGTTTTGGAGGCTCCAGACAATGATATTGACCTACTGAGAGATGTGCCATAGTGGGGTTGTTAACTCTCTTCTTCATTAAACTCATGTAATGCCTGACTGATCTTAGCAATGTGATGTGTATATCTAGATATACATCAGCTCAGTAAAATAAAATGATGAAAAAAAATGCAAATTTACATGGTGTCTAATATGTAAATGCATTTGTTAACTGGACTCCATAATTTGTAAACAATATGTAGTCATTAATGATACAGTCACAGGAAAAAAACATGCATACAAATTCATTAGGTCATAGTCTGTAAAATAATAAGATGCTTCATATAATTTTAAATGAATACACCCAAATTCCTTTAAAACCTACCAAAAAAAACCCCAGACTGAATCTTTGTGCGCCTGAGAGTATGTGTTTGATCACAGCTTTATTTAATTCAAGCAATGAAGTGCTACACATTTATACCATTAGAAAAAATGTACCAGATGTCTTCCTCAACAACCTCTTAAGACAACCAAGAAGTCTCATTTCGAAAAGTATACTCTCTTTCTCATAGACACACTTCACAGCCACCACTCTGAAACATTAGTGAGCTGCAAGCATAAACTGGTGCAACATCAGCTGTACATGTCTGAGATGAATCTGGTGACAAAGTGTTCAGCTGGGCTGGTTTGAACCAGCAATTTGCACTTTAAAAGTACCTGTACCAATAATGGGGCTACAGGTTATACCTATAAGCCTGTCTATGTGTCTGCCTGCCTTGGAAAACTCCTCTCCTTAGTGTCCAGCTGTATGAGACCTAAAACCTCCCCACACATGCACAGAGCAAGGCACAGAGCAGAGCAAGATCAGTCACTGACACTAATGCTCCAAAAGAGGCACTAATGAGAGGAGTGAAAAGGTCACTGGGACATTATAACCCTGTCACATGGCTCTTCTAATCAGTGTAATGGAAACACAGTACCAACAAGTTGAGGATGCACGTTTTGCTTGGAAAATGCTTGGGAAATTGATACCATTTTATGTCTCTGCAATTCCTGCAGGCTGAAAAGAATTCACAACAATAAGCCTGGACCTCAAGTGAGCCTTGCAATTTATGTTCTCATCTGAGTACCAGAAATTATGTAAACACATCAATATTTTTCTACATTGGAGAAACGCATACTCAGGGCAGGAAGTGAGAAATCAAGGGATCTTTGGGGTAAGACTGTGCACCAAATATTAGGGTTCTTTTCCTGCTGGAAGAGGAGAAATTCCTGATGGATTCACTTTATATGAGTAGTAGTATCCGGAACATTGGAGGGGGGGGGAGAACAGCCAAGACAGGGCAGTGTATGGGGAAGAGAGAGAAAAATACAAAGAAGCAAAATCTGAATCCTACACCGTGGGTTTGTCCTCTATGGTTTATACTCAGATCTCAGAAAAATGCACTTTGAAAATTTTCTTTGCTACTGCTTATATGAAAATGACTACAAAGTCACTGTGTGAGACAGGTGAAGCTATTTATTCTCTTCAGTTGTTTTTACTGCAAATGTTCTTGTTCTGCACAGAGAACATAGAGCTCATTTTTGTCAAGCTCAAACTAAGTTCTTACATATGTTAAGAATCTGCTCTAAGGCAGTCATGCTTTCAGGTGGGCTATAAGAGAAACATGACAAAAGTCTCATGGTACTGCAGACTGCTTCAGGTATTAGTTTTTAAAGCACTGGTGTACTCCAGGCACTCATTTTATTGTGTGCTGGGGAAGTACAAGTATTCATCAAAACACAGCAGGAGTCAGTTCTGAGGCTGGGTACCTGACATTTAATTCTGCCAATAAAACACTGCTGGTGCACAGGTTTTAGGGCAGCCAGGTTAGTTGATAAAGAGCCCTTTTCATCCTCTGCTGTCTATATATAATTACTGCATCCCCATTAGGAACAAGCAGCACAGACCCTGTCCTGCACATGCAGCAGTGCAAAGAGTAAAGGGCAAATGTAGTAAAGAATACCCAGTTTAAAAGCAATCACCTACATCAGAGAAGCTATAAGGAAAACAGTTTATTGCTGCAGGTCAACAAACATTATCACGCCTGCTTAAAAGCAACACTTCTTCACCAGTAATTCAAATGTTTAGCAAAGCAGTTGGTTAATGGCACCTTCTAGCAGAAATAGAAAAGGGAAAGAGAAGGCAGAAAGCAACACATACACAGAGTGGCTCTCTGGCTCTGCTTACAGAAACCTCCGTCACAGAGGCTCTCTCACATTTCTGCAGTGTACAAGGCTGGCTGAAGAACTTAAGTTTCATACAGCTAAGAGAGAGCAACAGCCTCCAAAGACTCTAAAATGAAAGCACTGAATGTAAAAAACTAAAAAACACAGAATTCAAGAACTTTGGTCAATCTGTTACACTCCCCACCCATTAAACAGAAAACACAGTTATAGTCTCCTGCAGCCCAGAGAACCAAGTGCAGAATAAACATCTGTCAAACTTCAGTTTTGGCATTTTGAGCCACTGAATGGAGGAGCTTTCAGAACATAATGCAGTGAAAACTTATACTCAACTTATCCAGTATCACTGCTCTTCACAAAAGGGACTTGGAAATCTGCTTCTGAGGATATAGGAGCATGAGCCACTTCTGTAGCTCAGTAATGGCAGGCAAAGAAAGTCTGCACCAGCAGAGCTGACAGTGCAGTGAATTTGTTAATATTAAACAGGACGCTAACTCAGATACAAACCAATACTTTTGAGAAAGTTTCCTAGAACATTTAGAAATTTTAGAAGTATTCCAAAGCTTTTTATTCGTACCTTCAAAAAACATCAGACTCAGTCATCAGGCTTTCAGGTGGGCTACCTGGTCACTTGCTAATGAGTCACGCACAGATGTTAACAAGAGAGCTCCAGGAACTCTGGGAAAACTAAGCTAAAGCATCACAAAGAAGTGATTACAATTACAGAAGTAATTGTGTTGGATAGTGGACAGAAATTTATTGCTCATTAAAATGGGAAACATGCCAGCAGTGAAAATTGGTAGACAAAAATACCTAGTTTATCAGCAAACTAACCTCTCTTCACTTGCATGTGTATTCTTTTAACAGAATACAACAAAAACCCATCATTGTCTGCCCAGGGCATGTACTCCCACCCACAAAGCTCACTAACATTATCTTCCATCTTCTGTCCTCTCACCCCCAAGCAAGTCTGACCTCTTGGGTCAGTAAGGCTGGAGTCTTGCAAGATGTGGGCAACAGCCAGTAATTCTCCTAGCTCTGGGAAAGTTAGCTTACCAGTAAACTTTGCTTACAGACTGAAATTTCATCTTAAAAGCACCTGAAAGCTTATTTAGTCAAAGTAGCCAGATGCATTAAGATCCTGGAATCTAATGCAGTTCTGCAGTCTGCAGATAGCTGAAGAGTCTGATGGAAGACTCCAGTGGAAGCAGGAATGCAGCATCCATGATTTTCACAGAAATAAATCCGTTTCACCAATTTTAAAACCAAGAAAGACTGGGGAGTGTGAGAAGGAAGAAGAAAAGCAAACAAATTAATATTTTAAACTTTTATAGAGAAGATACATTTTCAAGTATACTCACATCACGTGAAAATTCTTGCTTCAATGCCTGTGTATTACTTTCATGAAGGTTTGTCCTGACTTTTAGCTAGCTTCCTGGGTAGTAACCTGAATAGCAAATTCTGTGTAGGTTTTCCATCAAAGCACTACACTGAAATATTTTTTCCTCCAGTTGACAACATGGGTGGCAAGGCCCTGTATGTATCACTCATTTGATTCCTGAGGAGCCATCCAGCCATCACACACCTGTTTGACTGAAAATCCCCCCCAAAATACAGGCTTCATCAATCTATTTCTCTGACACCTCACACTGAACAGAGCACAGGTTCCAACACAGCACCTCCTGTCTTTGCCAACTTCCATCAGACTTGGCATTTTATAAGCACTTCTCTGAAAGTAATCCTTCAAAAAAAAAAAAATCATAAATTGCTAAGGAGTCTCAATACAGGAGTCAGGACCCCAAAAAATTCAGGTAACTTGTATTTGTAGCCCTGAAGAAGATGTAGCATCTCAAAGAAGATATTTTAAGTGCCTAGCCAGAGGAGCCAGGAGTTAATAAGGCCATGCAGTACCTGCCACCAGCAGAGTATATACTTTTACACAAAGAAAAACTGGCACTGCCTTAGAATGCAATATATGAAAAAATTAGTATGTAATGTATAGGCCCTGAGAACACGAAGGAAGAGAGAGAAATTCATTGCCTGGAGGAGCAAAAAACTGGAGCTCCAAAACTGGAACTGCTCTGCTGCTTAGAAGAAGAATGACAAATCTCAAAACAAGGAGTAGCAGCATCATTTGCTTTCACAGAATCATAAGACTCACAGAATGCCAGGCTGGAAAGGACCTCAAGGTTCAACAGCTCAAACCCTTTTAATACTACGGTTTATATGAGATGTCTCAGCACTGTGTCAAGCTGAGACCTAAAGCTTTACACAGTGGGGGAACCTCCCCTGGGAGACCATTCCAATGTCTGATTGTCCTCATGGTGGAAAATTTACCTCATGTCCAATCGGAATCTGCCCAGGAGCAACTTGTGCCCATTGCCCTTTGTCTTGTCCATGTGTCTTCTTGTAAATAGGGAGTCTCCATCTTCTTTGTAGCTGCCCTTTCAGCACTGGAACACCATAATAAGGTCTCCCCTAAGCCTTCTCTTCTCAAGGCTGAACAGACACAGTTTTCTCAGCCTCTCCTCATATGGCAGGTGCTCCAGTCCTCTCATCATCCTCATGGTCCTTCTCTGGACCCTTTCTAGCTTCTCCACCCCCTTTTTGTAGACGGGAGACCAAAACTGCACTCAATACTCCAGGTATGGTTTGACTAAATCTGAATAGTGCTTTAGCAGGTTTTTTTTGTAACCCGAAAATTAGTTCTGCATCAGGTTCACTAATAGAAATAATATGTTGAAATGACATTATTCAAATCTTTTGCATGTTTATCTATTTCTAGCTGCCTACAGGAAATAATGTTATCAAAATTAAAAATTACCCAAAAAGATGCAAAACTTTGGAAGGAGCAACAGCTGGATATCAACCTTATGCAAACCTAACAGAGGATGTTGACTAATCCCAAGTGCATCATCATGAAAACTTCATGTTTTTTTGATATAAGATTTTCATTAGACTTTTTTTTTGTTCCTTTAAGAGAAATATGCATACTACATAAAAAAGTGTTTCAGAAAGTCTTCATAGGATCAGAACCTTGATTCCTTCTTTTTTTAAATCGCTACACCACTCTCCCATATTAATAGACAAAACGAATAATTTGTCCACAAATAGTCAAAAGCACACTTCTAAATTATTATTGGAGTTTCCTCATCATGATCCATCAGTTTTAGCAGATAATCTGTATTTTCATCATGGCTTTTCTCTACATTCCATTAGCCTTGCTGATTTTACAAGGCATGTGACAGAAACTGGATATATGCACATATGTATGTATTTTCTGAATGTCTAACCAATTTAAGGTATGAGGAATACAAGTGTCCTATGATTTCACAGGTAATAGTCCCATCATTTCTGCCCACTCAGACAAAAGTGTGAATTCAGAAGTATTTCTTCTGATGTACTGTAGGAATGGAAGTTTTTCTGTTGCAGTGGGTTTATCACTAATCTTTGTCTGTTTCAATTTCATCAGAACTGGAATAAAATTCAAGTCTGACTTTTGCTAGTAATTTTGGTAGGCATGACATTTACAAAGCAATTTCCATTAGGTGCTCCTACTCATGCATTAGTAATTTCAAAAAGAAATGTGTTTCAGATTTAAAATTTCCATGCTAAGTCTTCTCAGAATTGTATTCTTTATTTTAAAATTTTGGGAGAGAACTGTACACTTAAGTGGTGGTTTGGGTTTTTTTGTTTCTTTCTTTCTTTCTTTTTTGGTTGATTTTTTGTTTTAATTTCACAGAATATTAGGGGTGGGAAGGGGCTTTGAAAGATCAAGTCCAACCCCCAGGCCTTTAATACTTGATAAACTATAACAATATTTTCAAACTGCAAATCTTCTGGCTGAGACTTTCTCCTCAAAGCCAAACCAGATAACTTTGCTACAGGCTTATATGACTGCATGAGAAACATGAGCAGTTTAATGTCACTGTTGCTTTAATGCTGTACAGGTTTCTAGTAGAAACAGCCCAATTTCTGACCACTGAGCAGGGCTGGGAATTCCCAAGCCCTGAATGCTCCGTCACCAGCAACACAGGGCTTCAGCCTGGATCTTGTAAAGATTTCTGCATCTGGATTTAACTGAATGTCTTTCACTGGCACTACTCTCATTCAGGTAAGCATACACAAGACCAAGATCAAGGTAAGACAGCCTCCTTTTTGAGCAAAGCCAAGGGTTGACACTGTTGCTGGTTTTGTAAAGATTTTTTCCAGTGAATGACAAGGTAAGCAACATTTTAATCAAAATCTTTAACAGAGTCACATGGGAACCAATTTATCTATGATTTATGACTTGCTTTTTACTTCCAATATACTTATGAAAATTTCACAGTTAAAATTTTAATCCAGTTAAAAACTAATCCTTTGCAAACATGCACAGCAATAGTTTGTAATCAAAGAGTATGCCAGGCATTAAATGAAGGCTATGTGGAGCAGAAGAATCAATTTTAAAAGAACAATATAGATAAAGGACAATACAGAAGTGTTATGACAGCATGAAATGCAAATTATTTATATTGAAAATACAGTATATAAACTATTTTTTCTGGGACTGAATATGAAAAAAAGAAAGAATATCTATTTATTGCAAGTAAGTGGCAAATGATGAAACAAAAATCAAGCTTATTTCAGAAAATGGATTTGATTTTTATTGTCATCTGGTGCCCAGCCTACTTTATGTTATCTTATTTCAAAGCCTAAGCTATTGAAGAAGCAGATGGAACAGGCATAAATCACTCCCAGTCCATTACATCTACTGCAGGTAGGCTGCACTGATTTATGGATGGCTGGACTCAGTTTCATAACTTCTACGGATGTGATTGTTACTACTTTTTGCAAAATATTGATACCCTAACAGCAGCAATTGTGCCCCTACTGCATCCAGTCCAAAGTCGACTGCAGATTATGTCAGCCCTTCTGGCTTTTGATTCAGGATCCTTGGAACACCATATACTAAGTGCAAAGGTTTGTTACACAGCATGGCTTGGCTTTCTCTCTGGTACAGTTACACACCCAGGCACATAGTTATAAGCTTTATAATGAAATGCATTAATTACTTACGCTTTTGCCTAATTTTCCCTCTTGTTTTTCTTTCTCTTCTGTAACTTCTTTCTCTATATAACTTCCCTGAGAGATTAATTTAGGTTCATGTCTCTTAAAGCTACTGTTTTTAATACCAAGTTCATTTTCAGATCAGTAATTCTACATGTATGGTACTTCCCTTCACCATTGCTTTTTTTGTTTTGTTTTGTTTTTCCTCAGCCCTTATGGAAGGACTTTCCTTACAGGTAAATGCAGTTTTATGTAACATCTTGTGGCTGAGAATCAGTAGATTGCTCCTGGGTTTTGGCAGGCCAAAATTAAAATAAGGTATACTACTGTCTGGTTCAGCAAAAGCCTACTCAAGAGACTGTCTAAGAGTGGGGAAAAAAAATAAAAGTACCAAATGAGCTGTGGTATCCTAGATTGTGTCTCCAGCTGTTGTGAAAGCTTTTAGTGTTGCCAGACATCTATACTCTCTTGGCGCCTGGGTCATGTCTGCATTTGCTGTGATCATCAGCACCAGGAACTTGAAGCAAAAGTAAACTTTAAAAACCATAAGACTTCAAATTTTTTCATTCCAAATGAAGTTGAAGGTAGGAAGAAAAGCATATCTATCACTTGGGGATGTTCAGCCTGGAGAGAATAAGGCCCTGGGAAGACCTTATAGCAGCTTTCCAGTACATGAAGGGGTCCTACAGGAAAGCTGGGGAGGTACTGTTTACAAGAGTTTGTAGTGACAGGACAAGGGGCAACGACTTTGAACTGGAAGAGACCAAATTTATGTTTGTTACATATTAGGTAGAGATTCTTCACTTGCCATTACTGTTACCAGAAGTATACAAACAAAAAAAAAACAAAAAAAGAGGAAAAATAACAAAAAAACCTCTGATGAGCTTTCTTGTTATTTCTTGAGGGTTTGCAACAAACATATGGACTTAAATTTGTTCACTCGTACTGTGAATCTTAGTTGATATGCAGAATGTTTACAGCTTTTTATGAATGGCCATCATTTTGAGCCTAAGAATAAACAATCTGGGCTTTTCTTCAGCAGATCTGGATTCTTTAGGTTTTGTAAGAAGGAGAATCTCCTTCGGGGGTGTCAAGGGGATAAGAGGAAACCAATCTTGAAGAAATACCCATGGGCAAAACTTCTTGGAGGAGTTTGAGCCAAGCTGATCAACTTCAACCACAGCAGCTCCAGGTATAGAGAAAGTATAGGGAAGTATAGAGAAAACTAGATTTCTCTGGAAATATATTAAATATTTTTCACTGGCTGAAAACCATACAGCATTGAACAGAGGTTAATGAAGACCAACTCTCAACTTCATTGCAATTTGTGGATAGCTATAAAAATGCACCCACTGTCACCTGTGACTAAATCTCTCCCCTTTTAACAGCCTGAAGCAGATATGGCCTCATCCCCATGAAGAGGGGACAGACTCAAGTCATAGTGTTGAAAACAGAACTTTTCTTTCATTTCAAATGAAGTGTTTTGGATTGACAGGCTTGCAGCCAGCCATACAGCAGCATTTCCTAATGAGCAGCAAGCCCCAAGCAGCACTGCTTTTACAGGTGCTCAGTGCTATCAGCAGGGGTAGTGGTGGAAATCAAACTCCTGTGATTTAAATTGGTATCTGCTTCTAAATTACAATTTGCAGATCCATATGTTGTGACTCATTGAAAGCTTGCTGAGATATTATCAACATTAATGAAACTTGAAGAGGCACACAGTAACAGATCTAAACACTGCATGAGACCCAGTTATCCTCCACACATAAGGGCAGGTAACTACTCGTAAGCCCACCCCTCACCTATGCATCCTTCACTATGCCAATAAAACTATTTGGGTAGCAAGCTTCTGGAAACCTGCACGTTGCTGTAAGTCTCACTGCTGAAGAGAAATTCCTTTCCATTTTCAAAATCTGCGTAATCTTGTGTTCTCTTTTCATTCTTTCCAGTATTTGAAAAGTACTTGACACTATAAGCTCTTAGTAATTTTGAAATACTGCTCAAAAATTACATTGTATCATACATTTTGGTGGCATTAATTTGAACAATTTTACCACTAGCACAGTAAAATGTGTAAAAGCAAAGTAGATTTTTTATTTTTCTTTGTTTAGATTTGTTTGCTTTTTTGTTTTTGACAAAACCACAATCTGATCAACTGTTGCTTTAATTCTTTCACTTTAGTCCCCCCACCTCACTCCCTATTGCTGCTGATGCTCTCTGATTTTGCCTACAAAAGTATGGTTTTAGCTTTCTGCCCTGCAAATAACTAGAACATCTTCATTAAAAAGACCATTTTTTTACTTCTGTAAAAGCAGAAGAAATCAAACAACCTTCCATTAATGCTTACAGATAATAGCATTAACATTCCTCGAACTCTCTCAATGTATCAGGAATGTTAGAGAAAAGTGCATAAAGAAAGCCTAAGCACTGGAGGAAAAAAATAAAGAAAAAAAACACCAAAAAACACAGGAAAAAAAGTTATTTTATTTTTACTTTGTCTACTGCTTTACAATATCTGTATCAGTTAGATATATCCTTATGAGGGATTTTAGGAATCTTGCACATAACTGAGATACTCCAAATATACAGAAATAGAGAACTCATCTAATGTATCCTTAAGTAAATGGGGAAAGTGACTGTGAGTCAAGGGGTTTTTTTTGGGGGGAAGAGATATGCAATTCTCTTTTGCCAACACAGTAACCGTATGAAAATGTCTATGTAAACTATGATCATCTTTCAGTAAACGGATAGAAGAGAAACATCCCTGGGTCGAAGAGTATAAATTAGATTTAAACAGCCTGGGTTGTAAAACTGAATGCCAAATCCTTAACATCACACCTCCCCAAAGCAACATTTAGTAGTTTGTCATTCCCATCTTTATTTGCTAGCTCAATATGCCAGCTCACATTCCAGATTTCTCATTTTCACCCCTTCACAAGCAACATCTATAAATGTGTAACAAAATCAACCTGAAATAAAACCTTCAGTTGCTGTGTTTACCAAACTCCTCCAACCAAGTGATAGAACAAGTGATGGCTTTGAAATTTGGGTATGCAATGGGAAAGGGAGGAGGGCTGAGCAAGGTGGCACTGTATTTAAGGAGCCCACATGAAGCCAAGCAGCCTGTCGAATAGCTGCAGGAAAATCAGGTATCCTGGATGGCTGCTTTTGCTTAATGTAGGATTGCCTACTGAAGGACTGTTAGAAGCAGGGTAACATTGCTACATGACACCTACCCCTCAGTTTTTATTTAAAGTAAGCGATGAGACAGAAATTTCATACACCCACAAGCTGCTTCAAAACTCATTAAAATTCTGCAGATGCTCCTTTTGCCTAATTCTAGCATGTTTTACTCTATTATTCATGGGCAATGCTCATTTTAAGTGTGATATTAATTGGAAATACACACAATCATCAAGGAAACTAATTTTGATTTATGTGTGGTGAGAGTCACTAGCTTTCTTTTTTCATTTCAGGCCTTGATTTAAGTGACAAAACAGGTATCTTTCTGCACGAACTGGAATAAAGCAAAATAAATCTTCATTAAAAATGACAAAACTCAAATCCTGCAGCTTAGATTACTGCAATAAAATGAGGTTGGTTTAGTGGCAGAAAAAATTGCAAACTAAAAACAAAAAAGCAAGCTCCATATAAGCTAAGCAAAAGCTTTTTTTTTTGTGAAAAAAATGTTTTAGATGTGCACCATAAGATTCAAAACCTGCAATGAACCTAACTGCCACAGCAATCATATGCACCAAACTGATGTATCACTGCAGGCAAAGGGAGGACAAGTACTACTCTTCAAAGCTGAATGCCAAAGGACCAGATTTACACAGTGCCCAGTGGGTTTCCTACTTTCCCTGGGGTATTTATCAGAGGTACCTCAGCATATTATTCAGCATTCCTTTCTACTTCTCAAGCTTGTTAGAAAGGGGAAACAGGCAAAAAAAAAAAAAAAAAAAAAAATGTTACTTGCACATGAAACACCAAGCTCCAGCTCAGGGTTGCTGCTTACATGAAAGCAAACCAGGTCAGACACAGCCTTAAGGGAAGCCTTAGACACAGGATAAGTAAAAAACTGCCTTCATTAAGAAAGACACTCCCAGAATAGTGACTTGCCCACCTCTGCCTTTATATTAGCTGTTTTTCCTTAAATTTTTTTCAAGCTGCTGTGAGTACAAATATATCCAATATAGTGGTACATTTGGATGAGGGATGCTACAGAGTCCTAGGTGCCCTTTCCTACAGCATCTTGCTTGAAGTACCACTGTAGATAATCCTAAAGTTTCAGAGAATTGTTTAAATTAAGTCCCAATTGTACATAGTAACAGTACAGCTCATGTAAGGGTTAAATAGGACAGAATTCAGTTTTGCAGGGACCTAAAATGCTCACAGCTCTGGAGCTTTCCATGCCACTGTACTTAGCTGGAATTGGGCCAACAAGGAAACAAAACTTTCCTGCCCCCCCCCCCGAATTTCAAAGGTTTGGAGGAACACTACTGTGTCCTCAGCAGGTTCTCCTGAAAACATCAGCAGCAGCCCCCAGGCATAGAACCAGATGCAGACAGCAGGTGGGTACCAGCAAAACCAGCCTAGGAATGAGGAGCTCCTGTCTGGACAGAGGGAAGAGGGTGAGGAACTGCTTACAGTCCTCCCCTCCACCACTAACTCATCTTGGAAGCGAGGGCAAAGAGCATTCAAGATGCAGCTAGCATAGCTGGTCTTGAAGATTTCCATTTCTGTGAACATCTCCACCTTTTTTTGATCTCTCAATACAGCATGAAATCGTCCTCAAGAATCTTCTGCCTTATTGTCTCTATAAACTATTTTATACCTTTTGTTGTCTACAAAAGTGAAATTATTCCTTCATCTCTATTTGCATTGCCTTTTAAAATGACAAATCCTTTCTTGACAGGCTTTCAACACACAATAAATGGAAGAGACAATCAGACTTTGGTAGCAGCTATTGCTCTTTCCTAAAACATCTGGATCTTTTTTCTTAACAAATACTCATACCAAAAAAGGGATCTGAGAGGGAACAGGGAAACCTAAAATATACAAAAACACTTCTGATGCTTTCTTCAGTTGTTGGAAAACCACAGGGACAGCATTAGATACAATTAACCATTCTAAGATCCCAGTTTTATTTCCCTGGCTCCTGACAGCATTTGGCTAAAATTTTATGGGTTTTCCTGCAGAGGCAAATCTTTCATATGAATATTGGGCTGATTATATCCCCACTGAGCTTGCCAAATTAATACAGCAAAGCATTGCAAGGTTAAATGCGCCCTTCTTGGCAAAGCTACATTCCTATTAGACAGACACTAAAAAGAGAAAAATTAAGTGGAATAAAACGAGAATGCAGACCAACACACTGACAAATGGATTCACAAGACAGGACTAGTGTACACCTGTGACAAAAGTGAAACATCTTGTAATAAGCCTTGAAAATACCTTTCAAGATGACAGCACAGGAACTGCAATCGTAACTTTTATATTTATTTGTGTGTATATACACAGAAAGGAAATGCCAAAGGAATGGTGCACTAAAGATGACCTGAAACCATTTCCAAATGTTGTGCCAGAAAGCAGCCTAAAAAACAAAAAAAGGGGAAAACAAAGGAATAACTGAATGAGGCAGCAACATGGGAAAAGAAGGAGGAGAAAAAGCCAAAGTCGCTTGTACCCTTAGCCTTAAAAACCCATGGCCTTTCTCAAGCCTTTTAACATATCTGTATTTATTTCAAAATTATAGATTTTTTTATCAAAAAATAGCTATCTGCATTCACCTCACCAACATTTGTCAAGTCAATAGACAGGGCTTGGTTCACTACCACTGGCTGCTTAAATCACAGGCAGTTCCAAAACTGGCAATTAAAACTTGCCCTCAGCAAGCTCTGCTCCCCACAACTGCTGCTGCCCCTGCATCTCCCCAGTCACTATGCCCAGGCTGGGCTTGGCAAGCAGGGCTGAAAGCCAAGGTGGAAGCAGCAGGCACCCAGCTCACCTCCTGCCCACCCCACCGGGCTTCCCCTCCTGCCATTTCATCCCCTCCATCATAAACCAGGTGATAATGATTAGGCTGATCACCCTTGGATTAATGAGTAGTATAAGCAAAAAAGAAAGACTGTCTTCACCCCACTGAAAAAATTTATTCCACAGAAGCTTAACTTCAACCACAACCTTTGTTACCAGGAGGCTCCGACTGTAAGCAAAAGGCTGTGCACACATTTGGTCTTGTTACAGGCAGCTACAGCTCCACACCCTCCTAAAGAGGTTTGGGCTTGAGAGAGAGATGTTCACTGTCTTTTGACCATGTTGAATGGCTCTCAGAGTAATGAACAAAAATGCTTGCTAGAAATTTCAAAGGCATTTTCTTACTATTCACTGTGAGTATAAATGTATAAGGGGAGAGAAGCTGTTCCAAATATAGGAAGATTAAAGGGCTTCTACTGTAGAAACAAAAAGCTGAAATTTAAAAAAAAATAATAATAATATAAAAGGATCATTCACAGTAAATGGTTCATAGTGACAACAACCTTTGGAACAAACATGGGAGGATATTAAGAAATGCTAATGTTAGCCTCCTAAAATTAATTTCTGAAGGTTCCTTTCAATAAATGGAGACAGCAAAGGTCTTCCAAGGGTGATTCAGAGCAAAACCTTAACTGAAAGCATGATTTCTTCTTCTACTCTATTCAGTCCAAGCAGAGGCTGCAGCTATAAGGGAGAACTCCACTCCTTGCCCTTTTCCTCTCCCTCATCCTGGACCAGGTCCTCACACAACTGGGAAACAACCTGGACTCACCAGCTCATCCAGCTGAATGCTACTGATATTATATTTTTCTGTTAAACAATTAACATTTTTGTTCAGAAAATGTTGAAGATGGATATCGGACAATTATTTTTTAATTTTGAAATGTAAAATTTCAAAGTAAATCTTCTCCCATGGCTTTGGTGTGTGAATCAATATTTTCTGGTTGGAGAAATCCCTATTGGAAAATTCCAGGCCAAAAACTTAATTGCTGCATGAATACTTTATCTGAACCACAGCACCCTATTTGTTTCATAGTTTCTTTACTCACACACTGAGAGTTTTTTAATAGGCATTAATTATTTAGGCAAACCCCTCTTGATTTATGAGGATGGATTAAGTATCCATTAAGGATAAGGCATCCTTCACTGCCAAGGTTATTGTTGTCAGAACTTTTTTTTTTTATTGTTGTCAGGTTATTGCTGTCAGAACTGAAGAGCAGCTGGAGCACTCTATTCCCCCAAAACCACCCAAAACAAGTCTTGCCAAATGAATGAAATGGATCAGTGATCCATAGATAAGCACACGTTTCTCTGGGACAGGACCATCTCTTCAGTGCTCCTTGCCCCAGTATAAACAAATCTAATTTTAATTAAGTGCTGGTGTCATGAAGCAGCCAGACTTAGTCAAGCAATGAAGTGGAGAAAATTAGTTGTATTAACCACTAATGTACACATGAGTTTCAAGTAGCCCTGCATAAGCTAAAACCGAAAGGGCACTGTGGCAGAAACAAGAATGCTGATGTCTGACCTTGCATATTTAAACACAGAAGAGGATTACTTTACTGTTCCCCATATGCTACTATTATTACATTACAAAAGTGGAGAAAAGCAGGGGAAAAATGCATGAGGTAGAAAACCAACATCTCAAAGGACCTTTTTGTCTACAAAGCCTTGAAAACTTCTATGAAGGTCACACAATCAATATAAAAGTATTGACAGCATAGTCTTGGCAATTTTTATGCTTTTGGGGCTCTCACTGAGAGATACCACAGTTTAAGTTAACTTTTCCATCACTGGCTTTTTAAGTACTCAAGATTTTGTGTGCAAAAAAACCTTGCCTGTACCTAAAAAAAAAAAAATATTTGATACTATCTACTATCTTATATATTGCCTTAGCTGAGATATTCTGTAATATCAGTGCATAACACAGAAATGGCAAGGGCCATCAGGTCACATTGACAGCTAATCAGATGTAAGGAAAATACATACGAGAAGCAGCACATTGGGCTTTTCTGCTGCCCTGGAAAGGCCTGAAAGCAGAGGAGCAGCCCTTAACCATTCATTAAGCACACATCCTGCATGCACAGAAAGTTGCCATCAGGCAAGGTTGATAAGGCACTTCTACATATTGTTCTCCAAGTTACTCTTCCCCATGACTGGTGATTAAGACTTTCCTAAAATCATTTACCTGCTGTAATTAGAACCTCTTTTTTGGTTTATTACTTCTGTTCCTTCAGACCCAGAGTCAGATCTGCTTACATCTACTTAGTTATATATAACTTACACCACTTCATCTGTCAACTCTGAATCCAGTACCTTACCCACTTCCACATTTAAATTGTGCTTGGCCTTCAATCCGTAGTGCAAAAAGCCACTTGTTCCTTGCTGTGGCTCACGTCTTTCTTCTTGGACTACAACAGCTTCAGCAAAACAACATAAAAAGGGTTGATTTCAAGTACTTCAGTCAATGAGTACCTTCTACAGAAGAGCACTGAAATAACACCACTGGGCTAAAATAACACCACTTCCACATTAGGTGCAATACAAAAGCCTACTGCTGACAAACGATAGAAATGTAATTAGTACAAGTTCACAGCATTGCTTAAATCACTGTTATTTAGAAGAGCCATCTACGCTCATAGTAAGACTTTTGACATGCTCTGAATTTGAGAATTGGTAGTAGCTGAAGGAGGAGTGCCCCAGAATTGCTCACAAGCACTGAATGAAATCAAGGGGATTTCATTAGCTGATAACACACCGGGCCCTGTTGCTGCCAAGAGATCCAGCAGCCAGCAAGCCATAGGTATGACCTGAAGCTTTGAAAGATGCTGGGAAGGGAGGCAAGAGTACTCTGAAAGACTGCTGCAAGTTTTGCTCATATTTTACAGGCTGTTAAGGAGGTATTGATTTATTGCCAGGCAAGTATGGTCCATGACGATGGCAGTGTCCAATACTTTCCATGCATCTATCTGGAAGAGACAAAGACCCTCAACAATGCACAATTTTGTGTTTTCCTGGTTACTGTGGTGATAACCAGGGACATTGACCATCTTTTCAACAGTGTTAATTAAAAGGGGATAATTAAAAAAAATTCAGAAAAGTTCCCGAGATAAAGTCTGATCAGAAACCACAAGGATTCTTCATCCAGTATTAATGAAGATAGGAAAAATATAGTTTCCAGGGTAAACAAAAGCATATTCCAGAAATTAGGGCTGTAGCCTGACCCATTAGAACATTTCATTAACTGCATACTTTTGGTAACATGAACTCAAATCATAATTGAAATTTGCCATTAAAACCATAGAAAGTGTTAGATTTCTTATGTCCGCTGTGATTTCTCTGCTTCTCAATCTATGTTTCCATATTCAAAATATTCCCATACCATGCTTCTGAACCTCCAGTGACTCTGCCTTTGTTTTGGGTTTTTGTTTTGATTTGTTTTTTGAAATCTAGACTGGAATTTCACAAGCCTGTATTTCTTATAAGAAATATTATTTCAGCTTTTACCTAAACAGTTATATTTTTTTCTGGAACATCAGCCTAGTTCTCTCACTTATTATTCAATCTTCTTCTAATTTACATCATAGCATGAATACACTAAAATAAACATGACTGAAATCAGAAATTATAGGGGTCTTAGTCCTTACAAAGCAGCGTACAGAACCAAAATTTCTATTCCTCAAAGCTTGCAAGTCTGGCAATTCCAGTGCTATCTTGAATATTTAATTTGTTTTTTTCTTTACTTCACAGAGCTCATTTTCTATTCCCCTGAGACATTCAACACCCTCCCACAAAAAAGTAAGTCACAATAGCCTTCTAATTTTATGCTATTTCTTTTAGGTTTTTGATGACCTTTGATCCTATTCTCTTTGCAAGATTCACATGTTACTCAGGTGGGACATGCATTTAAAAAAGTATTTCTGCACTTCCTCCACTTTCCTCACAGAAAGGGCTCATCATGGTACAGAGGACAGTTTTGTGCAGGACACCAGAGGCAGCACCCACCAGACTCTGCCTGTTTGCCATGTACATCAGATCATGAGGGAAAATGTTTGGACTTGTGGGCTTTTAGAGGAATATGTCTTTTTTTGTCCAACCTTGCAGCCTAACTTTCCAAATGCCTTCTTAAGGATCCTGGACAAAAGACATTTATGTGCCAAAGAGATACTGGACCAAGAGAATGGGCTTCTTAATGGAAAAAGGAAGCCAGAATGAAATTCTATTGAATCAAACAGAAAAAATAGTATTCTTACAGTATTACCAGGTTTTGAAATTCTACTATCTCACTGTGTTTAAATCTCTGAGCCACAGTGACAGTGTCTTTTTTTTTTTCTTTTTTAAAATAAACTATACAGTAAATGAACCAAATCAATGATACAAAATCTCCAGTTATCACAGCAGTCATAATAGCTCATTAAACAGAGCAGTCATTATGTTCTGGTCCTTCCCCTTCTGACAGATGAGCAGGCACTGCAAAAAGAAGAATCACATACTGACCATTCACCAAAATCCCAGGATGGGAATGCAGTGCAGAAAACCTGGAGGCAAAGCCAGTTTGAGTTCAATTGACATATTTTAGATATTTATGCAAGCATAAACTGAAACAGTTAGGGACTTTCAAAAAGAGGTTTGCACTTCTTAACTTCTGAGGGTAAATTTAATATGAAGATTTTCTTAGCACCCTGAAAGCTCAAATTACTGATAGGGGTGGGGGTTCCCTGGGAAACAGCTTGCAAAAGGGTAATTATACGACATCTTACCCAATATGACCTAGAGATTCAGAAGCCATGAATCAGTTTAACACTGCTCTGTTCAACATTTTTCAAAACTTTTTTTTCTGGTACAGCATATATGGAAAAACTGGCACCTGCACAAGCATCAGAGCCTCCCAAATTTGGGATGAGAGTGAGCTCATCCCATCATGGTAAAGAACTAGTCTCTGTTCTCAGTGTGACATCTTGCATTAATAGGAGATCATTTTCTCACAATCACCACCATTCATCTGGAGCGCAAAGGGGTCTGCATGGAACAACTCCTCATTGAATTGCAGAAAACAGGGAAATAACTGCCGAGTTTTCCCGGTTACGCTATTGATACTGGAGTGCTGTTCTCTGTGGAGATGTAGCAGCTTAACTCCAAAGATGCTGTGACCTAGTTCTATGATTACTGCTGCACTAATGAACAAATAGTTTCTAAGAGGACATAACTGCCCTGGAAAAGTTTGACGGATGTTCCCAAGAGAACAGGCTAGGGCAGAGGAAAGGTGTAACTCCAGGAATCACGTGACCAAATTTTGTACCAAAGAACAAAATAAATGTTTGTGTACACACTCACAAAGAAATACTTTCATATTGATTCTGTGTTTTAGTTCTGAATCCTCTTGACTTAAGGTATTCTCACAGTACCTTAGATCTGGAGGAGATTGAAGGGTGAAGATCTGAAAATGTGTACTATCCATATCTCCATCTCTATCATTGTTGTAGAGTGATAAAAGAGGTTCATACCACTGTGAAACATTTCTTTTTTATGAGACAGTATCTCCAGTGCTGTGTCTGTTTCTCTTAGGAAAGCTTAAATCATAGACAAAAATGTCATCTTCATTGACAATCTGCCTTTTCACCCTATTTGGCATCACGGATGGCAAGACTAAAAGGTCAGCAAGATCGCAGAGGCTCATGAATGAATTTAAAATAGCACTTGAGCTCTTTCAGGCTTTGAGACCATTGTTTTACACAAAACAACCATCCAAGCTGCCTTATTCATGAGAGCACAGTTGCACAACACAATTCTTCATCCTTAAGAAATCACATTCGGTTTCTCATCATTGTGGATTGCATGAAAGATCTGCTCAAAACAACAGAAGTGATTCTACCTTGGTACATAACAGAACACAACTGCTCACAAAGCTCTTGAATGATCATGTGCCAGGTGAATGGCACTGAAGTACAACCAAGTCCAATCAATCCAAGTCCAACATCACACAACACATGATTTTTAGCAAGCTCATTATGTCTGTTTCTTCCCTTCCCCCTAAAACCAGTAAAGATTTCCAAAGTAATTTACATACACAAAAGAGTAAAGAAATGGTCACTAACTATTTTAATGTATGACAGAATTTCCACCTCTGGCTTCAGCCCTACAGAAGTAAAACATCTCCTCCAAGATGTGAATCTGTTCTTGCTCTAGCTCATGGATAAGACAGGAAACTCCAGAGGGTTATTCATCTCATTTGTCTTGTACAGCTGTATCCATCACTGCTGAGGAACATCCTTGCTCCTCACTGATCTGTTTTGACCAGCTAATCTTATCTGGCACTTGAAAAGTTTGTCCTGGGGAAATGCTGTTAAAACTAGTGTACTGTTCAACATGCTGTAGTTCTATCGAATCAGTACTTCCCCAAGAAAACACAGTTTGTGAAAACATAAATGACATCCCCTCATTCAGGCTTTTCTTGCCAAAGAACTAAATCAAAAAACCTCAAAGAAGAGCTTTGTCAAGTAAAACAATTTTTAAAAGTATTAACAGGTCAGAGACTGTTCCCTTCAGTCACACATTCCCACCAACAGCCTGCATCCATCGAGGATACTTTCTGCATCCCAAACAAAGAAGTCTTGCTCAAAAAGCAGCCACAACCTCTTTGTGAAGTAGCCTGCAATAATTCCCAGCCTGTGGATTAATACACTTATCACGGGTTATTCTGCACTGCTGACATAATGCTCCTTGGCTGATTCACTGGCTAAGAAAAAAGATCTGGAAGCAAGCCCTTACCAACTTTCTCTCTTGATGGTTATAGATTAGTTTCAAATTAAAATGGAGAATATACAACTTCTGTGTTACCAGCAGAGATCTGTAGATCATAATCCCTGTAACAAGTTGTGCATAGAGGCTGGGGATTCTCCACTCTTGCAGACGTGAGTGATCTGAACTGCTTAAGGCCTTGAGCAACCTGCTACAGCTTTCAAGTTAGTCAGAGCAGGAGGCTGGACTAGAGACCAACAGAGGTCCTTTTCAGTATATTTCTATGAACCTATAAGGTCTTACAAAAAGAAGTTTTATTTTTGATACACATTCTCCAGTAAGAGTTTGTTGCAGGTGGATGAGGCAGCCAATGTCAAAACAGTTAACCAATTATCTATTTACTTGCCTTCACTTTAATTTAAATTTATGATCATTTTTCACTGCTGAAAAGTATATGTGTGAGGAGTGTGGTATACAGAAAAGACCTTTAAATATATGAGACCAGCAGGGTTTTAATCCACAGAACTTCATAAATACACTACTTCTTTCTTTGAGCTTTACTGTTTGTGTGGAGTATAGCATATTTAATTCCATGACAGTGAGGTGAACATTAGCAAATATACATTTGCATCAATATTGAATTACATATAATGTTACAAAAGAGACTTTGTATGTGTGGTTTTATTGATAACTGCCTTGAGTAATTATGCCAAGTATAGGGGCATTCAACAATGCCATCATTACATACTGCCTAGTCTCCTGAAAGTAATTCCCGAGTTACATGTGACTTCTGACATACTTTTGCCTACCTTTGACCCCTAAATAACACTGAAATTGCACAATATTGTAAGTGCCCCTCAGTCCATTATACATGAGGAATTACAAAACTTCAGCTGAGGATAATTATTCTTGTGTTATTCTCAGACTAAATTTGATTAAATACTTGAAACATAACAAATAAAAGTTCTTCTCTTAAGCTAGATGAGCCATGCCTCATCAGTGATGTGTTAGATAAATTGTGCTAATACTTTTAAAGATACTGAGCAATCTCTCAATTGTGTTATATCTTATCTATGCCCATACAAACTTGGTGCCATGAAGTATCCTCCAGGCTGGGCTAAACAAAATGCTTTGTTTCCTTTTGATCTGTCTTTACAGTAAGAGGAGTGACCCATTCCTAAAAATCAGACCTTTTCATCAAATCACTTATTACTGCACTGCTATAGGTAACTGGTAATATCCCTAATCTCAATTGCAGTTTTCTATGGCACACTGCTATCTGAATTTTCCATTATCCTTTCTCAGAAGTGTATGCATACTGTAAATTCTTTGAGACAGGTCACTTCCATTTGTCTTTGTACTATGAAGCCCAAATTTTTCTGGATCCTCTAGGTGCTATTGTAACAAAAGCTAAATAATGTTTCAGATGTTCCTCAATGCTCACCCTGCAGACTGTGGCAAGCTTCAAGATTTCTTATTTGTAATCTATTAAGACTTGTATATCATGTCACACTTCCTCATTGTTTTCCTACAGTCAGGTATAGGGCATACATGTGCAGATGCTCTTTAATAAAAAGTGAAAGAAGCTGAGCAGTTCAAGCTTCCCCCTCACTTTTTTTTAAGTAGGCAAAAATCAGCAGATGTTGTTCTTGACTGCTCCCAGATTTCATAATGTTTTCTTGCTAAGTGTCAGACAAGGCAGAGACAACTACACATGAGCTATTTTAAGATGCTTTTTAAATTCAGTGGCAATAGATATTTTTAAGGACCAATTCATTAAATTCTTTGCAGTTTTTCTCTCCCCTTTTGCACCATATGCATCAATCCCCCAGGTGTCTTCTCTGCACTGCCTAAATCAAAAAGACCAGAGAGCATCTATCTCCATGCTGACAATCCCCCAACACTTCTGCTACTCACTACTGCTACTAGTAGTGTGCCTGCTAACACACAACATTAGCTGTGCGTTATCCTTCTCAGAGTTTCTAATATCACAAGCATTCCTCAGCTCAAAGATGATGATGCAAAACTTTCCAAGGGTAGTTGAAACACAGAAGTTTTGGCTGATTTCACATTAACCTGGCTTAATACATTTTCCATAGTTATTGATACTGATTCCCCTGTGGCCCAAACTTGCAATTGATTGTTCTCTGTAGAAATCATCTGCTACAGACAAGGAAAAAAAAAAACAAACTTCAAACTAGAAATCATTTGACAATACCAATGCCTCATTCTCATGAAATTGTATTCCTTTAAGCATTTTTCTGACCCAGTTTTCCTGTATCTGCTGTGAATTATCAGGCTGCAGACAACCTTTGTGACCCTGGACTGAGGATCTAGTGATAATGCCTGAATGTTCCCAAGTGACTGGTAGCTCTGGGTGTCTCTCTTGAGATAGGGGAATAGACACAGACTTACTGAATCATAAAAACTGATGCATCTGAAATCAATTCTTTGTTCTGAAATCCTAGGTCATAGCCAGTTTAGCTTCTTGGAACATTTGCATGCAAAATGTTTCTCAGCATGCTATACTGAAAATTATTTTGATGTCATTGCCATCTCTAGCATTCCATCTTACATAGCTGAAGAGCAACTTGATGGTTCCTTTGACCAAAAGGTTATTCTCCTAACACCACCACTCATTGTTAGATTTTCAGCAAGCCATCCACAGACTTTGAAAAAGGTTCTGAATACTTTTAAGTGCAGCACACAAACATAAATTAAATTACATATGTGTAAAAAAAAATCTACAATTGCAAAACTCTTCAGGAGAGAGAAACTCTCTCTTTCCATACCAGATTTAACAACTCAGTGTAACTAAGGATAAATCAAACAATGTAGCAAGAAGAAAATAATTTCTACTTTTAGAGTGCCAAGGGTTGTACTATTCATCCCTGCCTTGAGTGCAGCTCTGTCAGAGCAGAAAGACACCTTTACCTCTTCCTTGCTGGACTTAGTCCTCTGAGACACTGACTTCAGTAAGAGTTATCAATACTTGGTGGGAATGGGCTTTTGTTAATAAGTGCTGGAGAAACACAATCATAAATCAAGTAACTTTGCTGCCAACAAAGTAAGGGAATTAGCACACTGATTCAATATATCCAGAGGAGCTGCATTTAAATTGCCAGCCTTTTGGGATCTCCTGTCTTTTCCAAAACTTCACCTTTGATCTTAATCTACCTTCTAAGCTGCTTTTCATACGCCTTTTTCCCACCATTTGCAAGGTAAATTTAACAGTAAAAAGTTACTTTTCATTCCTCTTTCATCTGATCTTCCCAGCAATTTCACAGCTTTTTCTGGTTTTGCTCTCACTGAGGTCTTCATCAATTCCTTCAAATTCTAGGCTTCAACTTCATCCCTACCCCCTTGGCACATTTATGACTTTCAACAGTTCACATTCAAGACAGCATCCTGATTCACACCATTTACTCCTCCCCTGCTTTTTCCTTCTGCTTCCGTGCCTAGGTCTTATCTAATGATTCTTGCTACGCTCCTCCATAAAGCACCATGGCCTCTCTTTTGCTGCCTCCCTTCCCTTCTTTATCCCTGTTAAGCCTGGGATGAATGGTATCAGCTCTGTTTATTTGGTTTCCTGTAGGAGGGCATTCTAAGGCTGTTCTGCTCCATGTGAGTGGGTTGCAGAAAGGGACAGTCCCCACCTGCCTGCTCCCAGCTGCAGCACATTGCAGTGGGTGAAAATCATTGATGGGAGAGGGAAGCTGCTCCTTCCCTGAAAGCAATGGGCCATGCTAACCTGGGGAAACCCTTCCAGGCCATGGGACAGGCAAAGAAACAGACAAGAAGGAAAGAGTAAACTGGGTGAGCATCAGAGGTCACATCAAGATGAAGATTTTCCCTAGAGCAGTAAGGAACACTGTGGAAGATACTTAAGCCACAAAGTCAAAGGGAAAAAGATTAGCCCTTTAATGTAGGGGTGAGAAGGATTTCTTTTCTTGCCTTTCTATTTTAATCCATTCCTATTCAGTAGTTATCCTGTTATCAGAGTTAACTGGTCATTTTCAACATCCCTCAGCCAGTATGCAGGAAACCTTCTCCATATTCTTCCCTCCTTGGGTCCACCACATTGAGGCTATATCCAAACACTACCCTGTTTCTGGAAGACTGATTTATACCCATCAAGTCCCTCTTCCACTAATTTCACTGACCACTGCTCCCTCTTCTCAACTTCAGATCCATTATTAAGACCCTCTTCTACAACCTATAGATGAAAATGTTACACAAGTGGCAATGTAAATGTTTCCATCTCATCCATCCCCACTCTTTACATTGCTCTGCAGAACAGAAACTGTACAGGGAGTAAGATGATTCCATTTGGGTATCTATGCATAGGAGTCCACAGGGGGTACCAGCTCTCTTATGCTGCCATTATAATCAATACAGATCTTGTTAACAGATCAATATCAAGTGAATAGTGGAGCCTAGAAATTGACACAGCTCATATTTAAGTCAGCATCTAAGGGTACAATCTACTTAGAACCCTAGGAAAATCTAAGAGAAACACGCAAAATGAGCAAGATTTGGATGGAATTAGGTGACTCCTGTGATGAATAACAATTCATCAGAGAATAAGAAACTGAATTTTTCATTACGTTGCTATCTCTATAATATCCTTTAATCTGCTTCAGCAATTTTACTACAACATCCAGAAAAGTACTTTAAACTGTACTCTGATAGATCCTCTCCAAGACAAAGGAAAAAAATGAGCACAAATTATTTCATTATAGCAAGCAAGGAAGCTGAGTATCTGTGGCAATTTTCTAATTCCATTTATGCCTTGGATTAAAATAAGTGACTCATGTGAGTACTTACAGTGGCAATTACAGAAAAAAAGCTAATTATAATTTATATCTCAATACTTTTGTCAAGTTATATGACAAAGAGTTCCTTATTTTCAAATCTTATGGCAGCAGAGTACAAAAATTCTCTTTCAGATACTACTGACATCCATATATATTAGACAAAATAGCAGCTTGGAAGGATTCCCATGTACTAGCAGGGAATCAGGCCACCAGCACAACTGTGTTTTCTATTTTCTTCAACAACCTACATGGTCTAAATAGAAAAAAATTTATTTGGAGCCAAAAATGCCTCAAACACTGCAAAAGTAGTGTTAGTGCAACATAGTTGGTGAAGAAAATGCTTAGGGCCTAATAGGCTGCTAAACCAGCAAGTTTTATGTTAAGAGTAACATGCAAACAAGGAAAGCAGCAGCACTTTCTCTCTACTGTCAGGGCACAGCAGGGGCTTCCACTTCAAGCCTCCCTTGGTTAATCTAAAATACTAATCCTGCTGAAACACAGTTTCTAAGTGAGAACAAGTAGGAAATGCTTTTTCTGCTAACAGTCAGAGTGAATCTGGCAAAACAGAAAACTCCAGTCAACAGCATATGTAAAGTCAAAACAATTATTTTTTTTTTAACATTTGTAAGAGTATATTACCACATTATCACAACTGATGCAGAAGTAATATATTATGTGCATCCTACATCTGATCCTTAGATTCCTCAGCAAAACACCGTGGGGTCAAGAGTTCTCAAATCCTTGAGGATGATGCTGAGTTTTTAATCAGCCCATGCTCTTATTAAACATAGAAAAAAATAGCCCTGCACTGCAACAGTGGAGACATTTCCTCCACAAGAATGGTGAAAAGGAAAAATGGCAGCAGCCAGACCTCAGAACTTGGCTCTTTACATGTGGTCAGTGCCTTTTTGAGATTTTTACCTTCTAGTACACTCATGCCTCAGCTGAGGTTCTCACCAGCCCAGATACTTTCACTCTAACAGTATTGTACTAAAAGAGCCACAATAAAGACGCCCATAAATATTTAAAGACCCTCATAAAAGGAAGAAAAACTGAAGAATTAATCAGTAGAATATAGCTTTTGCCTTTAATATCTCCATTGTACTGAAAGGAAAAGACATAGTCCATACCATATCACATTTGTACCACAACATCACTGTTGGGACACCACAGTCCCATGATCTAACAAACTGTGCAGGAAATTGAAGGGGTGGAGGAGAAAGACTACAAAAGGTAGGGAAAAATGTAAGAATGCTGGACATCAGAATGACTTCTTTATTTGAGGCTGGGATGCCAACTAATAGCCTGACTTTGCTAGATTACTCCCGTTCTCAGTTAGCAAGCAGCTAATAGGCTCCTCTTCAAAACTTGAGACTTGTATATTTAAGCATTGAAGGTTTAGTAAAACTCGATATTAATATGAGAATGCAGATGTTTGTAAGTATCATAAAAAAATTAAAAACCTCTGAATATCTAAACAGGCAGGAATCACAACAAAAGCATGCATCCTGTTTCTTTGAAATTGGTGTTTTACACAGGTGTATATACTCAGATTAATTTTTAACTAGACTACAGTGACCATAACGACAAAGAAATTAAGATACACTCATTTTTAAATTGCACAGAGCCATAATGCAATCTAGCCAGATTTTTTGCAGGTTGTGATGGCTAATTAAATAAATGTCACTGTCTACAGGAACATATGTTAACAGAAACTCTGCATGAGTGAATATGTGTGCATGTGCTAGGGTGTCACCCAAACTCAATTAACTAAAAATATGTCTATACAACAAGAGAAAGCCAAGCAGAAATGCAATCTCAGGCTTGACTGAAGAAGCAGTGAAAAGGCTGACGGTGGGGAAACTGAATGAAAACATGGAAAATTATTAATGAGTTTTTCCTGGTCTGAAAACTTATTTACTTGGAGTTGAAACAAGTATTGTTACTGGTATGGCTAGAGATCAACATTGCTTAATAAAATGATGACATAAATGTAGAAAGTTATGCTGTGCTGACAATACATAAAGAGGAAATACTGGTTGTGGTGAAGCTGGAGAAAGAAATTGCCTGCATGTAGCACACAGCCTACATACACATTGATTACACTCCTATACAACATTCAAAAACGTATTCAGAAAATCACTTACATACATCTCAACAGGAATTAGGTGTCCCACTCCCTTACATTAAGGTACAATGTTGAAAGTGGTTTTAATCAGTGGATAGCTTAGTAACACAGACATCTGCCTACTGTAGCCCTGATGGTCAACATTAACTACAACACTTAATATTCTACAGAAGATTTGCTGTCTGAGCCACCAAGAGCAGCTGTTAACCACTGACATGGCACTGAAGCAACAGGTATGGGTATAGCACCTGCTGTTCTTCTTAAATATAGGTAAAACTCTCATCTCCTGAACAACGATCCAGAGATAATATTAATCTATGGTGCCTGATAGCTTAACATTGCTTTAGATTTTGGATAAATTTGGAGGCCCACAGCTCTAGAAGTAAAAATGGTTCATGTTACTTGTTTATGATGTACAGCTGGCTAAGTGATTTATCTAAGATCAAAACAATCCGCTGACTTTTGGTTTTGCTACGATAATTAAGTCTTCATCATTAAACATACTGAACTAACTCTGACCATTCCCATGCATGTTAGTTCAGCAGCCACCGTTTTTTCTTACTCTTCTGTTATTTTTCTTGGATTTTATAAAGGTCTTGATACTGAAGACTGTAACATGAAGGGATGATATGAAAAATTCAGCTCCATAACACTCAGTTTGTCTCTGAGCTACCTTTCCCTTTCCCAGAAAGTTAGCAGTCTCTACTGGTAACTCAAACTGAAACTTCCTTCCCAAAAGAGATTAAAACAATGAAGGAAGCTTCAAAATCCCTAGCTGGGAGTAGGAACCATTTAGTGTTAAATTTCACTTGCATTCCTCTATGAAAAAACACTCAAATGGCATTATGGTGGAGATGCCTTTTCTGCATCATAAAGGAACACATTTTTGCAAAACAAACAATATAAACTCAAAGCAAGGTAAAAATCCACCTTTTTATGAGGCTTCTGTTTGTTGTCATAACATATCAGGGTTTGAACCCAAGCGTGCTGTGCTGAATGATGCCTAATATAGCAGAAACACACAGCATTATGTGCTGCAACTAAAAGTGGTAGTTTCACCTAGTGGCAACATCAATGCATGCTTCATTTCCAGAATACACCTAAGTTACATACACAAGCCTCAAGAAATTAAATCCCAAAGCAGAGACATAGAACTGCTGCTCATGAGTAGTGTCCCAAAGCAGATGATTTCAATCATCTCCTTCTGAAGGCAGCTGACCAAACACTGCACCTAGTAAAATGAGAGCAGGGAAAGGAAAGGGGAGAGGTCAGGTTGCTACAGGAAAGGAGGGACCAATTAAGGAGATTTGGTGAAGCCAAAAAAGAGGCATCTCTCAGGTAACTGAGTGACCTACATAATAGTCACAGCACCTGGATTATTTTTGTAATAATTACTATTACTATAATAATTTTTACTATAATAATTATTACTATAATAACTATTATTACTGAGCAACCAGAAGGCAATCACAACACAAAACCAGTCAGGGTTTCTCTGTCATATCCTTGCCTCCTGGACTAGCTATGGACACACACATGTTCATTTATTTCTTTCATTATCTGAGCCCCTGATAGCTGTTTATTGACACAGAAAAAGGAACTGAATATTAGCATGTGCTCTCTCTTCCTTGCAGAACTGAGAACAATCCTGTACTCGGTGCTTCCAGCCCAGTCCCTCAGACACCTGGCAAACACAGCACACAACTATGGGTCAGTACAATGGAGTGTTGAAAAACACTTTATTTTGCTGTCAGTGGCAAGACCCCAGAGAAATCTAATCTCAAGCAGCCTAAGGAACAGAGAACCAGAGACAGTCAACTAACAAACCATTCCCTATCAGCATCAGCGTGGTTACTGCCTTGCATCCTAGACACTTATTACAGGGAAGAAAAGGAAAAACTAAGAGATTTGAACTTTTTTCTTTTGCTTCTGTAAATAGCACTAGCTAAATGAAAACAAGAAAAGGTTTAAAGGGTAGCGTTCCCCTTTTTTGTTTCCAGTTTAAATGCCAATGGTTCATTAAAGAATGCATGCAGGGAACCAGAGATGAAGCCTTCCTACAATGGGTGTAAGTGAACAGGAGCTAAGGTCTAGTAATTATTTAAGACAAGTAGCCCTTTCCCCTTTTCTTTTTATGGCCCTATTTATAGCTTTGGCATTGCATGGAATGCTGCTAAAAGGAAAAGAGAAGTGGTTACAACTACTGCTTACTTAAACAACCCAAGTTACCCACATAATATCCAAGCCCTCATTTTCTCTCTGCTTATTATCCTGTTGTGACTAAAGCTTCCCACCAGGGTGTTTGCATGAAGCTTTATACAGAAAAACCAAGCCACTACATATTGTGCAGACTTTCAAACAATACTAAGAGAACACTGTATTTGTAACAGCAGTAGAAAGCTTTAATACTTGGCAATTTGCTTGGCAATTCAGTGGAATATCTAATCTGAAATAATTACTTTTTAATACTGTCATTTTTCTGAAATCAATCCCCCTGTTATTAATTAATATCCAAAACTCTAGCTGTGATTTCCTTACAGAGTAATGAAAGACTCTACAAAAAAAATTATCGGAATAATTATATCAGAATATTTGTTCTGGAATAACTATTTCAATAAATTTCTGATTGAAGACAAACCCCTTTACTACAATGGTGACTGAAGGTCCCCAAGAGATTTTTTTTTTTTTAGCTCAATACTTGTATTTTCAGCAATTAAGATTTTTAAGTAAACTGTGACTTCTACTCAAAAAACAGATAGGGCAAGCCAGGTACTAGAACTTTCCATCCATAGCAGCCCTGAAGACAAAACTCTCCTAAAAAGAGCACTAAGGGCCACTTCTGCTGGGAGAAGGTATCTCAGATTTTATAAGCTTTTAGTTCATGACTCAGAGCCTCAACACACAGATTCTACATCAATCACATCAGTCAAAACAGGCCAGCCTGCATTGCCTCACTAGCTGCTAGCCAAACCAATTCATTGCATATGAGGTACTCCAAAAAAACAAACAAAAAAATTTTAAGTAAATTTAAAGTAAAGTTTACTATTTACTTTAGCTATACCATTTACTATGGTGTACGTAACAAATTCTAAAACACCTCAACATATTTAAAGATCTGTGCCATGTAGGAATGCAAGAAGGATATGAAACACAGAATCCCTCTCTAAAAGTGTCAAACAAAGCAAGGAACTCCTCTGAGGTGACAGACAAAATATATGGCACTCTCCCAGTGCAAGTCTTAATGGGAGGCTCTTCTTTATCATCAGTGCTCCAGAGATCACTTCAGTTGTCACAACAAGAACATCACTACAGAACATACTGATTACACTTCATTTTATACTATTACATTCTTAAATAATACAAAAAATAATTAGCCCCATAGAGTGTAACAGCGTAATTAACAAAGCCAAATAAACCATTTGCAGCCAGAAGTGCATCAAGGAACATCTCTAATAGATACGAGAGGAAGAAAACTTTCCTTTGGGGACTCAGACCTAGCTTTCAACCTCATGTCAGTAGATGACACCAACATTGTTACCCAAGCTGCTGTTTCACACTACACTTGATGCTTGCCAAATTCCTTGTTGAGAATTACACATGAAAAATACAGAATTGTAAAACTACTGCTACTAAATGTTGCGAGACGAACCTCTCTTAGGGCACGGTGCTCTGAGGTCCAACAGGTGTTCCAGCAGAAGGGCACAAAGAGTGCTCTGAGTCTGTTGCCCTCAGGACTGGTTAGCCTGGATCAGTGCTACTGCTCCAGATTCAACTGAGCTCTCTGTTGGCTTGCTCAGGAATGAGCTGAGCCTGTGCTTCAAGCCTCACCTTTTATTGGCCCCCTAATCCTGCTCATGCGCAGTTGGGGCCCGCCCTAATCAGGCACAGGTGGGCTTAACACAAGCTCATGCCCACTGCCTGGTAATTAGTGGCACCTGGTTGCCTCATTTCACTACAACTAAAAGTTATTACTGCTGACGGCATGACGCCACAATGTGTTCACTTTCATGTATGACAATTTTACTTTCCACATCCCACATTCTGGAGGTTTGTTAGATGTAGCAAATCCGAAATTGGGCACTCAGAGGCACAGCTATAGAAAGAAAAATTATTCCAAAAAATCCATGCTCCACAATACAAAGTACAGGAGCAGCTCAGAATAAAAGACATGCATTCATTACTGCTGGTTTTATTTAGATAGGTATTAAATGCACTAGTTTACAACATTCTAAAACCTTGTCAGGTTCTCTTTTTCTCCGTTTCCTTTGAGGTTCCTTTGTTTTTATGAAAGAGAAATACGTGATGAAAGATTGTTTCTCGACACGACCATGACCTTCAAATACAGAGCAAAATTTCCAAAAGCCAGAAAAGGCATCAATGTGCCTGATTTGCACTAAAAGTAAAGAGGAACCAAGTGCCAGATTGTCGCTTATGTTTTATTGCAACAAAAAGCACAAACTTTGTTATAGGTTTTCATGGAATACCCTCAACCTGACTATAACAGGAGCAGAACAGTCTGATCAGGCATTTAGGCCAAAACTGCCATCTCCAAAACAAAACAAAAAAACCCAAACCAAACTAAAACAACAACAACAAAAAAACAAACAAACCCCCAAACAAACAAAGCAGTGAAAGAAGTGTTGTTTACAATTGAAACTAATTACTTTTATGGGAAAATTAAATATTGTGGCTCCAAGCAGTAACAATGGTCACCTGACCAGAGGAACTCTGCCCTCCCCAAACCAACTGAGCACACGAACAGCAACTTAAATTCTTTCTAGTGCAATGTGAGCAACGTCCCACTTGCTAGAACTATAGTACATCTGAGCATCTGCAGTAAGTACCACTGTGAGAGTGCAAACCCCTTCTTTTCACAGGGAAAAGCATATTGCTAAACTTGGTTTTCAACACTTGTTGCCTCTTCCTGCAAGTAAACAAGTAAAGGTGGTCAACATCAGACCTTTGCCGCTCTCTTTTCTTTTTTCTGACATGCTGTGGGCAAACCACAAAGCCCAAGTTCTTGCACTAACACAGAGCCAGCAGCCACAGCTCTCAATCCCCATCAATAGGCAGACAGGCTACTCTAAAGTCTCTGCACCAACCAATTTGAGATGCATGAGCTCCTGGCAGCAAAATAATTATTTCCTCAGAGGTTCTTATTGTCTTGAGCACGCCATGAATTCTGTTCAAGTTCAATGTCAATTTATCACTCTACATTACTGGCGGCAGCTGACATCATGGGTGCAATTGTTCAAGAAAAGGGAAATTATTTCTGCCCTGTACTTTTAGATTCCTTCCCCCTCCCAAATAAGTGCAGCAAAGGAAAAAAGCTTTGAGCGATCTGAAATCTTAGAATGCCTCCTTCTACAAAAGCATTGCACTTGTCCAGCAAACCTCTCTATCTATCAGGGCTGAGTAATACCAGGTACTGGAGAGACATGAAAGGGAATAGAGAGAGGAAGTCTGACCTGCAAAACAAGATAGTATTTTTAGAGTACAATGTATGGGGTTTTTTCCCCTCTAATACTGAACACTTTCTTTGGTTTTGATACAGCAGAGTGTGGAGTGTTCTGGCCTCTCTCTAGCAAAGCACAGCAGCACCTGCTACTTATTAAGCAGAGCCAGCCTGGCACAAAATAACCTGCTGAGGGGAAACCAAAATGCCAGCATGTCACAGGCTGGGCCCCACCAGCCTCCAAGTCATAGTCCTGATACAGTGCACAAAATAATTTCTAATTTTTTTAAATAAATATGGTAGTAAATTGGCTTAAAACTAGCAATATTCCCTGTCTCAAGAGAAGGGACTGCTTGCACAGCATCAATACAAAAGTGTTTTTCTTTCATCTACCATCAATCTTCAATTCTGAGCTAATAAGCAACTCAACAAGCCACCATCTCCACAGAAAAAGCAACACTGTGTCAGACAGGACTCATTTCAAATAACCATTCTGATAGTTAGTATCACTAGACTTTTTTTCCACAGGAATTAAGCAACTCCTAAGTAAAAAAAGATGAAAATAGTATCAGACAGGTGCTTCTTCTTGGAGTCCAAAAATTCTGCACCTGTTCTTGAAATCTTGCAACATATTTGATGATATGGAAATCTTTCAAAATGGTCTAAGTACACCCTGACAGGGCACAAGACAGAAAAGGGGTTAAAAGGGACAAAACTGAATTATATTCATTGCTAAAAGGTAGAACAGCAGCATGTGTTAAATTCAGTATGCTGAAATCTGCAGTGGTACAGCACAACCCCACCAGCAAGCAGCTACAAACCCAGCTGGTGGTACCAACTCTTCTCACTGGTTCCCTCTGGCAGAAAGAGAGGCAGAGGGCACCTATTGAAACATACAAAACAAGATGAGAGATGCTTTAGTGCAAGGGTGGTTGAACACTGGAACAGTTTGCCCGGAGAGGTACTGGAGACCTAACAGTATAAGAGGCTTACGTGCCTACTCACAGTATTATTAAAATTTGATCAAAGGATAAAAAGTTTTCTTGTTATCTTTCAGTGCTGGGTGGTGTCACGAATAGCACAGAAATTCCCTCCTGTTAGTAAATTAACCTCCATGGTTTTAGAAACTTCAAAGATGCTTTGTTATCGATTGCCTAAACTAACTTTACATGGCTTGAAGGCACTTTTTTTTTTTTTTTTTTTTGGTTGTTCATTCTGGTCAGATTCTTAAGAAGCAGCTTAGCCTGTAAGCAGTGAGTTTTAATAGCCTAACAGATGTCCACCACGACTTTCTGTATTTAGCATTACTAGCTTAAATGCTAAATCCATAAGCACTTGAATGCTTGTCACTTGGAATTCTATACAACTCATCCTTCAAGAAAGCTCTGACACCCCGAACTGCTGAAACACTCCTCTGCCATCCTGTGATTCCCTTGTTTGCTGCTTGTTTTACAGCATCTGATACTGGGATCAGGTCAGAGAGGCAGCAGCAAAGCTGTGGTACAGTCCCCCCACGCAGTCCTGAGCAAGTCCTTCTGCTTACTGATGGTGAAGGAAGTTTCCAGCACACAATTGTATGATCAGAAGCTGTTCACAGGTCACTCATTCTGGCAACTGAAATATACTTCACATGCAACCCCAACAGTACCCCCTACCCATGTGAGTATTTGCATGTAATAATTTAGGTTCCCAATAGTGAACTGCAAACCCAGAATGTCCTTACTGGACATCCTGCTATGCTGCTAAGGTTCACTGACACAGCAAGAACTTTGTGATCTTCTATTTGAGCTAATGAAGTAACTGAACTTAGTCATAGGTTGTCATTCTCACGGTGGACCAGCACTGGAAAGAGAAAGCCCTTTCTGCCATAAGATTTCAAGTTACTTAGCAGTAGTGTGACCCAGGAAAACCATGTTGTCTTCCAGAAGTGGTTGACAGTACTGCCACAGCAATGTATCCTTATGTCCCCACTTGGAAAACCTAACTCCTTCTACACTCTTACCTCTTCCCTGTGTCCAGTCCCCACCTCCTCCTACCTGCTATTGGATCTCTATCCTTTCCCATATCTTTGATATCTCATTTTCATACAATCTTCACAACAGATTATCACTGCTGAGCAGCACAACCTGTTTCAGTCTTGCTCTCATGCCCCAAAAAAGTTTCTTCTGGTCTTCTAGATCATGTCCTTGCTACACGTGACCTGGGAAACCTCTCCCTCTACACAGCTTAAGTCTACAGTGAGTCTTAACAGAGGCTGCAGAAGACAGACAGGTCCTCTGTCCTCCACACAGAAGCATAAATCCAGCCCTAGGAGCCCACAAAAGCCAGAGGTGTAACCACTGAGTGACTCCAAGTCTGCCCAAAATTGGAGCACAACCAGGGTAAACAAAACCCAAAAAGACTCTGCTGCAAACATATTAACAGCAATTTCTAAGCACCATGTAATTACACCAAATTCTTAGATGTGAGAGATTGTCAGATGGCAGACCCTGCACCTCCTCCCCTGGAGTTCAGAGTTTATATTCAAACTCTGGAGGCAGCACCAATTTTAAACAAAACAAAAACAAAGGAGATGTCAAAAGAAAACATCTAAAACTACTAGAAGGCAAACAAGATCCCCTTTCTCCAGTCATATTTGCAGATATCCTAATCTTTGACTAATGCTTGAAAAATAAAATCAACCAGAAAGATCCACTGTGCCCCCAGTGAAATACTCCCCCCTGGGGAGGGCAGGCTCACCCTGGGGCAGCAACAAGCATCAGAAAACAGCACAGTCAGAGGGGGACAGTGCCAGATCCCTGTCACAGGCAGAGGTGTCCCCACCAACACCACACCTCCAGGTCACTCCAGTGTCCCTGCAGCCTCTCCCTGTCACATCCTCCCACCTTACTGGAAGCTCTACCTCCTAAAATAACCTTTATCTTCTCTTTTTTTCCTTGCCCTACTACATGCTAGTTACAGTCAACACAGCTGGAGGTAAAGGACTGGAGCTGGGTTCAAACAGGGATTCAGTGGAAGAGCCTGGTAGGGAGTTAAGGGACAGTTTGAAGGTCTGGGATTCCTATACAAATGTTGGGGCAACATGGAAAATTTACCTGCATTTCTAGAAGTAAATGGCTAGTCCCTTATTATGATGGGGTTGCCCTGTACTCTTCAGACCCAGATATTTAGGATTTTGCTACGTTATAGAGTAGCAAATTAATCCCTTTGTTTTTTTTCTTTTTAGTATTTGCAGAATTAGCCATCGGTACTAAGGCATATTAAAAACAGGGAATAAAATGAAATATAAACAAAACCAAAATACATATATGCTGTTGTAGTATTACTCTTGAGGTAATTAATAATAACATTTCTCAAGATACATAAAGAAGCCAGGAAATATCTCATTCCTCAGCAAATCAAGGCTTTTGCTATATTGACTTAGTTTAGTTATAGCCAGACCTAAAATTTGCAAAAGGTTAAACACATTATAAGGCAGATTTATGTCACAGAAAAGTTAATTTGCAGTTCCATGTTATGTTATGGAAGAATTTTACCTTGCAGATGAAAATAAAATTAGAAATACATCAGCACTCTGAGACTGTGAGTCAGGAAGACCTTACGAAAGTCAGGTCTTCAGATTGAGAACTAGGCACTTTCTGGAGAAAAAACTGTATCACTACTACAGACAACAACAACAAAAAACCCAAACACAGAAAGATACTGATGACTTCAAAAAGTTTACTTGAAAACTGGAGGCTTGATCTAATGTAGGACTGCTCACACTATTTTTAAAGTCAAATCAATGCAAAGGTGGTCTTTCAAAAGATGACTCCACTGAAGAGAAAAGCAAAAATCAACTCTCCACTCAATGTATTTTTATATACACACACACGTTCCATTTCTCCATTTTTTTTCATCCAAATAACACCATAAAATACCATAACAACATAAAATACAAACACCAAAAAAAAAAATTAAATATAGGATTTACAATAAATTCCCACAGCAACACAATGGAAAGTGTATAAATATGTAATCTTGCAAAATCTACAGCTTCTTCTTCTCACTACAACCTTTGACAGAAAGTTGACATGCCTTTGAAATATGCATCAATGAAACATTTTGGTAGTAAAATAAAAGGTCAAACCAAAGGAAACCCTATGGAAACAAAATGTATTATTTTTACCTCAGGGTTAAAATAATGTGAGAGGTTCATGAGCAATGTATCAATGTAAATCAGCTTTGCATTGTGGTTTGTGCAACCCTTTAGTGTGTAACAAAGGGGAAAATATATATATATATTTTTACCAGATATTTCCTAACGCATGGTTTAAGATGGTTCTGAAATTAAAGAAGCTGAAGTTTTTTCCTATGCTATTGACAGGGTGGGTTTTTGGTTTTTTTTTCTGTTTTTTTTTCTGTTGTTTTTTTTTTTTAAACAAACAAAAAACTAAGAAAAACAAAAAACCTCCAGCTGCACGGATGCCTGGCTGACTGGAAATCCAAGCATTCTTCTAACTTGGATTGTGTCACAGTGGCTTCACCTATTTCTAAAACTCACCTTTTAGATAAAAAGCAAAATCTCCCAATTACTTACGATCACCTAAGAAACCATATAGCTTGTGGCTTCAGTAATCTATTGGCTTTGAGTGCTGGCCAAAATCCAGCTTCTGTAATTACTAAGAGATGGATCCTGTTGCCCTTAAGCAGCATTCACCAGTGTTAACTTGTTTTCCTTTTCCTCCCTATGGTTACAAGAAAAATGGTTTAAAACTTGTGTGCACAAGCACCCTCAAAAGAGAAATTCAGTGACATTATACACATATATGGAGACTCTCCTCCAGGAACATTTACATCAACTCCATAAATTACAAACAATAAAATCTTGAGTCACCCCACTTCATATCAATGACTAAAAGTATAATCAGTTTTCTTTAATATGACAGAGGTTGACAGGCTGGGAGACAGCTCTATCTGCTGCTGGTGGCCTCTGAATGCTCCCAGATGGACAGGGGCTACATTTATTATCCAGACAAATTAAAAACTAAATAATTTTTCTCACCTGTGGTGATATAAACTACATGTGTCAAATGCAGAATGTGTGGTTTAGAATACTTCTGCATATATTTTAATGGCACTGCAGTTATGAGAAATCTGCATCATAAGACACAAAAGTATGAACGGTCTTTGGTGTTAGAAATTATTGTTCTTCTCAAAACAAGTTAGTTTTGGTAAAGCAAAGAGAAATGTGTAGGATTATGAGAGAAACAAGATTGTTAGAAATTCACTAATTGAAAGAAGTGTGAAAGTAAGTATTAAGATGTGAGGTGATCAAGTAGGATGCTAGAAAGGACCAAAGACCCTGGGGAGAGGTGGAAAGCCAGGCACAAAGGCAGGAAAAAAGCACACGGAAAGCAGATTAAGTTCAGGAGTTCAACAAGGCAGCCAAAAGGTTCATTTGAAAGGAAATCAGAGACTGAACAGAATAACCCACATTGCCTCTACTATACTACTAAGAAGGGAGGACCAAGGAAGGGTGTCCTTAAAGATCTCTGGTCAAGCTTCTCTCTGACAAATTAAGACCCTAAGTGACTGATTCTATCTTATTCAGTAGCACCCTGACAAAGGGACATCCAACACTTACAATTTCTCCTGGTTGGACCCTGGGCACAGAATCACTTCTTCCTATGCTGCAATCATTGCTGGGAGAGCAAATCACCCTGTACCCGATTCCAAACCCCAATGAAGCTGAGAAAGAGACTGCTGCTGATTCCTGTGATGTAATGATCACAACGAGCAATATCTGAATAGCCCAAGAAAAATTAGCAACTCAGGCCCTGCCACAGGCTCCTATCTGGGAGATGGGACCTGTGCCCCTTCCTGGCTCTCTACCTGACAGCACTGGATGTGCCACCTCTGAGAGTCTCTCGAGGTACACCTGAAGCTGAGAGACCTTTAAACTCTTACCTTGTACAAAAAATTAAACATATAAACACCCCTTTAAATTCACCTTACTTTGAAAGAGAACTGGAGGTCATTTTATAATTAGCTACTAACTCAGGGTGCCAATGCTGCTGTAAAACAGCAAACAGATTTTTTTATGAAAAGGACAACTACTAGGGGAAAAGTATCAACTAGAACATATCACCATTCCCCAGTGGTGCAAGCTTCTTATCCTGATGCCTCGGGATTTGTAGCATCTTGGAAACCTGCATTAGCTGCAAGATGAGCAGGCTCAGCACCCGGTAACTTTAATGCTAAGTAAGAGCATTTGGCATTATTTTGATCACAGCAAAGCACAGCTTTGAAGAACTCGCAGGACAAAGGAGTAGTGGGATTATACTGGATAGGCAAAGCAATGTCCAGTGCATAAAGGTTTCCACTGATACTTTGTTACTGAAAGCTACTGCAATGTGGCAAAAGGTTCTTGCAAACATGGTCCTTGCTTAAAAAGCTCAAAGCCTATCTTCTGTGGTACAAAACATAAAATTAAACATAGGAAGCAAAAATGAGGGGAAGATAACTGTCCTTTCAGTTTACAAATTTTTTTTGACATGGTAATTTCTTTACATTTTAATAGCAACAGAAACAATAAATCACTACCACCACTAAAAATTCCACAAAAAGGTGCTTTTGGCTATGTAATAGTTCTTGAAACTATTATTTGTCTCTTATTCCTCAGCATATATCAGCATGCATATATCATTTCATCAACCTCCCTTTGATTTCCTTTCCCTCTGGAAGAAAACACTTCCTGTCTTGCCCTAGAAAATATGAAACCTTTAGAAGAGAAAAGCTCATTTTTCCACTTCATCAGACGCTGCTGTTGTTCAAACTCGTCTCAAGAAATACTGCCTGTGTTCATGGTCTGCACACTTTCTCACTTTCCCATGCCAAGAAATCAGCTATAAGTGCCAGACACAGAATTTCTTCCTGCTTCTACTCAGTTCACGTGAAAGTCAGCTGGAAACTACAACTGTGGTTGTTGTGGAAAATCACGTAGAAAGCAGTTTAAAAAAAAAAAAAAAAAAAAAAAAAAAAAAGGGTCCATGTGTAATGCCAATTTCAGTAAAAAGAATCTCTGTTCTCCTTTAAATCCCATCGAGATTTGGTGAAAAGAAAGAAAAAAGCAGCTGCAGCAAAGTTATTTTAAATGACAAATACAAATCAGACTCAGAATCCAATATAACCCCACCTGTGTCTAATATCAGAGGCCTAGGTCACTCAGTTATTTTACTGCTTTTTTCTAGGGTTGCTGCCCACAACAGGTATGCACCCACTGGTTTGCTCTCTATGTACCAGTGCATGCTTGCTCACATCACAGCATCATCCTCCAGCTCCCATTATAGGTACTGAGCACTGACAGCTCTCCTGAACAACACTGGAGATGATATTTTGCCTTCATGAGCAGGACCTCACACACCAGCACTGAAGCCTGGCAGCAGACTACTCCCTAAGTTTGATCCACCTGTTGATTCACAAGTGCCAAAAATAAAAAGCATGAAGAGCAGGGGAAGAAGTTCAAAGCCACACCTGGCTGCCACTGGGATGGACATGTCTGGAGAAGGCACATCAGAACATGTGTGCCTAGAGTGCAGATGGAAGCAGCAGCCAGTTTCATCTTGTAAAACCTCCTCAGGGGAGAGCTGATCCCCAGAATGATGCACTGCATTATTTAGGCTTGCTTTGTGAGCTTCACAGTGTGCAAAACTTGTATGCAGGCACCCAGAGATATGTCATTGAATAAGTACATCCAGGTGTCCACAGTTCACTAGTTAAACCCTTCAGAGAAAATTCTAAGAGATGACAACTTTATTTTCAGGAAACCTTACATCATCTGATCTGCATTCAGTGGACAAGAGCCAGAAAGTGGGATGAGTTACAGTCCTCCTTCTTGAAGAATCACAACTTTCTACTTAGGATACTTAGACCATGTAGAAACGGTCTGATCTGTTATGCTTCTTTCCTCAAACAATGCAACAAGGATCCCAGATTAAGGGGAGCAGTGAAACCAAGTGAATCTTCCAGAGCTGCTGGTATCAGTAAGCCTTGTTGGAGGCTAAACAGCATTAAAACAGTATTAAGTACTGATCAAGATAGAAGCTGCTGCTTTAAATATGCTGGTGGGTATGGTAACTATATTTTACAGGAACACTGTGAAAAATTTTGAAGGAAGCTTTTAGCTTGTTCAATAGTTTAATGATAGGGAATTTTAACAGTTGTTTGCATTGTGGGTCTGGGGTGGGTGTAGTCTCTATGTCAACAGCTAAAGAAAATGTCATTTGTAAAACTAGAAAACTTGTACTGGGATCTAACGAGAGACCACAGAACTGACGATTTCTTTAGATCTAAAAAAAAATAAAATAATTAGTCCCAGCCCTGAAACATATACGAGGTTTTGCACATGCAGTCTCAGTGGTGGTTTATTTTAGCTATCAATACTTGCAACCACTACAGTGTCAGAGAACAAGAGACTCCACTTCCCTGCTGCTGACTGACAGTATTAATTTGACTTATCCATTGCACATTTTAAATGCTTCAGAACTTGTGCATTTTTTAATTTTTTTTTTTTTTTAGGGACATCAAACTATTAGAAAACCATTTGCTAATTATATTTTTTTGAGATAACAAAACCCTGTTAGAACTACCTACATTATTGCAGCTAAAGACAAGGCAGGTCCCTTCCTTTCTCAGATTTCTAGTTTTATAATGGAGTATGTCAATTAAGATTGAGCAGGCAGTAACTGAGGAGGGCAATTACTTCAAAGTCACTGAGGTTAAAATACATGCCTTTATTTTTCTATAAACTGAATTAATTTTATCTAACCACTTTGTATAACAACCACCTTCTTTATGAAACTTTGCTGCTTATTTGCAAGATAGTACACTTCACATTAGAAGGCCAGAGGATGGTACTGTCCCACTACAGAAAATTTTCTTCATTGCTTAAAAAAACCAAACCAAAACAAAAAACCTGCAACCTTTTATCCGTCCATAGGAAATCTGAATCTATTTTCCTTTTCTGACTCTGATGCTATTTATAGTCCCACAATTCCAAGTCAGATTTTCCAAACTCAGGTCTTGTTCCTGAAGGCAAAAGCATTATTTACAGGGCTCTGAGACACATTTCTGCTCACAATCACATTATTTTAAAGGCTTTATCTTTAAAAGTGACCCATGCTCTGCCTGAAATAAAGGGGGTTTGTGAATGTGGAATGTTTCCTAGGAAGAAGACTGTGTCTCAATGGTGAGATGCCAGGCATCTATCAGACAACATACTGATATCAACGTGATGGTATCAAATTGTGATGATACATTAATACCATATTGACAACAAAGACAACTTGAGATATGGTATCTGTGGGCTATGTTTTGCTATTCATGCTTAGTAGTACCCCTTGCTGATGTTAACAATTATTTTAACAGCAGAAAGCAAAAGCAGGAGGAAGATGACACTTTGCTCATGCTGTGTTGGGTGGTTTCTTTGCAGAGTTACAGTGAAGTAGAAGATATGTCTGCTTCTTATTAGATGAACATTTGAAGTCTGGTGTGCTGCCAAACACAAGCTGTATTATAGGACATCTGTAGGTGATATGTGCTTCTCTTAGAAGTGTAACACTCAGCCATATTAGAGCAAATTTTCATAAAGCAAGCAGATGGTGTCCCTCAGCTTTCAAACCTACTCAGTGTTAAGGTCCCACTGAAAGCTCTAAAGGGCTCTGCTGATATGAAGCCTTCATTAAAGCTATAAGGATTACTAAATTACATAAAGTCTAGTACTCACTGTTGCTTCTCCATAACACAGGCACTCACCAAAAATTCCCTCAGATTGACAGAAACTAAATCTGAAAGAACACATTACATTTTAGCAACAAGGATTAGGTTTGACAGCTTTCCACAACTATTTACTCATGAATGCTGCAAAATTCCCTGGTGTTATCCAGATAAGAGTCTATCCATTGCTGCCTCCAAATATGAGGCAAAACATGGGGTTATTTTTGCAAGTGTTCAGAGTGGCAAGATAGTACTAGTTGTAAAAGAGCCCAGTATTATTACACAGTGCAGCAGTATGAAATACAGCAGAAGACAAAGGACTGGGAGAAGGAAATCGATGGGTATTTAAAACACCATTTAGCTGATTTACGTATAGCATGAAGCATGTCATTTAAAAAAATCTCTCAAGTAGATGTCTCTTCTCCAAATAAATGTCAGTACTGAGGAGATTATTTACTAAAAGATTTTTAAATGGTGCCATTAAAAGCAACACATCAAAATCAATTAAAAGGTTTTCTTAAAACACCCATCTTCTCTCTCGTTTCCTATGCTCTTGCCAGCATCATTCCACCCTTTCATACCCCTGCTATAGCAATGAGGTGTTCTTCCCCTGATTCAAATATGGGACCATATTCTAGCCATTACAACATGACACCAGAAACCCTATTCTAAGCAGTACTCTAACATTCTCAAATAGGTGTCTGTGCTTTCATTTCATTTTAGTGCTCTCTTGGATAACATATCCAAGATATGAGGTAGTGTTTGTCAAAGAGTTTTGATTCCATCAAAAAATAGAGGAAACTATTAATACTAAATTTAGTAATGGAATCCATTCCACATAAGCCATCAAAAATACCTGTCAGGTCACTTCTCTCTCTTCCATGAAGACAGAAAGGCACATTCAGGGGACAAAGACACATTTTAAGACAGGATAGGATATAATCTGGGAGGGGCCCTTTGTGAGGAACACAGAAGCAACACATATTACCAAAGGCCCAGTCTAGAGACAACCAACATCAGGCAAAACAAACTCCAATTTACACTATGATTGATAAACTATTCCTTACACAAGGGATCATTATCAAATTTAACCCAATGTCCCTGAAACATGGCAAACCCTTGATGATCACCAATGTCTAAGAGCAAAAATTAAAGAAGTAGCATAAACCATTTAGAAGTCTCAACCTCAGTTTGCAAATCATAGTGCTGCTCAAGGTCTCACACAGAGAATACAGAAAGATGCAAAATTGGGATCTGTGACATCCCTACAGGACAGATTTAGTTTTTTAAATGAAAGTTTTAACGAACTCATGTTCTTCTAGAAACATGCATGCATTTATTAAACACATATCAAAACTAAGGATTTAAAATAATAGATTTTAAAAAATAAATCATCCTGGCAATTTACAAGTGAAAACTGTTCATTTTTTACCACTTTCCAGCTTGCAGAAATAATTCAGGCTCCTGGTTGTGACAAGCCAGCTCTAGACAGCAGAACCTGCTGAGGTGAAAAACACAACACACCAAAACAGAAAAGATAGCCACATCATGGATGCTACCATCCATGGATGGACACATCATGGTTGGAATCTTGAGATGTAAAAAGAAGACGGGAAACTTATACTCTTTTTTACTCTTTTCTCATTATTTTGTATTTAGCTAACCTTTGGGGAACCAAAGTTTTCCTTCTCTCTCCCAGCATGAAGATGTCTTCTGTTAGTAACAGCTATATATCTACAACAAAGAATTGGCTACAAGGAAAACTTCAAGCCTCTATCCATGCACATCTGGAGGCTGAAGGTCAAACAAAGCATTGTGCTTTCAGGCACTACAGCAGAGAAAAAAAAACCTAAAAGAAAGGGAAGGAAAAAAAAAGAAGGTGCAAGCTCTGCATTATTTTTCTGCTTAGCCCATCAAAAAGCAGCCAGAGAATTCTCAAAGGAGGAAAATTTAAAATCCATTTTAAATCACAAGCTAACTTAACAGTTCTACTTGTAAATCTTAGAAAATCATTATGTGCTCAGAGCTGGTGTGGTAATTTGAAAGACATGCCATTCCCCATTCATACGCAAGCAGTTGGATCATCAGCTTTAGAAGAAAAATTCCACTCATTCACAGGCTCAGAGCACAACTGCGGCTTCAGTAAGAAATAATAATTAGAGAAGGGAGAGAGCTGCCTCTAGCCAGTGCTACTCCAGTAACTCAATGGAATTTCATCCATTTATTCTATATATTACATTTGCTCTCAGGCTGGTAGGCAGAGATATATGTACCTAACACTCTATTTATTGTTTGGATACCAGGAGGTAGACACTGTTTCACACTTTTTTTTTTTTTTTTGGTTGGTTGCTTCTTTATCTTTCAAGGCAGCCTACAAAGTGTTGTTTCACCTCATCAAGCAGCAGGTCTCAGCTGTTCCTGCTTCCAAGTGCTCACAATTCTACGGAAAAGTTGTCTGGGGCCGCTGAGCTCACACAACGTTTTGTGGGGAAACATTATTTTAACATAAGAGATTTCAAACTTCAGAATGAGTCCCAGGAGGCAGCCTCGGGTTAAGCAACAGAGGTCTCAGCTGTCAGAACATGGTGGTGACCAGCCTGCTGTGGAGGCCTGGATGCACTCACACAAAAGCATCATCATTCTTTCAGGCTGGGATTTTATCAACGAACTGTGCAGATTCCAGGCGCTGTTCCCCCCGTTGCCTAGCGGTGGGACACTCATTGAAGCTTTAATCACAGTTTAGGTGCCACAAAGGAAGGGACCAGAAGACTGCACCACACAAAGCAGCACAGCAGCACATCAAAGAAGCGGGACCTAAAGCTGTGCCCAGCCTCATGTATGCTCTCCCACCCGCTGGCGGCCCCCAAGGATGCTGCTGCTCTGCTCCCCACCATGGGAAACCCTGCAGGGGCAAACCAGCCACAGCCCAGGTTGCCTCTTTGATCCCTATCACTTCTCAGAGGGGAAGGACATGGGGGACTCTCTGGGGGACAACCCTGCTGCTTGGGGTTTCATACTTGCTCACGTACAGGGAAGATGCCAGTGACAAATTGTCTCCCAGCACCAAGGGAAACAAAAAGAAAAACACAACAGAAATTGGTGATGCAATAGATGGTTTAGATCATCTTTGAACCCCTCTTCCTCCCACTAACACAGAAAGATTTTATTCATGTGGGTTTGGAAGGGCTTTCAGTGATTTAGTTTGGATGGTATTTCTTTTTCCATGAAACATTAGTCCACACTCAAACAGATAACATCATCAAATACTGTTTTCCTATTACGCAGCTTTTGTATCTATCCCATTAGTCCTAATTATCTCCTTTTAGAGAAGCCCCAAATGCCTTCTGCTACAGTAGAGGAAATAAGCAAGACTTTCAGATTTTGTCCCTTAAAAATAAAAATGAGTAACATGAACAGTTTAGTTAGTATATTTCTTTAACATCTTTTAGGCTTCCTATCCCAAAAATGAATACAAACCATTTTCTAAGAGCATGTTGCAAGAAACACAAAAGTAGAGATTAATAGAAAGAATGATACCACAAAAACTTCTACCAAAGACTCCAAGGAGCAAAGTTGATTAAAAACTAGGAAGGTTTGTGGGGCTAAATTAATCAATCTTTGACATACTAGCGGATGCACATTGGAGCTAATTTTTATCCTAAATCAGCCAGCAAAAATCAACTCAACACATGTAGAAGTAATATTTTATTTAAGAAGTTAATAAATCTTGTGTTAGGCTCATTACTATATCCCAGGGTGAACAGGCAGGTTTTGTGTTGAAGCCAGTTTTCAGGAATATGCCATGATGCCCTACACCCATACCAAAACACTTGAGAATTATGCATTTTCTGTTTTCTTGACCCCCTTCAGACATCACAGAAGATGCCTTTGTCAATTTTTTGTACCTCTGCAAGGCCAAATTCTACAAGCCTTACAAGAAAACATCAGTTTTTCTAACTCACACTCCACACTGATCTTTATATTCTACAAGCTGCTGAAAATCTTTTACAAATATTTAATACTGAAATTTCAGGTTCATTAATTGCAGTTAACGTTAGTTTGTCAACTTCAAGTTGTCTCTTCATCCAAGTAACACTGTTTGATGTAGATTTCCATACCCTGAGATCTGAATCTCAATCTTTTTTGCTTGTGTGGGCTTATGAATGCATATATATATACATATATATATGTATATATATATATGTATATATATGTAAGCCCATCATATCATGCCCAGACTCCAGACTACTGCATTTGTATATGGCTATTCTGCCTCTGACAGGAGAGAAACTTGTGTTCCATCACTTAAACAGTACTAATACCAGTATCAGTATCTGTCAGGATCAGCCTCAGAGTCTCGGAACTGATATATGGAACAGAAGTTTCCTCAAGTAAAGGAGGAGGCAAAGTAGACACCAAAACGTACTTGCAGATGAGTTTGGATATGAAGGTGGCCAAAACTCTTCTGTTCAGGTTTGTTTTACCTGGGTTAAAATAAAAATAAAGTTGATTTAAGACTACATTGGTGGTGTTATCACTACAGGAGATTACAATGGCAAGAAAACGTGTGTTTACATGGTGAGTGAAAGCAGTGAAGTATTTCAGATGTAATCCTGGAATACCAACCCAGCTGAGCTCAATATTAATTTTAAAATAACAGTCAAGGGATAATTGTATATAACCAGGCCATACAAGTAAATGAGGAGCCGGCTTATTTACAGAGACTATTCTGTTGGCAAGAGAGCAAGCATTACCAAAATGAAATGAACAGAGAACTCAGTGTCAATATTATACATAATTCAATAGCATCCCAATTACACAGCCCTTTTATGCTTTCTTGAGCTGCAGTGAGAGATGGAAGAGACTCTCCCATATCTGTGCTGTGACCTTTATAGCCTCTTACTCTCCTTCACCATGGCTGCTCCTCTCCCTTGCCAGCCTGTATTTACAGTAAAAATTAGAAGAATTTATAAATATCTTTCCTGGCTTTTTTTTTCTTCCATAAGACAGTCCAAATCTCCTGATGTAGGCCTGGTTTTTGCTTGCAAGGGGGGAAAAACCAGAAGTAAACGAGGGAAGTGCTTTTCTAAGGAGGCAAGGACTACATGACAGAACGTGGGTTAAAACTAAAGAGGCTTTGTTCTGTGTTCATACCACTAAATTATAATTATCCCACTACAGTAATAATCTCGGCAGCTAAAAATAACCTAACAAGGGTATATATGAAATCACTCAAAACTGCTCTTCCACTAGAGGGGATGCTGTGCCCTCTGTGGTTTTCTCTGCAGCTGGAAGATCCAAATTCCCAAGAGCAACACACCAGAACTGCAACTCAAAGCCCTGCGCGTGGTGAGAGAGAAGCTGCTGCCACAAAGACATCATTTTCAATTCAAAGGTTATTGTCACACTGAACAGTCTCAACCACAGAAAGCAAATCTTAATGGAAGTTTGTATTTATTTTTAATCAGACGTGTTTCTTGTGTGAGACATGCTCAACACGTTAAAACCATGGGTAAACAAACTCAGCTCACTTCTGCTCCTCCAAGCCCCACTGAGTGGGCACTTGTTTGAGCAGGGCCAAATACCTCCACAAGAGCCCAGAAAAGTCAAGGGAGAAGATACAAGCTACCAATCCCTCCCAGCAGGCACCAAAAAGCAGCTGTGCTATTTCAGTCTCAAAACCCTGAGCTACATTCCTTGAGCACCCTGAGTGTCTGACCCCTGCCTAAGAATATCTTCTTTCTGGGACAGGCAAGAAGAAGAGGCAGCCAAGCTGGGGAGAAGAAAGAAAGGGGAAGGTGAAGGGAACAGCAGCCACACAGGGAACAGAGGAAATGGGGCAGCCAACTAGTGCTTCACAAAAACAAGAGCATTAGAAAGAAAAAAAAAAAAAAAGATTCTCAGTGCTGGCCCCCAGGGCAGGTGGAGAAAACACAATGCTGCAGGGTTTCATGCAAAAGCCATCCCATGTGATGGAGGCAGCTCCTGCCATGCACCATGGAGGCTCCTGCCAGCCATCTGGTGGCCTGGAGGTGATGGGGATCCAGGGCTTTAGCAGGGAAAACTCAGGGATGGACCACTGCACACCTGAGACCAAGGTCCCTCTTCACACCCCAGCAGCTCTGCTGTTGACCACCATCAGCTTATTTTCAGCAGGTGGGAGACTGCAGGAACAAGCAGTTACCAGCCCACTGCCACTGTACTATTGTTTTATCTCAGAATATCCATTCATTTTCCTCTCTCTCTCTACCTTACAGCTTTCTGAAACTAGGGCACTGATCTGTCAGCTCTGCTACATTCAACAAGCAAGCCCCTCACAAAGTGCCTTTCCTGTGTAAGAGACACAAATGAAGTCTTCCTCCCCAGGCACTAGTTTGAAGGAGCAAATGCACCACCACCAGGACCTAAGCCCACCAGGAGATGCCAGGGCACAGCACTTGGCCTTTGCAGCTTCCTATCTCCAGAGTCTTCCTTCCACATGCAGGCAGCTTTGCACTAGAGTGAGCTCACAGTGATGGTCCTGGTGGCTGCACTGCTGTGAAAACTTCTGGGAGTTACCACACTGGAGAGCTCAGGGCAGTATCCAGGACTCTCAAATACAAGTGAGTTTCTTATTTGCCTCTGCTGGCAATTCAAGGAGCTGTGATGTGTCATTCAGCTGGGCTTCAAGACATTGCAACTGAAGGGATCTGTCTCAGCTTTCCGCTACATCTCCTCTTGGCTTTCACCATCTTCTCTGTAGGCAGTCACACTGGGAGCTCGGGAAGTTTCACCTAAGGAAGCCCTGAGAACTTGAGCCACCCTTTCCACAGAGGGAAGTCCTTCATCTGTTGCAGTGCCAGAAGGATGAAAGGATGTTTTCAGTAGTTCTTAGAGAATACAGGATGAGTGCTGAATGCAATATATTGCACAACACCAGAACCTGTACAATCACGTTCATTGAAGACATATTCAAGAGATTCACTGCTCATGTATACAGGGCTGTCTGAAATATTTTCAGTGAAGCAGAATGCCAAAGTATTATATTGCATTAAAGGGAAAACAATTGAAAACCTTATGTTGGAAAAAAAAAATACTGGTTTCAACAAAGTTTCTTGGGAATAACAGGGCAAAGTGGCTACAATCTGGTAGTTCTTGCAGCAACACAGATGTTCCATCATGTACACAAGCTCAGTTCTTTGTTCTGCTGGATCATCAAAATCATCCTGGATGAAGAGGTGCTACAAGCATAGCAGGAACTTAAATCCACTCTACTCCCCACCCCCTGCAAGCCCCCTTGATCCAGATGCCAAGAGGGGGCTCTGATGGTGAAAGGCAGGACAAGGCCAGAGAATATTGCCTTCCCTGACCTGTACCTCTGGAACCAGTAGCAAGAACAGGTACAGCCCTGAACACACCACCTACTTCAGGGCTTTCAGAGCCTCTGCTGACCAGGAACTTTGTGGACCTGGGAAACCAACTTCTGGAGGGAGAGAGGGATACCACTCTTTACTAACTGGTTCTTATTCTTCCACACAAGAAAGATGACCCTATGGACACACAGACTGAACAAACAAGACCTTAGTCTACAGTTCTTGAACAGAAATCTTGCGTACTTTCAGTTTTAAAGTCTTTGATGAGAAGAGACATAATGACTGCAAACCCATATATTGTGGATTGGGTCCATTTTGATTACTTCTCCTCTAACTGATCCAGCTTGACCAGTCTTGAAAGATCATACTGATTTGCTATACATATGATGAAACAGGGCTTTATCTTCAACCATAATTTATCAGGTACAATAGTACCTAATGCTCAAATGCTGAACTATCAAAAATAGAGCAAGCCAATGGTATGTTCTTATATTCCTGTAAATTGTATACTCCTGTGTCTGTGAATAGTGGGATGAAACTAACAACCCAAAGCCAGGATACCCAGCATGCACTAAGTGTGCACAGCCAATAATGATAGCAATAATCAGAGTTAAGTAATCTGTTTTATCACCTTTGACTATGATCTGGCATACCAAAGAATGCCAATATGTTACCTGCTATCTCCAGTAAAAGTAATTTCAAGTTTCCATGCACGTGTTGTGTATGCGAACGTCCATGTATCAAGGTGACATTCATTTTTTAAAAAAGAGACTGTGCTGCCTCATACTCATCCCTTTGTTTAAGGTTAGAAATGAATATTGTGCATTTGATAACTTATCTCTTTAAACTTGTTTCCCTTCATGGTTTTTTTAAGGTTTTTTTGTTTGCTTGCTTTTTTCCTGAGAAACAATATTAAAGGTAAGAGAGACAGAAATGCCTCAAAGGAAAAAACAACTCCAACTCTGGACAGATTTTCCAATCATTCTAATAATGCACTGAGGAAATTAAGACTGCCTTTCAACTGAATGGGGCTTTAGCCTACAGGAAGACTTTTGAGGAGAAATTGTGTTCACCACTGTTCAAGTTTCTGGAATAAAGCCATAGTAGAGATCTATTTCTCTCTCATTACCTCTGCAAACAGAAAAATGTAGAGTACAGTCTTGCTATAGCTGCTTTTCATTTTCATCATGGTTACATAAATAGATACAAGAAGCACAGTAATTCCCAGTTGTTTTTACAGCACACAGAAAAGCCAAACACATACACATAATTATATTAACTGTCTGGTGTAAGCCTTCCAATAATAGTAATAATAATTGTTAAAAAAAACCAAAAAAAAAAAATTTTAAATTAATGCACACCTTTAATAGACTAAGTTGATACATTTCTCAGGCACACAGGATCTGCTGGTTGCATGAAAGTTACATGCACAGAGCTGGAAGCCACCACATCCTTGTCTATTTTGCATTTCTTCTCAAGAATTCCCTGTATCTCAGAAAGCCCAGGAAGGTGAAAGCCAGTCCAACAGCACATAAAGTTATTCTGGCTGGTTTTTACCAGTAGAAAGAAAAAAAATTTAAAACTCCTCCATCCTATCTTTTGGGTAAAAATCAAACAGAAAGGTGGCTAAGGAGCAGCTTTAACTAGGGATTTGTAGTCTACACCAGCTCTTAAAAGTGGTGATTAATTGCTATGGCAACCAGGGCATCACACCACATGCACTTGGGCTGGGATACAGGGACTGCAGTGTGCCCTCTTACCCACACACGCATCTCAAAAGGGTAACGGGCTCCTCGAGGGGCCCCATTGTTTGGGTGCAATTAATCCCTTATAATAGACCCTCTTCACTGGGGATGGGGGACTCAGCCCATACTCCCCCTTCCTCTACAGGAAATCTTGTAACTGCGGTGCTGCTGTGGCTTTGGAGGGTGGCTGTGTGTAGCAGGAGAAGGAAGAAATGGGAAATGTTGGATGGGCAGGGAAAACAAAACTGGGAGTACCATCTATTTTGGGATCCAGGTAAAAATCCAACTCCAAAAACGAATGTACCGCTTTCTTCTTTGCTGCTATTGCATTTTCTTCACTCACTTGATGAGTCTTTCATAAAAACCAGATGCCCCTCCCTCTTTCAGTAGAACACCATCACTGCATTTATACAGTCAGTGTGTTTGTGCTACAGCCACATGCACAAACTTGCTCATTGCAACCCTCATGGCAATTTCTGTCTATGTGAAATCGGAGCAGAGATATAAACATTAGGAAGACTCCAAAGGCATAGAAACAGGTCCTTCCTCCCTCTGTGACAACATTACAGAAGGATACCAAGACACACAGACAAAACGAGATGGACATTTTTGCAGTGCTGCATCTCTCCATTCCCAACAACTGGGATTTGAATACTGGCAAAATTTACCAGGGAGCTTCTTCCCCGGCTGCCTGCCCACTCATTTTGACATCAAGCCACAAACTCCTGTATGTTGCCTTGTAGCACTGCTGAGGTTTTATTTGTTTTAATTTCTTAAAAATCAACAGGGCCTTTACTCCTACAAATAGAGACCATCCCAGTCTCTATGTGATGATTTGACTTGCCCATGGGACATGTGGGGATTACTCTTTGGTTTGGTTTTGTTTTCTTTTCCTATCAATCAGACACCAAACTGGATTGAATTTGTTTAGAAGCTGTTAAAGCTTTAAATGAGAGGGGCAATGAGGCAATACTAATGGTTTGAGTTTCCCCAGAATAAGACCAGCCCCAGTAAACAGTCTGAGTTGGTGTTGGCCAGTAATCTGGAAGACAGAAGGGAATCAAGAACCAGAGAAATTCCTGTACTAGGGCCTACACCAAAAAGAAAGGAAAACACCACAGCTGTCCATGGGCACACTTGCTGTCAATACTGTCACCAAAAAAATACTGGCATAGACACCCAGATTTGTAAGCAACGAGATATTCAGTTTTTCATAGGGACAGAAACTTAACTCGCTCTGACCTGAACAGCAAAAGTGAAACCTTGTAAAGTTTCACTTCAGGGATCAGGAAGGGGTCATCCATCACCTGGCACAAAAATAATTGGCCAAGAAACTTAAACACAACTTCATACGTGTTAAAAGCTGGATAAAGTACAATGTCTCAATTGTGGGTTTTTTTGGTTTTTTGTTTTTTTGTGGTTTTTTTGGTAAGAGAAAAAATCACAATGCAAAGAGGCTTCAGGCCCTGAACTAGAATTTCCATTATCATTTCCATCTTTTTTTTTTAACAGGGTAATGATAAAGAACTGTACAATGGGAGATGTTTTCTGTCTGGATTCGTTAATCCCTGATTTGCCTTCAGGAACAGCATATAACTACGCCATTTCATGCTTGTTGTCTTCTACAACGCATTTTCCTCCTTACTTCCATCTGTGGTTTTGGTCCTCCAAATTCAGCTTTACACGCTGCAGGTGAGAAGGTCTTGTGAAGCAACACAAATGGTTTGAGCAGTCCCTTTCAAGTACAGTACTGACCCATCACAGCATCACAACATACCCAGAGGACACAGGGTTGGTTCAAGAAGCAGGACTAACACGTGATCTCTCCCAGAAAACCGTCTCTATATCAGTGCAACCTGCCTATCCAGAAGTAGCTCTGGTGAGACTAATACCAAAGTGACCAAATCAGTGGATGCTTTGCACTTAAGAAATTCTTTCTGTAACTGAAGCCATGGGATTGCTGATCAGAGCACTCCCTCAAAGGCACTGCTTTTAGGGAAAAAAGTCCATGGGTGCTGGCTCGAGGGAGAAACAGAAAAGAGGCTAGGGAATGGTAATAAGCCTCCAAGGTCACACCACCCAAATAAAAACAGCTTTTCACAGTGCACCATGTACAGGAAGACTGTAACACAGAGCATGCCATCACAGAAAACGGAACAAACCAGTTCAGCAGCCATTCATCAATTGCTATTTTTCCTAATCAGCAGCAACAGAGAAACTCCTGCATACCTTGCAGGGAGGCAGAGCTGACTCATACAGCCCTCAGCAGCACGACCAGACACTATATATAATGATTTTAGACCTGCTAAACATGCACCTCTATTTTAGTTATTCCAAAAAAACCAAAACAAAACAGTATCAGGGATAAGGCTCCCATTCCATCTTCCAGCAACACAGAAACACAAAGCACACTTATTTCAGGGCCTTACACAAACACCCATCCTCACCAAACTCAGGCCTGGTGATAAATAAAGTATAACAAGAAGCATCATTATTCAGTTAGGGATGCATCATACCATCACCTGCAACACCACAAAGGAATTACTTACAGCTTTAATAACACATATTTTTCCCCCAGCTCCATCCAGATTCACACTGCCAGCTGTCTGGCTACCTTCCTTTTGCTCTCTGGGTACAAACACATCATTTCACCCCTATCTGAGTATGGAATTGGCTACAGCTGACTGCATAGCAACTGTTGATACCCACCAGGTCTCACCTGTGATCATCACCACTCTCCTCAGGAACCTCAGCACTGAGGTTTATTATAAATGAAAAGGCAGGATGGCCTGGGCAGCACAAAACTAAGGACTCTGGCAATAAGTAGTTAGCTCAGGTGTGATATTACACTACCAATAAGCCAAATAAAACTAAATACTTTCCCTTCCTTCTTTTCGGTTTCTTGCAGCTCCTGTATCAGTTTTCCCTGTATCTTCTGCCCATAGTCTTCCTTCACAGGCAGGAAGCCTGTGCCTCACCTTTCATCAAACCAGACACTAATCAAAAATTAGGTAGACCAAGCAACAACCTTTTTTAGCCAGGTCAACTCTCTGCTATTTTAGTGAGCTGACTGTGAGATGTGACAGGAATCAGATCCTTCATAGCAAAAGCAGAAGGAGCAATACTACCAGGAGCAGGGAAGAGAAAGAAGTGAAAGCTCTTTTTGGCAGTTTGTGAAAGTGGTTTCAAAACAAATTCATTCCTCAGCTTTAGCTCACATTTAACTTACCCACCCTATGAAATGTCTGAGGGCAAAACTTCACACCTGGTAGCTCAAAACCCTCTCTCTGCAACTTTGAGGTATTTGTTCAGCATTAGCTGATTAGGAAAGGGTTTCCTCCCATCACCACCACCTGGGGGTTTTTTTTTGCAGTCTCCTAGCAAACCAAATCAATACACATGCATGCATCTCTATTGTTGACATGAATGTCATGTATTCAGACTACAGGTATCACAAGCTATTGTGTCAAATTGCAAATCTCTGTGCAAATCTCAGAAATTATTACAGGCTCCCCATGTCTCTAGCTCCTTCCTCCTGTCCAGCAAAGTTTCACTCACAGTGATGTAAGCTTCAGTCAGGATCAGCAGCTCTTCACCAGATGATCTCTCTTATGTTGCCATACATGCATCTCCAGTGAAATAAGTGTTAACATGTCTTAGGAGGCAGGAAAGAAGGTTAGCTCACTAACACAACCTCAAAACCCTGTGGTAGGAACATCTTCTGTGTTTGGGTAATATGGTTTGTGGCAGCATCTCCATATCAGAAGAGCTTCAGCAGCCCTAGCCCTACTTTCTCTCCAGATACTTGTTGTAACCCCTGTACCAGCCTCTTTACTGCACTAGTCCATGTGTTTGTAGTCACATGATAAACTACACTTTTTTTTCAATTCTTTTTTCCCATCTGGATCAAGCCACCAACCTGCCTCTCCATGCTCCACCAGCACAAAGAAGTGGGAAGAGGCTGGGGATAGGAACAAGTAGCTGGGAGTGAAGCAAGGAGTAATTCCTCCCACCTGTCAGAGCCCCCCTTCGCAGCCCCAGCCTCATCCAACACCACTTTCATTGCCAGACCACTGAAGGTCCCCTGGGAAACCTCCCCTTGTATTCTGACAGTGGGTACCTCAGGAAAACCTTTGAGAATATGCCACCCCCACATCCTAAAGCCCACACGTCCTGTTTACATTAGTCATTTTGTTTCCTGGCAAATGTCTGCCCATAAAGTTTAAGAGAAGCACTGTAATAACTGCAAGCCAGATGCTTCTGAGTACTACACTGTATTTTATAGCATTGTATAGTATTTGCAAGCATTAACTAATCAACAGCTCTTACAGGTAGTTAAGTTTAATTATCCCCATTTTACAGGTGCTGAATTAGACCCAGGGAGGTTGAGAGATTTGCCCAAGGCCAAAAAACCAATTGGTGTCCAATCCTGGACTGTAAATCAGGAGCCACTCTATGTAACTTCTTCCCGAGCCTCTCATTGCAGCAGTACGTGAGTTCCCTTAATCCAGGGATGCAATACAAGCTTCTCCTGAAAACAAAACAAGCAAGACCTCACTCCTACCTGCCCTTCATTGCAACAGGTTGGCCAGGCTGCCTTTTGTCCACCAGCTCTCCTATAACTTAGTTAAGCACAGTCAACATGACACAAAACATCACACATTGGCTTTGGTCTCAAGCTCCACAACTGAACCACAAGCAGGCAGTATTCACAGGGCATTTCCCCATCTTTCAAACTCTGATGCCTACTTCTGTATCCCGCATATATAATGGCATTGGGGGAGGTTTTTTTTCCCCTCAGTTTCCCTTTATCAGGTGACTGATCTTTTTTGTGCTGTTTGTTTATCAGGCTTGAGCTTTTTATACCCAGCAACTGCAGTGGTACATAAGCATCATCTACAGTAGCAAGAGTAAGTCCAGACAACAACAACAACAACAAAAACAACAACAACAACAAAAACAAACAAACAAAAAAACCAAACAAAAAAAACAAACAAAAAAGGTGAGATTAGCGGTGTACTGAGTGGATATAGCAACTTTTACCAGAAAACAACAAAGAAAGGCTGGCTGGAAAGGAGGTAGTTTTATGGAACTTCACTTTATGGACCACTGAATGAACCATTATCTGTGTGCACTTTCTCCTGAGAAATGTGTGCTGAGCTGCTTTGGACTGGGTTTAAAGGCTGGGCTGAGGTCAACTGGTCTCCGTAATCCTCTTTCAGAGAGTTACAGCTTACTTCTGGTCCATCCAAAGGAAGGAAGGGTGGTATCTCCAGGCACCACTGGTGCTGTGTTGGGAACAGAAATGCCTGTGTTGGGACTGCGGGAACACTGATCACTACTGTCAGTGCTTAGTACCAGTCTTGAGCTGGCATCATGGGACAGAGGTAAAGAATTAGCTTTCTCCACCCACACTTGCTCGGCCCCCACCTCCTCCATTTCCTACCACAAGCCTTCAGCAGGTCCCATCTGATCCTCATGCTCTGGAAGGAAATGAACAAGCTCTACATCATTACCCATTCCAGCTGGTCTTTGCTACCGCTCCTCAGATGAGCACCACTGCTTCTGAGAGAGAAACTCATGCATGGTCACTGGCCAAAGAAAACCATGCAAATATATTCTACTTGGCAGAGAATTTAAGCTGCAAGTTACATTTGTACCTTTGTTCCCACTCCTGCTTTGGGTCTGCCACACAGAACAGCAGCCAAAATGCATCTCCAAGGTTGGGACTGGTCTCAGAGCCCTTGTCTTGCAAACACTTAAGTTGAATTCGGTAGGGTCATGACTGATTTGGTGCTTTGATGCATGGCATTTCACTGGAATAATCATACAGAAATAATCATTAAAGGACAAAGAAGAAAGACAAATTTTAAGTTGTTGGAGTGTATGCCTCAAAATATATTGCAGCTAAATACACTTCAGTGTAAGAGAATTTTGGATGTTAGCAAGACCATTCATAAATGAGAAAAGAAATTGGTATTGATTCTGTGGATTCATATCTCAATACATTTATAGGCTGTAAAAGTGTAGGAATAAATCTTATCAATTAATCTAGTTGAGTAATAATAAGTTCTATTAACACAGTAATACCTGCCAAATCAATATGTATGAACAATTTCAGACATCACATTTCACAGATATTCTACTATGAGTTAGAATGTGCTAGATTTTATTTATTTATAATGGGACATTAAATTTGGTTAACTTTTATAGTTCATTTTAAAAGGTCTCTCACACACACAGAGACACAGAGTCCTTTTTTCAAATTAATTATTAGGGAAATATTTGCTATTTTAAACTCAAGTAAGCTCTTCAGAGCAGGAGAAACTCTGAATACCAGAGATTTTGCTTGATTAATATAGATCCAAGATAATTGTTCCACTTCTGGTAACACTCCAGCCGCCGCATGGCACTGCATCTCACCATGACCACTCTCCCTTATCCCACCAGTGCTCTTCTGCTACTGAATGATTGTTTCAATAAGATGTCACCTTTTTGTTTAAATGAGAGGAAACTTCAAATTTTCCTTTTCAATACCAGTAAGGAGTGCCTTCATATATGTATGGAAACCATCATACCATCTTGCCCTTGTGCTTCTGTATTAAGCCTTCCAAATGTCCTAGACTATATTAATATCTTCAAAGACATGATCCCCCACCCCATTGCCACCACAAAGTATATCCAGAAAAACCCTGAAATAGACTGTCAGATTAGCTGGCAAGAACTAAATAAAAAAAAAGGAAGCTTTGGTAGAGCTTCTTTCTGTTGCCTGAAGAGGAGGCAACAGAGTAAGGTCTCCAGGGCTACGCACAGTTGTTGTCCTCTCTGGGATGAGATGGATGGCATTTCTGTAAACAATAATCTCTAAAATCCAGAAAATAGTCATTTTTGTACAACACATCCCCCTCAGCAAACCAGACACCCAACAGCAGGGGTCAAGCATCCAAAATCTGACTGGAAGTTACCTGTGCACATCAGGTAGGTCATACAGGAAAAGGACGTGCTTCAGTCTGACACAAATTTGGGTGCCCACCTACTTTTTCCCCACCACATCAGACAAAACTTGGAAACTTTCTGCCAGATGGTACTTAATCCTCATATCCAGCCTGATGAAGACTGTATCTGCAGTATTAAAGGTTTTTTTCCTTCAAGTATCAAATCCCACAACCATTAAAATATTTTCAGCTCCCTGCTCAATTCTTCCTAACCCACTTGCTATTTGCTGTCCTTCCTCACTTTTGATCCACCCAGGATAGTCCCTACAGACCTCAATATACTGGCAGCAGGGAGTTTTAAGAAACATAATCAAAAGCATTTCATGTCTCTAGCAGCAGCAGAGAGAGAAAAGGGAAGGAGCAACAGGAAAGAGGCACTTGCTCAGTTTCAGTATAACTATCAATTTCTAGTAAGAAGAGATTTCAGAAGGCAAAGGGCCCAAATCAGGCTCCAGAAGCCACTGAAAATGCTGAGATATTAAATGCCATAAAATATCTGGGCTTAGAAGAATCACAAGGTAATCAATTTAATTTTATTACATATTTTCCAGCATTTGTCTCACCATCAGACGGGGAGAAAAAGCAAAGAGCCATGCAGAAGAATATTGCACCCTGGGATAGGCACAAACATGGGAGTAGACAACTTAAAAGATCCAAATTTTGGTAAAGCCCAGAAAGCATAGGACAGGGTACAGCTTAAGCCCTACGGAGTGTTAGGCTCCTGCCTGTCATTGATTCCCTCCAGAACTTGTCTGTCTGCGATGCAGTCTTGAAGTTACTCTCGGCATTAAACGTCTATCTCCACTCTTTAAAAAGAAGCAGAGAGAAGTCCTTGTAGCCACCACTCTCATTCAGCCCACTCCTCTCAAGCTCCCCCTTTGCCTGAAAGGGTCTGAGCCAAGGCTACATTAAGGATTAGCATTTTAGTTTTTAGGCTAGAGAGATCCAGGAGTGAAGCTCTGTCTCTTTGGCGTGGCTGATGAAGAGACACCAGAGCAGGGACAGATTCTGATATCTCCTTCCCACACTGCCAGTGGATTCCTCTCCCCTTCTCTACATCACCAACTGAGGAAAAAAAAATAGTCCCCTCTTAACTAATCTTCCATTTCTACCAACAGAAACCAAAAAAGGTCACATCAAAACACTTGCCATATAGACAAAGTAATGAGAATGAATGTGGCACAGAAAATGGCACCATTTCAAAATCAATGGAGCCTGGAAAAACATTTTAGAGCAGGATTCTGGACAAAAGTGAACAGTTTATTTGACAGAGATGGCTAAGTAAACTTAGTGGCCATCACTATAAAGGTTTCAAATTTTGATTTTGTTCCATCACCAGCTAATACTGACTTAAAGGTTGCAATTAGCACTTGGGCTTGGAAGGTAATATTTATGGTCTTGCTAAAGAACATAAACTACCTCATTATTAGAAATGCAGCAGTCTTTTCAAGCATATTGTGCTTTTGTGAATTAACATCTTGAAGCCTGAAATACTCATAGGGAAATCCGCTGAGCAAAAAAGCATTTTCTGGTTTCAAACTTCTAAGGTTCAAAAGTTCTCCTATTTTGCATTAGGACAAAACCAAGACCTTTTGAGGTTCTTCATCCCTCAGAGTCCCTTCTGAGGTTTCTCATCCCTAACAATCCATGTGTTCACAGCACCCCTCAGGGATGCAGCAAAGTTAAGCCTGGTGTCCTACGTAAGTACTCCCATCATCAGACTGCCACGAAGTCTTACTCACTCTCTAAAAAAATCTAGTCTGGACATAAGAAACCTTGCTGAGAAATCACAAACTTCTTGCCAAGGTTTTGACTCATCTACATTTTCTGGCAGGAAAAAAAAAAGTATAGCAGGAGAGAAGATTCACCACCCAGCTCTTTGGTTCCTACATGCTGCCACACAGGTCAGACCTATCTGAAGACAGTCTCCTAGATCACTAAAGGAAAAGGCATTTTAAGAAAGCAAGTGAACACCACACCAATGGAAAACTGAATTTAAGGGCCAAAATGACTGTGTGGGCTATAAAGGGAAGTTTGGCTTAGTAAGTACCAATGATTTTTTACAGTGGCACCTACATGGCATCATCTATGGACCAACCTTGCTGGTGAGACTGAGGGTCATCCAATGCCATCTATGAAATTACCAGGGTAACACCCTATACCATGGCATTTCCCAAAAAGAAAGCATGCTCCTGCAGAGGTACAGCATAGCACTGCTGCACAGCTGTTCACATGAAGCATGTCCAGCTGGGGGAGATGCTCCCTCCTCCATCTCTTCCTCTTCAGTTCCAGTAGTAATGAGGAGAATGTGATGCGTGGGAGTCAAACTCACTACCTTAATCATTTGGTGTCTCTGAGAAAAATGACTGAGAATAGCTGTTGAAGAAATGCTTCCTTAAATCATGAGAGAAATAAAGTCAGAGAAAGGTGAAAGACAAGCTTCAAAACCAGCGTGTTTTCAGTAAAAACCCCAGAGAGACAGATGACAGACATAAATAAGCAGAGGCAGGTAGATTGGGCGATTCACAACATGAATTTCACAATCATCAATGCTTACACACTTTACAGTAATAGCAATTTATGAGTCTACATACAGCTGTTCTTGCAACAGGTGATTACAGCTGAGTTCAAGCTCAGATCACAAGCCTTTAAACATAGGTTTTCTGCTGTTGTTGTTGAGTTTGGAGGGCAATTTTTTGTATTTTTTAATGGTTGAGCTTCTTAAGTAAATTCTTTTTCTTAGGCTTTCCTAGTAATTAGGACTAATCAGTATTCAGGTTCTGATCTGTAAGGCTATATGCTGACTTAGAGGAAGGGAACACCTCACTAATAGCCCCTGTGTTTCCCTCTGCCTGCAGAAACAACTGAGATAAGGACAGAGACTCCAGCCATCTCTGAAGAGACAGAGCCACAAAGAGCCCTTCTGATCGCTGCTGGCATCTGGCCTTCCCCTCATTAGCACATTAAAGCTGCTCTGTCCATTCCATAAGAGCCACTCTGTCCATTCCTCCAGCTTTCTCTATGCAGCCATTTACAGTGCTGCTCCTTTGAAACACTTCCAGTTCAAGAGGCAGCAACCCCTTCCCAAAGCCCATGGCACAGCCCATGTCAAAAATTCCCACTTACAGAGAGGTACCCATCAAGAACCAGCCTTCTGTGTGGCACAGGTAGACAGAAGACACCCACAAACACCACATGCCAAGTCACCCCTCCAAGGGAAAATCTTTTCCCAATGAGTGTGTGGGCTGTCAGCTTTTGATTCCAGTGCATTTACTGTATCAAATCACTCTGCTCCAAACAATTCCTATTGCAGAACAGGACTAGCGAGGCTCGTGTCTCCTAAGGTGCAAATTTTCAGGAGCAAAGTGAGGCAAGAGGAACACAGCTTTCTGACACTGGCTTGGAAACCACTGTTTCTGTTTGGAAATGTTAGGAAGCCACGCTCAGACATTTTGACACCATATGCAGACAGACTCTCACTACCTGCTAGAGCATCAACATGGAAGCTTTGTGTTCTTTATCTCACCTTCACTCCTAAATGAATGCATTTTAAGGGTGCTGTGGCATGGCAGTAAGTGTGCATTCACAGAAATGACTTGTTTGGAGGGGAAGGGCATCTTTTTCCTCTTGTTTTATAAGCATTTTCCTAATGCATTCAAATATTGGGAATGTAGCTAATTCATGGAGGTCACTTACTTTCAAAATGGGAACAACCAATAAACTAATGTGAAAAGGAAAAACTGGGCAGTTTTTATTAGTTGATTTCTATATTCTCTGCCAAGATTCTTTCCTGCAGACAGATATGACCTTACCACTTCCCCAGACAAAAAGGTACTAATAGGTACAAGAAAGCCAACCTAGTTGCTTTATCTATGCTCTGGACTGATTTTCTTGGACTTATTTTATAATGGTATAAATATTTTTACCTAAAAGGAGAATTACAGCTATGTGAATTGGGCTCAGACTCATTTTTTTCCACAGTCACTGTTATTCTGTGTGGACTTGGAGAAGCTATTTGCACTTTTTAAGAATAAAAATCCCAAAGGAAGCCAATACTTTTGTTTTGAAGAAGAAAGCAAAGCAAATGAAGGTTATGAATAGTTGCTTCTTTTTTCTTTTTTTTTCCTTTTTTTTTCCTTTTTTTTTATTCTGAAAATGATACCTTTCATATCTTTGATTCTTGACTTGCTTTTCATTAAAGAAAAATGCCATAAATTATTTGGCTTGTTTGCCTCTCTGATCAGTGAACTGAAAGACTTTATTGCTTTGGGGCAATGAAATGTGTTGCCTCAATTTCATGATTATTCAGTTTCAGGTTCTTTTTCATACATAAACTCTCTCTGTCAGCTTTAATATGTGGATACATGTTATTAGGAAAAAAAATTGTTGGGTTATAGCTTTCGATACTTGCAGTGCTGTTTCAACAGCTCTCATCTTTGAAGAGTTAGGAGGCTTGACACACAGTTTAAGTTCAAAGTTAGTCAGCTAGTGGGCCAAATTGTTCCTCAGCTCCATTATCAAGGATGAAGTGGGACTGTAACATACTGAAAAGGACTAAGTTTTACTCAGACTGTACCTACCAACCAGGCATTCTGATGAGAAGAATCCAAAGTGGTTTTCTTCATATGATTTTGTTCAATAAAATACTGCCTAGCTTAATGAATTGTTAGAAACATTTTTTTTTCTTCCTTTTCCTAAAAAAGGTAGTGGTAACTACACAATACCCTGGCTTTATGGACAAGCCTAAAATTTATCTGAGAAAGTGAATTAGTGGGCAAAGAAGTAGAAAGATAGAGAGACTCACATTGCTCCAGAGAAAGCTTTCACAATTCACTAGTGCAGAAAACATAGCTACAAAGCTATTTAAAAGATGGCATGGGACTGAGTGCTTGAAATTACTCTTATTCCATTTTCTGATATCAAATCGAGTATGTCTCTAATATTTTGACACAATTTTTAGGAAACTTCTAAAAAATATGAAGTGCCACTTAGCAACAGAGAAGCAAGAAAAAAGCACATGAAGCCATCCTTGAAACAGCACAATAAGGAATGGCTAGATTTTATAGCTACTATTCCTTGAGAAAGTAATAAAGATAGACGTGAGTAAATCCAGAAAAATGTATCTGCTGTCCAGCTTTCTAAAAGTCCTCATCAAGGAAAGCAATACAACAGCAGAGCCTCAGACGTTACTCTGGAGATCTGAGATCTGAGTTCATGGACATAGCTGTAGTGGAACAAAGCAATCAGACGCCTCTGATTACCGAGAAGTGGGTGTGAGCCGGTATCAAATCCACCTGTGCCCAATTAGGGCAGGCCCCCTATTGAGGCTCTCGTGGCGCAGCTGGTTAAGACCCAGTACTGCAATGCCGAAAGCCCCAGGTTCGAGACTCCACAGAGAGCCTCACCTTGGAGGCGATGAGCACTACTGGCGCAATAAAGGTAATACAGTGCTTAAGAGTGAGCTAGTCTGTGGCTGTGAGTTTCACCTTTTATTGGCCCCCTGGTCTTGCACATGCTCAATAGGGGGCCTGCCCTGATTGGGCACAGGTGGATTTGATACCGGCTCACACCCACTTCTCGGTAATCAGAGGCGTCTGACTGCTTTGTTCCACTACACATAGCAATGGTATTTTTTGTTTCCTAGAATATTCTCATTTACTTAGGTAAACTAACTCCATCATAGTATCTAAAGATACCCATTTTCATTGCAGAAACTTCACTTTCCCTCCTCGCACTGGTGTCTAGGATTATGGAATTAATGCCCATATATAACCAGGTACCTCATTTGCTGGCTCTCATTAAGATAAATAATTTGCAAGATTCCCCATAAGAGATCATTTAACAACCTGTTCTACTGTGTTTCCACAGTGTTTATTCTTGACCATTTCCTCTAAGGAGGAAATAATCAGCCTTCTCCTGAGATTGATCAGTAATCAAAAGGCTTCAGGGGACACAGACAACACAGTTTTACAGGTAATTCTCTGCTCTTAACTTCTCGTGTCATCCAGGGAATGCAAGGAAGGGAGACAAGCCACTACTGTCTGCTGGGATAGAGTCAGAAAGTTCAAAGCCACCAACAGGTATCTCTGAAATAGGCAGGCAGCACAGTGAAGACACAGAGAACTATAGAGCTCCAAACCACAGGATTTTCTCCTTTTTTTCTTGCTTCCTGCTATAGGTGGGAGGCAATATGGAGCAGGTGAATCACTGATTATTAAGTGGTCCTTTACAGCAGACAAGAGTTGGTGGAGTCCAATTTTGTCTTTGCAGAGGCTGTGGGGAAGCAAGCAAGCAATTAAGCAGCCAACATTATTCTTTCTCTTCCCTGTAATATAGCAGAGCAGGGTCAGCCAGGGACAATTGCTGAGCAAATGTCAGCAAGAAGGTACCAGGCAGGGCACTGCATCTGGGATTCACGGACCATGGGCGTGAGTCACAGGTCCAGGAACATATTTGCAGTATGTAATCATCATGACATTTCCCCTTAATGCAACAGCAATTCAAAGCCATCCTCTATGAACTTCAAGGAAAACAGGAAGTTTGTTCCTGTTGCACCAGGTCCTGTTCACCCATCATTTGCAGCTCAAAATTTATATCTAAACTGTTCCACTAAATCCCACAATTTCACTGAGCATCCTCAGTCCTCCAAGATTCTGATCCCTTAGTTTTATGCTTTAGTTTGGTTTTCTGATATGGCCAAACTTTTCACAGTGTGGTGTTTGTATCAATCACTGAAACAGATTTTTACGGTCAGCCAGATCTGCTTCCAATATTCTCTGAAATACCCTGGAAAGTGGTTGTTCCAGTGTTTCCCTGTTACCTCAGGATCTACTGAGTGGACAGGGAGGAGAGGCTGGAAGGTGAAATTAATGAAAATAAATGTTCATAGCTTGAACATAGCTTCAAAGCAATTTTAAGAGGAGACTTTAAAAGCAGATCAGGAATCACCAAGTGCCTGGGTGACCAAACAACTACATATAAAATAAGAGGAAAATTAAGTTCAGTTTGTGGCAGTATCTATCCCCATTCTCCTGCTGTCTCATTTCTAATCATGCAAGAGTCTCTTCCCTCCCTGGATAGAGACTTCTTAGTAGGACCTGTTGAAACAGGACAAGGGGTAGTGATTTTAAACTAAATGAAGGTAGATTCAGACTAGACATAAGGAAGATTTTTTTATTTTCATAATGAGGAAATACTGGAACATTTTACCCAGAGAGGTGGTAGATGCTCCATCCATGGAAATTCTCAAGGCCAGGTTGGTCAGGGCTCTGAGCAACCTCATCCAGCTGAAGATGTCCCTGTGCACTGCAGGAGAGTTGGACTGCATGACCTTCAAGGTCGCTTTAACCCAACCCATTCTTTGACTCTAGCAGCTACAAACAGGTTTCTGGTAACCCCAGCTGTTGTCAAGCTTCTCGTTTTGCTTGTCTGCCTAAGGAGCTCACACTTTGTCTAGCAGAAAGCAGAAGCACATGAGCTCAACTCAATGAGTCAATCCGAAACGCTTCACAAAGGTGTCTCAAAGCAAATTATGCACACACAAGTCACAGTCAGCAGGGAGAAAGTGCTACCTTTTTCCAGTAGAAAAACATCAACTGAAGAAGCCAATGCTTGTTTTGTTCTGGGTTCCTGCTTCTTAGGGATATGGCACACATAGTTCTTCCTTTCCCTTACATATTTGCATCCTATTGTTTCCACAGGAGATGAAAACATAAACATTGTGTCAGGATTCATTTCACTGTATCAACAGAAATACTGCATGAAAGCCATGAGGTTAGACAGGCTGAGTCCTTAGTTCCCATGTAAATTTGAAGGAAACCTAACTAAGGCAAAATTTCCTTTGATACAGACTTGACTTTGAGATGGTCTAAGTAGTCTCTTACACAAAGTAAAGGCTGACTTAAAATGACAAGTCTTTTCTCTCTCCATAAATCATAAATTTGGGTGATTCGTTTCATATTTGAAAAGTAAAAAAGAACATGTTTCTATGTTTGCATGCTTCTGATCATTAGGGTGCTCCTCTGGTTGATGGGGGGTCTTGTTTCTAGATTCAAGTTGTGTAACAGAACAGAGACTTGAACTTTGTTGATAAAAGCCAATTTCTAACCTTCTCTCTCTTAAAAAAAAAAAATAGATATCCTCATTTCAAGCATATACCTTGAAACAAATATTGATTTGACTCTATCTATGGCTAGGAGTCATAAATATGCATAAGCATAGCAGCTTGCTGACCAACATGAAATAATCCAGCACCTCCTAGCCAGGAAGACTGTGGTAAATTTGATGGCTGTCCAAAAATCACTATTACCACCCTTGAACAGGAGCACCTATTGCTTCTGTGTCTAATACCCTAACCACATTTTTATACACCTCTTGCTGCCCCTGAGAAAACTTCTTTTCTGTCTTATCTCAGGACTGACACACATCTCAGGATGACCTAGCAGAAGAATAGGATTCTTCAAGCATGGGACACCTAAGATGACACAGACCATTGGGTTATGGAACGGGAGTGAATGATACTATACTGAGAGTTTCAAATGTGCATGTTCAAGAAAATATGTAATTGAGTTCAAGCTGAAGCAGCTAGCAGCTCTTACTTAACTTCTTTTCAGTTCTTCTCATTCTTGAATAACAAAGAATAAATATCTCCTTCCTTACTAATGCTTGTGTCCTCCTAGAACGGTAATAGTTCATTAACTGTATATAATAGCAACGATCTGTAAGCAATCAAATCATCATGCCTTGGCTTCGCAAATGAAGATTTAAGAAGCAATCAAATACCTTCAGGTTATTTGTAACAAAGACAGTAAGAATGGTAATTTCCTAACATTTAAAGTCAACGAGCATCATCTTCAAAACTGGTATATCCAGACAGAAAAACTGATGGTTTTCCCTGTAGCTCATCGATATATCACGTACCCCAAAATAAAGTGGGGACAATGAGGATGACACCAGTATGCACCACCCCACGGCTGCTCGTAACGCTGCAACTGCTCTATTCAGCACGCCAAAAAAGTCACTGGGCAGAAGTGATTGCTTCAGCTGCCTTTTCAGACAGGAGCTTGGAAGCTCCTTCTGGAGAAGTGCAGCCAGTTAGGCTCTGGATAGACAGACTCTGTTTTGTCATTAAAACCTCAACCCTTACCAAATGCAGTGAAGAAGAAGCAACTGGCAAAGGTGAGAGTGTGAAGTATTTAAGAGACATGTTTCTAGTGATTTCTTGTGCGTTCGGTGCAGTAATTTACCCCTTATACCCAGCAGTTTTCCTGTCTTCGTACTGAAATTTCTGACCCACATGCACCGGCGAACCCACCGGCCAGCGTCTCACCAGCATCCCGCTCCTGAAGGCGGAATATGCTTCTCTTCTCCCGGACCACGCCAGCTGGTCGGAAACCAGGCAAAAATCTCACATGGGGCCACCTGGCACCCCGGAGCACCGGGACACACACCTCCCACCCCAACACACACCCCCTTTCCCCGCCGCTCTCTCTCGCCCGGCGCCCTCGCTCCAACTTCCCCGGCGGCGCCGCCACCACCGGCTGAGCTGCGGCAGTGGGGACACCGGATCTCTCCTCCTCCCTGCCGGCCCCTGTCTGTCCGAGAAAGCCGAGAGGCGTGGGGACTTGGCTGCGGGGGTGTGCCCGCGGTCAGGGCAGGTGCCAACAGCACCGGCCACGGCGAGGAGGGAGCGGGCCGGAGCCGCGCCTCACGCCGCCGCTTCAGAGGTAACAATGAGGCACGGGAGGCTCCACGGCTTCGGCGGGGAAAGGCGCTGCCAGCCCAGCCCACCCCAGCCGCCGGAGCCTTCGCTCCCCTCCGCTCCACCCCGCCGAGGGGGCCGGGCCGGGGTTCCCCCGACGGCCGCCTCCGGGGACCTGCGTGCCCCAGGGGCGACGCTGGCGGGGCGGGGAGCCGTGCGGTGCCGCGCCGTGCCGTGCCGCCGGAGCCCCGGTCCATCCCCCGGCCTCACCTGTTCAGCACTTTCTTGATCCTCTGGCGCACGCTGGAGGAGGGCGCGGAGATGCCGCTCCTGCCACCGCCGCTGCCGCCCTCCGCCGGCAGGTTCTCGATGGTGGCCACGACATGGCTGGGCTGCGGCGGGTGGTGCGGCGGCGGCGGCGGCTGCGGCGGCGGGGGGTGACGGTGGTGGCGGTGGTGCTCGGGGGAGAGCATCGCGGCGGGGCTACGCCTCAACGGAGAGCGGGGCTCATCCCGGCGGAGGCTGCTGCTGATGCTGCTCCTGCCTCTGCCGCCGGCGCTGGCTTCCTCGGCTTCCGGGCAAGCGCCAGACCCTCGCCCCGCTCCTCCCTCACTGGGCTGCCATGCAGCGAGGGGCGGGCTGCCGCCGCCAGCGAGTGCCGCTCACGGTCGACGAAGTGGCAGCAGTCGGGCGACCCTCCTCCTCCTCCTCCTTCTTCTTCTCCTCCTCCTCCTCCTCCTCCACACACACACCCCCCGCGCCCAACTGGTGCCTCCTCCACGCACACACCGCAGCAGCCTTCCGATCCCCTTTTGTTCCACCACCCCCAAGACAGACACACGTCCCTCCGCAACTCCCCGCCCCACCACACGGCTGCCGGCTCGGCCCGGCCCGTCGCGGTGGTGGCAACGGAGCCCCCTCAGAACCCTCTGTGTGGCGGATCCCGCCCCTGCGCGCCGCGGTGCCGCCGGGTGAGAGCAGCGGAGGCCGCCAGGGGGCGGTGGCGGCAGAGGCAGCGCCCCCGTCTGTCCGTCCGTCTGTCCCTCTCTCCCTCTGTCCCTCTCTCCCGCTGTCTGTCCCTCTGTCTGTCCCTCTGTCCTCTCATATTTCACGCTCTCCCGGGGGACGATCGCGGGCCCCCCCCTCGATCGCCCCCCGGAAAAGTGTGGAGTTTCCCACACACACACACAGGCTGGTTCCCCTTCGATGGAAGTGGAAGGAGGTGTCAAGAAAAACCGTACCAAGACGTGCACACCAGTCTCCATGTAGATGGACTTACAACCCTGTCCTAGACTGCATTGAAAGAAGTGTGGTCAGCAGGACAAGGGAGGTGATGCTCCTCTTCTACTCCAGTCTCATGAGGCTCCCACCTGGAGTACTGTGTCCGGTTCTGGAACTCCAAACGCAAGAAGGGCGTGGAGATCTTGCAGTGAGTCCAGAGGAGGGCCACAAAGATGACCAGAGGGCTGGAGCACCTCTCCCATGAGAACAGGATGAGGTCTTCCAGTACCTGAAGGGGGATGCCAATTGCTGTGAAGTTCAGCGTTTACATTTTTCATAGGGACAGTGCACTTAAAGTTCATTCCTGGGTAAGGCTTGCTATAGGCTTCTGTGGTTGTCTCTTTCAGGAACAGGGAAGCTCTTAAAAGAAATTGAATGACTGTGGGTTTAGTCGTTTTATTCTTAAGAGTAAGGTATTTCATTTGAAAAAATTGATTAGGCTCAAAGGAAGTAAAATGTATATATATACCTTTTAAGTCAATCATTTCTCTCTGAAATGTACTGCCTAACAATTTTGCAAAGCCCTGTAAGTGAAATAAACTTGAAATTTCATCTTTTCCATTCTTTTGTCTCCTTACATATTTTTATCAAAGAGTTTTTCCTTATACTCCTGTTTGTGTGAACCTTACACAAAGGTGCAAAGGTGAGAGAAACTTACTTAAAAATCAGGAAATGTGGCTATAAAGTGGAAGTGTCCCCCAGGGAAATCAAATACATGTAATACTCAAAATTACTTCCAAGTGTTTGTTTTTTTTTTTTTTTTTAATGACTATATTTCAGGTCAGTAATGTCTGTTTATAGGAACAATTTCTTTTGCCAGCATTAATTTTTAATATGTCAGTTTATTCTGAGTACCATAGCAGCTTCAGTCTAACAGGTCTTCAGATGAGATCCAGTGGAGCATGTTGCTCTACCAGAGGAATGCTTTTGAAGATGGTGCTTACTCACTCAAAATCCTCTGAAGTTCATTCTCTGTTCTGGGCAGAATGCCAGCTGTTTTCAGCAAGAGCTGAACCTTGCTTGAATCGGATTATGCTACTAAAAGATTCTCCTCTCTCCTCTTCCCCCCATGGCAACCACATGTTTCCATAAGTGGAGAGAAGATGAGGTACATTCTCCCTGGCAGCTCCTGGAAGTGGAAGGGACAGAGCCTCCAAAGCCTCAGTGTCTGCAGTCGGGGTGGTACAAGGTTCACTGCAGGGTTGGCCACCCAGCGTGGTTTGTCCTGCTATAGCACCCCCAATTCTCATGTTCATCTCTATTCCCTATACCTCCAGCACTTTTCTGGTAACATTTGCATGCCCTTCATTAAACGCACTGTTTCTCCCAAACTGCAGCCAAATACCAACAGCAAATATTCTAGAAATACTCTCTGTGCTGGTATGAGAGAGAGTTTAGATAAGAGATGTGTTTTCTTCTGAGTGCTCAGTGGCCATTTCAGTGTAATCTGACAGCTGAGCAGATCAGAACAAAAGTGTTTGTCTAACTTTATTCCTACTGATTAAACCAGATGAATGCATACCTGAAGTTCAGTTTGGGTTCTGCTGATAAAGAGGGGGCTGTGGGAAGCTCCTGGCCTCAGGATAGCACTCTAATATGGCAGTCCCCTACTTATTGATGCAGGGGAAAACTTTAGGTCCATGCAGACAGCCCTGCTGCTGTTATGAGGATGTGATTTCTTGCACACACGGGTCTATCATAAATACGATGCCAAACATTTGCTGTACCAAATAAAATTGTTTCCATTTACTTTTTAGTTTGTCCCACTATCACATTGCATTGTGTAGCGTTATGCCATCCTATGGCTTTGTGTGATTAAAGTTACTGTTTACTCATGATGGGGTTTTTTTCAACAATTAGAGAAAACTACTGGAAAGAAAAAAAATATACTGGATATATTCTGATTGGTTATATCAGCAGATTGACTGCACCATACAATAAATAGTGACTGACTGACAGTAATGTTTTTAACATTTTAATAGCCACTGTAGGTGCTGTTCAGGTACCCCTTGACCTGATTTCAAACACAGAACTAAGCATGTTCAGCTTTCTTGTAGCTGTTTCTCAAGTGTGTCAATATTCAGCTATGGTATATCTGTCATCTTCATTACTATAACACCCAACTGGATCAAATTTTACTCAAAGATAAAAAAAGAATTTGAATAGTTGTGAAAATTTATTTTTTGTTAAGCATTTCATCCCCCTAATGAACAAGTGAACATTCTGGAGGTTAGTCCAATGACTCTTTGTGGTTTACACTGAAGAAGTGTTTCACCCTCTAGCATGAAGTCCATTTTTAAGTTTAAGCTTTCCAAAATTGTCACATGAGCTGGGCTGACTCAGCCTTTTTGGTCACCAACATCTTCCACAAATAAAACAAAAACACTTCTCCATCATTAGCTGATTTCATGGGGCGCCAAGTAATTTTTTATTTTTAAGTTTCTGTTGATAAACACACACAAAGCCAATGCAACAGCTGCTCCACTGACTTCCTAACCCACTGTCTGGAGACCATTCATAAGCCTAAATTCTATTGCCTGAAACCAAATCCTTAAACTAAGTTGATTAGTCCTCTCCTGGTAGATTGACTTTGTGCTCTGACCTAGCAGGACTTGCAGCAAGACCAGAGGCTGACCAGCAACTAGAGGGAAGAGCATGGAACCAGTAAAACTTATAAGCAGGGAAGTAGTGTCCACAAATGATGACTTTTTTATCAAGACATGCACATCCATCTCCATGTAAGCTGAATGCTGGATGTGGAGAATTACAACCGTATCCCAGACTGCATCAAGAGAAGCATGGCCAGAAGGGCAAGGGAAGTGATTCTCCCCCTTTACGCCAGTCTTGTGGGACCTCACCTGGAGTACTGTGTCCAGTTCTGGAGCTCTCAAGATAAGAAGGACATGGAGTTGTTGGAGTGAGCCCGAAGGAGGGCCACAAAGATGATCAGAGGGCTGGAGCACCCCTCCTATGAGAACAGGCTGAGAGAGCTGGGATGGTTTAGCCTGGAGAAGAGAAGGCTCCAGAAGACTTTATAGTGGTCTTCCAGTACCTGAAGGGGGCCTACTGGAAAGCCAGGGAGGGACGTTTTACAAGTACATCTACCAATAGGACAAGGGGTAATACCTTTAAACTGGAAGAGGGTAAATTTAGGTTAGACATTTGAAAGAAATTCTTCACTCTGAGGGCAGTGAGACACTGGCACAGGTTGCCCAAGGAAGTTGTGGCTGCCCCCTCCCTGGAAGTGTTCAAAGTCAGGTTGGATGGGGCTCTGAGGAACCTGCTCAGAGTGAAATGTGTCCTTACCCATTGCAGGGTCTAAGGTCCCTTCCAACCCAAACCATTCTATGATTCTGTGATTCTATGATTATTCTATTACTTGGTCTCTCAGCTTAGGCAAGTTTTAGAGTCAAACTCAGTCTTTCCTCTTACAGCTGAGACTCCTGAAATTGCTGAAACTGCTCTTCTGCAGTACTGTTGGCATCTCTCGATCCCCACCTGATGAGCAGATCCAAGAAAAGAAACTTGCATGCCATTGTTTGGAGCTCTCTCCTGAGATGTGGAAGTGCTGTGAGTGTTGTACAAGGCTGTTTGGCTTGCTGTGCAGGTTCAGTCAGGCAATCAGCCTGCTCCCCAATGTTTTTTCAGAGGTGCAAAAACTGGTATACTGAAGCAGCTCTGACCAAGATTGGACATGGCCTGTCACTTCTCAAGCACCACCAGGATGACCAAGAGGATAAGTAATCTGTCAGAATGAGTATTCCATATTTGCTGTTTGATTTATATAAAAATTGTACTTTATAATATTTAAATTTTAATATTTTATACTACATTTTGTTTATATTAAACCTTTCTATTTCATATGAACATTGCTTGATTATTATCAATAAACCGAATATTATGCTTGTATTTTATTTTATACCTGGAATGAATTAGGTGCAGCCGAAGGGAAGGAGAAGACCTTTTTTTTAGCCTTCCCTACTGCAGTACCATACCGGTCAACATTAGCTCAGAGCTGAGATTCATCCCATCCTGCATGATGTTTCAGAGAGGAGGCATTCATATAACTGCTGAGTTCAAGTTCACTGTCCTGAAGCTGTCATGCTTCTGCCTAATTTAATTAATTAAAAGTAGCCCAGGTGTCTCTCCATTCAGTACTGCATAGGGCAGTGGTGACATCCTTTGTGATGGTGCTTCTGCAGGAGAAGCAAGAGCCACTTGTTGGCTTGCACAAAAGCCCTTTACTCAAAATCCTTCCAAGTCCATTCTCAGGCAAGTTCTTTATTACAGTAACCCAATTACCCGAGCAACCTCCCAACACCTGAGAAAGACTCAGTGAAGAAACAAGTTTCCAACATGTGAGGCTGACAGTGTGAAATAAAAGCAGGAGAGAGCACAGTAGCACAACCTTCATGTTAATCCTCTTCCTCCATGCACCAGTGTCTCATTTCATCACTGTTGCCATCCACCAGGTTGCTAGAGATCATCAAGAGCTCATAAGTCAGCTTCTTAGGAGATGAGAAGTCAGTAGTTCTGAGCATAGTGTGTTTCTTCATGGATGAACAGCTTTGGAAAGATAGCACCTGTGGCAATCACAGCACACAGCCCATGTACAGTTCCTCGACAGCAACTCTGCCTCTAACAAAATTAGAGGAAGAGAACATGGAGGCACATACAGAGCTACTCCCCCCACTGGTACCTCACTCCCCTGTGGCACATGCAAGGCAAGATACCCCACTTGCATCTAACAGGGGGTGAGGAAGAGGAATATTTTTTGCATCTACCCTAACAGTACTTCATATTTCTCATTAGTTGCAGAAGGAAAGATGCCAACTGACTGTAACAGTTTTTGCTCTTGTAGGGGTATATTTACACACAGACATGCAGAGACAGAGAGAATTAATCATTGGAGCCTGAGATCAAGTAGCTGAGCCCACATAAAGTAGATAGGTTGTACAGCACAGAAAAAGTAAATGAAACAGAATTTATACATTTCCATCACATAAGGTGAGCAAGGCAGAATAAAATGTACAACAACCTGTGAATGCCTTAGCTTACAACAGGACAAAGTTCACAAGCAGTTCAGGGATGGAACATCTGGTACAGCTGTTTCTCTCAAAGAAGATGGGGAGAGTTCCTGTCTCACATGTGGTAGCCTCTTCATCAAGATTTCACTTGTTCCATTGCTTAAGCTCTTGTTTCAGCAGTTTATGGTAGCCATGCAGTCACTGGTAGCTTTTAGATGGTTGCAGACATTTATCTACTTGTCCTTTCCCTAATTCACATGAAAATAAATTAATCCTACAGAGGTTAAGAAGTGTATTAACTTTCCTGCTTTGTTAGTAGTATAGGTCACTCACAGACTCCAAACCTCAGATTGAAAAGATAGCTGAATCTCAAAAGAAAGCAACAGCAGCTCACCAGCACAGGAGGCTGGAGGGAGGCAGACTGTTATTTCCTTTGTTGATATTCAATACCAAAAAAGCAAGTGGGAAGAAGTCCCTGTTCTGCTAGCAACCGAGAAATTAACTTATAATAGTTGTGTGGTGCTATTTTGGTACAGTGTAATAGCATTTTCAATCTACTTGTTCTTTTTAATAAACCACCTTAGAATTACTTTTATTTGTTTTATTGCGTGCTTTCTCTCCTTCCTCATTACCTAATTGAATGTCAGCCTGCAGTATGCCCTGATTTAAGTGCCTCTACTTGTCCAGGAATAACAAGTTTTTAAAATAGTCCTGGTTTTCTGTGAAACAACAGTAACCCTTTTCCACCTGTTACTCTCCAGCAAGCAGAAAACGTGATACACAGAAGTGAAAAATCAAACCAATTGCATCTGGGATCGAAGAAACAAGTCTTGAGAAGTTTTTTTGGGGAGGAATATGACACTGTAATATTGCTTTAGATTTTTATTTATCTTTGTTTTTTTTTTTTTAAAAAAAGCTCACTCTTGCAGACTTTGTTCCCTCTTGAATGACCCCAAACATTCATGCCCGCATTTGGGAAATCCTCCTCTTGATGTGTGAAAGGGGCACTCCTTAGAGTGTTCTGGTGCCTTGGAAAAGCCAGAGAGCTCTTCTCTGCCTGGGAAAGGGCAAACTCAGGGAGCAGGTTAGAGGTACACTTTGAAACCATGACTTGGGAAACATATTTGGGACTGACATGATAGATGCAGCCTTTCTGTTTGTCTAGGAGCATCTGTTTCCCTGCCTTGGGAATGAACTTTGCTCATTTTCCTCCTGCATGCAGAGGTATCCACATCCCTTATTGCAAATTAGGAGTGCTAGTCTGAGGAAAACTAGAATTCCACTAAAATAGGAAGAGATACGTGTATCATGGCAGAGGAGGTTTACTACTCCATTTGAAAGCCAGATAATCAACAATCTGACAAAGAGAGGACTTCACAAGACTGAATTTGCCCTTGCACTAAGAGCCATTTCACTGTTCCAGTTTCACCGTAGATGTTTCCATATAGAGATTAAAAAGTGAAACCTAGAGACCTGTGATGTATAAGAAGTCTTTTAAAGGGATCTTGAGGTCTTTCTTGCAATGCACTCTGAGTAAGTGGCATCCAAACAAATACTCAAGGTGAGAGGACAGACACACACTGCCAGATTCTAGGGCAAAGTGATACAGCAGATTTACTGGACAAGAATTAAATTTGGTAAAAGGATTTTAAAAACTAGAGAAATTCACCTCAGGAGAAGAACAAGAGTGTTTTTTCTCAGGGAGGAAATCCATTAGATAGACTGAGGAGGAATTAAGGAGGCTTCCCATACAGCAAATGTGCTAAGCCCTAGAGAAAAAATCAACATACATATTGTATACTTTAGTGTTATTATAATACATTCCATTGACAGGGTTTTGTCCTAGCTAGTAGCTCCACTTTCAGAGGCCTTTGGGTTTCTAATTACTGCTGTCATAGCTCCCAGAGGAAACAAAATAGCAAGATGAAACTTATATCAAACTTTCTGGAGATGCAAACAAGACCCCACAGAGTGCGACCCCAGGGAGTGCAACCCCAGTCCCAACAAAGGACAAGAGTGACATGGCCCTTCCTCCATCCCTGAGGCCACAGGGAGGGGCATCCAGCTGCAGACAGGCTGAGGGAGACAGGAACAGAAGTGATGGTGATGCTGGCAAGTTTATCTTTTCTCTTTGTTTCATCTGCATGGCATGGGCATTAGAAATGGTACTACTGTGACCATAGCTGCATCTTTGCTAGCACTGCCTGCCCTTCTTGCTCCATTTGGGCTTCTCATGTCTTCACTCTCTATCCTGTTTACATCAGGTACCACCTGCCTTGGCTCCTGCAGAACAGAGACAGCTTGTCAGAGATGATCCATAAATCTGTGACAACATAGCAACTTTTTAATTAATTCTGTAGAGGAAGGAAGAGGACTGAGTTTTGCATTGACTTTCCTTTTGCTTTTTTTTGCTACAACGATACTGAAGGCAGAGTAGGCTGTTGGAAGCAAAAATGGCTTTCCATCATTTCTGACTTCCTGTGGCCACCTGAGACTGTCAGGATCTTGATCAGACCTGAGGCTACCCTAGAGTCTGGGATAGGCAGGTACAAGCATGGTCTTTTTCTAGTATTATGATGCACTAAAAACATCAAGTCTCATCACCTGTAGGTACTTCACAAATAAGTCAACTCTTGGGCTGATTTATGGAAGTAACCATCAGGTTCAAGGCTTTGTTCCATTGTTATTTATAATTTGTGTTCTGAATTACTGTAATTGTAGCAGCAGATATGATTAACAAGATGACTCTTGCTTGGGAAAGCATCAACCAATGAGGACATTATATCAGCATCATTAGCAGTCTTCAAGATAAAGATGGATACATGAAAGTCATAATTCTTTCAGTGCTTAGTCCTGCTTGATTCCAGATATAAGATTTGATGATCAGAGAAGTCATGTCCCACAGTACAGTAAGTTTTACAGTGTAAGAATATGCTGATGGTTAATAAAGGATCCTCCAAATGAACACTGAATTCAAAAAAAATTGGAAAACAGGGTCTGTGGGCAAAATCAATGGACCAAATCCAGCTCCTAGTGCTGACTGGCATGCCAACATTTTTGGATTTGTTCCTTTTACCTTGTTCTCAGGGCATGTTAAACTAGCTCACACATTAAACTATAGAGGGGACTTATTTGGCAGAAATTTGACTTGGTTCCAGCCAGCTTGCTCTTGCTGCAGGTGCATAAACTGCTCTGGCAAATATGTTTTATTATTATTTCTATGTGTACCTGACTGCTGCACCGGAGCTGTGCCCTGGTCTGCACTTAGGACGAAGAGCAGAGGAGCAGAATGAAGAATATGCTTGTCCTGATGTGCAAGCAACCAGAAATGGCTCCTTACTACACTGGGATTAATGAACATGCCTATCATATTGTGGAGAGTATTTAACTGCCATGACAACTGAAGCAAGAGCTTTCCTCTGTGATAAGAACTACTTAACAGAGAGATATAACGCCTGTGTTGGAGTAAAAGCAAGTAAATCCCACCATAATGTGCTCCTGCACATACTGTGAAATCCTTCTCAAGGAAGCAGGGCCTGAGTAACAGAGTTTAAATGCAGTTGAGATGACCAGGACTGCTTTTCAGCTTTCTCTGACTCAGTAACCCACAACATGAGGATGGGAGACAAAGTTTCAGAAGGACACTACACATGCCAGACATGTCACAGATGGACTTGAAAACTCAGTTGTCTTACATTAAAATGTATTGCCTGGCAGATAATCCTGTAAGCTGCTTCCTACTGTCAGATGAGAAGCCTGCCAGATAGTGCTGGTCATTCTGCTTGTGGAGTTCTCCCTTTCCTTGGACAAGCACAGATTGCATTTGCAGACTTAGATTCAGCTCTCTCCACCTCAAACTATCCAAAGAATTTATCAGAAAATAAAATGGGTGGCCAAGCTAATTATATTGTGAAATGCATAAAGATACTATAAATTTTACTCTCTTTTAGTAAAGAGTAGAGGTCTGTGATACAAAAACAGTGCCCACTCCGTGCTTGAGACTCTCCGAAAATGTTCTGCAGCTTTTGAAAGTAGAAGGAAGAGCAGAGGGATCAATGAAAGAAGTATCCTCAATACTGTGGTCCAGGAGAAAACAAACCATGAATTCCCTGCAGTATGGCATCTGCCATTCCATGAGTGACAACTGTTTAGTGTTTCACAGATAAAAAGAAAGCTGATTCTGCTGTCCTTCAAAATACCTTAAATGGTCACTGCAACAGCTGCACATAGGATTCTTCTTTACTCCAGGAGAGGATCTTCTGGGTCTCAAAAAGATGAATACCCAAGCCACACCTTATGACAAGACAGCAACCTCTGCATTCACACCAAGCTTGTGGCAAAAAGCATACACAAGCTTTACTAAGAGCAATTCAAGGAGTACTTCAGAATTGATTATGATGTTTTCAACTGCTGGATCCAACTGTCTAATATCCCTGTGGGTGACATCCATCCCTGTCTTAGGAGATGAGTACAAGAGATCATACACTCCAGTCATTTTACTTAAACTAAAAGTAGTGTGCAAGTAAAACGAAAGCTATGTGCCACTCCCTCCCTGGGGACTGGGTTTCAGAAAGAGTGAGACAGAGTCTTCTTGTTTTGCAGACTGCATCAAGGCTGCAGTGCTCAGAGGCAGTATTTACACTGAAAAGCTGGACATGAGCTCTGGAGCCCTGTTTGATGGTAATGCAGCAGTTACAGAACAAGGTAAAAATCTCGGCAGGCCCCTTACCAGCTGTGAGGCTGTGTCACACTTAAGCATAAGCAGCTGCTACAGCCTTCTCAAAGGTCTAGAGGGTTTAAGAGTGACATTACAACAAAAAAACATATTTAGAAAATGTCAGTGTGACAATTCTGTAAGCTTTCAGCATGAAACTCAGAGACCCTCTGAGCATACTCTGGAAGACCAGCCACATTTATTTTTTTACAAGCCCTACTTTGTGCCTGAAGGTCATCGCCACTGACATTTCTGACACAGGGAGTTCTTCAGGCAGCTCTCGTGGCGTTTTGGGATGCTTCCACAGCAGATGAAAAGGTTTCTCCAGCACTGGGAATTGCCTGTGTATAGTAAAAATTACTGATGAAAGACGACAGTTAAATGGGCAGTGCTTATGGGATGGCAAATACAGGATTACAACTCTCATCTCTGTACTCAAGTTCTCCTGTTCCCCAAACCCTGCCTGACTGTGCATTTTTTGCATGTTTCTACTGCCTTTGTGCAAGCTTCTTTGCCTTGTTCCAGCATTTCATGTGCTCTTTGCAGCTCACAACATGGTATAACAAGCTCCATTTTGCTCCATCAAAGGAAGAAAAACTAAGCTTTGACTTTTGTCTCATGCATTGTGACTTTGCCAGTATTAGATGAGCTCACTGGTTGAAAAATAATCGTGACTGGCAGGAGCAAAACCAATGCAAGATAAATCAAGACCAGCATGTGTTAAAACAGCTTCAGTACATCTATCATGGTAATTTACATAAGTTTAAATCAATTTAATTAAACTGACTCACTTTTCTGGTAAAGACAAGGGTGTGCAGTGTGCCAAATTTAATCCATTGACTGGATTAAAACAATAAAAAAAGGTTGTTTGTTGACTTTCAAGTTCAAGATTATGAGTGACTGGTAGCTTCATGGAGAAGGAGCCATATAAAGATAGCTGGATGTGCTCTTAAAGAAAGAAAATTAATCAGAATGAAGAAACCTCCCTTGCAGTGTGGTGATGTATAGCAAGGATGCTTACTCTGAATCATTAGCTCAGTGCATTATTGATACCTCTGTAACCCTTGCCTCTGAGGAAAGCAAAAAACCCATTGTCAGAGCACAACAGATCATTGCACTTTCTTAGCTGGTCACTTTTATAAAGTAAAACCTGTTGTTTTCATCCACTTTCCCCTTTAAGCCACTTGTTTTTAGGGTAAGTCTTGCCCCTGGGAAAGGTGTAATAATGCAGCATATGAGTTTTACTTAAAAAGTTATATCAGTTTGGGCACCTGGATGTTTAGCTCAGCTCAGTTTTGGGGTGGGAACTTCCTAAGTTGTAGTCAGCATCTTCTAAACTCTCTAGGCTTAGTGGAGACCTTTAAGAATATCAAGTGCAACCATTAACCCAGCACTGCAAAGTCTCCACTGAACCATGTCCCTGAGCACCATATCTGCATGTCTTTTAAACAACTCCACCACTTCCCTCAGAAGCCTATTCCAGTGCCTGACAACCCTTTTGGTGAAGACATTTTTCCTCATAGACAATCTAAACTTCCTCTGGTGCAACTTGAGGCTGTTCCCTCTTTTTTCTTATACTTGTTTCTTGGGAGAAGACTCTTACCCTTCTTGGCAATGTGCCTTTTAGAATAAAACAGTTTTGTGTCTCCATAGCAAAGTCATATGTAACTGCTGGCAGTTTGAGTTTTAGGTGGTACACATTTGAAATTTTAGCAAGCTTTTGCCTTGATTGGTAAAAAAGGAAAGATTTACACTGAGTGTTTTCATTTACTAGAAAAAAATCTTCAAATATATTTGGAGCTCTCTTACAGTAATTTGCTGCCCAGCTGAAAAAGTTCATTAAAAAGCTTCGTGTTTAGAGCTGACAGAAGACTAATGGCAAACTGTGTGGGTGGGCATTGGCCTTTTATAGCAAGGAGGTTACAGGCACTTGAATCCATTCCTTCACACACACATAAGAAATAATGAGCTTGAGTTTAGAGAACACCATCTCTCGCATCAATCTGGATGCTACAGCACAGGCACAAGGGCTCTTTACAATAGCTAAGAAAATACAGCTGGAGCTGAGCTCTGAAAGTTCAGACTAGCATATTCAATCCCAAATTGGAGTGTCCTGTATCAGTAAGCTCTATGTCATTGAAAAATTTAGTTTTAAAGGAGGGACAGGCTGTTAAAAGTCAGATTGTGATTTTTGTGGCTTTATGAGACCAAGGTGTTGACAGCTTCCCCTCCTCTTCCCTCCCACCTTGTCTCTTCCTATTGCCCTCCTCAAACACATTTCTACACAAGGTGTATGGGCCGAGTTGTTACTACAACACTGGTAACATGATGAAGGAATTAACATGGCTTCTCTAAGTGTTTTAATATGTCATTTTTAAACCAGGCCAAGTCTGTGCTGGGTTTGCATGAAGGTCTGGGATGTGAGGGGAGTTGGGCAAGCAGGGACCTGGAGACTTCACAACATGAAAACACAGCTGGGGAGAGGACTGCCAAAGGGCTGGGTGCTGTCAGACTCTGAAGGCACAGGGAGATCCCACTGTGAACCCCCATCACTTATGATTTTCAGATTTCTACTAATTTGAGTCGTACTGAATTAGATACTTGACTCTTAAGGTCTATTGAGTGACCTCCTCTGTGGTGTAGCTCGTACTGGTGACACAATCAGGGTGTGAAGCCAAATTTCTGGAGCCAGTTTCATAATGCATCAGGCCAGATTTTTCTTCTTTTAGAACTATACCTGGCAGAAAGGGGCTTTGTGCCTGCTTTAGGAAAAGTATGCCTGCTGCCTGATGTTCAAGTACAGAGATTATCTCTGCTACCTCACCTGTAAAAAGATAATTACACTGCCCAACTTTCTAAAGAGCCTTTGCCTCTCTAGATAAAATATACTACAGAGAGGCGCTACATGAATTATTCAGGCTTAATTAAATTAATGAAGACTGGAAATTCAGTTGCTTTTGTTTCTTTTTTTCTGCACTAGGTTCAGATCCTGCAGGGGCCTTTGTGGTCTCAAAATATGCTGAAAGCAGAGCACTACAAGCTCACACCTCTGCTGAAGATATTTTCTTCATTGTCTGAAAATATATTAATTTAATTATTGATGAGCTCATTTGTGAGAGAGCTGCTGAAGCATGACAACCTCACCACAGTGCTTTCTTTAACCATGGGCTGCCACAGGGAGTGAAGAATGAAAAGTCAATGCAATATTTGCAAGACAGCAAGATGGATTTATGAGGAATTACAGACTGGCTTATAAGGAAAAAAAATGATCAGCAATGGTCAGCAATGCAGTATTCTAAGGACAGTTCTTGTACCATTCAGGAAGGACCTAGACAGAACACATACAATGTCACTCCAGGGTGCCTCTGCCTTCCTCTGCCTCCGAGATGCCAGGATGTACCACTTGGATTAAATTCTGCAGTTGTCACCCCACAGTTTGCAATGTGGGGCTGCCAGCACTAGAACACATAAAGGTCTCCTTCTGGCAGCCTACAGCAATAGCTTAACTGAAATAACAATAGGATTTATTTTGCAAAAGAGCTGCACAGCTCTTACTAGAAAGGATTTAACATTATTTCTGTACTCATACTTAACTTTCTTTGCTGGAGCTTAGGCAGACCTGGCATTTTTCCCCAATATGAAGAACTGAAAGCTGTCCATCATGCTTGCATCCTGGTTCCCCTGATTAATTAATATTTTTTTTAACATATTTTTAGCCCGTCAACTTTTCCTGGCTCACATAATCCCCTGCCCTTTCCTGGAACCTCAGAGGTGTTAGTGGCTCTTTTGAAAGCCAAATTTGCTACCAGAGGTATCTCCCAGCCTGGCTGGCTAAAGCCAGACATTGTTATCCTCACTCCTTTGAAGCTGTGTACCTGAGCCTGACTTGACCAGGTCATTATTGGACTTTCCCTTGCTCAGATCTCAGACAAACCCATTATTGCTTGCTTCCAATTAACTCTATGAACCTAGGTGAGCAACAATGGGAAATGTGGGCAAGAGGAGCTATATAGCATTAATCAAATGGTCACGCAGTCTTTTTTCCCCATTTGCCTTGCTTTGTTGCCATGAGCTGATCCTGAAAATGGAGATTCTTTCTTAGAGCTTATTGCAAACAGGCTAGCACTGCTGGCTTTCTGTTTACTTTAGTTAACAAAGGGATAATTCCTGTCTGGCACCAAGTGGAGCAGAAAGGCAGGAGGAGACCAGGCTTGGCCGTGCCACCTCCTTCCTGCCATTTTGCCAAGGCTGGGCTGAGCCCCCGTGGACCCCCAGCCATGGCCAAGGCTGTGGACGCAGATGGGGATCCATAATACATTGGGAAGTACCTGTGTGCCCACTGTCCCAGCCAGCAGATTGTTTTTCCACAAGAAGAAGATCTGGCCCAGGCTCACACAGAGCTGCTGCAAGGGGCAAAGGGAGAGAGAGAGGGAGGGGAAGGCAGCAGCTCCTTCAGGTGAGGTTTTTGCAGCTGCCAAGAGCATCCATTGCTTCCACATCCATTGCTGCCAAGTGCAGCCTAGCTAAAATATGAAGAGGAAGGATGAGGTTCAGGGAGACCCAGCTATACATTTTCAGTGCCTTCCCCCTTTCCTTTTCTGGGTGCAGGTATGCTTCAGATTAAAAGCAATTTGGGTTTAGAGTAACTTTACTGAAACGCTGGAAGAAGGCAGACTGCCATGGAAAGACTGTCTTGTAGAGCCTATCTTAGGTAGGATTTGAGGACATGGCCTCAAGTTGCTCCAGGGAAGATTTAGATTGTGTATTATGAAAAGTTTATTCACAGAACAAGTGGCTGCCCAGGGAAGTGGTGGAATCACCATCCCTGGCGGTGTTCAAAAAATGAATGGGCTTGACATTTCATGGTTTAGTTGGCATAGTGGTGGTGGGCTGACAGTTGGACTTGATGATCTTAAGCATCTTTTTCAACTAAAATAATTCTATTATTCTTTCCATGGCAGAGTAATTGGGGCTGTAGCCCAGGGGTGGTGGGAGAACAGGATGGGATGCAGAGTCATGCCTTGCCCTAAAAAAGGGCTTCATGACATCTCCTGATGGGAGACAGCTTCGGTGTCAGAGGCCAGGCTGTGACCTTAGTCACAGCATTTTGATGCCATCTGCTAGCTACAAGGGGACACAGGCTGTGCTGTGGCTCTAGCTGCTGAACAGCTGCAGGGGACTTCTGTAGCAAGGTCCAATTAGAGAGCATGTGCATTCCTTTGCTCTGTTCTCTGAATCTGCCCAGCACCTCAGCCACACAAATTGAACTAGCACATAAAGGGTGGTACATTTTTGGAAACACCATGATTTTTTTTTTTAATTTCATAAAAAACAAATCCCAGACAAGTGTAACTTGAAAACCCATTAGATATTCCTTTTTTTTTTTTTGAGGCAAAATATCAATAAAATGGTGCACACATATAGATGCACTTGGTTAGCTGGCTGGTGAGCTAAGGGTGTTTTCTACTCATTTCCCATGCAGTGAGCACAACAGAGTAGTTGAACTCCCCACTCTCATAATAAAAAAAGCCTCCAAAAATAGGCTCCTGCATATTTCATCCACCAGAAAACTTTTGAGAGAGAAAAGACCTAGGGGTTTTTTTGGTTGGGTTTTTTGGGTTTGGTTTTTCTTTTTTTCCTGCCCATTGTGCCTGAAGCCATGCAGCACTGAGCTACTTTCATACTTCCTGCTGCTTTACAACTGAGTCAGCTACATAGGAGCCATGGCCCTGAGGGCAGCCAGGGGCTCCTGCCCAGCATCTTAGGGTCACTTGGGCTCAGGAGCCCTGTTTCAGCTCAGCCTGGCTCCATCAGTCCCTGACCCAGTAGTGCAGTTGCTGGTTGTATGCTGGGATCCCTCAGATGTTCATTTCCCCCTTGCCTATGGCCCCCTCTTCTTTAGCTCCTGATGGGAGCTCCTGGATATTCCCTGGCTCCTCACTTCCCATCTCAGGATGTTGGTGGTCCCTGTTACAGACCCCAGATGTGTGCCCTGTGCTCAGAGCCTGTAGGCTGATACCCAGCAGCTAGGGCACAGCCTGCACTTGTGTCACCTGTGTGTTGGGTCATGTCCCTCATGAGAGAGCAGAAGAAACATGAGCCACGATGTAGCTCCTGCACAAGACATCACTCCATGGGTGCTGTGAAGACGGGGGGAGAGTGACAAGCCACACAGGAAGGAAATTGTTTGCATCTCTGTGTGAGCTGATCACCAAATGGACACAAAACTCAGAAACAGGTTGCACAATACAAACGTGATGGTCATAATTAGGGCTGATTGTGTGACAAGTCACCTCTATTCTCATTTTTACAAAGTATAGAAATGCTGGCATTTCATTTTTTCTTTAAAAAATAGTTTCATACCTTATGAATAGGACAGCTGAAGCCAGACCTCTGTTTACTTTTTACATTTTATTATTTGTCAAAATAATATTTGGTAGAAGCAAGAATGTGACAGAACATACATTTTTATGAATACTATCTAAACTGCACCTCTATCTTCCTTTTCATTCCTGCTACCTCTTTTCTATATCTTACTCACTCTTTTCTTTTCATGATTTTGTTTCCTTCTGACTGTCTCTTTTATTTCTCCAAATCACTGGTTCCTCTCCTGGTTAATTTAAGCTTCTGAAATAGCTATGAAAAAGCTTTTTTCCCCAAAGGAAAAAAAATGCTGACACCAGAAAATAAATAACTTCTAAGAATTCCACTACTAGTATTTCATATTCAGCAATGAAAGTTTGACAAAGGTCACAAAGAAGTTAACTTTTTGGAAGCTACTAATAGAAACATTTTTTAAAAACTTATTAAAAAAATTATCTAAACACACACATATACATAAGATCAGATAACTGCAAAACATCAACTGACTCTAACAGTAACTGAGAAACAGACATCTGGCATATCAGATTCTCAGTCTATTCTTGTATATTCCTTGTGTGAGTTAATTTTTTCTTTAAAAAGATTTTGTTAAGCACAAGTAGATATTCAATTTGTCTTTGATCTCCCACAGTTTTCCCCACTATTTTTAAATCATGGAATATCCAGAGGAACAAATCCAAATTACAAGGTGAAATGTGGGAAAGAAGAGGGAGCAAGCAATTTTGAAAAAAATACTAGAACTTCAGCTTTCTGTTTACAAAATCTTGTATTTTCCAAGTTTTACAATGAGGGTGTAATTCCACTAATTTAACCCTAGCCACGAAGGGCTGCCTGGGATGCTGCTCCAAGGTGTGTGCGTTTGGCAAGTTTTTTGCCATGACTTTCAGCCTTGAGCAGATGTCTTGAGTACCTGAAACAGCACGAGTTCCCTCCATTTGGACATTTGAATTGCTCCTATTTTGCTATCACAAAAATATCAGTGGAAGACACACACAAAAAAACATTTTAAAGAATTGTTAAAGACCCAGAAGTCTGCAGGCTTGTGTCTCTCACCTTACTTACTTTCCATATAAGCAAACAATTTTAACAGTGCCATGAAGTGCAAAAGGTGGGTGCATTATGGAGTAGATAAGCATAATGAAAGGCAGCCCGAGAGCCAGCACATCATCACATGTTTGCATACAGTCAAGAACAGGTCCCAGTGTCAGCCCAGGCCCCCCTTAGCAGGGGAGGGACAGAGTGTTCCTGTGGTAGCATGAGCCATGCCAGCCTAGTGAGCATGAGACACCATCCCAGAGAAGCAGGTTGACACAACAAGGAAATGCAACCCTGATGTCTTGTTTGTCTGCTAGGGAGTGAGAGAAGATGCTGCTGGTGGTTGCAAATGAAAATGTGCCTGAGTACAACCGTACTCTCTGAAGGGTTTATTTTATTCACCCATCATTATTGGCTAGCTGCGTGTTCCAGCATACATCATATGTGCTTCAGAAAGCTCAGATTCTCAACATTTCCCACATTCCTGACAGTTAAAACTATCTGATCCCCCACAGGACAGGTGGATTTGCAGGGCTATTCAGCAGTCGCAAGTATTCCTCCTTGGCATTTCATGGAATACTGAGGGGATGAGCTACCACAATTAAATGAAAGAAAATATTAGCTCGTATTAAGGAACCAAGGGAAGATGGGGCTTTCTTACAGGATGCTCATCTGCTTAACTTGGAAATCCAATAACTTCAAAGTGAGTGCATAGGAATGACAAACTGAAAATATCCTTTCCTACAAAAAGGAAGGGATATACCTATATTTCATAAGTCATTAGAATCCAAATTGTGAATGCCATCAGAAGGAAAGGATGTGCACTCTGTTAACTATAGATTAAATTTACTGTCACAGCTCTCTTACCCAGGAATACTTATGTTGCTTGCAGAGATTAATGCCATCTCTAACAACCTAATTTACTGGACACCAGGATTTGCTATAATCCCCCAGCAGCTCTGTGTCCAAAGGTGTGGTCGCCTCATATGGCTGCTTGCTGGATGAGTGACTGAGGAGTGGAAAGAAAGAAGAAAGTGAATTTGCAAGGGATCTGATGAAGAAATAGTTTATCTATGATGTTAAACCCCACAGTAATTTATTCTCAGTGTGCTTTATGTGCTTCATGTCCAGGTGAAACATGGAACCTAATTAAGCCAGTGAGTCCCTCTTCCCCTGCCAAGTTCACCACTATTGGTTTAGGTTGTTGCTTGCTTCAAGCTTCTCTTTCCCACAGAGGGAACCAGACCATTCACAATCAGAAAAAAAAAAACGACAACCCAAAAACCCCATAACCCTCTCCTTCTGCACACAAAAAACCAGAAACAAAATGAAGAGGCTTTTTTAGTCCCTTCATTGAGATTCACTTTTTCATCCCCATTAAAAGAAGCAAATCTCAGCCAGGCAGCTCTGGCTCCCATTCTCCTTCTGGCCCCTTTGCAAGGGTTGAGCAGGGGCAGAGCAAGGGACAGGGAGGGGCATGAGCTGCTTTAAGCAGCACTGCCACTGCAGGAAGTATTGACATGAAGGCCTCTGAAAGTGACAATTCCTAAGGGTAGGGATCCCTCTCACAGGTGTGTTTGCAGGAGGGACAGAAGGCTCCTATCACTGTTGAAGGGAAACTGCATCCCACCGAGAGGAGGGCTCAGCCATCAAGGCAAACACACCTCACCTTTTGTGTCACGGCACAGAAACAAAGGCAGCAGAAACTGATTGTACACTGAAGAAGATATTCCAGGCACCAGGAACTTCATCTTTATTTTGGTCAAAATTGTTTCTGTAGTTTTGTCAGTTTACATCCATCCATTTGAGTTTGCAGCAGCAGCAGTTCCTGCAGCTGCCAGTGATGCAAATCTGCCAATGCCACACGTTGCCTCCCAGGATAGGAAACCAGTATTTCTTCTGTTCAAAACACTGTGTGACCTCTGTTAATGGTTTTGTTTTCACTTCCTTTGCCTTCTTAGAGTGCTTATGACACAGAATGGAAAACAAAGGCACCAGTTGCCTTATAAAAAGGCATTGTGCTGACAATACATTGCATTTCTCTTCAGGCTTCACTGGAGTGCTTAGGGGGGATGTCCAGCCTCCTCCATAATGCAGTTTCTTTCTTTCCTTTTAACATGGTTTTGGAATTATCAGTGTCCCAGTGGTGTCTGTTACTCCTCTTACACTCTTTTATTTTACTTCACTTCAGAATGTACAGCCCTCTTTTTTTCTCATTTTTTTCTTTCCTTTTTTTTTTTCTTTTTGCATTTGCCTCTTGAGAAGGTAGAAAAATCAATGGATGTGTAAAGCATGAGGTTATTTTTTGAACAGTTTTGAGAACTGAATATGATATAAGCAAAATAATTACTTTGTTAAGTGAAATTGGCTTAATTCTGGCTGATTACTTTTTTGAAGGTACATTTCAATACAACTCTGATCAGATCAGCCATTTTTCATAACTAGTGTGGCCTGTCTGTTATTCTAAGCTTATCATTACCACTGGACTTAATTATTTGGAACACATTAATAATCAGTATAATTCCTTTTCATTAGAAATCTCTTACTGGAGTAACTGCTTGTTGTGACAGTCCCTATGAAGTGACCATCTTTGCAGATACAAAGCTGGTGATGATGGATTAACACATAACTTTATATTAAACTAACACTCCCCAAAATAATAAAATGCTGTAATATATTCCATGCATAGTTGATAGAAGATCAGAAGGATGAAAAGTAGAAATAAGATCATTTTCTTGGTTATAAGAACTCTTCTTTTTTGGTGTGGTACACGAGGGGGATTTTATGTTGCACATATGTTCATCTTTCTCTGCACTACATATTTTTCTGCAATGTATAATGGAATTCTCAATGAGAAACACTGACATGCCCAATGCTGGTCCTTTCCAGCATCAACACAATGGTTAGCAGTTCATCATATCTGAAGAGAAGACTTTATAATCAAAGGCATTGAAAGCCTGTGAAAGAGAGGGTTAAGAAAAAAAAGAGCATTTTCTTCTTGAAGCATGGACTGCAATCTTCCCTGTTTCTCTTGAAACTTTTTCTAAGCTAAAGTATCTGAATCTTGACCCTCTTCACAATCTCCAGTCTTCGTAGAAATACTTGTATGCAGTCTAACAAAGCTATGCACAGGTATTCATGATACTCTCTCAAGGAGTGTCAGTATGTCACATTTCCCTGAAAAAATGATGGGCTGTGGTGTGGGAAGAGTTTTTAAGTAGTTTTGAAAGAACATGAAACAATTCCTTTGTTTTGTACCTCTTCCATGTGTGCAATTACTCTGCCTTATGACAGAAAGCAAACACAATAGTTCTGGATAAATTTGGTCAGATTGAGATTTAAGAAAGAGACTTTTCTATAACCATGCTTCTGCTGATAGCTTTGAAAATCTTTTCTGGAAGAAAAGGAGGAAAAGAGCAGTCAGTTAAAGCTGTATCTGGAGGCAGATCCCCATATTAGAAGCAAAGGGAGGACAAGAGCATGTACTATGAGCAATTCAATGCCTGTTTTGCTCTCCAGTTTGATACTGCTTCAGAGGCAGCATGCATCTCTGGGCAAAAGTTTCCTTCAAATGTGTTCAGTCACTGGTAGTATTTCTGTTGCAACAGGTCAGGCCATTTTCTCCAGAAACTCATAACTGCTTCTAATAGTGTTTGATGACTCCACTTTTGGATTACTGCTATCACTCCTTCTGCCTCTGTGGCTGGATGGAATAGGAGGCTGCTACCAAGCCATTCATGTTGGCTTTAAATATCGACACGATCCACAGAGAAACAATTCTTGCTGCAAAGATGGTTTTGCTCCATGCCCAGCTAAGGGCTGCACCTCATCTGCCAAAGGTACTGGGGACAAATCTTTACAAACTGGGTGTCTAAAGCCCTCTGTGGCCCATGACAATGAGTCTTCTCTTTCTACAGTGGGCATTTCTGCCAAGTTAATTTCTCACCCTGGAAGTACCAGTTTCTTTCCATGCACCACATTGGAAATAGAATAGGATAGGATGGGATAGGATAGGACAGGATAGGAGCATCTCTGTCAGAAATATTGCTGGAAGAAGTCAGTCCCACACCTGCTGATAGTGCCCTGGGACCTTCTTTCTGTTTTCAGCATGAGGCAGTGGAGCTCCTGATAAAGTAAAGAAGCTCCTTACACTCTTTCACAGCTCAGATGCAATGTGAGAAAAGAGACCTTCATCCTCTTAATGAGCAAATGTGCTCAGAGTAAATGCACTCCTTGAAGGGCGTTAATTCTTTCATCATCACTGGCTAATGAGCCTGAACTTGCACCTTGTACTAGATACTAATCAGATTGCTCTTTCTGTACTCTCTAAAGCAGTGCAATTCAGTCTGCCAGCTGGCAGTGATGCTGTTTAAAAATAACTTTACATGAATGTTTTTATTCAATATTTCTGTCACAGGAGTTGATAAAGGTCTAGTCCCAGGCAAGGCTGAGGCCCATTTTAATATGCATTGCATTCTTAATGTTTTTTAAGATTATCAACTTATTCTGTTTACAAAATCAAACAGTAAGCCTTTTTGTTGATGAGTAACTATTTCTTGTATAACTTAATTTTTTGCCCTCAAAATTTCAAAATACTTTGTTCCTGGGTTGTATTGTGGTTTTTTTAATTATTTGCATAATCTACAAGACTTTCGGGACTTTCTTACTTTGCATAAATCAATTTCACTTCTTGTTCACCTCATCGCTTTCAAGGGGATTCTTTTCTGCTTTAGTGGACTTAAATTAATCCTCTGGAGGAAGCAGTGTTATGGCATGGCCAACATCAAAATCTGCATAATGAAAGCAATTTTTTCCATTTAAATTTGCACTCAAGAATATCACTGCTCATTAGCAGACTTTAGATCTTTTGCTTCGTTTTAAGTGAGAAAGACAAGCATTCTTTCCCTGGTATCAATTTCTTGCATAAGAATTTATTCAGACACCTCTAAATTTGTTGTAGTGTGAGTTGGATGCCTTAAAACCTTTAAAAAACAAGTCTATATTATTTGTGGAGAACTAACATTGCTAGCAAGACCATCAGACTGCTGTGGCTGATAAGAATGGTGATCTGTCTCATTTGGTTTCTCTCCGGGGTCAAAACTGATCTGAGAAAATGTTTGAATAATGGATGGATGTGGAATCACTTATGATGAAAGGGAAATTTCTTCCAAATTCCAGGCACTCAGCAGATGCTTTTGCTGGTATGACCTTAGATGAGGCTTAGTATAAAATCTGTACTGAAAGTTAAAAACTGTGAAGAGTGCTCTGTATAACAGAAGGACAGCTTCAGAAAAAAGCTCTCGGGCTGGAAGGGGATGAGATGCAAAATCTGTGTTATTTGTCTCTTGGGTACTACTACACAGCTGCAAAGCAGCCACATCTGTTTCACTAGAAGTCTCCAGGGCTGGTTAGCCTCCCAGGAAAGATACCCTCCCACTTCCCTGAAGTGTGCAGGATTTATCATCAGTAATTCTATATTTACCTTTCACAGTTTCAAAAGAAATATGTGACTGGGGAGGAAGAGCACTTCTAGCCCTTGGTCCTGTAGCACAGGATGGCAGAGCTAGAGCTCCTCATGAGTGTGTAGCCTTGGTCAGGCTCAAGAGACAGAGGCTGCCCACTGCTGCTACGTCTCTGTGGCAGAGCATCTCTGTCATGCATGACTCAACTAAGGCTTCCCCAGACAGAGCCACTGATCTAATGATCCAAAGGCAATCTGTGGTCTGCACTGACCTTTTCCATTCTGTCCTGACACATTTCCTTGCAAAATAAATGTTTTACTGGTTTCGGTCCTGTTGTCAGGAGTAGCGTTCTCTTTCTCTGTAAGACAAGGACTTTTTTCTTGACTTTGCTCACAAGTCACTGTCTCCATTTGAATTTTTTATGGGATCCAGTATCTATGATATCTGCTTGCCTTTTGTTTTCTGGGTTATGTATGAGAGGTTGCTTTTGTCTGCTGAATATGATGACAATGTGCATTTAAGCACTCGGAAAAAAGTGTTGGCACACCTACTTCTGCATAAATGTGTGTTTTCCAATCACTGGCTGTTTCTTTGTCATTGCCATGAGGTACAAGGAACACAGCAGAATAAACTGAGTACAGGGAGCCTCTGATAAGAAAATATACATTTCAGAAACAGCATTGAAGATTATATTCAGTTTGGTAGCGTTTATGAAAGACTCTTTTTTAGGTTGCTTTCCTGGTTAGTATGTATTATTCCAAAATTCATTTGGAAATTGATTTTAGAAATTGTCAGAGGAAATTAATAATTTTACCACAATTGTTAAATGTCTCATTCCTCTTACATATTCATTGTCAAATAAAAAAATTGCTTATGCAAAATGTATTTATGGTAAGTCATGACAAAGATTTGCATGCTAGAAAATAGAATAGTGATCTTTTTTTTTTCCTTCTCTTTTCTTGCAAGACACACTAAAAACAAAGGTTCTGTCTGACACATTTCAAGGTGCACATTTTTATTTCTTCTCCCATCAGTCTTCTCCTAATTCCCTGATCTACTGTAAAATAAACATAGGAGCAAAGTAACTGGTTTTAACCTGAAATCAGTATTATTTTCTAGCTTATTTATCAAATGTTTTCCAAACGAGGTACCTTGACTGGTCAGGTGTATAACTGAATATAATCAGTCCTTTTTGGAAAATTTATCCTATTCATTCCAATACCTTTTGAGACCTGTATTTGTGAAAGCACTCACATGCTCTGTACTGATGGACAAGATGCCTGGAGACGGGGGCAGAGAAGAGTGGGAATAATCACAGCCCATCATTTGGACACTGGCAGGGTGAGGAGGGGGGAGTTTGGTTCCTTCACACTGTGTTGTTTCAGAGCTTATGCTGCAGTTATTGATAAAGTGGTTAGTGCATGTAAAGGCATGGCATAACAGGAACCTAAATCTTCCAGTTTTTTCATTACTAGGCCAGAACTTTGGCAAAGGGGGAGCACCCATGCAACTGAAAGATAGAGCCTTGCTCAGCTCCATGGAGTAAAGCATCCATCAATAAAGCATCCATACACTGCACAACCCTGACCTGTGGATAGCAGCACCTGCCAGACAAAAAGAGATGCAGGACTTTGGATACAGCCTTGTGCTCTGCATTTGCTTTCCATCAGCCTTGAGCAGCCTCCTGCTGATAGTATCATCTCCAGTTCCCTCCTGTTCAGGCTGCTGTTTCCTTAGTCCCTAATTCTCTTCAAGCCTAGCACAAAAGGGAGTACAAGGCTTGAAAACAGTGAATTTCACTGGTAGAGAATAAAGAATTTGCCTTCCACCAGCTTTTATGTTTTCAGTCAGAAAACAATTTGATCATTTTATGCCATTGTGAAGAACAAATCCTTGGACCATGGGGGTACAATAATGACAGAATACTGCAAAACAATAAAAAAGCATACTGCAGAAGAAAGTTATGTGCCTAATAGAGCTGCAGCTGCTACAGTCAGGGTGGAAACTCCTTTATCCTCCTGAGGGCAGCTGATCATAGTACTTAGAAGCCCTCAACAGATCCAGCTGCAGGGCAGACAACTATGTCAGACTCTCATATTGTTTTTTCTTTTTCTTCTATTTGCATCAGGGTTTCAAATAAAAACAGAGAACATGCTTCTCATCCCAGGAGCTTTCCCTCTAATAGGTTGTTAATGAAGTATCAATTACTTATGCAAAAGGAAATCCACACGTATGCACATATTGCTGTGCCTTAGCTGAAGGTTTCCTCCTATTTTCACCTAGGGTGACCGCATACATCTTTGTCTGCATTCACTCTGTTACCAGGTCTAGCATGTAACTCTACAAGCAAAATTGGAGATCTGAGGTTCATGGACTCATGCCCTGATCTCCTGCAATGCTGGCAATTCTCTGGGTAAGCTGACACACAGCACTGCTCTCTCTGCTATCGGGCAGTGGCAGTGTATTAATCAATCTCTTGTGAAGTACACTGGCTGTTAATCTTATTTCTAGAGACACCATCTCCTTCTTGGCTGCAGATTCTTGAATCACAATGGATTAAAAAGCATTTCTGTCCATTCTAAAGGGAACCAGAAGCTGAACTTTCTTCCACTCAGCCTTTGTCATCCACACAGTAGCACTGATCATTATCATGAGCTTGACCTCATAATGAAATCAGTGACCTTGAAGGTGGCACAGGCAATACAAATCCTCTCGTTCATCCCAAGTTTGGAAGCTGTTTGCCTGACTCCTTTGATCAAGTTTCTCATGAATGAGGAGCCCTCAGCAAACCGTGCCTTAACCACTTAAGTCTTTCCCTCCCATATGGCACAGAGGAAGCATTTGTGTGGCTCAGGAGCAGCAGGACACAGATCGCTCAGGTCAGTGCTTGGGCTGCTATGGATTCTTTTTTTTCTTCAGGATTCTTTCCTACATTTCACCACATATTCCAGCCCCTTTTTAACACTGTAGTCATCCCATGAGTAACATTCTCAACCTCAGCCTCTGAGTCAACAGCTTCCTATCACCCAACACCCATCTCCTTTACTGCCACCTTCCAGAGCTCCTCATGCCCAGACTGCATGGCAGAGCAGAATGTAGAGGTGATGTGGGAATAAAAAACAAAAGGAACATGTATAACAATACAGAAAGGATTTTTTTTTATAAAACACATTTTTCCTGTCTGTTTTGTGTGTGTGTATATGTGACTAGACCATGTCAAACAAGATTAATACCCTGGAATTACCCAGGCTACAAAGGGTTAAGGTATTTATGAACTTGTTAAGAGATGGAAATTTTATGCGCTGCTCACAATGTTTAATTTTAACTGCTACACTAGAGAGAATCTTTGATTGCATTATCAGGTAATTCTCATTGAATGTTAGTTGTGTGGGGTTTGGGTTTTTTTACAGTGCTATCTCAGTGTTGAAAAATATTTCTCCCAATTGACTGGAAATGGAGAATAATATTCAACCTTTTCATGCAAAGGATTCAAGCTACTGAAATCCTGGGCCAGTATAGGGTTAAATGTCAGTCTAAAAGATTAATGGCTTAACTGAAAACATTTTATCACAGATTCAGAAAATAAATCCTGCTCTCATCCAGCCAGAAACCATGCCTGCCATTGAGGAAGGGAACTGCACAAACCAATAACAACTGATTGCTCCTGCCCAGGGAAACAGCAGTGATAAGACAAAAATCATTAAAAGAATCAAAGTCTCTGAGATCCTTGGCCAGTGCAGATGCTATAGGGCTGAAATATGAGGTGCATTGCCTTCTCAGAGGTGACTTTCTTCACAGATGTTCAGAGCCTGTGCCTTAAGCTGGCTTTCTCAGCAGAAGAAAGCAGGGATATGTGTTTTCTGGCTGGATTTATGTGAGCGAGAATACCCTGTGCTGCTGCAGCAAGAAAGCAGGTCTAGGTCCTGGTTTTAATCCAGACTTTAAAGCTTTGGTTTGGATTCTCAGAGGCTGAGGCCAGGATGGACATGACATGGACTCTAAGCTGCAGAACCTCAGCCAGACACATGTGGAGGAATCAAATGTATTAAATTTACAACAGTTCTGACTTAAGCATTTTTTTTTTCAATTTCCAATTTCTCCTCCTCCCTTAAAACAAGGGCAAAAGACAGAACGAAAGAAAGCAACAACAACCAAACAAAAAGCACAAAAGAAAAGGAAACAGAAGAAAACAAGCTACCACCACAGCTTTCCCCACATGCTTTCCCTCTCCTTATATCATTCAAACTATTGTTGGCTGTGACTGTAACAAGATGTAGCAGAGGATGCACCTATTGACTGACAGGGGAGCCCAGAGAACATGCACAAACAAAATGGACAGAAATCTGTCTTGAAGCACAAACATTTAGCAGTTAGGAGAAGAGTGCACTGAATATTACATAAACGTTTGGCTGCATATGTTTTAAAGCTTGCTTGCCTATGGATAAGGAAATTAATCTGATGTTTAGATTAGGTTCGTGTCTACACACTGCAAGTACAGATTTAGTGGCTTTTTGGTCAGAAATGAAAACAAAGATGCTCAAAACCAAAAGCCTTAAAATGTTCTCTCTTTTCCAGGACTAAATCCTTAAGCTGTTAATTGTGAAACAGGCAAAACTTTGTCTTAGTGAGGCCAGAAAAATATCACACCTCCAGCCAGAGAAAAATGTATCTTGGCTTGCCAAGTGACTCTCTAAAACTTCTGACTTACTGTGAACATTGCCCTGCTCATGGGTAAAAAACAAATCAAAACAAAACAATAAAAACTTTCAGAGAAAAAACTGTGTCATCTGACATTACACTTTAATTTTTCAGTGCAAGGTTATGCTCTGTAATTTTGCAAAAACAGTTCTCAGTAGCAGGAGCCATCTTTATCCTATCAGACTGAGGGGCATACAAGATTCTGATCCTCAAGGAAGGCCCTTCACACAAATAGAACGGCCATACACAAAATCCCTACCTACTTCAAATATACTAGCCTGAAAAAAGAAGACACATTGAAAAGAAGAGACAGCTTGATGGTTGTTTGGACAACTATAATTCAGCCCACTTGCATGACTGTGTTATGGCAGTCTTGCACAACTCTTCTTCCCAGGTCCCCTGTGCTGTGATGTACGTAAGAGAATGTAAGGCATTCACTGAGAAGATGGCCAATATTTTATTTAATTTAATTTAATTTTAATTTATTTAATTCTATTTATTTCTTTATTGCCCCAGTTTGTAGCCTCAGGCTTTGTTAGCTGCAGACTTTTCAAACCATCTCTGAATAAATTTGTATCTATTTTCCCCCAGCCTTCTCTGTAGCCTTTATCATTACTACTTCTGACTGCTTCAGGCACTGGTTTATTTTCACTACCTTTTAGATATTGTCTCCTTTGGCAGGTGGAGGATTGAGGCATGGAGAAATCAAGGCCAGGGTGGTGTGTGGTTGAGGCAACTGGACCTACTTTCCCTTGAGCAGCACACACAAGAGTAAGTTAGCTGGTCAGGACATTGCTCCCATCTACTTCAGCTGCAGGTATTATCCTGTGTAGGATGGGGGTGGAAAAGACAAGAAGAACTCCAGGAAGGTCTCATAGAAAAAGAGGAAACTCATGACAGTAGGCTGAAGTGACTGGGCTTTGCAGTGATGGAGAAAAATAACCAAAAGATGATTCCAGAATAAACAGACTCCAGTGGGTACTGCTGCACTTGTGGAAAGCCTGTCACAAAAGCTCTGCAGGGCATTGAGTGCCATTATGCACACCAAGGGACTTCAACCTGTCACAGTTTGGTGTTCCCCAAGGACAAAGCCTCTGTGGGAAGACTGGTCCCATCATGCAGCCCAGCCCAGCTGCCAGTGCCTGTCATAGCTGGAAGGTCTCCTAGGACAGGTCCCACTAACAGGACACGTGCACTACAAGGGGCGAAGGGGCAGCATCGATATGCACGGAGGTGTCCTGCTGTGACTTCTGGTATTCCAGTTCTCCTGTACTCTTTCCTAAAGTAAAGAGTTGTAAGAAGGAGTCTTATTTTTATAGAAAGTTACACAGAGGATCTACACAAGTTCTTTGATTCTGCCTTTGCATCCCAAAATTCATCCCACTTTCTTCCTGATACTGTATGATCTTCAGTTACCATACAAAAATAAATTATCTGCGGGAGAATGAGGACAAGTTGAAAACTTATTTATCACCCAACCATTATAATGTGGCTGATGATCAAACAACCTGTGAAGCTGAGATAATTTTCTTCATCTTCAAGTAGCCACTGGAAAGCCTCATTGCATGCCTGAAGTTGCATTGCTTAGCAACAACATTTCAGAAATTCAAGTTATCAGCATGATCACTAATAAGACAGTAAGCTGCAAAAGAATCTTGAATAAACTAGGTGCATTTGCATTTCAAAATAAATGGGAGTAAATGTCAGATTGTGTTTTGGAGTGTATGAACTCGCCTTACCATAGATATATTGCATTTACTCAAGCATTTGTACGATGGAGACAAATCTGAAAGGTTTCTAAAATTCATAAACACAGCATGTCTGTGAGCTCCAGATATTTTACTGCTTTTAGACTGTTACCTTTAGCTAAAGAAGTCTGCTAGCAGAAAAACTGTGGCATGCACAATTAGAAGTGGTATTCTCCACAGCAGGACATGATTCTGAACTGGAGTCTCTGAATAATGAAGATCCAATTAGTATGCTGCAATGTGCAGGATCCATTTTAAGGGTTGATTGGTTTGCTCAGACATATTTGGGATCATTGTTTTAAACTTTACAAATACTTAGGAAAGAAATCTTTTAAATGTCATATGAAAAAACTTCGTGGCCTCTGTGTAAAAATACAGACAGGAAAAAAAAAAACCAGAACAAAGTCTGGGACTTTCCTGCAGCTCTGGATTATAGATGAAACATACAGAAAACAGAGCCATGGGAATGATAGGTGAATATGATGTGAAGATAGCCCGAGCCTATCAGTGACCTGTTGTCTTTCTCAACTGGTCAGAACATTGAGCTGATCAGCTACCAAGAAAAGTACCTGCCAGAGACCACAAAGTAGATGATTTGAACTTGCCCTCACTTTGCCTCCAGGGAACTTATTTTAAAAAGTTCTTCACTCATTCCACCACAGGCACATAATTTAGAGAACAAAGGCCACTTTTTCCTGTTCCCTCTACAGGCAAGCCTTGCTTACCTTGAAGACAGAGAAGAGAGACTCTCTTACCTATCTACCTGTAGCTAGTAGACACCTTTTTCAGCCAGCATGTGTATGGATGTTCAGGCATTTCCTAAAGCTGCTACATCCCACCTGTGTAAAACCTCCTCTTTGGCTGCAGAGGATGCCTCCTGGCCAGCTTTGACTCATTGTTTCAAAACACAGTCACCCAGATAGAGGAGATGAATTTATTTTCTAAAAGCATCTCTTTGGGCAAGGAAAGACAAGCTCCCCAGTCCTTGGCTCTGAGAGCAGGGTACACAGGAATGATCTTAGAAGAGCAATAGTTGTGCAAGGGGAAGCATGCAGAAGGAAGAGTGGCTGGGGTGAAGGTTACCCATTAACCTCACCCAGCCCACTGAGTCAGAACCCTGCAGGGCACCTTCTTTCCTGTAGATTTCCTTGCTTTATGTAGGACCTAGGTCACAGAATGTACACTCTTTACATGAACAATAGCTGAAACCCCCACTTTTATTTAGTAAACACTGCTCTTTATTCATACTAGGCCTGAATTACTAGTTTATTCACTGAGGTTAATCTGAATTACTTTGCAAGTTATCATTCCAGAGCACTTTTGAGGTGCAAGGAAAAAGAACTAGACAGTCAGGTTTTACTGTTGGGAGACTGATGCAGGGACATCAACTGGGGTTCTTGGTCTGAGAGATCTAAAGGTGACTCCTCAGAGCTCTTGACCAAATGTACCACCCTTCCATGTCCAAACCATGGCTCATCTTCATCATGTTGGCAGCCATAAATTCGCAACACTTCTCCAGTCAAGTGCCAGAGTCTCAAGCTTAGTGCTTAGGGATTAGCTGTGAGAAGTTTGTCTTTGGATTCTTCTCTTTACTTAATTGGATGTGTCAGGTAAACTTAGTCAAAGACAAAGCTTCTGATCCTGCCTAGACCATGAGTCCCCTTTTGCACCCCCATTGTAGAGATCTTATTCTTTTAGCAGTGTCAAGATCTGTACTTGTATAGCCTGTATTTTCCCAATTCTATCCAGAAGAGTTAGATGTTGTCTTCTCAACTTCCTCCCAAGAAAGAACAAGACTCATCTTTCAGGCTTTCTTTTACTATTAGTTGCTAGCAAATAAAGACAAATCCCAAGCCAAATTTTCTCTTGTCTAGAGGTCATTCAGTGGTAAAGCTCTTTTCCCTGCAAGGGAAGAGCATGAATCCAAATGACAGGCAAACATATCTGAAGGAGAGACAAAGTGCTTGGCCTTACAAAAGAGACAAGGGTAAGGTAGTTGGGATATTTCAGGAATATGAAGATACATAGTTCTTTCAAAGAGTGTTTTCAAACCACTTTTTGTATAGTGCAGAATTATTGTTTTGCTGTAGTATTAGGGTCTTTTCCAACTTGAAGACCTACCCTGAATTTTATTTTCTTTCTTCAAGCAAATATTATTTTAATACAATCTTTTTAGGAAAAAAGTAAATACTTGTGAAGTAGTAGTTCCCTTTAGGAAAATGGTATAAGTTTGAATACTGCAAAACCTCTGTATTTTGACACCCCCACACAGCTCTGCTGGCCTACAAAATAAGGTTAGAATGGAAAATAGCTCATTCTAAACTTCAGTCATGTTTAATGCTGAAAATAAAACATGTAGACAACCTTATAATTCTTATAAATAATGATTCTGTAGTCCAGAGCAATAAATGTGAAAACTATGCTTTATGATAATGTATTCTGCAGTGACAGTAGAAAAATAGGTCATCATTCTGAAAAGGAGAGAAGCTATCTATCATGCTGAACACTCTAACACAAAATTTGAAGTAGTTTCAGAGGCAGTTAGTCCAAGATATTGTTCTTCTGACCCCTATGTCCCCAAGCACAACATGTGAATTAAGAGCTTGTCACATCCACTGTACAGGTGGGATTGCTACATGTATTCATCCCAAGGCTTGCCATATTTTGTGTTAGGAATCTACCTGTCTCTATCACAGAATATTTATCTGGATGCTATTAACAGAGCTACTTGAGTTTTACTGAAAAAAATAGAAGAAAAGAAAAAAATTAAAGAAAGGTGTTCAAAGAATAGAAGATACTATCCTTAGCTACCTGAAAGGCACTGCTAACTGCAAACTCCCACAGGTGTAAGCTACCACAGTTAGAGCAATGAATCATCATCTTTAGACAGTTAAACACAGTTGGTCCAATAGGTCTAACTAGACAGCTTTTCAGACAGATAATTAACACTTCGGTGGTCTGGGCTACAACCAAAACCTGTGGATTAAAGGGAAAAGTGTTGTAAGACGAACCTCTCTTAGGGCACAGCGCTCCGAGGTCCAACAGGTGTTCCAGCAGAAGGGCACAGTCTCTGAGTCTGTTGCCCTCAGGACTGGCTAGCCTGGCTCGGTGCTACTGCTCCAGATTCAACTGACCTCTCTGCTGGCTTGCTCAGGACTGAGCTGAGCCTGTGCTTCAAGCCTCACCTTTTATTGGCCCCCTAATCCTGCTCATGCGCAGTTGGGGCCCTGCCCTAATCAGGCACAGGTGGGCTTAACACAAGCTCATGCCCACTGCCTGGCAATTAGTGGCACCTGGTTGCCTCATTGCCTCACTTCACTACAGAAAAGTATGTGCAACCCATAGTGCCCAATTAGGAGTAGGTGAAGATGGTCAAGTCCCTTTCACCTTTGTCTGCAAGTCTCCTCAGCAATTCCACTCAATTGGGGAAGGATGCTGAGCGTATGCTTTAATAAATATTTGACACAAATCCTTTTCCAGACAGATAAAGCCACAGGTTCCTTCATTTAATTGGTTTTCCAAATTTTCAGTGTCTAATTCATTTTAGTCTGATGCTTTAATTTTTCTGTGATAATTGATCTTTATGTCTTATCCACTTTATTATTAAGTTACAAAAGAGGAATTAACCAAATCCCATTTTATTATGCTTTTGTTCTACTTTTTTTTCCCTTTCTATGCTCTCTACAGAAACAGCTTTTCAGCAGAGAAAAAGCTGCTCAGACATTTTTTTGCTCTCAGCCTTGTTTATCTTTCCCCAGTGTTAGTGAAAGTGCTCTGCTTTTTCAGTGTCTCTGGAATAGTCTGGTTCTGCAGAATGATCTCTGCATAAACTCATATTAATTGGCCTCTGAAAGCCAATTTAACAAGTTTGGTAAAAGTCTTCCATCTGAACACTAATTTTGGAATAAAAAGGTTAATAGAAAATGCAACTAAGATCCATTTGTTGCAAAAGGAATTAAACTAATTCGTCTTTGACTTTGTATCAAATAGATACCCATAAAAGGTCCAATAATAAAAGTGCACCATGAAAACAGTTCTAGAAATATTGAAATGGACATTTCTTACCAGGATAGAAAGGCCTCTGCCCACCAGCAGTGGAAATCTAGAGACTGGTTGTCTCATTCAGTACTTTTGGGCTTTCTTTGTATGCAGCCTTAAGCAAAGATTGCTTCCAGAGGGCAATTCCCTGTCCTGGTCTCAGACATGTTTTTGTTAGGTATCAGCAGTATCTGCACACTTTGCAATGAAATAGCTGACATCTGTTTCATTCATCCCATTAACTACTTCTGCATAAAGGTAAGTACTGAAATTCCAAAGGTATTCTTGCAAAGATGATCCAGCAGGAATTTTCAGTAAAAATTTTACAGAGGTAGCATCTCTCAAAAGAGATGTCTGTCAGACAGTGGGATTGTGGCATGCCTGTTTGTGGCATGTCTGAATCCTGACATGCTTGTCCTGGTTACCCTTTCATACTTGTGGACAACCACTTGATTTGATATAGAAAAGTTTGGATTTTTTGTTTAATTGTTTTGCTTGACAGTGGTTGGAATAAAAAACTAAATTTAGTTAAACTAAGTTGTCTTGAGGTATAAATCCCAAACAAACAAAACATGCCCAGCTTTTTGTGAAAAACCTGTCCATGCATATATCCAGCATAAAGTGCAATTTTGAGTGTTTCTAGTGTTTCTACAAAAACAAACAAAAAATCATCAGAATCATCTGCCTTGCTCCATTCATTAAAGTGTCCTCTTCTTCTCACCTTGACATTGATCTATTTAAAAGTTGAGCTAAAGAAATTTCTCTTTAACAATATACATAATATATGGATGTCAAAACAGTAGCTTAAAAATAAGTATTTACTGCTTTAAATCAACATTGTATCAGTTACGTTGGGATGTTTGAGTATGGACCCGGGCAGCTGAGACATGATATAAAAAGCTTACTGGGTTCAGAGGAAGTTTTTATCAATGCCAAAAGAGTTTAGGAGAGAATTACCTCATATTTTTCTTTCAGAAGCCATCTTGAAAGACTTTGTGGTGGACCTGAACATGACTGCTAAAGGGAACAAGCTGCAACTGATTTTCTCATGGCTATCTCGTGTTTTGCCTGATAGGGCCCAAGAGATTTTGCTGCTGCTGCATGAGTTTCCCACACAATATATGGTATGGGTCTGACTTTTTTTCAGAGTGCAGATGTCTTTAGTTGTTAATCTCTCAAATATTCACTGACCTCTCATATGTGTAGAGTTCTCTCCTGAAGAGGTGGTTCAACTTTCCTTCTCTGTCTTTTGTCTTGCAGCAACTGGAAGATGTTTTAAGCCATTTTGTAAAGGAGACTTTTTGTGGAGAGCTCAGTCCCAAGAAAGAATGAACCTCTTCCTTCCATGTGTTTTATCCAGGGAAGGAAGCTTTCTAGCCATTGAGTAAAACAAAGGGAGAGGGGCATGTAGAACACAAAAACACTTCAGGAAATGTCATTTAATGTCCTGTTCCTACTTCACTGGTTGGGGTTTTCTTGTTTAGCACTTGTTTCTCCTTTTTTTTTTTTTTTTTTTTCCTTTTTCTTTTTCTTTTTTATATATAGGAGTCATCACTCCATTTTACTTAGGATTAAAATTCTCTGATCCTGCATCATTCCGAGATACATTCTGGGGAGCAATGTTTCCTTTTCTCACTGCAAGATACTTTAAACCTTCTGCTACAGAATATTACTCAAGTAGCTCCTCAGGACTAATGCCTATCCACCCGTATTCCCCAGGCCCAAGCAAGCCTGGTAATATTTCACATGAGAGGCTCTTGAGCACCATCTTCTGGAAAATGTGGGACAAACCCGACTTTCTGGGACCGTTCCAGGGAAAACTATGCGGTTTGAGGACAGTGGCCAGAGTAACCTGGCACTAGGGCAGATGTGCTTGATCTGCCCACCCAAGGCAACCCCCATCTTGTACCCTCTTTTCCAGCGTTCTCGAAGTAGAACTAAAGCTTCTAGAAAGTATTTGGAAAGCAGAGGTACAGCTCCAAGGCAGGTACTGCCTCACAGATCGCATGGTTGAAAAGTCCTTTGGATTATTTTAATACAGATATTAATGTCATGACTTAGTGGAAATAGCCTTGCTCTGAACCTGAATGTTGGTATGAGCTGATTCCCTCCAGCCAAACTTGAGCACAAGGAAATATTTTAATTGCATTTTTCAGCTTGTTGGTAGTTTCTGTGCTTTGGCTTCACTGAAGTATAGGTGATTTAAGCGTGCCCAGCCAATGCTGACAGGCTGTTTCTCTTTTTATAGCAGAGGCTGAAACAACACTTCAGATTATACTCTTACCTTGATCTCCCTTACTCAGCAATCTGACTTTTTGTGCTGATTCCAAAACTGCACCATGAATCATGAGAAACTCACTTTGTTTCTTCCAAACCACTTTTCCCAAGCTGAAGGGAATGCAGCTTCACTCCACTTCTGCCTTGAAATACTGCTCAACCAAGTAATGTTGGCTGAAATGCTGACACTGGCTTTGCCAGCCTCCACCACAAGAAGTCCTGCTCACCACATCTTGCTTCCTCAGGGACCATGGCACCAGCATCTCCAAGCCAGAGGAAATGAGGGAAGATGGTGTCCAGAGCATCCTGAAGGTGCTCCAGTTTGTTCCTAAAAAATAGAATCATAAAATCATAGAATCATCTGGGTTGGAAAGGACCTCTGAGATCATCAAGTCCAACCCTTAATCCACTATCACTGGGGTTACCAGGCCATGGCACTGAGTGCCACATCAGTCTCTTCTTAAAAACCTCCAGGGATGGAGAATCCACCACCTCCCTGGGCAGCCCATTCCAATGCCTGATCACTCGCTCTGTAAAGAATTTCTTCCTAATATCCAACTTAAACCTCTCCTGGCAGAACTTAAGATAATGCCCTCTTGTCTTACTGATAGCTGCCTGGTTTTGCTCACTGTATCCCAGAGAGGGACATTGGAGCAGGACTGTCCTTCTTGCATGAGCAAATGCCAGCACATACTCAAGCACAGAGTCAGCCCCGAGGGATTCTTGGGCATTTGAGCATTTTTGCACCATAGCGCTGTGCCTTTTGGAGTCTCTTGCCACATACACCTTCCACAAGGCCACAGATGAAATACCACAGGGGAGCACAGCATCAGAAGTGCAGGCAGCACTGGGCCTAATGGAGAGCAAGAGGAATCAGTAGATCTGTAGAAAACGTCTTGTGATAGAGATAGAAATACAGTCCATCCTCCTGTTGGAACATGCTTGAAGAAATGCATTTTCATGACTACAATAGTACCCAGAAGCACCTAAACCTGAGATAGGCACATCAAAAAGAGATGGGTACTGCCCAGAAAATTTTAATGTTTTAGTTAAGGAGGAAACTGGATATAATACATCTCTCCATCCATAAATGGAGAGATGCTACATCCTGACCATCTCTGGTAAGTCTGTGTCTGTCTTCTCTGTAGCTGACTATTAATTTGCTACTTAATTTCGGAAAGCATTCTTCATTCAAAGGAAATGAGTGGAGAAGATGTAGTGGCTAGGATAGCAATTGCAGTGTCAACTTGAAATGTTTTGTCTTTGTCTAATTCCGAAAAAAAAAAAAAAAAAAAAAAAAAAAATCCTTGTGTTTTCACTGCCTGAATATCAACAAGAATAAAATTTATGCTTACCAGCATCCTCACATTAATTCAGTGCTTTCACTCTCAATGACACCATTATGATCTTATTTTGAAAGCAACTCCACTTACATTTACCAGTCTGGGGGGACTAAAGCTCTACTAAAACAATGCTGGGACTAGAAAATCCTCTTATGTTGCCATGACTTGAACACTGCTAATTTTCAGCAAGCTGACTTGCAAGAGAAACCAGAGTGCATATGGAAAGCCCTGGTTAGAATATATTTAATTTAGAATAGGTGTCCACTGTAGTTATTTCAAGGATGTAATTCTGATTTAACATGATTAGGAAGGCTGAAATGAAGAGAGGCTATTTTGAAAGGGTTCATTAGTTGCATGTGTGCAAACATCCTGTACTGAACAAGTGCTGAATGCACTCAAAGACTGAACCTCTGTGGACCAATAATCTCTGCATTGCAAACAAGCTCCACAAGATTTTCCTCTCAAAGAGGGGAAGAAAAAGAAAAGAAGGGAAGTGATCTTTACAAATACCATCATACTCTGAGGCTATTGAAAGCCTTTATCATAAGATATATATATAAAAAAAGTTAATCTGAGAATTTAGCCATAAAAGACATTCTCTGGTTTTGATTAGCAAGATGTAGTAGATTTTCCTTCCTCCCAATTTTGATGACTTCCCCTCAAATTAGGAGCCGCTAAGCTGATCAGGAATCATACAGGGAATGGCCCAAACCATTCCTTTTACACTCCCCTTCCCACAGGACAAACTGTGAGTGTGGCAAGCCCAGGCAAGGAGCACAGCTCAGTGCTGGAGCAGCGTAGTTCATCCTTTATAGACCTGCTAGGAAGATGGGTCTCATGTCCTCTTTTGCTCGGCTTTGTCTTTTGGAAACTCGGTGTTGTTTGTATGTGTCCCTCAAGCATGGGATAGGATCTGTAAGCACAGCTGTACTGTACATGGTATTAATAAAATGTTTTTATTTTCCTAGCACCCTCGGAACTATGGGATAAGTGATGGCCTGGACAAAACATGGCTTAAAGGATGGGATGCGAGTACTCTTCTTCTCTCCATAAGACACCCACCAGAGTCCTTGGCCTAGCGTGTGGCTACACAGCAAGGTTAGACTACTTCATTGAAATAATAGCAGGCCCCCAAATAAAGCAGAAGTTTTATTTTTCCTTCTTAGAGGCACGCTGTTGCTCAGGAGCTCAGGGAAGGCGCTGAGGAGAGCGGCCGGCAGAGGGTGAAGGAGAGAGGCAGAGAAGCTCTGCGGCCCTGGGGTGGGGTGGGGTGGGATGGCCCCAGAAGCAGCTGAACCCCAGGGGAGAGCCCCAGGGAGGGCCTGGCAATCCTTGGAAGAGTGGGATTGTCTTCTATGGGAGCCATGGTTGCCCAGGCCCTCTCTGGCGGGTGGGGGTATGGCTGGGGAGGGCCCACTCACAGCTTCTGCCAGGGGACACTTTTCTCCTGCAGCAAGATGGGGTCCTGGCATGACAACTTGAGGAGCTTTCACTGCCGCCACTTGTCTTTCCCCTGCCATCCATAGGCTGCAAAGTAACTCGGGTCCTGCTGGCTCTTCCAGTGCAGAAGTCATGAGGAAAGCTCTCAACAAGAGCACTGTGGGTGCCGTCCTTCCCACTCCGTTTTCCTCTCTCCCGCTACCAGTGCCATGCCCGCTGAGGCTTCAGGCAGCATCACCCAGTGCTTCCCTCCTTCCCTTCATGTAGCATTTCAGATGTGTCAGGCAGGAAATGTACCATTTGCTGCAGTAAAGCAGGTGGTAATGGTGCTTTTTCAAGACCTTTGAGGTGGTTTTAATCATTTCCATTACCTGGGAAGCCTCCCAGGGCAGAGGTAGGATTGCTTCCCTTGAGGACATCATGGTTTTCTGCCTGTGTGGCCTCACACACTTTTAAATGCCAGCACTTTGACAAGGAAAAAAATGAAGAATGCATTTCCTTTCTGGTGCAGCATAATTTCACCATTCATTACTTTTTCAGAAGCAAACAGACCCAAAGGAAGAGAGATTTGTAAAGCTTTAGAAGATGGAAAAGAAGTCTTCTTGTATTTTCAGCTCCAGAGCACAAAAAGATTCCTCATTGGTGATGAGTAAGGTTCATGGGAGATTTCAGCCAGCAGCTTAGGCAAAATTTCTCTACCCACATCTTAGCTGATGTGAATCACTTCTTAACCTAGAACCAGAAGTCGGGAGGGTCATGAACAATGAAAAACCACATCTAGGCAGGGGTGATTTATTTCCTATAGAGAAGATTACAAACACATTACTGTCCCTCTGCACCCACCCCACTCTGTTTTTACAAGAATAAATTTAGAAAAAAATGAAAGAAGTGCAAAGTAACAGCAACCAGCCTGCCTGGAAGTGTCCTTGGGAGTGCACCACAGTGTTGATACCATCCTCTAATATACAGATTTGTTTCCTTCAGCAATTCCTCCATAAGATAGTTGTTTTTAAATTTCCTCATTTTAGAACACTGTTTCTAAAAGGCAGACTTTTGCCTTCTCATCTCTTTCAATGCCTGTCTTTGTCTGCTTCAGCTGTATAATTCTTCTCCTTTCTGCTTTGATAGTTTTTGTTGTAAACTGAAGTAGAGTGCATGCTTGCAGTTACATGTATCATTTCAAACATAAAAATGTTAAATCAATGTTGTATGTCCTAAGTACATTTGAAATGCAGCATACTTAATTTGAAAATTCCATTTCTAAGACATTTAGAAGCAACACCAGCAGCTTTGGCTACAATTCTTTTAATTACTTTTTGCTTTGATTAAGACAAATTTATTTCCCAGAGCTATGTGTTTGCACAAAAATACAAAATACTGAAAGATCCTACATCAACAAAATGACACTGCTGTGTCATTTGCTGTGTTGTAGCCTGACTACAAATATTTATCACTTGGACATCTGTCAGAGTTGTGCTTTCTAGAAATGTTTATACTAAATTTTTGTTTAATGCAGGTGGAAGGAAAGGAGAGGAAGTGAGCTTAGAAGCAAAAATATACATCATAAGAAATACAGTCTAATCAAGTGTCTAAGGTACATGGATATTAATTTTGTTTGCTGCTCTTTCCTGAATAATGTTCAAGGCTTCATGATATTTTTTAGGTTTCCTTCCTCTGTTGCCTCAATTGAAAACACTCAAGTGGAAAAGGACACTGATAAATTTCTGAACATAATATTAAATTGAGATAAAATTGATTATTTTTTCTGGTGGAACCCAGATAACAGCCAAACTGAGTAATATTTTTATGAGAAAAATTGCACATCCTATCAAAACTTCTGAAGACTTGTGTGTGCCAGGGAATCAGCTGTTGAAGGAGTCAGTCTGCATCCACTCCATCCCAAATGATCCAGCTGTTATCCAGCTGACATCCATCTCTTGCACAAACTCTAATGTTAGTCCCTGTGGTCAAAATAACAAATGGCTAACAAGCATTCATTCCATGCTGGAAATGCAAGTGCTCTCAACAAACATATCTGAAGAGAAGGCACTAACCACATGTTTAGTCACTGAGGGTAGAATTGTCCTAACTGAATAAATACTCAGAAAGCCTTCAGAGTGATCCCAACTCTAAGCTACAGCTTGAGATGCTCTTCTGGCTGCTGAGGGGCAAAGTAATTCAGCACCATGTGCCAGGTCTTTCAAGACAAATGTTTAGGAGGCTTAAGGAGATTACTAGGTTGCTATAATAAGAACCTGAGAATGGCCCTACTGGGTCAGACCCAAGATCACCCAGTGCATTGCACCTGGCACTGCTGCAGGTGGCTGGGGAAGAGAATAAGACCTGGGTGACAGCATGTAGTACTCTGCAATCCTCCACTTGTGTTCAGCACCTTAGAGCTAGAGGTGCTTTCTCTCCATTTAACAGATCTCAGTGGGTTTTTATTCTGTGATTTTCCTTCTTCAGTCTCCTACACACATTTGGCATTGCCAGTTCTCTCTCCCATGCACCTGCTCTAGGGACAGGTTTGTAATGCACAGCCTGATCTGCCTGTGCTGGGATGTGTAGTTCTGAGAGGGCATGGAGACAAAACAGCCTGCTCCTGGGGAACAGCTTCTAAACAATCACCTGCAGGACATTTCTGAGGTTCAGAAAGGCAAAGCCACCAGAAAAGATATCCTAGGTACAATAACTTGCCTTTTTTTTTCAGAAGTTGAAGGGATGCTTCAAACTTCACAATTACCCTAGGTCAATGAAACAATAGTCTCCATCCTCCTTTACACCCACAGGAACTCCTTGATTTTATCATAGCATTGATTTATAACATTAGAAATTCTAGCATTAAAACCAGGAATATTTCCCAAGCCCACTTACAGACTCAGAGTATTCTCCATGGCTTTGAAAACTGCTACACTTATGGAATCTTTTATTATTCCACTATATTTATTATAGTATTGCAACCCTTCATTGACCAAAAGTGCTCAGGTGTGCTTGGCCAAGTACTAAACCATAGAAGCTGTAGTAGCAGTGTCCAAATCTGGCAGCTCCTTGGAGAAGGAAAGTTGCCTAAAGAACACTCATGCTTATGGCTTCAGGCTTGCTGTCAGTCTAGGCAATTTAAAGGTACCATGTTAAGAAAAGCCAAGACTCTACACAAAGTTTTGAAAAGCAGCCAGTAAATTCAGCTGCCCCCAAAGGCTTGAGTTTCTGGAAGAAGGAGCTCAAGGTTTTTAAAAAAAAACATATATTTATTTCAGGTTGGGTCCCTGAAAGCATGCGTAGGCCTTGGCAGTTCATTTTTGCAAGTGAGGGATTTTTTGGATGCCAGCTCAGCATTGTGATGACAGTAAAAAATAGTGTTAGGCATTAATCATGGAAAAAAAATTTTCCACTTTATTTATGGGGGTGAAGTTAGGGAGGGGGGGTGTACTAGACCCATAGCTTCTTTGCACCCAAAAAATTTTCTTTTGTTATTTCAATTTCTGACTTACTTCCAAACTTAACACCTTGCTATATCCATCCTTACTCACAATTTTTTGTTGAAGAAAAAATGGTACTCAGAAATTTGCTTTGAACCTTCTCCCCTTTATTTTTTTTAATATCACAAACTTTCTTTTTTTTTTTTTTTCATGTTTGCGGATTCTGCAGCATAAGATGTCGTCCTGGTGTCCTTGTTTCTGATATTAAAATCCTGCCCCATCCCTTTTACAAGTGACTTTCTTCTATCAGCCTACAAACAACAGAAGAGGCTTTAAAGATAAAAGGAAGAGAAAACCAGATTCACTTTTTAATAGCCTGGAGGCTGGACAGTATCCCCTAGAACAGGGGAGTGAGGCTGCAGAAGCCTACAGAGTATTGAATTAAGCTCATGCATTTGAAATCTCGTTCCCACAGCACAGCCCTGGGTGGACTTTCATCACCAGTCTGTTGCTAACAAGATATATTTTTACAAAAAACAAACATTGTCTGTAATCATTATGATATTGTCCTTTCCTTTTCTTGCTTTCCACTTTGTTTCTTTCAGTGTGACAAAACTACAACCTTCAGAGTCACCTCTGCAGAGTTCATGCTCCCGCCTGAGTAGCAGTGGATGCTCTGCAGCTGTTTGCTTCTCCCCTAAGGTTGTATAACAAAAGTATTTCTATCTTCTGGCTTATGCTTCATCTAGCTAAACATGCACTCTGCAGAATCTTGTGCATTAAAAAATGGTACAGATTTAAACCAGAGATTTTAATTTTTGAATGCTCCTTTTTTCCTCAACATACTTTGGCTCAATTTGTTTTCAACAGCCTTCAACATGTTTTCCTTAATGTCATGTTCTCTAGCATATCAAAGCAAGTATTTAAAGAACCCCAAAAAAAGAGTCACAACCCCCTTAATAGCAATTTATTCTTTGACTCTTCAGAAACACTCTCCTTAGATTGCTAATCTAATTTGCTAAAGAACATGATATCACACTGTTTAGGAATATTGCAATTCTGCAACAATTAAACTGCAGCTTTTTTTTTTTTCTTTCACCTGGAAAACTAGGCTAGATAATAAACTACAAAAATAAACATATATTTTTGGAAAGTATTGTTCTAAACATGTGAAAGCATCAGCATTTATTCATTATTTGTATACTGCGGAAATTGAAGGTTAAGATGATATATCCATGTTACAGTTTTCGCACCCTGCAAAAAAAAACAAAAACAAAAACAAACCTGCATAATATTACAGATTAGGTAGGTTAGACAACATTTAATTTATTCCCAGTTCAAGAGGTGTAATAGTCAAGATAAATTGTTATGATGCCCTGAAGAATAAGACCCTGAGCAATTTAAGGTCAGAATAATGTTATGGTAGATTGCTGATGGGCCTGTTGTCAGATTATAGGCTCTGGTCACGGAGATTTGAGTTACCTGAGTCATTTTTATTATGGCTGTAATAAAAATTAGTAAGAGTAGGTCTCCCATTTAATGACTTAATGTCAAAGCTGATGCTATCTGGTGATGGATGCCTTCCTGTAAAAGATTTGATGGCATATATTTTCTAGTTGTTAGTTGTTTGTAAAAGAGGAATCGAAGATGAAATTGATTTTTTCCCAGAGTGCAACAAAACACTAAGAACTTGAAAGGGAGATGTTCTCCTTAGATCAAAGCTGGAGCTCATCTTTTGTGACACAGTAACACTGGGGCTACCCATGCAAACTTCTCAACTATGCCCTTTTTTTCTTCTCAACACTTTGTCCAAGCAGAATTTGGGCACTTCCACTATATGTCTGTTTTTTCTGGACCAGTAGACTTCTCCCTAGTAATACAGCATCATAATTCACACCAGGCACTCTCCCTAGGTGACACAATATTGTGGTATTAATCAGATCATTTTGCATATATATAAAATGTGTGCAATGCAGCTGAGCCTGTGTCAATATGAGAAGTTTGATCTTTTCACTCCCATTCCTATGCATACCAGACATGATGCAAAAATAGAAATTTAATTTTCTTTCCTCCTTATATTGAAAAGAACCACCTCCCTAAAAGAAAAAAAAACTACCTCATCTTCCAGCATTGCTGTCACCTCCCACACATTCCATATATTTTGAAGACTCATTATGAATAAGGCCGCATGGTCTCTTTCAAAGTGAGCCAACTCTTTAATTTCTGGGAAAGACAAAAAAAAAGATCCTTATGGAGGGTAGACTTCTTGGTTTGGAGAGCCAGAACTTGAAAGCCTTGCTAGCAAGGGAACCAGAGGCAAACTGCTACTGGAGAGTGCTATATGGAGATAAGCATTGCCCTATACCTGTGACTGCACAGGGAGACCCTAGGGAGACCCTGCAGGATGAGGGGCCCCCTGAGGAAGGAGCTGGTCCTCAGCATGTGCTCCTGGCAAGTGTGTTTGAGTCACCCAGGAGCAGAAGAGCCATGCAGTGCCAGGTAGAGGCTTCTTGCCCCCTCAGGAATGGTATTTTGCAGAGGTGAGTACAAGGTGATGGGTGTTGCTGAGAAGGGGATCTGGTGCTGGAAGACACGGACACAGCCATGAAGAGCTCTTTGCTGCTGCACTGAGTCAGCACCTTCACCCCAGCCTTCCTCCTGCAACTGAGCAGCCAGGCTGTGCCCAGCTCCTTCCAGAGCAGGAGCAGACAACCAAGTCATCACAACCTTCATAGGAGTGAATGGAATTGCTTTGAGCTGGAGGATGCCACAGGCTTTCAGGTCAGAGACTGTTGTAGCCAGCCAGCTAAATAAAACATTGTCAGAAGGAGCTACATGGAGAGAACTGCAAGGCAGTGATCATCATCAGACCTGCTGTTTGCTGCCTTCAGAGTATTCTTACTGAGAGAGGCTCATGCAGGCTGAATGGGGTTTCAGTAATGGAGTCAAGGAGCAGGAAACAGTCTTGGCATTGCTAGGGTGTGGAGTCAAGTCCTGCCAGTCCCCCATCACCATCCCTGGTGCTGAAGGAATGGCCTGGGCAGTGAGCCCATAGCTGATGTGCAGCACTCTCTGTGCTCACCAGTGAGGTTCTCAGGCAGGCTGTGGGTGTTGTGGTCAATATGGGAAGGAAATTACAGATGCTTCAACCAGTTAAATGTCTTTTTAAATACAGAAGCTACTTATAACCTTTTTAAGTTGAGTACGTGAAAATCTGAGTTTCTGCCCTAAAAGACACAGGGGACCAGCAGCCACTTCTGTCCAAATAAGTGGCGTTCATAACAGAGCTTTCTCCAAGGCACGTTCCCAGACCTGGATGCTTCCTTGTCAACCCCAGAAGAATGTGACATTCCTGATCTGATGGTGTCCACAGCAAACCCCTCAGCCTCATCTCTGAAACCTTCCTTGAGTTTTCATTCACATCTGAAAGGTGCCAGTTCAGGGTGAGGAATTACAGCAGCCCAGTTCCGCAAGCCAGACATGGCAAGGATAAAGCACTTGAAAAGGGACAAGAAAACTTGAGCCCCATGTTGGACTAGGTGATCTCCACCCATCCTCTTACCCTAAACAATATTTTCCTGTGATTCTGATAACTGTCTGTACCAAGTTTGGGGACCTGCATAGTACTTAAATCTGTGTAAGATACTGTTATTTCTATAATGCCAGTATGTTCTCCTGAGATCCTGACTGATTTCAACATCATGACTGCTCCACAACAAAAAAAGATTTAATTTGGGATTCAGCTTTAAATATTGTGAACTGCAGAATGACTCATGAAACCGGTTTAATAAAAATGTACTTGAACTGCTAGATTTAGAGAGTGGGCCCCTTTGAAATTACATTTTCACATACATTTGTTCTTGAAAAAAAAGTATCAGGCACCCAATCAACAAAGTGGCAACTTTTGCAGAATTATAGAATACAGCGTCTAATGGAAAGCTTTTAAATTTGATGGATGACTGGGAGCAAAATTATCCATTTGAATTACAGCAGACACCTGCAGTGACAAATATTTTATTTCAGTTTATCAGCTACTGGGCTTCTCATGTTTATAATATGAACTATATTACAGAACTGTCATGCTACTCATATGTTTACTTCAGCTAAACGCTCCCATAGAAATGTTTTCAATAATCCATCAAGAACTTCCATTGAATTTTTTAAGGGGGAGGTGGTATTTTTGCAGGCCAGGAAGATGAGCATAGAAAACAACAGTACTACAAAAAGACTGCTTCCACACAGTTGGAGAATATATGGTCTACAATAGCAGCAAGGCTTGTTGGGGAGCTTAAACAGCCCTGGTTGTGCTGGTATTCAGCCATGTAGTACAGCAAAAAAGCTTAAGGCAAATTGTTTCACTAAACATTAATATGTGAAGTGCTTCAAAGTTAAGGTTGAGGCATACTTCTGTACAATGCGTAATATTATTCGTCATCTAAAGAAGTGGTTTTGGATGCAACTAAAGAATAACCCTACAGCCCTCAGCAGAGTGATTCAAGGGAATTCAGGGAGGTCTTCCATCATGTAACAGACAAACATACACAGCAAAGGAACAGCTTGCAAGTATCTTACCTTTTATTTTGGTAGATCCAAGAAAAAGAAAAAAAAAAAAAAAGTAGCATAGGGGTGTAAAGCATGGCCTTTGGCTCATTTGCTTTAGCATTCTAGCTTACCAAAGTATCTTAATTCCTATAGCTGGATAGTTTTGCATAGGATGCACTACAGTTCAGCCTTATTCCCCACTTCTTTCCTCACCCCTGAGCCAAAGCTGCTGCTGTTGCTTTAGGCGCTCAGGAGCAACAACAAGAACCTCTTTCCAATAAAGTGCCAGGTACCCTGGCAGGGCAGTGACTCTGGAGAGGATGGCAACATGCCAGCATGTTTTAGCAGAGTGCCTGTCCCCATGTCTCCAGCACTCCTCTTGCCAAAGGTGCTGGCTGGGTGGCACAGTCCCTGCCGCAGCACAAAGCGAAGCCAATCCACAGGCAGCTGATCCATCGGGATCTGCAGACAAGGGCTAAAACTATCTGCACACACACTTTGGGTTTTGCAGGTACACCCACCTTTCAGTACCAATCAACAAACATGGTTCATAGCACATTAGTTCAGCTGTAGAGGCAAAAAATGTTTAATCTATGCTTTAAAACCACCTTATTGTGCAACATTTGGTGCTATTCAGGGCAGTTACGATTTCGCACACAAGCTAATTTAATGAATCACACAGGAAATGCAACCAGGAGGTTATTTTTTCTTGCCATTTTTGTGAAATACTTTGGAAAGAACTTAGATATATATATATGTGCATAGGAATTTTTTTTTTTTTTAATTAAAAAAATGACCTTTGCTTTACATTCTGCTAGCTTGCCAATCTTCACTCAATGCAGCATGCTATGTTGTACGGTTGCTCAATGCATGTTAATAACAAGAAGTCCTACAAATCACTGTAATTTCAAAAACTGCTTCGTAGGACTATTTCCTGTAACAGCTGTATTATCAACTTTGTCTCCAAAACCCCTGCTGCAAAGCAATTATTTCAGAATCTCATCAAGTTTCTTTACCAGACATCAACTTCTGGGCACCACTGGAAGAGAAAAAAGAGGAGGAAAGTTATAGAAACTTGAATCATTTGTTTAACTGTGAGCGAGGGCTCTCATGCTCGGGCAAGTGAAGATAAATTTTCCATTCTACAAGCAGCTCTACTAGTGTTTGGTATCAAAATTACAAATTAACAGCAGCCAGGCACCTTTGCTGACTCTGTTAAAAACTGTTTCAGGGAGGGAGCTCAGCAGCCTAACACTGCTCTAGTGCCAGCTCCAGTTTGGGAACTATTAGTAACCTTCACAGGCAGGTTGTATCTGTGCAAGAAACAATTCTAAATGCACCAGAGACAACCAAACAGCTTTTAAGGAGACAGCTTAATGCTGACAAGTATGAAGGTAGGTGTAAGCCATTCTGGTGAAAAGCCAAACAAGTTCCTCTGCATTCACTGCCCACCAAAGTCCATGTTAGGAAATTCTTGGTGTGTCCTAGGGTATGCACATCAGTTACCTTCAATAACACTTTTTTCTTATCAGGAGCTTGTATATCTATGGAAACAGATATCAGTAGCACTGGGTATGGAAAGAAGCAAGAAAAACCTGAAGGATGTGATAGCAGACAACACAGAAGAATCTCTATCACAAGATAACAAAGCAAAGAATATGTTTTTTCTGTCAACAGTCAGAATTTCGAGACCCAAGTGTAAATCCGTGAGCTTATGGAAAACTTTCCACTCTCTGTGTCTCACATGCTCTTTTACTGCTATCAGTAGCATGTGCCCACCACTCCCTATAGAGCTCCACCACCTACACCTTTCCTCTAGATGAAGTGTTCCCAGTTAAAGCTAGCATGGCAGTACCACACACTGAACTCTGGCCACAGCACACGATTTGTTATAAACACCCTTCTGTGTGAAATACCTTCTCAGGTCTCCATTTCACAGCACAGCTGAGGTTGGAAGGCACTTACAGATGATCTAGACCAACACCCACCCCATCACCTCATCCCTGCTGCCATGTGTCATGTCAGGTTTTGAAGGAGACTCCCTATCTTTCTGCGCAACCTGCTTCACTGTTAACACCCTCACCCAGAAAGGTATTTCTGACTTCAGATTCTCCTGCACTTGTTTGTGCTCACTGCCTCTCAAACTACCAAAACGCACCAAACGTGTCATCTTTTTCACTCCTCCTCCCTTATATATTTATACACTTTGGTAAGATCCCCCCCTGCTCCTCCTTTTCTCCTGGCAGTCCAAGGTGACTCAGCCTCTCCCCATACAGCAGACACTGCACTCCTTAATCACCATCACGACCTTTTGCTGGAGTAGCTCCTGTATATCTGTGCCTCTCCTAGCAAGAAAGACCAAAACTGGACCCAGCACCCCACTTACAAGTAGAAAAGATTTCCCCTCCTTAACCTGCTAGCATCACTTCTGAACACAACCTGGGCAACCGCTGGCCTCCTTTATAGGCTGGCTCACAGTCAGCCTAATATCCACCACAACTCCAGTGCCATTTCAGAATCTGCTTGACCACTACTTCCTCTATCAAAAGGGGTCATGCTCAGTATGCAGGCAACACTCCAATTCACAGAATCATGGAAAGATTAGGGTTAGAAGGGATCTTAAAGATTGAGATCCAAACCCCCTGCGTGGGCAGGGAACTGTGGAGGTGGCTCCCACACCACACCCTCACTGCACCCTGCCTCAGAGCAAAGAGGTGGCAGAAGGCTTGGCCCAGCTCATGGCTCAGGACTGAGTCAGCAGCAGGAAGAGGAAGCAAGCTCTTTAGTATCCAGGAACAAGCTTTAGGGGACTATCAAGGAGGTATTTTTATGGTAAACGCTTTCCTATAAGAGTAATACTTTCACAAGAGCTTCAGAGAAGCTGGAAGTGGCAGATATAAGAACTTTACATATTTTTTAATACAGGAAGCAATTTAAGAGTGCAAAAAGCATGTCATTTGAAGTTCTCCACTTCCCCAGAGCACGGCAGCAATATGAATAAGGCCACACCTCTTCAGTCAAACCTGCAGAAGCATTCATGTATCACCAAAGCCTGTAGAAAGATTATAGTCTTTTATTGATTCCTTGTTTTACAGATTCAGCTTTAACTTTCAATAATAAAGTTCAATAAATTGATTCCCTAATCATAAAAACTTGTTTTACACATTATGTACAGGTACCCAGAGACTACAGCCACATGTCACAGCTATACCACAGACCTTCACAGAGGAGAAGCCGGGGAGAGGTGCTAACTGCAATGACATACATTCAAAGATCAAATTGTGGATATGCACAGTGCATTTGGCACAGCTCACTGAAGATTGCCCACACAGGGATAGTAAAATAATCCCAACTAAGTGATAACGTGGATTAGTTCATCTACATTAATTCCAGGAGGAACACTTAATTCACAATTTTAAGTAGCCATCAGAAGAGATTTGATTAAGTTGAATTGAATGCAGCTGAACTAATCATTTTAGCTTCATTAAGTATCCCTCTATAGACAAATCCTAGACCTCAAGCTCTGCCTCCAGTATAATACAAGTCTTTTCAGCTGAGATATGCAGAAGGACTTGAGGACGGAGTGGAGCTCAGGTATGAGAAGTATTCTTTGGCAGTTTGATACAAATATAAAAAAAATACTACTTTTGAGGACTAGACTAAGCTTTTCCCATTTTATATTTTTGCTGCCAACACCAGAACTTCTTCTATGACATAGTAATACTTACATATGGTAACTTAAACACAACCTTACTTCATAAAGAAACAAAATTCATATTATGGATAGACTTCAATACTCAAGATACCCTCCAACAGGCAACTGGCTCCTCCCAAAAAAAGTCAATGTTCATCGAGAAAACTTTCCTATGGAAATGGCAGAACCCAGGAAACATTACACTACTGTAATGTTCATCTTCTCTGCAATCAGAGACCAGTCTCCAAAAGGCAGCCAACTGCACTCTGAGCATTCCAGCTCATATGGAATGCTATTTAATTAATTAACTAATGGTTTTAACATCAAACATCCCTTTCCCTTTTATGAGATAAAGTAGACCACAGCTCTCTCATGTCACTGCAGTCTTATCTTAGTATGATGAAAAACTGCAGCTAATTTATGCAACCTGCTTTACAACGTTACATCAAGCTACAACAGTTAAATGTAGTTTTATAGAGGCAGACATTCACTTAAAATCTGGCAATTCCCTTTTAAAACTAGTAGTTTTCCCTTGTAGTGACATATCTATCCTAAAAAAGGTAACTCCAGGCTCATTTTGAAAAGAAGGAAAAAAAAAAAGAAACACTTCCAGAATGAAGTGTCCAACAGTTCTACAGCCTGAAGGCTGCAATATTATCTCCAGTAATATAACTCTAAAGATATTGCTTTGTCTCAATGCTGCTATAAATATTTTCAATTTCAAATTACTTCCATCAATAGGTTATGACTCAAGCAGAACATCCTACAATGAAGACCATTCAGTTAATGTATCTATCTAGTGAGCTCAGTTTTGAGGTACTGTTGAGCAGCTTCACTTCATCTTCTTTCTTGCCTGTTGCAGCATCCCCTTCAAACTTCTAATGTGCAGTTCAGAACAAACCTAACAAAAGGCTTAAACAGAGTCCTGTACATGAGCAGAAGCAAGTCACATTAGCCATGGAAATGGACCTAGTTTGTGTTAAGATCTTCCAGAGCCTTAGCCAGCTTGTCACCCTTAGGTGAGAATTCCATATGGAAAATAGGTATACAAACAATACGTAGTACTGTTTATGCTATTCCCAATGGAAAACTGACCTGATGCTAAGTGCAGTTTCACTGGGGGGCTGTAGGTATACTTCAGTATTAACTCTTCAAAAAAACCAAAACCAAAACAAACAAACAAAAAAACACAAAGAGAGAAAAAAACCAAAAAAACCCAAACCCAAGAGGCTGAACAGTGCTATACAGACTGCCTAATCCACTTACCATAGAATCTTAGTATTTCTTGAGCCTTACACCTACAGCTGGCTTAGTCAGCAAAGTAGCAGTCTCTATTCTTATAGTTCAGATAACCAACACTGACCCCTCTGAACTTCACGTATTATCCAGTAAATGTATCTCAAGATAAGCCAGATGATTAGTCCTGAAATGCCTGACCTTGAGGAATTAAAACCATACAATCTGAGAGCTATTTTTTGGATTTAAGGACCTCCAGGCCATAGAACTCCTATTTCCTGTAGATTTCACAAGACTTAATTCTTTTAGTTCTTTTGGTCCTTTGGACACAAAAGCAAAGCTTACTTCAGCTTTGCTTGCAGCAACTGTCTTTTTAATACAGGAAATCTGAAGCTCCCCCTCCCCACAGACTCTTACGCATTCACACATACTCTCTAGAAAGGTAAGACACTTTATTGAATTTGTTGATAAATTAAGAAAGGACTATGAACCGGACTTATGGATCACAGGTGCTTGTAAACAGACATCAATTCCTTCCCACAAAAAGCCTGACTCCATGTGCTCAACCAGCAGTCACTTTCCCCAGCGTTGCTCACAGGCTGCATAGTGATGGAGGGCAGAGAAAAAGTCTTCATAGCTGATGTTCAGGTGGGAAGGCAAGGAACTGAGAAGGCAAGTAAGAAAAAATTAAAATAAGCTTCTATAAACACCAAAAAAACTCACATGGCCAGCAAGGAATATCACTACAAAAAGCAAGCTACTGTCTGAGCAACCTTGTGAAGTTGTTTTCAACATTGTTATTGTCATTCAATTCTAGTAACTACACCAGGTGTTAAAAATCTTTGGCACCCTCTAAAGCATAGCCTACTCATTAAAGAACACAGGGCACTTCAAATTAGCTAGAAAGTTGGAGAAGCATAGGTCTGCCCAGACATTTAATTGCCCTATAAATGCTCTCAGATTTTAGAAATATAGGCAGATGTAGTCAGTTCAGTTATTAACAGAATTACAAAGTAATCTGGAGGCATTACCATCTCATATTATCCTATTTGACTTATATCCTTAGTTTTCCCAATAGAAACCTGTAAGCCAGTCAAATCCACATAAGGAACACTGACAGAAATGGGATTGCATCACTGAAACTAGATTATGACAGAAGTTGTTCTTTAAACCTGAAGAGTAAAGGCTGTTGTTGCATAATTGTGGTTGAAGAAGCAACAATGAATGTTTGACAGGTTTTATTTAACAGCTTTCAAATATCTTTAAATCAGTCTCCAGTCACATTTGTTTAGACACACTCGCTCTTATGGCTATTTTAATAATAAGTCATATACAGACTTCCTAGTATAGATATTATTCTAACATGCTTCACAATATTAACAGGCAACTCACACAATCTCTGTCAGTCTGATGTGCCACGGAAGGAATCCTAACGTGCTGTCCACAGGACCAAACTTCAAGACTAAATCAGGATCAGGAAATCCATTTGTACCTGTAAGAAGTTAAATGAGGTTTTGTCAAATTCATCAGAAGGTTTGTTTTAATTCTAAACCCTAAGGCATCTCCTTTTTCACTGAATGCATTTGTTTTTAAATGAAGTGAGCTCCTGAGGGCAAGTTAACAATTTAAGAGCCCAACAGGACATACTGGTCTTGCAGCACTTGACCAGGACCAGCTGAACAAAAGCTTAGGCAGCCACTGCAGGCCCAGCTGGACTTATTTTAGTGTCAGGTAGTTTTCAAAGATCTGGTAAGGAAGTAATAGGAACAGCTATATTGTTTTGAATAACAGCAACCTTGAAACTGCTGTTTAAACTGACTTGTTCTAGTTTCATCTTGGCAAACCAGATTTTAGTAGTGCAGAACATGCTGTACCTTGACCCATACCTGCTACAAACTGACTATGCAGAGTTGCAGTTGAGTAAAAAGGCCACTAAGAACCAAAATAAATAAATAAATAAAGCTTCCATGAAAGAATAACAAATTGATACCAGTAACACCAAGAAAACCAGTTATAAAAAAACAAACCAAAACCCTGTCAGATTAATTGCCTCTCTCACAGTAACTTTAAATAACTTTTACTATGAAATTTCAAACTGCTACAGTTGACATCTTACTGGTTAAGGATTGTGGAAGAGCAAGGCAGTATTTTTTTTCCCTGTTATTACATGAACAGCATGAGCCATCCCAGGGCAGCGCTAGATAACAATGAAGGACTTCATTAAATGCTCACACTCTTACTACCTATACCTTAAAACCTCACTACCTATACCTTAAAACCTCAACCACTGTTATTCCATAGTCTAATTCCAATTTGGACTGCCTCACTGCCTCTGCTCAGTCTCTGGAATGAGGCATACAAACAGCTGTTTGAAATAAGCTACTAAACTCCATTGCCCAAGAAGCAGAAACCAAATACTGGAGTTTGATGCACAAGAACGTCTCCTCAAGAAAAGTGAGGCTAAATAAATCTTTAGTAATTTGCTGTCCTGCTCACAATTAAGAGAGCCTTACTGAACTCCCAAGCTTGAAGATAAGTGGTCAAAAAACATTGTTCCTCTTCCAAACACTTCTGCCACAACTGAGCAACTCCAGAGACAGGCAATAGGTTTAAGTCTTAGTCCAGATTTCCCTGCTAATTCTAGAAAGTTGATTAGGACAACACATAAAAACAGGATAGTAGCCCAAGGAGGACCAAGAAGGTAAGCTGTTCTTCATGCACCTGCCTAGCTCATCTAAAAAGCATTCCAGCAGCAATAACCCTACTTTCTTATAATGCTGCAATTAGTTATGATTATTGCATGATATTTCTTGTTATCCCTTCCATTATGCACTAATTTTAAAAGTTAGCTGCGAGAGCATTTTTGTTGCATGATGCTTGCCTTTAGCAGATAAAGTTTAATACTGCCTATTTTCTGGGGACTTAGGATGTTATTTCTCAGTTCTTTCCTCACTAAAAAAAAAAAACAAAACACACACAAAAAACCAAAACAAACAAACAAAAAAAACCAAAACAAAGCAGTCTAGAGCCTTTTACAAGTTTAAGTTTAGCTGTAGAGGAACTTCCCTTTGGAAATAACAGAACAGGAAACTAAGGCCCTACCAGATTTTGCTCTCCCCAGGTTTTGAAGCTGAAGATTTCAAAAAGTTCACATCCTTCCCCCTCCACTGAATTATCACATTAATAATCCTTTTACCAGAGATTAAGAAGTTATTTTTCCAAGCATGTGCATTCCTAAGGAAGGATGAAGTATTTAGATACGAGAACCATGTGCCATAGTCCAAATCTTATCTTAAAGAAAAAAAAATATAAAGCAAAAGCTGCTTATGTGTTCAGAAGTGAGGATGTTAGTATGAAGAGCTTTGCAGGAAAGCAGAGAATACTTAGAAGTGGGGACTCTGAAGGAAGCAGACAGATTTACTCATCAGCTGATTCAGTAGCTGAGTACTCCTCAGCTGGCCAGTTCAGAAGCATCTTCAAACACTGCAATGGCTTTTCAAACAGGAAAAGGCCTTCAGAGAGCCAGTTAATGCTAATATTTCCTTCTGGATCCTATCTGAAGGAAAATGAAAATGTACACTGTAGTATTACCGTCAGAACACCCTATTCACAGCATAGCAATGTGCTTTCCACTTTGCATCCATTTTTCTGCCTAGACATACCAACACTATAAATAAACACATGTAAAAACTCCCTTGGAGCTGCTAGTTACAGCACTCCAAGCATTGCACACAAAAATAGAAGCATTTGGGATCAGACTGTCAAAAAAAAAAAAAAAAAAAAAAAAAAAAAAAAGAGGCTAAAAAACTTGGACACTCAAAGGACAGAGGAATCTGGCAAACATCCCTTCTAGGTCAGGAGTTGTGTGTGTGGAAGCAACATGAAGGAAATTTGTAGAGCTGAGAGCACTACTCTTCTTTCTCCTCATAGATTTTACAGGGCAACTTGAAGAGCCTTGAATTGATAGTTATGCTCTTTACTGGGAAGGCAAGCATGGCAAGTAGAAACAATATTATAATGCAGCCTGACACCTACTTTTTCTGAAAACAAGCTGGTTAGCTGAGGCATCTGCTCAGAAGAAAGTACAATTACACTGAAACTTAAGCTGTAAGAATTAAAGCATGACTGGATTAAAAAACCAGAAAATCCACATGACAAGCTAGAACCATAACATTTGAAGGCTAGATTTCAATAACTGCATCCTAAATGTGAATTGGAAGTTAAAACCCTACATTATCAGGTATTTAAAATCAAAAATGTGACAAACCAAACTTTACAAAAGTTACCACAAACACAAGCACCAAAAATATAGCTACTCAAGTAATTGCTTTTCAGAATTCACTGCAATCAGATTGCTGAATTCACAGATATTTACATTCAATACCTTTCATTATGATTTCACAGAAACTAAGTTTTCTACAACTAAAACGAGATGTTTCATAAGCTGCTGCTATATAAGTCATCGAAGAACAGTTCTTTACCTCCAGCTGTCCCTAGAACATTGAAACCAAGAAAAATTAATAAGCAGGACTAGTTACAGATATATATACAGTTTTTAGCCTCATGCATTAAGCAGCCTTTCTTTCCAAGTTTACACTTTTTACATATCAAAAGTCTAGGAGATTTTCTTTCTGTGCTCAGTTAGTATGCATTATATGTGAACAATAAATCTGCACAACTTAAGACTGGGGCCTAATACTTTTTTAACACAGCCAGACACTTAAATGGCATGGATGGAAGATTATGAAAAAAGCACTTGAAAGCTCCAGTTAAGCATCACGGGGCAAAATACATATGGGGGGTAATGACTGTAAGCAGTTCTTCACAAAATTGAGTGACTGTTTTAAAGAAGCAATTATTCATCTCCCTGAATTGCCTTTAGGGTATATAACAGGAATAAATGTCTAACTTATTTCTTCAGGTGACTTATTAAATACATTCAGTAATCTGTTCCAGTGAGAAAGCTATCATGCAGTATGCTGACAATAGGGATAGAATTCAGTTTGAAATTAGGGTTAAAGTGTCAAAACTGCCCCTGTAGTCAAGTCTGCAGAGCAATTCAGCTGACCATCCAATGTGAAAAAATTTACTCTCTAAAGTCCAATAATATGGGAGCCACACTACAATAGTGTGACTGCAGACATCCACGTTCAAAGTGTGCAATCTGAAATCTGAGCCCTGCCAAGCTAATTCCAAGCTGCAATTAACATGCATGAATCATCTAGGAAAGCTGAGCAACCTATACAGCTCTGTGGTGGAAGCTTATTGTAAACTACTCCCAGATGCCAGATTAGGGCAGCCCTTCCCTTATCATAAGCTATTGCAACACAGCCATGCACCTCTGTGCAGAGTCCAGTAATTTGCATGAATTAGAAATAAAGATATACCTACGCTAGTGTAAGTTATACAGCAACAAAAAGATCAGCAAGTGCTCTATCATTTGCACTCAGGGTGATAGTTATGCAGCAGTTACAGCTTTAATTGCTGTAACAAGAGCTGTATAAGACTCATACCCAGGTCTGCAGCAAGCTAGCTAGCAAAGAAGATAAGTTATAATACTCTAGCTTCAGCTGATCTTTTTTTTTTTCACAAAAGCTCACTGCAGAAACATCCCTGTAGATGTAAAGTCTGAAAAAGCTGAGACTCTCCAATTTGGCTTAAGGTTTCCTTTTTCTGGCTTCAAGAAAAAGCTCAAAAGGGAGAAAATGAAGTAAGAGATTGTTAGCAGAAGCACGAAAGCAATCATAGCTTACTCTAACACATAAGGCATCAAGATGCATATTTTCTAAGCAATAAATCATACTGGAAACCAAATCTACCATGAATCAAGTACCTCTTGCCCCCCACCCCATAAAACCATGTCATACTTACTACTTAATAAATTGTCTAACACATTCACATCCAGGTCTGTGTGTGTTCTTTGCTGCTGTGCTACCAACTGACAAAAGTTCTGAGCAGCTTTTACTATATCTGCTTTTCCATCTTCTGGTGACAGCACCTTCAGTGTAGATTGGGCAATTTAAAACTGGAAGTACAAAAACACAGTTTAAAAGCAACAGAAATACAGTTGTTTTCAATGTGCGTTAGATATTCACAGGATATGACTGAAATTAAACTTGCAGTTTACTTCATGTTATACAACTAGTCATAGATACAGCTCATTCACCTCTTAGAAAAGTTCATAAGTATTATGGATTTACTGCATTTAATTAAATGACTTTCTACAGGACTCCTCAAAACTTGTTGCCCTTAAGGTCATTCTTGGAATGTAGTGTCTTCCAGGGAATCTGCATTGGTTCTTACTCATGTCAAAACACTGAAAGGAATGTGCCTATATTGTAACCTGGAGGTTGATTAAGCAATGGCAAAAAGGCTTGCAGTTCAGGGAAAGTAAAAAAAGATCTAATTCCTACTCCAAAAGAAGGTCTTTTAACTGTGACTGTGGACATTCATGTGATACAATGATTAAGCCGGGGACCTCCCTGATTATGGTCACCAGATCTTTCAGCAGCACTTCAAAAGTGATGCAAGAATTACATCAAAGATTGCTACAGAGAAGACAGCACCCAGATAACAGTACCAGAATTCACCCATTAATCTGTAATTATCTCTGTGATTTAAGAGGACGTTTCAGAAGAATCTTAATGTCTACACTATTAGGAAGTAAGATACTTTTCACACTACATGACTTGCAGCATTGTCAGTTCTGATAAAGTAGCCAAGAGCTAAGCTTACCAAGGATGCTGAAGGCTACAGATAGTGAACTAAACACAGACTGAAGTAAATGTGTTAACTCTAGTGTGTGAACACATTAGGCTCATATAGAATTTATGACAGTTACAACAAGAAACTTAAAAATTGCATTTCTTAAGAGTGCAGAACCTAAATGCCCTCTATGGCAAAGGCCTGCTTTAATAAGTACATGCCTCTGATTTACTAAATTTTGAACAAACTTCTAGCATTTGTGTTAGTCAGCATACTTGGAGCAGAAAGCACTTATTCAAGAACATTAACCTTGAAACATATGCTAATTCTCTGTTGCTACTACATGCAAAACCTGGTATAACTTTTTTATTATCTTATGCCCTTTACACCTTATCTAGTGTCATTACACATCCATATGACAACCAGCAGTTGTGGTCCTTTCTTTCCTCCTCCACAGTTGAAGGTGTAAGTTTGTAAAGATGGAGATGCACATGTTGTTAACTTGAACCCCTTACAGGAACTGTAATGTTTTTTGAAGTCTCTCAGCAAAATAATTCATCTCACTGAAAAAGTGGGGAGTTGAGCTCCACCAACACATTAAAGGGGTTATGTCACAAAAGCTGGGCTAAAGGGAAGATCAGTTACTCGTAATGATCACTGCAGGAAAGAGTAAGCAATGCTTCACTTTTAGTTAGCAACAAATATGCATAATCAAAGTTTAAAACTAGCCCAGGAAGTTGCATCTGTTGTGAATATGCAATGTGTAATAAAGGAAAAGGTCACTGTACACAGGAATGTGTTTAAGTAAAAGCAGCTTTATGATTTATATACAGATGTGTAGAGTCATAGCAATGCCCCCTTTGGAATTCATCTTACCTTGATCAGCTTTTGTCCTGATTTGAAAATTCCACGGTGTACTTGGAGCAATCAAGTCCTAAGAGTTCTTGCTGTTGTTTTAAAATTTCATCCACTCAATCTGGAATTATTCCTCTTGAAAATACCTTTAAAAAAGGTTGAATATTAGTCAACTTCTATAAGGAGTGCTACAAAACAAATCTGACACTAGACAGGAAGACAAAAGCCATCAGGTAGTCTGTACTGGTTTCAAACTGGAGTTGAGTATGATAAGAATCTAAAGCAAATGTTACCACATGACTAATTTTCAGTTGACCTTGGAAAGACAGCTCATGTGCTTTGTTCCTCTTTCACTCAGCCTGGTTTAAGTAACAAGCTGCAATTGCATTAGGGATAGCTTAAAAACTTCCTTCATTGCCCTTAGTATTCTATTAATAATTTGAGATAGCAACACCCCACCAGCACAGGACCACAAAGTCAGATTAACACCAAGTTTCTTGAATGTCCGTGATGATGTACATTTGCAGTTTAGGTCTGGGGATGCAGGCTAACCAACTTAAGTTGTCACAAAGCAAGAGTGAGAAGACTAAATCAGTGGATCAGGCCACAGTAGCTGTCCACTCTTATGCCATGGCCATGCCATGGATTTCCTAAGAGGAGGATTTCACAACCTGTATATTCCAAGGAGTTAATGCAGTCCCCAGGGGACTTTTTATACGTACATTTTTGTTTTGAGCACAGGACATCACAGAAAAATGATTAACATGCTTGCATTACTCTCCTAAAATAAATTCTAGCTCTTGAGACACTAGGGCAACTATATCTAATTAAAGCCAAAGTAAAAAATAAGCATTACAATTTAAATATTTACAATGCAAAAACGTGGCTAGGTATATTTACTTTGGAACGGGTAACACTTTCATCACTTTGTATTCAGGGGTGTTACTAAGATTTAATGTGGAAAATCCAATGTCAAGTACTTCTGTTCAAAAGTTTAAGAATGACCAATGGAATAATCTTACAAGAAACACTCCACTTGTGCCCAGTTCTATGATCAGGCTTATGATTAATCACTTCAAACCTAATTCTGGTATTAGGGATGGCTACAAACAGCAGTGTTCACATTAGTAGTGGTCACACCATGTACAAATATAGTTTTGTAATACATTAGAAGTTAGTCTGCAACATGAAGTGATTTTTTTTTTAACAAACACAGATTTTTTAATGCAGGCTTCATTAGAGATTTTAATAGATGGTAAAGCATCTGTTTTAGCCTCCCATTGCTGGATACTCCCACAAAAATCATATATTTTCTTCATTATGCAAAGTATTAGTGATCCTTTTATCCAACTTTGCATGCTGACAGAAGAGAACCATCTCGGTAAGAAAGCAACCTGATTAAAAAAGCTGTTAGAATACTTTTACTAAATCTAATACCGAAGTTAAAGCATTGCACCTTGTGTTCCTGCTTACTAGTATGCATTCATATGTGTTGAAACCAGTATTTTCAACCTCCAATAATGCTGGTTTAATACAACTCTGCTTGGATAAGTCTGTTTTGCACCAGTTAGCACTGACTGTCTTCCTTACACTTACAACAAATAGCAGTGCAACTACTGCAACTGCTCATCCCACATCATCTTTAGTAACATCTGTACAAGGCTACACGTTCCTCACCCCTAAGCCTCACTTGACTTCCATTCACTTTTCAAGATGAGAAAAAGAATGCTACTTTGTTCAACATCCAGAAAAAGTTGGTATAATTAGGAAAGGCTCCAAGTCAGGGAAACAATAACTGCTTTTTTTCTCCCTCTCCACCCAGCACTATCGATAACATTTCTCATGAAAAGTTGTTGCCTATTCCTGTGAAAGACTGGAAGAACAGATTTGAGAATCCACACTCCAGCTGTAAAGTAAATCAAGACACTGGGGATATGAGGCAGGAGATGAGAGCAGTGTGCTTACTGCTCAGTAAAATGGGACATCAGCTAAAGTGCTTGGTCCAGCTCAGAACTGAAGGTCTTTAATACACACAGTGGATACTGAAGACAAGCTACATGTGTTCTTGAGATTTGACTATCAACAGCATTTCCCTTCTCTCCTCATTTCTCTCACCCACTTCCTTAGTTGTTCAAACCTGGATCCTGTGTTGCTCTAAGAACAGCAGTTTAACAAACTAAAAGCTACATTAGTTGTGCTGTATAGCTGTATGTCTTTCTTGGAAAGACTTCCACACCCAAATTCCAACTGATTCACCAGCCTTGACATACCTGCAGTTTTCCTGCAGAGAACATCTCAAAGCACATCAGAAGATTGTAAACATCCAAAGAAAACAATTTCTTAATTTAAAACCAATAGCATTTGGGCGCTTTACTCCTTCAGTGTTTTGTCTTCCACTTGGTGCACAGACTTTCTTATGGATGCTTATGATGACAAATAGTCATGCTAGAAGCAATGTCCATGGGCCACATTCACATTTGGCTTCAGAAACTATTTTACATGGTTGTTGCTTAGACATATATTCTCTTCCCTTGCAGTTTCTCAAATGTTTCTCTAGATGGTGTATTTTTTAAAAAACTGAAAATATATCCAAATTAGTTCTGGAAGAAGCTGTTGCCAATTTATATGGTAGATGTTGTAGACAATAGTGCACAAATAGATCAACTCAAACAGAATTCAGGTGTTCCTAGGCATTAATAGTTAAGTCTTTATTTAATGCTACCTTCAAATTGTGTTCAGTTTTGTCTTCCAGAAAAGTTGAAAGGAAGTCCGGATACAATTTTAACATTACAGAAAATTAATGTTTGACAAGAGGTATAATAAATTTTAGCATTGCAATAGCTCTTTAGCTGTTTGTTGGGGAAAATTTCAGACCTACTACTGTTTCTAATATAGAACATAAACACAAAATTGTCACTATTTTTTCTCATTAGAAATTATTTTTAGTTTTGAAAAGCAGAAGCAGTTCAGAATTCTGGAGTCTTTGCCAACTGGTAAAAATGTGTAAGTTCCAGGTAGTGAGTGTTTTAAGAATTATGTGTATTTAAACACTACAATTCCCAAGCCACAAGAGTATAAAACTTTGGTTTGTTTTTTTTTTTTTTATATACTAGTGCAAGTGTGGGAGATTTTCTAGGGGTAATTATTATTTTTACAACACAAGCTGTTATATTGACCATTACTCCTCATTAGAGATGGTGTAAACATGAAGTGTTTTAGCTTTCCATGGTAGTCCTCCATTACAGAAGTCTTTTCAGGGCACAAGTCTTTTGCTCAGCTTTACCATAGTTACAAGCCATGTCCTTTTGCAAACAATTGTGGTGTTTCAGGGCTAGAGATTGACAAATGAATTTTGTAATTTCAAGGCTGCAAGTTCAGCAGGAGCAAGGCTCAAAACTGACAGCAACTGCAAACTGGAGGGGAATAACCAGCACAGAGAAACACCAGGTGGTATCAACCCTTTTCTGGCTAGACTACTACAGATACCCCCTGTTAATGCCTTGGTAGCATCTCAATGTTCAGCATTTTCACTTGCCTTGCCTTTCACAGCAGCAGAAACTGGTAAAACACAGAAGAGTTGGCTCTCCTTTAACAGGACATATCTTAGCCAAAGTTAAGCCTATGCAAAAAAAATTTCCATAGCGTTTCAGTTATTTGCTTTTTCTCAACTCCCTTCCAGTGCTAACAAGAGAAGAGTCATAAGAAGTTTGTTTTAAGCAAACTGTTGTTTGAGAAATATCAAATCACAACCCACTTCAAATAAAATACATACAAAAACCTATCACATGAACAACTTCTGCCTACATCCTTGTGTTGGATCATGCTGGTTGCAGTTTAATGGAGGAAAGTAGGGTTTCAGTCATTACACTTTACCTCCCAGGACTGGAAGAGCTGGAGACAATGATTTAGGTTTGTCTATTACAAGAGATTAGTGGCTGAAGTCACTTAAGTTTTAATCACAATAAAGCTCCTTAAGTTAGGGAGTGCTAACCAAACAGGACGAATTCAAGTTAGGATTTACCACCTTAGGATTTACCACCATTGTTCAGCCTGGAGAAGAGAGACCTCATCGCTCTCTACAACTCCCTGAAAGGAGGGTGTAGCCAGGGGGGGGTTGGTCTCTTTTCCCAGATGACTTTCAACAAGACAAGAGGACACAGTCTCAAGTTGTGCCAGGGGAAGTTTAGGTTAGATATTAGAAAGAATTTCTTTACGGAGAGAGTTATCAAGCATTGGAATGGGCTGACCAGGGAAGTAGTGGATTCTCCGTCCCTGGAGATATTTAAAAAGAGACTGGATGTGGCACTCAGTGCCATGGTCTGGTAACTGCGGCGGTGGTTCAAGGGTGGACTTGATGATCTCTGAGGTCCCTTCCAACCCAGCCAATTCTATGATTTATCAGCATGGCTGGATTTCTATTAAGCAAATAAACCCTTGATCAAATACCTCAAATTTTAGTCAATCTCCATCTAATAAGCCGGATGCACAATGTAGCATTAGGTTCATTATGGTTTTGTTCTGCTGTCTATCAATGAAAATTGGGAAATGAGAAGCCCTAAAGAGCAGAGGCAGTAGAAGTATGCCACCTTAAGCCTCCAAGCCTATTGGAGTAGAGGAGGAAATCTCACTTTTGAGCACTGCAACTCACAGCACCATGTATTATTTATTTGTTCAAGACAGTTACTTATATCACAGACTATCTTCCAAAGCCTTCTGGCATACTTATCTTTATGAAATTAGTGAAAATAGCCAAGTACCTGATCACATTCCAGAAGTATTATCCAATACATTTGTTACATATTTGATCTCGTAGCTGTTTGAGAGAATCATCTCAATCCCAGCTAAAATGTCCTTATATATAGGACATCTAATACAGCTGCTGCAACATACTACTGTCAGCTGGTATGCAGCTGACATTATTATTTTGACATCAAAGAACACAGGAACAGGCTTCTATTTAGTAATTTTGTTAAAAATAAAGAAATTCACTGCTGTAAACAAAGAAACAGCTTATCTGGCACTTCTTTGAAGAACTTCATGCTTCCCTCTTCCTCTATAGAAGAGGTAATTAAGGATACATTTTTGAAGTATTCTACAGGAAACTGACACAGTATTTCTTCCAGTAAAGGCAACCATGGAAGATCAGCCTTGTAACCAGTTTCCTCCTTCAATGAGAAGAATCTCAGTACTACAGCAATGACGGGAAAGGAACAAAATTAAGTATACCTTACCATATCTAACACAGATTGAGAGCACTTGGTACTGTTTTCCTTCTTCACACAGCCAGCATCAGTGGGGACAATCTATCATTAGGTCAATCGTTGGTACAATTCTATTAACACAAAACCTTGCTGAAGCAGCTCAGCATACTAAAATTGACTCACCACCTGAGAAGATGATAAGTACACAGAATAATTAAGGTTCACCCTTTGCTACTAAGAACAAGATTTACCTGACTTTATGCATTTTTACTACACTAGTGTTATCACAAAGTATTCCAGACATTGCTATTATTCAGAAGTAGATTTTGTAGCAACTGCAACCACATACACAAGGACAAGCCTATCTGGAAATGACGTATATCCAATCCAGACACCATAAGCACCAAACGATGCTGTGCAAAAAGCAGTTGTAGCTGCTATCCCACAAAATCCACTGAGGGCCTGTGAAGAACATGCACCTATAATGGCAGACTATCCCCATCAACTCTAAGTCTGGAAAAAAACCACTGAATTAAAATGCTTATGTTGCTCTGCATTGATTTGCTTTCTTCAGTTATGTTACAACAACTTTAGGTTATCCTGCCCTAGCAGGGGGTTGGGCTCAAAGGTCTTTCAAGGTCCCTTCCAATTCCTTCCAAAAACTTTTTACATGCAACTCCAGCATGAATGAGACAATACAGGCAAAACCCAACAAATAATCTCCAAGATTTTTTTTTTGTGAACTGCTAACAAAGACAGTTGTTCTGCAAAGCTGTCTCAGCTACACTGTCCTTCAGAGGACAAACTAGTAATTTCTGGTCATAATTTTTACTACCCTGTAATAGTCAGTCCTAGACTAGACCGGATTTCAACACATGAGCTGGAGAAGTAGAAGCAGCTTCTTCAAAATGAAGGTGAGAGACACTACACCAGCGCTGGCTTCTGCCTGCCAGATAGGGTCTTGGTGACAGCAGCCACCCAAGCACTGGCTGGTGCCTTCACCCTCCCCAACACCAAATGGTTGAGCAATCTGAAAACCAAGACCACCGAGAAACTTCTAGCTGAATCTGTCCCTCAATTCAGTTCCCGTAGATATAATTTGTGTAGCTCAATGCAGAGATCTAGAAAAGTGACTAAGCAAACATGTTAGACAATACTGCAGATAACTTATTTAAGGTATAACAGAAAACAGAGATCCTATACCATAAAATGTCTTTTTCAGGCTAGGACAAATTGTCTCTTGGCATTTGTGTTTGCCCTGCAGCATTTAACCTGGCTGAACACTTTTAAAAATAAGAGCAAAAACAACAACCCATAAATGGCTCTTCAGAAGGTGTTGACTGTTTTCTGTGTCCTTAGGACATTATGCAACTATTTGTTACCATTCCTTGACTTCCAAATGAGGAAGTATGCTCCCATTGAAATACAACACATCCAAGTTCCAAAAGAGCTCTGCAGAGAAGGCCAGTTTAAACTGCTAAGTGTTTGGTATTAAACATAATTTATTAAAAAGATCTTGAGAATTGAGTGAAAATTAATCCACTTGAGTCTCGCATCATGTACAAAGGACCAGGCATGAAACTGAACTATTAATGCAGTGGATTTTAAGAAAAAAAACAAAAACAAAAAAACACACACCAAAAAAACCATCACAAATGCCTGCAGTAAGGTAAAGACCTGACTACCTCAGATGTACTAGACAGCAGATTGCAGCTACTTAGGTGGGATGCACGGTTCAATTTTTCCTCAGAGCACACTATGACAACTATTACAGACTATCCTCAGCATAAATCTATAGACTTAATTTAATTTGCATGGTATTTCTAGGCAGCCATCAGAAGTGGCTTAAAACAACAGTTAAACAATCATCTCTTACAGTCTTGCCATTGACAGCAAAAACACAGGTATCTTTAGCATGAAGTCTTCTCCTCTGGTGAGGACAGAAACACAGGATGCAGTCAATTTTATTTATTATTAGCCCTTCTGAGTTGATAGCTTCCCTAGCCTTTTCTCTCAGTACAGGGGCAGAAAGCTCCACCTTAGAAAGTACTTAATAGGGCTGGTTTCATCATCTGAGTTAAGAAAAAAAAAACACGTATGAGAAATCCAGACTTGTTCTGCGATTACTGCATTGAATGATCAATCCAAATTCTGATCTGATCTTTATGATACTCTGTGACGTGGAATCAATGAATCTGCAAGAGCAGGAGTTCAACAATCTTACACCTGAGATGCAGTAATGAATAAAATCACATAGCAAATATGAAAAACCAAAGCTTTTCCAAGCACTGGCTCAGAGTTAACTCAAACATCAAGTAGCTCTAGTGCTCATAGCAAATGCAAACCATGTAATTTATTACCACAGACACAAAACATATGCTTATGCTTATATACCTTTCTGTCCCTTCTCTTCTCAAGAGTAAATTCAAACAGCCCCTTCGCTTCGTCCACATCTGGAAGTCAGACAAAGCTCACAGACAAGGCTTGCAAAAGCAGGTAGCCTAACCTAGAACTCTTCTCTCTCCTAACAGCCCGTACCTCACACAGTCCTGGCCCCCACATACCACTAGTTCCTGCCAGCCCGGGGCTGGGAGAACCTCTAGAAAGGCACCAGTGGAAAGCAGGCAGGGTTGAGTCACCCCGACACAGGGACAGGAGGACTCTCCGGGCACATCCCAGGCTCACCAGGGCCAGAAGCGCTGCAGACCAAGCGGCTCCCGCCACGGGAAAGGAATTGCTGACAGCGAGGCCGGAACGTGGCTCGGAGAGACCAAGGCAAAGGGAGTCCCCTCAGCTCCTCCCCGGGCCCAGACGGTGCTGCCTGTCCGGGGCGCTGCCCGGGCGGCCGCCCCAGGGCCCGAGCTCTTAGCGGCGTACCGCTAGCCCCTCAAGCTGCTTACCATTATGGTCGTAGACGCTGACATAGGAGATGCCCACCGCCATGCACCACACCACCAGGCTGGCCATGTCCGCGTAGCTCGGCTCCTCCTCAGTCACCACCAGCCCCATGTGCACCGGCAGCTTCTGCAGGGCCCGCCCGTCTAAGCGCCACCGCTGCCGGCACTGTGCCGCCGGCCCCGGCCCCCCGCCGCCGCAACGCGCCCGTCTTGCGGGCGGCGAAAGCCCCGGCGCCGGAGCGAGGAGCGAGCAGGAGGCGGCGGCGGAGGCTGCGCGGCGCCAGAGCCAGGCGCGGGCCCAGTGGCGGCGCGGCCGCGGAGGCAGCTCAGCAGCACGCGCTGAGGCAGAGCAGGGCGCGCAGCAGGGCGTTGCAGCGCGCGCCACGCCCAGCCCCCCACCCCGCTCATGGGGGCGCGCGGCGCCGGGGCGGCGGCGCCCGCCGCCGTGCTCCTGCAGCCGCCCGCCGCCTCTGCCAACGGACAGGAGCGGCGCGGGGCTGCGGCACGGGACCGGCGCGGGGGTGCCTGAGGAGAGGGTGCTGGGGGTGCTCAGCCGCAGCGCGCCGCCCGCCTCCTCGCCGCGCCATCCCCTCACGGAGTCGCGTCCTCCGCCGGCAACCGGCCGCCGCCACTGCGGCCATCTTCCTACCGCCCCGCCTGATCTTTCACCTGCACCCCGCCACACGCAAGCCACCCTTGGCGGACAAGCTCGTGCGGTCACTTCCGTCGGCGGGGAAAAGAATGTACGTTGGCCCTGAGGGAAAGGGGACGGGGAGGTGGTGAGGCTCATCGGGGGGGAGGCGGGGGACGGTCCGGGGCGGGGTTGTTGGGGCGGATCGGGCGGGGTCGGGGGCGGGATCGGCGACCTCTCGCCGGGCGGGCTGGCCGGGGGCGTCTCCGCCCGACGGCCGGAGAAGCGCGTCCGGTGGGGGTGAGCGGGGCAGGGAGGGTGGCGCCTTGGGAGAGCCTCAGTCCCTCTGCAAAGCCCATAAGGCCCTGAGTGTGTGGTGTCCCCCATACCCAGAGCTTTACTCGTCTTGGTGCCCCGTCATTGGAGTCGCTGGAGTGTGAAACGGGAAGGAGCCAACTACAAAAGCACGCCCCAAGTACTTGACTGGGTGGCCCTGCGCACCCGGGTACCCTCCTGAGCGTACCCCCTGGTATGCCCAGGCCGTGAAGATTTGTTGGAGCGTTGTGCCATCTTCCCGCAAAACCTGCGGTTCCCAGTTTTGCTGCTTAGGCTTGTAATGGCCACAGAACTGGGAATCAAATCCCGCCGCAGGTAAAGACATGGTGAGAACTAGCAAGCTACTCCTACCATCAGACATGTGTGGGCTGAAATGACACAGGGAGACTCTTGTTAAAAAGAGTCTATTAAAATAATCCCCGGTATAAAATCAAGCAAAATTCTGTAAGACAAAAATATTTTCCTTTCCAGAAGCGTTTCTCAGACTTGGAATAACAGACCAACATTAGCCAGCAAAAGTAACAAGCTGAGAGGAAGGCTTGTGCTGTTCTGTAAATATCTACATCTTTAGCTACCAAAAATTTGGGTGGCTGATGATAGGTTTAAAAGTTAAATGTGAAGAAAATTGCACATGTCTCTCTGCTCTAGTTGGATAGCTTAATGTGTTGGGTGCCTAGGAAACCCAAGTGTCAATTGAATTTGGATAGGCAACATAACCAAATAGGTGCACTCTGACACCTGACAAATCAGCCTCTTGTGAGTGTGAGTAATACTCAGTTACTGAATGCCAGCAGAAGATTAAGAATAATAGAAACTGTGTGTTTTTGAAAGTAATTTGCTGGTGTTATTACTCTTATCAGCCAAGATTTATGAACTGCCAGGAAACCCTTTAGATTACTGTTTGTAAGTCACTGGGTTTAGTGGTCTCAACAATCCCATTTTGTTTAGTTTTCAAGCACTTTGGAAACCACATGATAAAATTTGTACATACATCTGAGTGGATGCCTGTACCATGAGGTCCTTCTTCTGCATGCTAAAGTCTGGAAGGTTCCTGCCAGTGAAGGGGGGCTCTTGAAGTACGTACTCCATGCAAAGTACACCTAAGCCAAAACTACACATGCAGGAGCTTGAGCTATATTGTTGTCAATTAGCTACTCAGTTACCAAAATAAACTCTTCCAAAAATTAGTCTCACTTGATCTTACCCTAGTATTTGCCAGGGGTAGAGATCTGCTTCCGGAAATCCTCCTTCTTCTGTTTACAACCATAAGAATCAAATCAAATTGACCCCAGTGTTTTCATTCCTTACTATTAATTAAAATTTTAACTAGTAATTAAATTTCATTAACCAGGACACCGATTCTTCTGTTCGTAGTATTTACTGTCATGAAGATGAGCCTTCTGTGCCTGGAGCTCAACTAATTTAGTCTAATGTCATTTAAAATAGTCTAAAATAATTAAAAGAGGCAAATATTTCAGGAAAGCTGAAATTAGTTTCTCAAAAGCAAGAATCTTTGAACAATCCTGTTAAATTGCCCAAATAAGTGCAACTCTCTATCTCTAACTGCAGACCTGTGAGCTTAAATGTGTTGAGGCCAGACTTTTAGTAATAATATCTTGTGGCATTGTGGATTTTATTTATGTTTCTTTTATGCAACTATAAGAATGTTCTACTATGAAAGGGTCCACAGAGATAACAGCCTACTTTTCTAAGTGATAGTAATTGCATTCTACTTCCCTCAAACTAAATAGTACTAATGACATAGGAAAGCAATCTAATTTCTTTACAATTTCCAGTTTACAGTGACATCCTTACTGTAGCCCTTCTGGCACCAGCTATTCACTCTTATAGAACAAATTAAAGAGGAAAAGTTAATGGCAGACCAGCAGCCTGGCTGTCAACAGAGATGCTGGTGTAGAGGGGCGGTTCTGGACAACTTTAAGATTCATCATAGGTTTGCCCCGGGGTAATCTAATTCATATCATAGTAATCATCATCTGTGTTTACTCCAGCACTGGAGGCCCACTGGGTTTCATTTTCTTTCTGTTCCTCTTTGCCTCTTTCCATGGAAGACAGATATCTTCACACTGGCCGCAGAATCTTTTGGAAGACATCCAACTTTCTCCTCGGCTTTCTGCTGGCGCCACACACTGCCCTCCCTGACATCTGTCCCTTTGGCCACCAGCGCTCGTCTGGTTCTGGAGAAGGTCACAGGTGCAGTTCCAAGGGTTTCCATCTAAAGTACAGATGACGGAGACGGGTAAAAACTCCAAGACTTTGCGATCCAAGGCAGATATCTTGTTGTTCCGTAAATTTAGACCTGAAGCTGTCTCAAGTCCTTCAGCTCTTGTTCTCCAACATCCTCTATGTCATTTCCCTTTAGATCCAATCTGGCAAGGCTGTCTGGAAGTCTGCATAAAAATAAACAACAAGAATGTGTTATGCTCATCATATTGATTATGTTTGTGTAAGTGGTATGAGTGGTATTCCCCAGACACACCGATATATAAATAAAACTTATCACTAACCAAAAATGCAATCTTCTGCAAAAAAAATGTGGTTCTAAAATTTAATGTAATTTCTTTTTAAGTTATAGAATACTGTCTGTGCACACTTGATTTATTTTCTCAAATTATTGCAGTTCTGGCCTGGACTCACTGTATTTGTGCATCTGAACTAAACAGCAATTTTAGTTCTACTGTACCATGAAGGAAGTTATACATTCAATTGAATGTCAAGCTTAAAAATGCATGTTGTGCTCTTTAATGCTGCAAGTATGACAAATTAAAGCAGCATTGAAGACCAAAAGTTTAGAAAAGCATGGCAATGCTGTTCCTTCAACCACTTCTTGAGGAGCCTCTATCACTTCTCTGGGCAACCTCTTCTAGTGTTTCACCATGCAACTGAAGTTGACTATTTTCTTCTCAGAAAAAAGCAGAAGAATCTTGCTTTCTCCTCAGTCTGCTGAATGGCCGCTAAGACCATTAGCTGGGGCACATTAACTATATTTTTTTAGCCTTTGACACAGGCAACTTGAGTTTTCAGGTAACTGTCAGAAGGAATACTTTAATTTCTGGATGTTCAGGTGTACTGATGATCAACAATTAAGTACATTAATTTTACATCTTGTTATTTTTTTTCCTCTTTTTATGTTTAAATCCTACCCTTGAAATCTATGTCCATTGCTGAGTTGAAAATAAAAGTCTTCAATATCTCCTTAAAAGATGTACTGTTTAAAGACTAATAGATAACTCTTTCCTGTTTAATTCTCTTGACTACGAAGGCTGTAAAATAAGATGGATTAGACAATATTAAAGTAATTAGAAAGCACTGAACATTTCCTGTCAAGCTAGACTGAAATCAATATTTATACACACTAAATCACTTTTGATTGTAAAGCTACTGCCAAATGGCTTCAAATGCTAAAGGATGTGATCCTAACTGAATTTGAAATTTTACTTGCATTATTTATTTGGGCTAGTTAAACCTGTCCACAAGCCATGAAAATAAAATTTAATAGTGCAGTTGTGTTAAAGAAGTTGATGTTAATGGAATTACTTTGCTATGTTTATTGCCATCTTATTGCACAGCTTTTTCAAATTAATAAAATTGGCCACTTTATATCAGCCCAGCCTCCATTTGGCTTAATATGTCATCTGTGATATGGCCAGGATCAACACTCAGCTGAATGCAAAAGAACCTGTAAGCAGGGCATTAATGAACACAGTGTGCCCAAGGGATGTTTTCTTCTGTGCTTCTTTGACTGGGATTTTGCTTACAGCCTGAAGCAGGAGAGTTTATACGCCTTTCAAACACTTTGTAATGTGTGAATTTAATGAGTTGAGAATGCTAATACTCACTGAAAAAGCACTCTCTTTTTAACCAGACTCAGCTCCTGAAATCTTACTATAATAATAGTTACAATAATAACTCTATGTGGGTTGGTAGAAACATCAGCTTTAAAACTGCTGTCTTTCTTTTTATTGAATGCTCTATTAATTTTGTGTTATGGGAGGAGATAAATGTAAGCAGCAGTACAGCTTCTTTGCAATCATTCTGTTACATTCTCTTAGCAGGTTCCTCTTATTCATATTCAAATTAAACAACAGTGTCACTGACAGGGAAATGAGTAGATACACTGAGGGGCAGAGATATAACAAAACCAGTTCTGATTCTATGCCGAAACTGCCAATGAGAGTGCTAATTGATGACAGCTATGGCAGTGGGTTTATGGTGTGCATTAATTTTCTACCTGACTGGGTTCTGGATGAGCTGGGTTTTTTTTCCAGTGTGGCCCTCATTCTGATCATGCAAGGAAGGAGAAGTGACTCCTGGGATTCACTTGCCTCAGCGGAATAGAAAACGAGGAGATTCTTTTCCAGTGCCAGGTTCGAAAGCTGTACACACTGCTGGAGAGCTCCTGCCTCAAACATGCTAACAGCATTGTTGTCAAGAAACAAGTGCTTGAGGTCTTGAAGTCCTTGGAAATCTCGGTGCTGTCATCTCTTTGAATCAAGTTATTGCTGCAGTCGAGCTTCTGCAGCCTGATTGAAGCCTGAGTGGCATAATGGGGAGCTGGTTCTTAGAGAGCTCCAGTGTTGTCAAGTTAGGAAGAAGCTGGCCACCGTCTATTGATGTCAGCTGATTTTCTGACAGGAAGAACTCAGACAGGTTTTCTAGGTGCTTCATGTCTCGAAGTCTTACTGTTTTGAGTTGATATTTCTCTAATTTAGTGTTAGCAGGGATTAGGTAGGTCAAGAGGCACTTTTGTCAGAAAATTGCCACTTAAACTGAGAAACTGGAGATTATGGAAAGATGTGAAGAAGTTTGTTGGGAATAAATTCAGCTTATTATCAGCCATACTCAGATACCTCAGCCTAGGAAGCTTAAGTGTGCATACACAGATTTCATGTTGTTGCCATCCAGATTCAGACTTTGTAAACGGCAAAGAGAAGAAAATGGACTTGGGGCAGAGTCGCAATCAAGTTGTTCCGAATATCAGCACCTTAGTTTCATCAGACCTTCAAAATCAGATGCATGCAAAGTGTTGATGGAGTTATCAGCAAGTTTTAAAATTTCAAGGCCAGACGGAAGGAAGAATGGGTATGTGCTTTAGCTGATTTTGTAGAGTTCCAGAGACTTCAAGGTGCTCAGAGCTTTGAAATGTTGTTTTCTATTATTCTGTGCCACTGCATGACAGGACCAGGTCTTCAAGGGGCTGACATTTTCCTGAAGTCAGTAATCTTAAAGAGAAAAAAATAATTCATGTGATAGCACACCATCTATTTACAGTTCTCTTCACTCATTACTTCTGGATGCTCTGACAATTGCAAGTATACATTGAAAAACTATGTATTAAATAACAAACTTAAAATGATAATGACAGAGGTGTTACTACAGGTACCTGCGATTGCCAGTATTTACTCGTATTTCTACAATTTTGTTGTTAAAGTTCATATTCACCTGGTTTGACCAAACACACATTTGAAGAAGGAATTGGCTTTTGTTTCTGCTTGGTGTATCCACCTATGTAAAAGGAAGAGTTAATACCACCACTAGCAGAAATCCTTGCAGAGAGTAAATGGTTGTTACAAGTTCAGTGTGCTCAACGAAGCTTGCTGGAGCAGACTTGAATTCATGATGCAGCCATTTCCATGAATCAGCAGTATTTTCACTGCACCACCTGTTCCCTAGAGAAGTACACATGGATATTATCAACTCTCCTACTACAAAGTTTTGGCAGGAAAATAAATCCAGATTTTGTATTTTTATTTCCCCTGTGCAACACATCTCCCTCTCCTCAACAATTTCTTTTTTTTAAAAAAAATAAAAATCTCACATATTAGATGACCAAAAGGAAAGCGTTAATCAGTGTGGTCTGAAAATCACCCCTATGGATAGATTGCTTTTAAAAGAGCTTATATTACGTTCATTGGTAAGAAAAAGATGCTTGGTAAATTGAATTTAGATGTGACTATGACTATAATATATAAAGTCATACTAATTGCTCATTATTTTCTGGTCTGTTGGAGCCTGCCTGTTTACAAATTTTACAATCTTGTGTGTCCATTGAAAAGCAAACATAAGTGAATCTGGCAGTTTCCTCCAAGTCAAGATGGGAGGGAAGTATGCAATGACAGTGAACCTGGGAGCCCTGGGAGCATATCAGTTACTTAAACAGTTGTTTAGTTCCTTGAAATGATCAGGGGATGATGCCCATTGACTAGATGCTTAATTTTTTAAAGATTCATTTACATGGAAATCACAAAAAGCTCAGAGCAAGATGAGCAAGGTATTCTGCATGGGAGAGGTGGGAAAAGAGTGTCCTCACTTATTCTCTCTTCCCATCTCCAGTAAATTTTCTTCTATGATGCTGATAGAACAGGTTTTGGCTATCATACTTCTGTATCTGAAATCTGCTTATATGAAGACTTAAAAGCGGGTGACTGCTAAAAAGACTCCTTCCAGCTTCATTTACCTGACACTTGGTATGTTTTAAGTTGTATCTCTCTACCTTAGCTACAAGCCCTGCATTTTAACTTCCATTAAAATCAAGCCCACACAGCTCGTGAAAGAGGAGTTTGGTATCTTAGTTGTCACTAGCTTCTGATGATGTTCATTATGTCCTGTAATTCTGAGCACTGCAAGATTTAATGCAGCTAGTGAAAAGATACAGATACAGAGCTCCCTCTAATGATGCAGATTTTCTGCATTAATAGCATTTCAGTTCAGTGAGGGAATGTACCTCAATAAAGAAATGTGTTATAGAAAGTAAATTTAAAGCTGTCCTTTTTTTTTTTCTTAAATATGTGTGTATGTGTAATATATATATATAATATATATATGTTGTTATATAGAAATTACAGAATTGTGTGTCCAGTTTTGGTTGTGATTAGGAAGCTAATCTTGCAAAGATTTATCATGAGGATTTCCACAGGCTTGAACTGCATTGCTGAAGAACAGAAAACGTAGTCATATGTGATAAGAGTGTTAAGGAAAATTGACACAAACATGAGCCTTCATAAGTTCAACATATTTTTTGTCCTATAAATTCAAAAGCACTATTTTCTGCTTTTCCTCTGTTGACTACTCTATGCCTCTAAGAGGCTTAAATTTCATCTTATTAAGTGACAGAGGGCTACCTGAAGGTCAGCGTACAGACATTAATTCTAAATGATGTCAGGCTTCTTAATGTGGATTATTACAATTTCTACTTTCCACCGTTATTTGTTATGCTTTGCCAGCTTGTGACCATGCTGCGTTTTGAGACTTAAACATTATCCATGCTATACAAGATACATGTTGTTTTTAATGTAAATCACAGCTTACTTAAAAGGCTGTGAGCACTCTTTTTGCTACAAAGTGATGTTTTATTCTCTACCTGGACTGCTTGTAAAGTGATGTTAATTTAATTTTATATTTTAAACAGTTGATCTGAAAGTGAATCTAAAGTACCCTTATTTTAATAGCTTTTTTAAAATTTTTAATGACTTTTTTTTCTTTTATAATTTTTGCAAATTAGAATTTGTTATAAGCAGTTTCTTAAACCAGTGCCCTATTGTGCCAGGGACACAATTTTCTTTCACCAGAGAAAGACCCATGTATTAACATAGGTGAAGAAAAAAATATAAATCTTATATGGAAAGTAAACAGGTTGAGGTTGGTCTTTAAAAAAAGGAGTAGAAATCATTGAAAAAAAAAGATGCCAAAATAATCTAGTTTTGTATTATGAAGCATGTTTGTAAAAATAGCAAAAATATCAGCCTGTATTTTCAATTATGATCAGTCCTGTCAGAACAAATACAAAGTTATCTGGGTAAAAAATTACATTTTTTTCTGTTTTTTCTTCAAAACATCCTGTATTTAACACATAAACATATCTTTTTCTTTTTTCTTTTTTTTTTCTTTTTTACAATTTTAGTAATAAACCAATGGAAAGTAACACCCAAAGTTAATTAGTGATCAGTTTGAACACAGTATTTGTTTATTATTTCTGGCTCTGCTAAATTGCCAAACCATAGTATGTGTGAATGCTTCCATAAAGTTACTCTTGGAATTCAGCTGTAGAAAGTCTGGGACTCTAGGCTTCCATTCAGCTTAGCTTGAAAATGTTATTTTCTCTATGATAGGTAAATAAAGGAATTATAAAAAAACAAAACCCAAACAGACAAACAAACCAAACAAAAATAGCAACAAAAAAATGAACCAACCACCAAACCCAAAAGAACCCAAACAAAAAAAAAAAACCCTCAAAACATTCCCCCCTCCAAAAAAAAAAAAAATCCTCCAAGCCAAAACAACCTATAGATTTCTTGTAGCATTTTAAGACATGTACTCACAAGAAGAAATCAAAACCTGTTCCAGGTGGAATTGCTCATCTGTGTAAATTAAAGATTATGTATTAATGATGTCAAGATCTCAGAAGCATAACTCATTCATGAAAACAAAAGTGAACAATATATTCCCAGACCCAGTCTGATCTCAAGGAAAGAATCCACATAACTACAGGTGGATAGCATGAAAGGGCTTCAGAGCAAGATCATTATAGAGGTTAAGCATACTGATTGCTCTGTGGAATAAGACTTAAAGTGTAAAACTCTCTCCCTACATGGTTTTCATCCACCAGTTGTTGGGAACAGCAATAAAACACTCATTCCACTCCTCTATTCACTTATATCCAACATTTCTAGCAGACACCTGTGTTTTGCAGTGGTCAGAACCTACGATGATTTTACTAGTAATGCAGGACAGCTGAAGTGTATAGACAGCTAGTCTAAGAAAGGAAAATACCTCAGCTTCCTCATCATGGAAAGAATAAGAATTTTTTTTTTCCACAGAAACCTATTTCCTAATAGTTCGTTTGACAGACTGTTTGTTTAAACACACTGATATAGCTAAACCACGTCAATTAACTTTGACTCTGATAGGCATGGGAGTTAAATAAGAAAACCAGAGATATGCTAGTAGATAAAAGAGCAGTAAACTTGGTTCTCAGAATTAAATTCCAAAATTAGTATTTCTCTGTGTGCAGTTGGTATCCCAGCTGCTGCTCTGAATTGCCTTTTAAAATTCAGTTCTGAGAGCAAAATTAAAGATACATTTCAGAGCAGTTAAAGTCAGTTTCTTTGTTAGAAGACAAGCATACTTAAGAGAAAATGTATAACTTTTTGAATGGAACATTTCTTATTATTTGTAGTAAACTGATGTACATCAAGCATGTACAATACAGCTGGCTGTATTCCCTTGTTTCTATCAGTAGAAGTTAACTCTGGTAAATAAACATACTTATGGTAGATACAGAGAGGTCCCATTCCAGATTGTGGCAGTGTGGACTTAAGTTGAGCGTGTCTTTAATAATGGCAATTCAGTGAAGCTCAAGGAACCCAGAAAAAACATTTCAGTAACACAAGTAGTTGCCAGTTCAGTTAGAAGCAGGAATTGATAATACAGATTACTACATAGGCCCACTATTGCTTTTAAAAACATTCTCACACTCTGCTTGTCTACCAGTAAGTTGTACCAAGACTTGCATCAAGAGGGGGAAAAGAGCTCTATTTCATTCATTAGGAAAATGATTGTAACTGATGAATCTTTTAGTTTAATTTGAAAAAGCATGATTCTGTATCAAACCACAAAGCTTTTAACAAGTTAAAAATAATTATGCAACTCAGCGGTTATTGGCAATAATAAAAACAAGCCAGCATTTGGCTCCCAGTTGTAAAGTACTGTTTCTTGGGTTGTGTACAAAATATTATTGTGCCAGTGTGAACTGGAGCTCAGAAAATGCAGGATGATGCAAACAGAATGGGAATATGTTTACACATCCTTAAAAGGTAAGTAAGAATAAAAACATCTGGCTGCATTCCATCAGTTTTTAGAATATGGAATATGGTTTTCCCTTCACTAGAAAATTCCCACCACCTGGGAAGTACAACTTTTAGGTGTGGTGACATACAGGAAGTATCTTTACTGGATTTTTCCTACCTGGAGTTGTTTAATTTTGCTGTGACTGATGTAGAGTCTCCTGGTGGTGGGAGGAATCTCTCTGGGTATCTCTGTAGCTCGGGTAGCATTGCACTGACTGGGCAGAGTCCACAGCTGCATCTTCTTGGGCAAGTGGTACTTTGACCACTATGGAAATAAAAGATGGACTAAGAGGTAAGATAAATACATCTTCCAAAACAGGAGCTTTGAAATTGTCTCTGCAACATGCAGCTTGAATTAAGCACTAAAGCCCTTTTTATACCATGAAATCTGATAAAAGGATATTATGACTGTGTATTTTATCCCAGTGAAAAAAACAGCAAAAACAATACCCGGTAATTCGCCTGGGTTAAAATGTTGGCAGGCATTACAAAGAGTGAGAAACTTAAACAATGATAAGGTGCCTTTACATTTGTAGGCATGCGAAATTAGTGTTATTTATTACCTGACATCTAATCTGCAAACATCCATATTATCTCCAGTTTTCTAGTTTGTTAAATGTGACACCACAGAATTAGTGGAGAAAAGATAAAAGAGCTGTTTTAATAGTGGGGCTGTACAACCTTTGCATCTTCTGTAACCCAGTTAAGAAATCGTAAAAACACAACTACTACCAACATTGAAGCTTCCTCTTGGATTCAGACTCCCCCAAAAAACCCCAAGCCCAGGCAGCTGATGTTTTCAAGCTAGAACATTCTATTCACTTTCTGAATATCTGTGATACAGCAGTTGCTGGTCAGTACAGATTTTTAAAGAATTGGACAAAAGATTTAAGTTACCTGTATTTGTGTAATTCTCATAAATCAAAGTTTTACTACCTATGTATTTAAAAATTGCAAAAGTGAAACGCTTGAAAGCATTTAGTTTAAATCAAGGGAAAATGATCAGAAGATTAGAATCTGTTTTACCCCAGGATAGATGGAGAACTCTAAAATTCCCTTCAGTTTTATGGCTCGCATACTAGTGCTTCCCTCATGCATCTATTAGCTGTGCAGGGCTATGAATGGAAAGTCTGGCTTGAGATTATTTATTTATTAAACTTGCTATGCATTGCTTTTTCTTCTGCATTCCAGCAATTTACAGCATACAAAGCAGTGTCCGTTTGGGAAACCCTTATATCTTTTAATACTGATTTTTACACTGTTTGCCTGTGGTTCCTTCCATCCTCTCCAAGACATTTTCTGCAGCAGCTCATCCTATTCCTTGAATTCCAGAACAAGGCCAGTTATTTTCCAAGCAGAAGAGGATGTCAGGTTGATTTGACAAAGGATAACTGAACTGGGGACTGTCATTGATGGGTATTCCTATTGGATGTAGCTTGGTTTACACTGGTTGATTGCCATATTCCCTTCTGGCAGATCCTTCTGTCTCTTTAATTGATCTTGCTTATAAACCAAAACAGCAAGAGCAGAAACGTTTTCCTAAAACATCCTGTCAGATTGGGCATGTTTAACAAGCTGTGCAGAAATCCGTGCCTGACTTATGCCCTAGTGATCCACTGAGCAACAATGAGTGAGTGGAGCAAGATTACCAGTTGGGTGCCTTTACAAGAATAATTTAAGATATCGTGACCTTCAGGTTTCATACCTAATTTTGTAATTTTGTTGCTTTTTTCCCCGCCCCTCCAAAGAGAAATATTTCTGCATCCTGACATCTGACTTGTGGTCACATTTAAGCATACCCTGAAATAGTCTTTAAAACACATTTTTCCACTTTACTTGGTTTGAACACTTGCAGTCATTAGGAAGCTATCACTCAAGGATCTTATGAAAGAATTTGTGTTCATCAAAAAGCAAATAGTTTTTGATCCAGGAGGGTCAAAAGAAATGCAGATCAATCCCTATGGTTTGCTCAGTTTAGAGTTCCAGAGTACTGGGAGAGTGCAGTCCTGAGGATCTATTTAAATAAGAACTGTATGTTGTATTTTTCCCTATTTTGTAAATTTTAAGTCACTCAGGTGATGTTAGAATTTCACAGCTGTATTTATAATGTAATGCCACAGGGTTAGATGCAGTTATCTTGGGCAGTTGATTTTTGGTTGGGGTTAGTTATCTATTGCCTTGGGTGTGTTCAAGTAACAAAAAGGAAAATTTTATTGGGTTTTCAGAGTTCATTTATAGTGATATTAACAATTATTTAACTTGAGAGTTTATTATTTATCCCATCTAATTTCTGTATATTGCCCTGATGTCTGGCTTCAGCAGCCTAGTATTTTTACATTATAGCCTATGAAAGATTTCCTATTAAATCTGTTTCATACGAATGTTGGCACATGTCCACCAGAGCTGATTGATGCCTTTGCTTTTGCACAAAACTGTGACCTGTGGGTTTTTATTGATTCTAGAGGACCCAATGGCAACAGAACCAATGAGGGACTCAGAGGATTATATGACTAGAAGCCTAGTGGGAAGATGTTGAGTCTATGCAAAAAAAAAAAAAAACAAACCAGGTGAATAAACATTCCTGGATCTCCACACGTAGAAGCAGCACTGCTGGCCATGAGTTGCAGTGCTTCTCAGGGGAATGTTAAGAAAGTCCAATCACTTGGTGGCCATTGCCTGCCAGCAGTTTTTATGTAAACTCTCCACACCTTTCAATGGGGATTTCCTGTGGAGGACATGGTATTCCCCTCCATTCATTTCTGTCAGGAAAGAATAAAACCCATAACCTGCCCACATGAGAAGTCACTAGGGACATTCTATTACAGTGTGTGCTTTAACAAAGGTAAACCACAGATCAACAACCAAAAGTCTGGTGTGCAACTCTTGTGTTGTTGGGTATTTAATATGTACATTGGTTACAGTGTCATGGCAAAGTAGAAAAATATGTTGGACAAATTTTGATAAAACGTAAGCTTGTGTTGATGGAAGTTAGAAGATCTTTCAGGACTGCTGCTTTTATTTCAGATCTGAAAAAGTGCTCAAAAAGGACTGTAAAAGTTTGGATTTTTTTCAAATATAACAGTCTGATAAAAATATTATCTTCTTGTACAAGCCCTGCCTCATTTTGAAATATACTAGTTGTTTTGCTTAAATTAATGTTTTTATGAGAATAATTTACTTAGAGTCATAATTTTGTGTGTGATTTATACTGTTTGCCTGGATTACTTACTTAGCATGAGTAGCTATATTTTGCTGCAGCCTTAGGCCACAATAGTTAATTTTCTGGTACAGTGCTTGGGTTTATCTTTCATTGTTGAGAAAAATGATCATAGCCCACTGGTGTTTTGGTCATTGCTAAGACATGTTTTCCTAAGTTTGGGACTTTCAAGTTCCCCACAATTCTTCTAAGGACCCAGTGCAAAAGAAGCTTAACCAGAAGATAAGGAGGAACAACTGTCACATAGGAGACTGCAAATCAACAAGATAAGAGCAGTCGACCGTCTGCCTACCTTGACATGGAAGAAGAAACCAATAAGCTGTGGAAGACCCCAGACCAAAACCCATGGATTTGAAGATGTGTGAACAGCACATGAGAGGTGGAGTATAGGTTCACAGGGGAAAAACTGCCCAGGGATTTCTTTTTTAGGGGTACCTTCTCTGGTGGTACCCAGGCTTGGGCTGGCCCTGCTGATCTCTCAGCTGAGACTCTGTTGCACAGCCTGAGAGGAGGATGAAGTGTGCTGAGAGTTGTAGCAGAGCACTTTGCTTCATTGTGCCTGCCTTCAGTTTCCCTTTGTTATTCAATTGCTCTTTACCCTCCAGCTCTCCTGGAGTTAAAGGGTTTCCATGGGAAAGCAAAAGGGGCACAACAAACTCTGTACTGGTAATAATCTTACAAGTGCAAATAGGAGGCCAATTTGGAGTCTGTAACACCAGATGTTTTTCCTGTGTTGAAGAAGTGGAGCTCAGCTTAGCCCCCAGCTAGAGGTGAAACAAGAATGGGTAGATAACTCAAGAGTTTTGCTTGATGAGAAAAAAGTCTTTCTTAGTTTTCCCTTCTGTTTCCCTTTTGTTGTGCTATTAAGGATTTTGGAGGTATGGCTAAGTAGTTAAATGACAGCAGGCAATCACTTATTCTTTAAAACCATCTTTTGATTAGGGAGACTCCTGTACATTTTCCCTAGAAGGTGTGCTTGGTGTTCTCCCCTCCAGTGGGGATGCCTGCTCTAGTGGTTACTCTTCAAGAGGCTGAGAGGCAGGAACACCCTGATGCACCCACAGGAAGGGTGAGAAATACCAAATCCCTACATATGAATTCTTATTTGTCTCTTCATTAGCTACCTTTAAATCTTACAGAAAGCTTTAACTTTTAAGCTTTGGAACGTGAAGAATTTAGGATCTTTTACCAATATAAGAGCCACAGATTACAATCATTGTCTTACCACATTGTCTTAAGGTATTATTTTAATACCTTGTTCCAGATTCAGTATAAGACCTATTGCTAAGTAAGTTGCTAGCACTCTAATGATTAGCTTTGTGTGACAGTTATCCTGTTATGTGGGTATTCTGTTTTCCTGGTGCCTTATTGGTTTTGTTACTCTGATATTCTCACATTTGGGTAATTGATTTGTGCCTTTTTAGTACAATTTTTAAGATGTTTTACTGTTTAAAATGAATCTTGGATTTGTACATACTGGGGACAGAGTGCTGTGTATGTGTGGTGTGTGTGTGTGTGTGTGTGTGTATGGGTGTGTGTGTGTGCTCTCCCAGTCACAAGGAGCATCAGTCTGTCACTGGAGTCACCTGCTGTGAGGAGACCCCAGTCCCCAGCAGTTTGAGACTGCTTGGGGTGTTGGTGTGTGCAGCTCCTTGACTGGTGAGTGAATGCTCAGACAGCAGCCTTCATCAACACTCATGCAAGATTTCAGCATCTGCCAGTGCTGTGTGTTTTGGGCCCTTTCTTTCTGAGCCAAAGTCAGAGGTCTGACAAAAGCACACGTCTGTCTGTCAAGACATAGTTTTTTAATCTCAGAGTACATTTAGAAAAACCACATAAAAGTAAGATGGCTTTAAAATTAGGAAGAAGAAACCTGCAAAACTCTAGTTACTGGAGCATTAAGAAATGTCTGAGCTTAGGACAGCTCATAAAACGTCAAGGTGAAATCCTTTGTAATGCACATGATGACCACAGACTGCACAAAGGAAGATGCAGAATTGTCACAAAAAAAAACATGAGAAGCTGAGGTCTTATACTCAGGGTGTGCCTTGCCAATGGGAAGCAGAAGTTGCAGGAAAATACCAGCATAAGGCTTGCAGAGGGCATGGGTATGAGCTTGGTCCCAGAGGATATCACAAGCACAAGCAGTTTGGCAACTGGGAGCTGCTGGGGTGGTGCCGTATGCTCTAAAGAATCCTTGCATATTTAGTTGCCATATGATATCAAATGCTTGCCACTGAGTACATGTGAATTTATAATTATCTTTTGCTGGAGATTTTTATCTTGGATTTGGATGGTTTTTCAAATGGCATTTGTTCTGCCTCAAAGGTTACCTCTGATGAAGTACTTCTCTCCAGAGTGGATCAGGCTGCTAAGGGAAACAAACATAACACTGTTTTAAAAAATGTCATGCTTCTGCCTCATCATCTGTTGAAACAATATGAACTGCTTTACAGAAATATTTCTTAAGCAAAGAGCCTCAGAGGGTTTACACTGAATTAAGAATGTATACCTAGATGCATTATAAGCCAATTAATGATACCTAATTGGAATAAAGATATAAATTTATCAAAAGTTATTTTGTGTTTTATTCCTACAAAATAAAACTTCAAGTAGAATTTCACGAGAACAATTATGGCCTGTCTGAAAACAATGTCTTAATCTTCTTCAAGGATTTTGTGGAAATACTTTTTATCCTTCTTTAGCTTTTATAGTATGTGGAGAATGCCCTTCTATCTCCAGGCAAGGTCATCTTCATAACATGGAAACAGCTGCTGGATGATTTAAAGAAGATTTTTTTCTCCACACAATAGGTAGGTCTCCTTTTCTTTTTCCATGCTGGCTACATTGAGGAGATGAAAGTGATAAGCCCTTAGAAATTTCTTATATTTTACTTGTCTGTGTCACATTTGCATTCCAGAGGAAACTAGCAGAGCAAAACCTGTTAAAAGAATTAAACTTTTTTAAACAAAAATTCACATAGCAAGGAGTTTCAGTCATTGCCAGTTTTACAGTAGTGCTAAACAATCATAGCCAAGATCAAATGTGTCTGGGACAGGCACTCCACAAACAAAAAATAAGCTGCACCCACGTGGAGGATGTCAGCTTAAATATTTCATCCACATATGCCACTAGTGCTGTTGTATTTGGCTGCTAATGTAATCCACTTGATGAAGAATTATTCATTAATAACCAAGCCACAGAGCAGCAGCGCCCATGAAACCACACATTATGATGTGATATAATGATAGTCTTCTAGTAGTGATATTTCAAGTTAGTCCAGAAGGAATCATAGAATCATAGAATCATAGAATCATAGAATCATAGAATCATAGAATAGCTGGGTTGGAAGGGACCTCAGAGATCATCTAGTCCAACCCTTGACCCACCGGAGCAGTTGCTAGACCATGGCACTGAGTGCCACATCCAGTCTTTTTTTAAATGTCTCCAGGGGACGGAGAATCTACCACCTCACCGGGCAGTCCATTCCATAGCCTGATCACCGCTCCGTGAAAAATTCTTTCTAATATCTAACCTAAACCTCCCCTGGCACAACTTAAGACTGTGTCCTCTTGTCTTGTTGAAGTCGTCTGTGAAAAGAGTCCAGTTCCCACCTCGCTACAGCCTCCTTTCAGGTAGTTGTAGACCAGCAATGAGGTCTCCCCTGAAGACAAGGAAATAAAGAGGGCAGATATTACGTCTGAACCTAAAATTCTAAACCTAGAACTTAAATACATGAGTCTTCTTGTACACAAACATTTAAGTAACATCTGTAACTAACCTATGTAAGACCATGATTCTTGTAGTACTACCTAAAAAGAAAGTGTCAGGGATGGATCACACAATTGACACTGGAACCATGGCAATTCTGTTTCTAGCACACACAGAAGTGGGTCAGGTTGGTGACAACCACGACCTGTAGAGGCTTTTGGAGTCCTATATGAAACAAGCTAGTTCTGGCCCTTCCATTTCCTGTGGGTGTCTTTAGCCTTTAAGAGCAGCCTGCTAGTGGACTGTGCATCTGACAGAACCAGAATGGAGCTTAAAGTGTAAAAAATTGCCTATTCTTCAAACTGCAAGGCACATTTTCAACAAGATGATAAGTCTAGAACAGCCATTTTTGAAATCATACCCACTGTGTGCACAAAAAGATGGTTTCATTCTTCCATGATATAAACCCTGAATGTTTTGGCATGTATTTTACTAATAAAAAAAAAAAAAAAGGGAAGAAACCAGAATGAAAAGAGTTAAGCATAAGTGCATACATAGAAGTAAGTATGGAGTATGGGAATAAGACCACAAGAAGGAAAAAGGAAAGCTGGTCTGAAGTAACTTGTGGAAAAATTTTCTTTTGTGAAAAGAGACCAATAAGAGTAAATGTTCTTTGAAATAGTAGTGAGTCAGTTGTTCCACCCAGAGACTCACTGCATAGACTGTAAAAGGCAGCCAACTATGAACTCTCAAAGCCTGCAAGGCAGGAGTCACCTAAAATGAAAAAAACCTAAAAACTCTGAGTTTTGTTAACAGAACTATTATGTAATGACAACTTAAAATGCATGTCCCTTTAGGTATCAGTGTGGAAAGGTAACTTTTGTTCTCTCTAACATGCTTTAGAAAGGCACATTCTAATCATCTCACCTAAATCCTTTTCCAGAACATGAAACACCTGCCGCGTCATCTCCATTTTCTCCCATACTTTGGGACGCTGTGAGATATTCTTTGTTTTCTGTTCCCCTTTGGTGTCCCTGCTTGTGACTGTACAAGCACCCATTCAATCAAACCACTCAGGATGCTGCAGAGCTGCCCACAGAAGAGCCTTGACCCGTGCATGCGCTGTGGCCCGGCACGCACAGCTGGGCAGCTGCAATTACAGGAGGGCCCGGTGGACTGACCCTCATGTGCAAACACTCGTGTTTATGTTGCAAATTCTTTCTGCTGGGGCTAGGTTCTAACCAAAGGTTTGTAGAACATCTCACACAACTTTCCCAGTCTTTGCACAGAGACCAGGTACCAAGTATACAGCAGCTGTGATACTTTTTTTTTTTCATTTTGATTTGGGTATTTGTTTGGTTTTGTATGGAAATGTATCGACCTCATGCTTGAGGTCACTTACTCTTTAGGCACTGTCCTGGCTTGGGCCAGGATAAAGGTGATTTTCTGTCTTGCACTTTTGCTTTTTAGCTAAGTCTCTTGTAAGTAGTTGCACTTGCTGAAATTAACAGCAAGTTTCTCAGACAGTGTGTGCTTCTAGGATTGATAACATTTGATGTTTATAGTTACTGCTAGAGACTGGTGTGCAGAGCCAAGGACACTGCTCAGCTCTGAGGAAAACTTTTACCCTCCAGAAGGAGTAAAGAGGTCCCACCTGCAGCCCTCCTTTGGGGAGAACAGACAAGATAGATGCCAGAATTGACCAAACAGAGTATTCCATCCCATATACATCATACTCAGCATAAATTTGAGGGATCACGAGGGCCAAGCCATGATTTCCTGCTTCCTTCCTGCCTTTCCTGCTTCCCTCCCTTCACCCGGCATCCTGGAAGGATTCCATCTGTCCATCTGCCTGTGGTCCTGATCCGTGCCAGCCCATATCTGTGTGTTCCTGCCTCCAGCTCCCGACTGCTGCTGACTCCAGGAGTCCAGCCTGGACTTTCCCAGGGCTGCCCTGCAGCCTCGGTGGTGACGTGAGAGTTATTGGGGAAAAAGAGGAGAGGTGTGTGGTTTCCATTTTCCTGTATATTTGTATATATTAGTAATTGTAGTAATTTTTCTTATTTATCATTACTGTTTCATTAAAGTTGTGTAGTTTAGTTTCCAACCCATAAGTCTCTCTCCCTTATTCTCTCTCCTTTCTCTATCAGGGAAGAGAGAGATTAATAGAGAGCGTCTGTTACTTGGTTTAATTGCTGGGCCAGTGTTAAACCGTGACAGACACAAAGTAAGTTTTCTGGTAATTGATCAGGTACTCCAGTGATCAGTTCAAGCATGTATGTTTAAATTTATGAAGTATTCTTCCTACTCAAATGTGTTAAATACCAGAGTAACACAGACACCTCACATTCTCTATAGGTCAAATGAGCATATCAGGAAACTTTCAGTGAAATCCTTTTGACATTAAAACTATTCAACAAATTTAAATTCTTGATGTACAACTTGCTGCAACTATTTGATTCTTAGAAATGTCTCTTAGCTGTAAAAAGGATTCTTACTGATAGAGCAGTTGACTCAAACTACTGTTGTTCTTTAATTACTTCAGTTAATCTGTTGACATCACCAAGGCAAAGTATACTATAGTTTTACTTTAAATTGATTTCATATAATTAAAGGCCAAAACTACAAACCTCTCTTAGGTTCAGTTCCATAATTGCCACACAGCTTGCTTACATAACAGAGTTCAGATTGTCTGGGGGTTTTTGGTGGGCATTTCAGGGTTAAGTGGAATAGATCAGAATTTTCTAGGGGACCTAAAAGTATAGTTTTGAGGGTAATGATATTATTTGTTTTCCTTTAGCAATATCTGCTTTGAATTGCAAATGATTTTTTATGCAGTATTTCTGGTGGGGATATAAATAGTACCTAATGATAGCTACATTTACTAAGATTTGGAGTTCACAGCTGCAGATTTGCTCACTAATACATACTATTCCTTTTCATTTATCCATAGTCCAGCAAGTACTAGACTGGTATTATGGTGCAGGTAGGCTTCTGAAAAAGCTATATTTGAGAAGCTAATCTCTGAGTAAAATAAGCACAGACAAAACCTCATTTGACTTGTGAAATATAAGGACATGCAAAACAAAGGGAGCACAGATAAGGGATGAAAGAGCCAAAATTAATGACAACAAAACTCTGATACCACTGTAGAGACAATTCAAGACCTAGATGGACCAACCCTTAAGCCAAAGGACATTAAAAGACTGAAAATATGGGATTATTTAAAAAGAGGCAGACATATGTCTTCACAATCCAGGTGATGGCTGAACCACTGAGCTGTAAAGTGGTACCTTTCTATCTCTCTGTGTCCCAATCAATTATTTAGTCAAAGTGGAGCAAGGAAAGGAACTCACCCCATGATGCCCTACAGACTCAGAGGAGAGTGTACAGGAGTGCAGGTTCTTGGTACCATTTTTTTGGTATCCACTCCTCTGCTGACTGGAGGACTCCTTCATTCCCCTTTGTTGGGCTGGTAGGGTACTTTGTGGGGTTACATTGCAGGCAGAATTAGGGTCCTGATCTTGGGTTGAAATGACCCTTCTCTTTTGCAGTGGAATTACAACTTTTATTCAATAAAGCCAGGCTGCCTCAGATCTCTCCAAGGGCTTGCTAATAAATCTCCTACTGAAATCAACATCAGAATCAACCACAGTATTTCAAAGGAGATGAGCTTTGGAGAAAGCACTCATGGAAAAATAGCTTGTTTTCAGATTTTCAGAACCACAACAAACTAAAAAAAAAACCCTGCAAATACCCTTATAATGGTTATAACTGCTGGGATTGGTGCTTGCTGGGATTCAAAGGTGCCTGGGGCAGCCCTTTTATACAACACTTGCAAGTCTCCATCTTTGCTGAGCATGAGCAATGAACGTATAATTGCAAATCCAGTTTTGTGGTTTGCACTGCTCATGTTTGTGAACACAGCAGTGAAAAGACCTTATCACTCTTTACAATTACCTTAAAGGAGGGAGATGGGTGCTGGTCTCTTCTCTCAAGTGAACAATGATAGGACTAGAGGAAATGGCCTGAAGGTGTACAAGGGGGGTTTAGACTAGATTTGAGGGAGAATCTCTTTACTGAGAGAGTAGTTAGGCATTGGAATGAGCTGCTCAGGGAGGTGGTGAGTCACCATCCCTGGAAGTATTTAAAACCATGTAGATGATGCAGTTCAAAACGCTCTAGTGGGTGATAGATATTGTTATATGTATTTTGCTTGGGGAGAGGGGGAGCTGTTGGCAATTGGAAGCAGTGGTCTTAGAGCTCTTCCTCAACTGTGACAGACCTGTAGTTCTGGGGCAGAGTGAAGCATTGGAATAATTTGCCCAGGATGTGGTGGAGTCGCTGTCCCTGGGGGTATTAAACGGGTAGATGTGCCACTTGGGAGATGATGTAGTGGTTAAGGTGCTGTAGAACTTGACAGCTGACTCAGTATACTATCTTCAACCATGCTGATTCTGGTTCTGTGATTTCTCTTTCGCACTCCCACAGGAAAGGGGAACGTGGACATTTAAATACTTTTGTTGGCATTCCAGCTGTTGATACTGCAGTCTCCTGAGCCTGAAAACAAGTGGAACTGTCTGTAAGACACAAAGCGAGACCGGGGGAAACACCCGTGAGGGAGGTGCTGGCAGGCAAAACCCTGAGGTCGACCCGACCCTTCCAAGCGCCGCGTCCCGCCGCCGCCTCAGGCGGAATTCCCAGGTGGGGACCCCACGGGACGAGCCCGCCGCTTCTCCAGAGGCTGGCGACTCCTCTCAACACCAACGGTTAAAGCCCGAGAAAACGCGGAACGCAACACAAAAAACTACGATCCTCCCAGGGAAATATCCTTTACGTGGCGCCAGACACCGCGGGCGCCTGTGAAGGGTTTTTCCTTCAAGAGGCGAGTGGGCGGGCGGAACCTTTACTCGCAGAGCTGGAGTAGGGACGCAGGCTGAACGACTCGTGCCTGCCGGCGGAGGCGGAGCGGCGGCCTCACCGCCTGACTCCCTGGAACCGGGCCGCCCGGTACCGGGACGGTGAAGAGGAGGACGCGACCCAAGCGGCACCGAGACCCCGGGCGGGGCGGGGCGGGGGCTCCTCCGCCTCCCTCAGGTCGCGTCCCGCAGCGTCCCCTGGCGGCGCAGAGCGGGCGGCGCATAAGGCGCCATCAGGGTCTCGGTACTCGGCCGTTGCTGCCTGTCCCTGCCCGGGCCCTGCCGGGAGTTGTGGCAGGCAGCGCCAGCCGCGCCGCCGCCGTCAGCCCCCACCGCGCATGCGCCGTCGCCGCATTCCTTCCCCGGGCTTCCCCTGCGTGGCCCGTCCCGGCGGAGCCGGGTGGGATCCGCTGCCCGCGCTGCCCGCCGCTGCCCTTCTCCTGCGGGGCGGGACGGGGAGGGGAGGGGCGAGCGGTCGCCCCTGGGGGGCTGAGGTGGGAGGTGTGGGCTGAGGGAGGCCGAGGGGGCGCGGGCGCTGCCCGGCCCGGGGTGTGCAAGGGGAGGGGGCGGCAGCAGCGGCAGCCATGTCGGGCGGCGGGCGGCGGTTCCTGCGGGCCGGGCTCCGCGGCTTGGCGGCGGGGGAGCCGTCGGCTCGTCCTCGGCCGGGGCGGCGGGGTGTCCATGTTCCGCTGGCTGGAGGTGCTGGAGAAGGAGTTCGACAAGCCTTCGTGGACGTGACCTGCTGCTGGGAGAGATCGACCCTGACCAGGCGACATCACCTATGAGGGGCGGCAGAAGATGACGAGCCTCAGCTCCTGCCTCGCCCAGCTCTGCACAAGGCGCAGACCGTCCTCCCAGATCAACCATAAACTGGAGGTGAGGGGGGATGAGGAGGTCCCCGGGGCCTCCGGGGCGGGGGTGGGGCTTCCCTTCCTCAGTCGGGGTCGGGCCGGCCTGGGCGGTGCGCATCCCCGGAGCCCCCCGCACCCGGGGAGGTGTCGGGGTGGCCTGTGGGGTCCCTGCCCAGCCCGCCGAGGCAGCCCCGGCCGGGCCCTGCGGCTGCTGGGTGAAGCAGCTGGGGAGGATTAACCTGGTTCCGCGTTTTGGGAAGCTGTGTCCGGCCCCGTGGGATTCCGTCCTGGCTGTGCCGGTCCTCTGGTTTTGGGTTATTAAAGCGTGGGCATGAAGCGGTGCGTGCCAAAAAAAGTTGTCTTTGATGTGGAGAGCAGCAGTCTTGAGCAACAGATGCTGCTGACTGGCCTCCTGTTTGCATTAGTCTCTGGTGACTTTGGAAAGGCTTTAAAAAGGGGGGAAGACACAGGATCAGGATGCTTTAAAGCTTACAGTCAGTCATCAAAGATGAGGACGTTATTCCTGCTTTCAAGTAAGGGAAACGGAAAAATGGATTGGGATGATGGACTTTCACCAGGTCTCGTGTCCCTTAATACTGCAAGGCGGGTCAAATAGCTCTCTGACAGACGTACGTCAGAGAATTAATATTGGAGAGGGCACATGCTGTGAGAAGAGATCTGTCCTTACTGCCTGGAAAGTTTTCTTCCTGCCTAATCCAGAATTTCAGTCAGGGTGAGAAGAAAGAAGCAAAACAGCTGGAAACAAGTGGTGGTGCTGATGCTGCTTAAGAGGCAGGGCTGTGGGTCCTGTGAGTTGAGTGAGAACTAGAGCACTCTGGAAGGAGCTTCTGGGTAACATTAGTCTTTTGATAACTGGAGTCCCATCTGAGTTGTCTTTGGTTTAGTAGGTGGTGTCATTTGTTGTCTTCTTAACTTGTGTGGATGTTAACTGCTCTCTTGTCATTCTTTTGCATATTAGAAAGCTGTTGATGTACTTCCCTAGATTACCTTTTCCTTTGGGCTAAAACCCTCCAAATTCTTCAGTATCTCATGCAGGCCATGCTTTTTAGAATTTTATTGCTTGTTCTACTACCTTCTAAATAAATGGGAGTAATGGGGAAAATTATTAGAAAATGAAAGTATGTGCTTTCTAAGAGTTTCAATAGACAAGTAAAACCACAGAATTAAATCCGTTCAGTCCTTTGTGTTACACTTATAATAAAGGTATTTAAGGCACTCCAAACAATAACCTGCTCTTCTGAACGTCTGTCATACAGTAGGAAGTAAAGTAAGTAAATTTGCTTCAATTTTAATCCAGTTTTCTTCCTGGTATGAAGATACTGTTATACAAAACAATCCTTAGAGTTTAACAGGGGAACAGGATACTTCCGAGTAGAACAAAGACCTTATTACACTAGGAGCTGCTTTAATTCTGCAGTCTTCAGTTTCACCAGAATACTTACTTAGTGATGGTTTATGGTATTCTTTGTGTTTATGTTCCTATGCTGTCATACCACATTTTAGTGTTGGGTTTGTAGTTGTACGTTCAAGCTATACAGTATGCTTAATTTTTACAGCACAGTAGAAGTGACATGAGTTTTATAGTAGACAAACGGTGCTTATGGCACATTACACAGGATGGTGGGTGTTGTGTACAGACTTGTAAAAGCAGATGCATTTTCGGGTTATTTTAAAAGAATGAGACAATGCTTGGTAAATATTTATTTGAAAAGTTGTTTCAAGCTTAAGTAGTTTGAAAGGAAATGGCAAAAACTTAGATCCTGAAAGGAGTTTTGGTATCTAATTAAAAGTTGTTCAGGGGCGCCTAAAGAACTGACAGCGTGTGCCCCTAGATTCAAATGAGTTGAAGAGCAAAAGAGCTCAGTTAGTAGCTGTAATAGCATAATTGTGTATGCCTAAGCATGTGAAGTAATTGATAAAAATGATACTCGGAGTCCAGAGGGAGTTAATATGGAAAATTTTTTATTTTGTGGAAATATTGTTATTATGGATATGTATTAGGCCTCATTCCTAAAAGGGTGTTTTTCTTTCCAGTGGGGCCTGTTATACTAATTGTCTTGAAGGTGTTAATTTTAGGAGCTTGTTTATTATAAGAGTCATAAGCTTGAACTGGAAACTGCCATTAACCTTTCAAAAGGATAGAGCTGTTTCTGTTAAGGAATAAGTGTTCTTGTGGTTGGTTTAAGCAGATGTTTAGTCAAAAAGCCTCAGTGTCCAAAATGCAGGATACAGTTACATGTTTTCCAAAGAAGTCACTTGACATTAATACTTCCATATTAATTGGGTGCCTTGACATTTTTTTCCTTAATAATGCCAAGTTACTGTATTGCATGTAACTTTTAAAACATTACAGTAATTTCTCCTAGTGTGACAGTCATAACTTTATAGTGCTTGTACGTTTTAATTCAAAGCTTTCATCACATTCATAAAAATTCAAGTTTACTTATGTACAAACATTTATTCAAGCCAGTAAGTTACATCCTTCTTCAGAACTATGCCTCTGTTTGGAGCAAAATAATACTTTGACTAAATATGTCAGTGACTGGTAAAAAGTTAAACTTTACTCCTAAGCTGCATTTGATTGCTGTTGTCCTACTGAATGTTTGATATTATAATCCTAAAGGAAAATTCAAATTAATAAAGTGGTTTGGGTTTGGGGAGAGACCTTAAAGATCATTCCAATCTGACCCCTCAATGCCATGGGCAGGGAACCTCCTGCTAGACCAGGTTGCTCAGAGCCCCATCCAGCCTGGCCTTCGAGCACTTTCCAGGGAGGGGGCATAACGCAGCCTCCCTGGATGACTTGTTTTCAGTGTCTTACCACCCTCGTTGTAAAACATTTTTTTTCTCAACCAACCATTTTGTTTTGCTTTAAACTCTGTTCCCCCCTTGTCCTTTGCAACATGCCCTTGTAAAGTCCCTCCCCAACTTTCCTGTTGGCTCCCTTAGGTGCTGGAAGGCCACTATAAGATCTCCCTGGAGCCTTCTCTTCTTCAGCTGAACAACCCCAAGCCCTCATCCTGTCTTTACAGAAAAGGTGTCCCGGCCTGTTGATTATCCTCCTGGCCCTACTCTGGGACATGATTCAGCAGCTCCATGTATTGTTGACTGCCTGTTCCATTTCCTTGGCTGGAATTGTCATGTCTTACTATAGTATTACAGACAAGAATAAAGAGATGTTGATTAATCAACTTTATCAGACTAATGCGTATTTTCTGGTTGCTACAGTTGTGACTGATACAGAGGCACAGCTAAGGTGCTTTGGTGGATGGAAGCTCTTGCAGTAGGACTCCACAAAATATGCTCGGGCATCATTAGTGTATAGATACTTCAGAATAGCGAACGATGGATTCCGGGAAGATGGTAGTTTCCAAAGAGGGAATTATATGTTGCCAGTCCTGGGGTAAATTGTTTTTAGAAGGAACCACTGTGCATAGATTCTACACAGTGGATCTGTGCAGGTAAATTTACTTGTGCTTAAGGGTGGTGAAAAGCTATAAACATAGTAGTGTGCTAATAACATTTGCAGTCCTCAATTAAACTAATTACACACAAGGGGAGGAGGACTTGTTTTCATATTTTCCTGCTGGCCACAATGGGACAGAATTGAATTAAGTAGGTTATTCCAGAGGAAAAAAATGTATTAGGTGATAGAAGCTACTGCCTTTTGTGCAGTCAGCTTCACTTTAGTATCAATAAATAAAGGAGTGTATCTTGATGGAGGATGGTAAAGGCCTCTGACTGTTAGAACAAAAGGAGGTGACAGCCATTTTAGAGGAGATTTTTGTGACGCTTTTTCTCCTGGAAAGTATTACAAATCAGCAGATCTAGGCTTGCAGTCAGTACATGAGATTTCAGTAGATTTCTAATTGAGAGAAAGTTAATAGGATTTGGTTTTCCTGTTCCATAATTACTCAGGGTGAAAAAAATATATGATGCAGACTGTGTCATTTTGTAAATGTCCATTAAAAAAAAGAAAAAAAAAGTTGTGTATAGTGCAATTTTGTAAAATAAGCTATTGTGACAGAGAAAACTGAGCTTGACTTCAACTCTGGCACCTTGGCTGCCAGTTTGATTCTGTAATTTTAAATGAACAAGCTAGAAAGGAATGTCTGGTAGAGCACACCCAGTGTCTTGGCAATTGTGTTAAGCCAACATACATGCTTAAGTTAAGGAAGACATTTAAGCTTTCGTCTAAGAAGTTTATCTCTAAGGAAGTTAATCTCCTGTGCAGGTTTATGTCCTTGATGAACCTAGAATCAAGTTATCTGTTTTAGAGGAACTTGTTCCTATAAGGTGAATTCCTCTGTAAGTTAATTTGTTACTGTATCAGTTCAAGCATATGTAAAGTTTATATGTAGGTAATCTGCTTATGCAGCACGCTGTGAAATTTTCGTTCTGCTTGCTGTTTAACAGTAATTTTTAAACCAAGGGAGGACTGTACATCTTCCTTTTTGAGGGTCTGTTAGGGTTTTTCCCTTCCCTCTGTTACCTTGGAGTGATCAGTGCACTATTGAAGACCAAAGTATTTCTTCATCCCATTATAGATACTTTTATAAAACTGAGAACACAGTTGGTATCAATTCGTAAGACAAGTTAGTTGTTTAATTTTTTCAAAATATTCATATAAATTTATATTATTTACTGGGATTGTATTTTATTATTACACTTGAACTAAGGATATATTTTCTCTTTTGGAACATATACCTGCTGATACTAGGTAGAGTGTGGGCTTTTGGAAAACGAGTTGATTGAGTTTTATCCAGCTAATTTTATATCCCTGAAATGTGAAGAGTTTTCAGATGTTTGGGAAGCTGAGGAACATGTTTGGCATATGTTTTGCAGTTCCCTATATACTAAATTGTCCTTAGTTTGATACATGTAACTTTTCTAACAGTAATACGCTCTTTTTTAAGGGTCACCTATATTAATTCGCATTTATTAGAAGCCCTGGATTTCTCTACAAGTTTAACTAGCTTACTTTAGTTTCAGTCAATGTGTAGTAAACTTTTTCTTTTCTCTGTCTCAGTTGTGAGCTGCCAGAAAATAGTAATAGGAACAATTATTTTAATTTATATTTACTTAGTTTTATTTAGTCAGTTATTTGCAGAGGTAGTGTGGCTTTTCAAAATAATGGCAATAGTAAAACTACTTCTGAACCCAAAGTTCTGTGTCTTAATAAACAGCTAGAAAGCCTGGGAAACCTTGAAAAAATATATTTGTGGGGCAGACAGGAAATTTTGGCTCTGCAGCAAAGTGTACAAGCCCATGATTTCAAAAAACCCCAAACCTGTGGCTTCTGTAAGTGTGTCTGACCTGCATCATAAGACAGTGGCAGGAAACAATAGGTAAAGCAAAGAGAAAACAGTAAATATGTCTCTGCAGCAACAGGTATTTTATGATAGAGAGGGAAGCAAGATCTAGTGTCCTGAATATAAATGTTGGTTGATGTATCCCTTTTTATACGAACAGGAATAAATTTTTAAATGCTTTGTATGTATTAATGTTAATTATTTTAATTTATGAGACAAAAAGTGTGCAAGTAATGATAAATACAGAACTATTCAGCAGAGAAGAAACAAATACGAATGCTGTTTTGCATCCTTTTAGTTTTTTGACCAATCTCCTAAATTTTTGTCAAGAATAGAATCTGAATCTGAGAAGTAGAGCAATTAGTTTTAGGTGTGTCTTGTACTTGTATTCTTTTGAACATCAAAGCCAGACTAAGTAATTACAAGTTCATTCATACATGTGATGTTCATATACTTGCTTTTCTTTTTTTTTTTTTTTTTTTTTTTACCACAGACATAGCATCACTGTTGTGTGGTTCGCTTAAGGAGTCAGTAAACCATAGAAATTTGTCACATTCTTATAAGCCACATCATAAAAGATTTTTTTGTTATTTAGAGCTTTAACTAAACTAAAAACTAAATTACATGTATCCTTTTTAGGATCTAAGTCCAGCCTTTTAAAGTTAATTCTTGAACCAGGCTAATCCAAGTGGTTGTTTTTGTTTGTTGTTGAAATTGGGGTCTTTAATCAACAGCAGTTGTGGTTCACAAGTGTATAATTTATACGGAAACTTGCATTTTGTACATCTCTATAGAATCATAGAATCGTCTGGGTTGGAAAGGACCTCTGAGATCCTCAAGTCCAACCCTTGATCCACTACCACTATGGTTACCAGACCATGGCACTGAGTGCCACATCAGTCTCTTCTTAAAAACCTCCAGAGACAGAGAATCCACCACCTCCCTGGGCAGCCCATTCCAATGCCTGATCACCCTCTCTGTAAAGAATTTCTTCTAATATCCAACCTAAACCTCCCCTGGCAGAGCTTAATTCCATGTCCTCTTGTGTTACTGATAGCTGCCTGGGAGAAGAGACCAAACCCCCCTGGGCTACCCCCTTCTTTCAGGGAGCTGTAGAGAGTGATGAGGTCTCCCCTGAGCCTCCTCTTCTCCAGGCTGAACACCCCCAGCTCCCTCAGCCCTTCCTCACAGGACTTGTGCTGGAGTCCCTTTACCAGCTAGTTGCCCTCTGGACCAGCTGCAGGACCTCATATCTATTTTGTTTAGCTGCTTGCAAGGAGCACAGTGAGATCAGTACGGTTCTGATCTGTGTCATGTTTCTTGTTAAAACCAATCCATTAAAGGTGAATGGTGTTTGGGAATTTGGAACAAATGCTGTTGAATAGTAGGAGGGAATCAAATAGTCAAGGACTGAGGAAGAGTGGAGTGTGCTTGTCTTTTGGGAGACCTGTAGTCAAAGTGGTGAAGTGACAGTGGTGAGATAATGGGGACAGAATCCTTTCTAAAGCCATTAGAGAAACGAGAAGAGGTTTGGATGTCATATCGGAGAGCTGATGTCAAGAGTTAGGTGGGGTCCCCATGAAAGCTTATTAGTATTATGGGCTTTTGCGTGGTTCATAGACTTCGTGTATGCAGGGCACTTGCTGATCAACATCACTGAGTATCTGGTTGTCTATGGAGTACATTAGGCTTCAGGCTGTAGGAGCTACAGCTGTCATGTCCTTAAAAGTTTCCTGCCCTGCAGTTGTGTAATGGTATGGAGAACACTTAGAATAATGGGTTTCATTGTTTGTAAAGTGTAAATCAGATGGGGTTTTTTTTAACCTCCTTTTGCCTTTAAGCAACATTCTGTCCTAGAGAAATGTCCCCAAAGGTAATGTTAAGCAAATATGTTAGAGTGGTATCTTGGTATTTATATTGTTTTTGTGCACGTGTTGGGGCAGAAGCCACAAGAGTAACTGCAGTACTGTAGTGTGCTCTGCTGTTCTATCATCCTAGTTCCTTTGGCCTTTAAATCAGAAGATTAATACTCCTGATCAGGACTGAATATTTAAATATATAAAGACATATATTGGTAAACATTCTGGAGTCTGGCATAAATTACATGTGGACATGGTGCTGAAGAAGTAAAATCATCTCGTACACTTTGCTGATTTTGGTTTGATTCTGTAGTAAGATTCACCTGTCTTGTAAAATTAGCTATTAAAAATATATATATCAGAGGTGTTTTATGGGTAACAGAATCAATGGAGCTTGTGAAATCTCGCTTCCTACTGATGTGTGGGGAGCACTTTTGTCCTCAAATAAATACCAAGCACTTTCTCAAGTCACTCAAATGTAGTGGAACAAAGCAGTCAGACGCCTCTGATTACCGAGAAGTGGGTGTGAGCCGGTATCAAATCCACCTGTGCCCAATCAGGGCAGGCCCCCTATTGAGCATGTGCAAGACCAGGGGGCCAATAAAAGGTGAAACTCACGCCCACAGACTAGCTCACTCTTGGGTTAGACGAGAGAGACTGGTAGCTCTCAGAGCACTGTATTACCTTCATTGCGCCACCAGCGCTCATCGCCTTCAAGGTGAGGCTCTCGTGGTGCAGCTGGTTAAGACCCAGTACTGCAATGCTGAAGGCCCCGGGTTCGAGACTCCACAGAGAGCCTCACCCTAGAGGCAATGAGCACTGGTGGCGCAATGAAGGTAATACAGTGCTCTGAGAGCTACCAGTCTCTCTCGTCTAACCCAAGAGTGAGCTAGTCTGTGGGCGTGAGTTTCACCTTTTATTGGCCCCCTGGTCTTGCACATGCTCAATAGGGGGCCTGCCCTGATTGGGCACAGGTGGATTTGATACCGGCTCACACCCACTTCTCGGTAATCAGAGGCGTCTGACTGCTTTGTTCCACTACACTCAAACCTTCTGATTCTGGCACACCCAGTTCTCTCCTGTTTTCTCTGCATTTCCATGCCATAGCATCCTTAGCCTCTTCACCTAGCTATGATTTTGGTTAGTTGACTGGGCAAGAGGCAGCAGCGCAGTCACTGTCTTAGCACTGTGTGTGTGGTCCTGAGCCACCAGGCTGTTTGCTCTCTTCTTTGTGTGGATTAAACAAACTAGCTAAGATGCGACTCTTTCCACTTTTCTCTCTGTGAGAGTACTTACCTGTCACTCTTTCTTGCTGAATGGTAAAACTTACTGGTTGTAGGAACTTAAATCATACATGCCTTTACCCTCACAAGAGATTCGTTTGAATTCATTCAAATCAGCAGGGAGGGAGGGTGAAACAGGGAGAAATGTGTATGTACAGATAAAATGATGTCAGACTGCCTTGGTAGGGAGCTAAGATAGATATGATGAAATATTACCAGTCTGTGAGGTTTGGGGTTTTTTTTATTGCTAGTGTGCTTGTTTTCAATGTATCTTGAAGACCTAGCTGCTGGCATTTAGAGATGATACAGTGGAGAAAAATAATCTTTAGAAAATCCAGTCTTCAGACTTTTATGATTTTAGAAAACTTGGTGTGAGAATGAATTAGGTGTACCCTAAAGGCCTGAAATTAAAGGAAAATGATAAAAAGTCTTTAAAGAGTACTTTGGAGGCATTTGATGAGTGCTTGGCTTATGACTTTTGGTCACTGGAGGCTAGTAATCTGATGGATATTTTTTTTAATGTATCTAGCTTTCCTTTGCAGAAAAGCCTGTGTGTTTTCTATATGTCCTTTATGCTAGCTCAAAAAAACCCTAAGAAATAGATAAATTGAAAAATGCATCATTGCTAGCCTCAAAAAGCATTAATTACACTTTGATGTTGAGAGAATTCAGGTCTTCCTCTCATTTTTATTTGGTGTGGTGAATAATGCCACTGCCTTGTCCCAGTATTAATCTGGCCTACAGCCTAGTTTTGCAGTTTAGCCTGGCTCTTATTTGTAGTCCTAATGTCTGGGTAATGGATAAGTCTTAGGGTTTTTTTATGTCAATTAGCTCAAAAAAACTATTGTCTGTACTGCAGAAATTATTGTAATGATAGCTCAGAAAATGAAAAAGCTTTTCTCTAAGCTAAAACCTTCTATCTGATGATGCTTTTTCTTTTTTTCTTTTTTTTTTTTTCCTTTTTCTTTTTTTTCCTTGCACCCACCCACCCTCTGCACCCACTTCCTTGCAACTGATTTCCCTTTCAGTAGGGAGAGGTAGATTGTTTCCTATCAACATGGTGTGTTAGTCATCATCATCCCACTTCTGAAGTTTTCTCAGTCTCTGTGTGTTCCCTCTGATGCTTTAGATCTCAGAGGTCACAATATTGCCACCTTATAATGCCATATTCAAGCAGAGAAGGTTATGCAAAATGGTAACTTGTGGTTTTAGCATGCCATCTGTCTACTTCCTGTTACAGAGTTCTATAGACAAATATCTCTCTATTTGTACTTTTCTTTTATGTCACATTTATTCATAATTTCCTTTGTGTATTTACATTGAAACTTGTTCAGGGCAAGGTCTACATTTCTAGTCTCTATTATGTACAAACCTACAATAGGATCTTTGAGTACGGTTCTGAGATCTCATAGAAATAAATTATTTCTGTGTAGTTATTCTAACAATCATTTTTCTATGACAAAAGTACAGGTGGATGAATAAATAGGGTTTTTTTTGTGAGAGTTCAGAACATTATATGAAAAGAAATCATATAATGCAAAATAACTGGAAGAGGCCTCAATTATGTTTCTTTGGTTTCTTAGGCTCAAAACCTCTCACTCCTGGTGAAAAACACTGGTTAAAACTTCAAGAATTCTGTGACTGTCAGCTTAAAATACATATTTAGCATAAGATCATTTATATCAAACGCAACTTACTGGTAGTTCATAACTACTTGAACAGAAAATTAGAACTGTTGATTAAAAATAAAAGGACATTATATCTGGACTGTTTTGTCTAGAGATTTTAAAATTATTTTTATAATACTGTTTTTGAAAGGTCTGCAGAATAATGTTTGACTTAATGCCATGATTTATTTCCTTTCATATCATACAGAAAAAAAAAGAATAATTTATAAATTCTTGAGTTGTTGCAATTGAAATAACAGTGAAATAGAAAATACCTGGTAAATGGTAAAGAGTGTTCCAAAATTGAGTTAAATATTTAGTTAGCCTTTCAAAACTATTCTTCTGGTATCATCCCAGTGTTAGAATGTTTAGAAGATAAATACTGAGTTTTGCTATTTGACCAAGATCTGCAATTTACTCAAATTCTAGACTTTATTTGAAGTTTAGAGGTAGCTTGGTTATAGGCTTATGTGGTGGCAATCAGAGGCAGTAGCTGTTTCTGAAATAGCATGTGTTTATTTGTATTTTGTGGAAGAAAAGTAAAAACAGGATTATGGAATTACCTTTTCTCACTCCCACCCTGGAGAGATCAGATCAGATCAGTCTTAAAGGTTGGATTGGTTATTTTTTTCAGAACAGTCAGGAGAAAAAAGGTAAGAAATAAGAGTAAGTTTTAAATAGTTGATAATGTGTGTATTGTAATCAGGACAGTAGATACAAGGATTTAACAATCAAATGTCTTATATTATATATGAGAAACTGGAGAACAAGCTTGAATGAGGTACTATAGAAAAAGAAGTGAGTCTGTCAGTAATGCCATTCTTTTTTCTTAGTCTTTTCCACATTGACTCATTTATGTATCTTCTCAGATTTCTCTGCTAGCAACCAGTATTGAACTCCCAACTGCTCAGGAAAAGTTACTGATCATTCTACCCAGGCAAGAGAGGTGGGAAAAGTGGAGCACTCAAGCAAGTTTCTGATTTCCTTTAATGAAGAAGAAACTTGGTTATTTTCTGGTTGACTTCAGTAAGCTTTGGCTCCCAGTATAATGCCCAGGTCCAGGTGCTGCCCATTACCATCGGTATCTAATTCCACTTACGGATCTTTGTCTGGGGAAAACATTCAAGACTTCAGTGGGCAAGAGACAAATGGGCATATGTCAAAAGGCATTGACCTTGCTAACAGCTGGCACAGTAAAAAGAAAAAAGAGCTATGCAAGTCCAACTCTTCTGTCTCCTGTTTGCTTGATCCTCCAGTTCTCCCTTTGTCTGTGCTGTAGGGTTAGATGTAGGTTTTCATTATTAAATCATGCTTCCAGAAGCCACAGTCCAGTCTGCTACCAGCTGTGTGTTACCTGATGCATAGACTCACAGATGGGTCAGGAGATGGAAATTAAAGTGTTACCTTGCAGTATGATAGTTGCCAATTCATGGTAATTGCTAATCTGCATGGTTTTATAGTGTCCTAAGTATGGAAGAGTTCCTCTTCTGACTGAATCACCAAGTTACTGTTGAAGGATGTTGATAATATAAATAAACTACCTTCTCTTCAACCTCTGCCCCTTCTTGTTCCCCAATGAATGTATCTGTTCTCTGTTTGTTGTTTGGTGGCTCTTCCTAGACTCTCCTATCCCTGAAGCTGAATGTTTTTTTGTGGGTGAGTGTTCATTACTTCTGCCCTGAACTGGCTTCCCCACAAATTCTAGACAGTCACAGGTGAGCTGCAAAATCTACAACATCTTTCCTTCAAGTCTTGGGGAGTATTTTCAAAAAGCTGCTCATTAAAGGATTTGTACAGTTGCTTGTGAAACACTGATTTATCCTAGTTGTGCTTATGCAAATTGAAACATTATATGATCTAGCACCATCTTTTTTTATGTAGAATCACTGCCTTGTGCAGTCAATGGTGCTCTCAGAAGGAGTGGCCTTAGATAGATCGATCTTGTTTGTGTTCATTGTTTTTTTGGCTCTGTCTCCTGTCTGTTTTTTACTGTGTTATTGTTCAGAACTGGACGAACTGGAGGTAGAGCAGTTGAATTTCCAGTGGTCTTACCATATGATTCCTTTATAACAAAGTGAGGATGTGGAAAAATACCAATGCTGGAAAAATAGTATAAAGGAAAATTATGTGAGCTGGCCAAGCTGAGAAAAGCAGAACTTCTGTGAAATAATGCAAAGATTTATCAGGCTTCATAGTAGAAGGTTCACAGGATTGAAACCAACTTAACATGTACTTTTCAGGGTGACTGTTGTATCTGCATCTGTTCCTGGGGATAAGATTTATGACTTTTGATAAGGAGTAAACAGATTACTTCTATGATATGCACTCACACCATTCCTTGTTTTGCTCTCTTTATTAAAACAGCAGGATATGAATTGAAATCTTAGGTCATATGTGGAATACTTTTTTTTATTATTATGAGTTTGATGTCTCTTTGTGATCCCTTTGGTAGCCATCGTTCTCTGCTTTGTCATTTGCACAGGGAAATAACTTTATTTATTTATTTATTTCCTTTTCTTTTCTTTTCTTCTTCCCCACCAGAACTCTGTTCTGTTCCTTACATGCCATTCTCTACCAGGTGAGGCTGGACAATATTAAACTGATGTAATTTATCTATTCTGCCACTTTATACTTTTCCAGGCAATTCAAATTAGTAAGGATGTGTGTTTGTGCATGTGTCATATAAAAGCAATAGAAGCTGTTAACTACCTGTTTGAAAGGAGGAAGGCATTAGTGGTCTTTTAAAAAAATATATATTATTATAATAAGAAATAATAAAAATAGAATATTGTTATACATTATGCAAATCTGTGACTGGGTCAAACTGTCTTTATTATTAAGGTCTTAATTATCTGCTCTGTATTATACCATCACCTCTTCTGTGGGTGATTTTTATTTCCTGCTTTAGTTCAGATGTGTGCTCTAGCAGAGAGACTTCAGCTGTGGGTGGTCACTGAGTAGTAAAGTGTGGTTTTGAAAGTAACCCATTTCTCTAAAATGATACATTTTTGTGATATTTTAAATACCATCTTACTGTAGAAGGCAATTTCTGCTTTAGTGTTTTGTGAGGTTTTACAAATTATCAAGTTTTTTTTTATTATTATTATTTTGGCAGTTGGAAGGTAGAAATGCATACAGACCCATTCTTTGACAAAAAAAAAATGCTAATCTGGTCAGGTGAGTCTCCATCTAAGTGGACAGTGAGAGGTGGTTCTGCCCTGTCCTGGGGAGTCAGATCTGAGATCAGCAGAGCTCATGGGGAGGGGACAGGGACAGGAAAGGAGATAATTCTTCTTGGCAGCAGAAGAGTGGCTTGACTGGTCTCCTCAACTTGCACTCTAATTTAGGTGCTCTGAATCACCTCTGGAAGAGCCTACTTATATCTGTTAATTATGCTGGAAGCTTAAGGAGGCTGTCCATCTAAATTATGGGCCTAAAGTTAGACCCAGTAAGTACCTCTGCTGATTGTCATATGCTTCCTGCCTTTTTTTTTTTTTTTTAAAAACCAGTACACATGTTTTAAAGAAGTAATTAATGTAGTTTTAAAGAAGAATGGGGCATTTGTTGGCTTGCAATTTGATGTTCAGTGCAAATTTCAACATTAGTACAATGTCATTAAATTATCTAAAATGTCCTACTTCAATCTGAGAGAGATTTTTTGACCAGTCAGTGGCTTTTTTGTTTTATTCTTTCATTGCAAATTTTTGGAAGCAAAAATATAAACTGGGACTTTACGTACAAATACTAAGCATGATCAAAAATCTGCACCCTGAGATCATATTATGTGGATTTTTTTGGCAAGTAGTAGCTTTTGAGCTTATGTAAATGTTCATATATATATATTTATATATATATATGTATATATATATATTTATATATATATATATATTAATGTTTATCTTAAAAATGCAACTTGAACTTCAGGATAACAAGAGAACTGTTAAACATGTTAGAACCTGCCATTTATTCCAGATATACACACTACATGTAAACTATATTTTAAATGTTTCAAACCCACTTTTTAAAAGTTAATAGCTATTCCTGGTTTTCTCCAAATGCGTTTTAGGGGCATGCAAGTTCATGGCTTCTGGTTTGCCCACCTATTTCAGTTAACTGTTGATAACAAACAAGTGGTAAATTGGGTTGTTTGTTTTCAACGTGGTGTTAATAATTGTCACTTTACTATCAACAACAATATTTTTCAGTGAGATTTAAGAGATTTAATTACTCTTAAGTTGTAAATCGTGTTTACTTTGCAGTGTTTGTAAGTCCAATGTAGTTTTAATGTCATTGCTATATTTTGTAGTGGCCATCAGTATTGTATTCCTTTGTCCACCTGAAGATAAACTGGGCTACTGTCACTTTCAGCAGTGTGGATGTTTGGTACTGGGTCTATAGGTGAATGAATTCGGTGGCAGTCGGGGAGAAGAAAAAGCCTGTGAATGATCCTGTACCGCTGAGGCACTTGTGACAGCATATACTCTTATCTGTATTGCACTATCTGTATGTACCAGAAGTGATGTTATCTCTGTATCACCCCATGTCATCATTCCTAATTCCTGCAATGGGTTGTATCTTCACAGGCACAGTTAGTTGATCTGAAGTCTGAACTGACGGAAACACAGGCAGAGAAAGCAGTGTTGGAAAAGGAAGTGCATGATCAGCTTCTGCAGCTCCATGCTGTTCAGCTTCAGCTACATGCCAAAACTGGCCCGAGTGTTGATTCTGGGGCTATTAAGGCAAAACTGGTGAGTATGGTGGCTTAAATGCAAGATTATATTATGCTTTCTCCTCTCCTGGCTGAAGTTCTTCCTTGGAAAATGTGAATAAGCTGGTTGCAAATTTTCACGTTAAAAATGTTAGAGAAATTCACTTTAATTTTTAAATAACATTTATGGTAGGTTGTTAGCAACTATGAAATTTAACATAAGTAATGTCTGAATAATGGATAATAATTTAAGAACTGTTTTTTACATAAATTTTTTTAGTAGTTTCTTAAAATAGAATAAAATGCTTGGTGGTTTAGAAAGCTTTTTCTGGAGACAAAAGTTGCAAAAGATGATAGCTTCCAATATACAAATACAACTAAAGCTCACATATCTTGAAAAAGCTTAGTGAGGTAAATCTACTGTTCTTATTATGATAAGAATAAGAATGGGATTCTTTTGCTGTACAGAGAAAGAGGGGGACATCACAGACCTCTCTGTTGTCACTCTGTAACAGTGCTGCAGGTGCAGCTATGGTGCTATCGATTGCTACATACAGCAGACTGTCATAAAATAACTCAATAAGCCACTGATAATTTTGTGCAATAAGTTTTTTTAGAAACTTAGACCTTTGCAAAGCCGCCAGAAGTTAAGAATAATTAATCTTTGCAATTATCTGTCATTGATTGCCAAAATGTAGTCTGCCTTGTTACTCACCACAGCACAAATCCAGGCTCTAATACTGAGACTTGGGAAATTAGAATAGTGAAGTTATGTTGTGTAACTTGGCATAAGTCTGGCTCTTTGGGTGGTTAAAATTACTTCACAGGTTCTTGCAAATACCTATTCCCTGCATATATGGAACAGTAGATTAGAGTCCTCTACTATTTTATCCTGTTAATTAATGTATAATAAAACTCAGTAATAGGCTATAAGGCTTAAGGGTATCTAGGCTAATCACTAAATAACAAGAGTGAGCCAAATTCTTCCCGTTTCAGTCCAAAAGCTGTAATTAAATTATATCTGTGTTCCTAGCCTAGTACTTGCATATTCAGGTAAGAGTAACATTTTCTTAATTGTCGCAGATAGTTTATTTTTTCTAGAATTATAACTTAAACAGATGAAGCTTCTTCAGAGCTCTTAATTGTTTTTATTGCTCAATAAATAAGCATTTATATATATTATAAGTATTTTATATATATAGTATATATATATAATAACCAGCATTTTTTAAGTGTTATCTTGCATTGGTATAAAATATTGCTGCTACATTTTACCCTGCAGTCCTGCATTTTATCAGTGAGGCTTAATTCTGAGTGATGTATAGAGTAATACTTTTAACCTTTTTGTTTCTACTTACATTGTTATAAACATTTTCTGAAGATATATTCAATCTTCGTGCTCTATTGACAGCAGTTTTTTTTTCCCCACAGGTGACAATAAATACATTTTACTTGCATTGTTTCAGATTTTTATCTGTGTTGAAACTGAATGTATTAACAATCTAAATTGATACTCTCTTCTTAATTCTATTTAGTTCCTCCTTTTTTATAAACATCAAGGCTAATCTTTTGCATTTGTTTTACTTTGCCTTTAGGAACTTTGTAGTACTAATGGAGAGAAATTCACTTTTAAGCTGTTCTAGATACAGAAAGCTATAAATGTCTGGGCATTCTGAGCAAGCAAAACTGAAGTTACTTAAATGACAATATGTGGGAAGTCTTAGTTTTAGGTAAAAAAGCTGATCTTCTGGCAGTCAGAAAGCCTCTGATGGCAAAGAGGGACTGTGTCAACAGAGTGTGCCTTGGGGAAAAAAAGATCTGTACTAATGAACTTCCTGCTTTCTTCAATAACAACCACCACTCTTCTTTTGTATTCAGACTCTTTGCATAAAGGTATACTCTGCAGATCGTGAAATTGTATATAGTGGTGATCTAAGACTTCTAAATATGTTTTAGATTATTAAGCAATTGATTACATCATGTAGTTTAAACTGAATCCCTTTTTAGGAGTGGTGTATCTGCTTATTCCAAGCACAATAACTTTTTCTTTGTAAGTATGAAGCTGCCTAGTGGAATTTTTTTTCTTAAGTGTTGCACTTAATACATCTTTTTGTTTTCCTTCCCCTGTCCTGGATGTCCCTCTTGTAATACATATTTGTACTGTTTCTGAAAAGAAAAAATCTTTTATGAATAGTAGAGGTTTAAGAATATATTTTCTGTGACACTTTTGAAACCGCTTTCTTGCATTTCATATTATCTTGCTGTTCTTCATAGAGATTGCTGGTATTTTAAAAGAAATATTGTTTACAATACTACAGTAAATAATTGTATTTTAATTTTGATCATTTTAATAACTTTCATGCAAAATACCAAAATTACTAAGTACAATAGCGATATGCTTGTTCTTCATGCCTTCTAATGAAATACACAATTTTATCATAAATTTATTTTAAAATAAGTTAATTTCTGTTGTTGCATTTCCTTGAAGTTCCTATTGCCTGTTTCTCTAATTCTGGAACTCTTTTCTTCTGTCTTAAGTCTGTCCTTTCTGTGGATGAAATGGTAAGTATGTTGATTGCCTTTTTTCTTTTTTTTTTTTTTTTTTTAATGTTTAGGGTGTGCTTTTGTTTTGTGCAACAGCTTCTATCTATTGGCTTCAGAAACTGGCAAAACATATCTGGCTTTTTCTTTCTACCTGTCTGTTGGCAAGATGCTATGTGAAGAATTTTCTTTGCCTTTTAGTTTTCCTTTTCTAGTTTTGGTGCATCTTTCCTAAGTCTGTGCCTGTTTTATATATTATTGTTACAACTAATTTGGGGTGATATCTGACAACATGACATTCTGAATGATTGTTTTTGTCCATACTGCAAACTTTTTTAGGATGCTACACCATTTCTAAAGCATAAACACTGTTAAAATCTATCACTGTAATACTAAGTATTTTATATATTGTAATTTGAAAAAAAATACTGCCAACTTTGCCTTGTTGTCTCTTTTCTCATTTGTTTTTATGATCATCTTTTAATATGATTTACTAGCTTGTGTAACTGCCCAAAGGATATAAACTCAGTAATTACAATAGATGAGAGGAAAAAGTGGTGCCACATTAACTTTTATCTTTTTGCTCTTTTACAGTGATAGAATTGAAGGTTTGTTTTTTGAAGGAGTATTCCACTTTTATTATGTTACATACCTCATTATCATTACTCTGATGAATATTTGCTCTTTGAAAAGCCACAGAATAGCTAACTGTAAGCTTTGCTCTTCAACATTGCAACTGCATTTTTGGTTTTGTTGCTCTTTTTTTTTCACAGTAACAAATTTATTTTTTTTTATTTTGCAAAACACATGCAATACTATGTAAACATGAGAAAGCATGAAACAATTCTGTAACTTTCTCAATCTTAAATTTTTTTGAGGCTTAACACTTCTCTTGGCAGTCAAAAAAATACATGTTCTTTCAGACATCAGATATCTGACAGCGTGTTCAAGTATCTTCAGATACTGTAAACCTTTGATTTTTCTTCATGATGATCAATTTGAAACAATCAAGAGTAGTGTAAAGAATGGATCTCAGTGTAACTTTCCACCTCAGTCACTGAGTAATAGTCATAGTAATGGAGAAAATAGGAAAAAAAAATCATGGGTACAATTTTTAGAAACTGTTTTTCAGATGTAGATTAGTGAAAATTCTTGGGCTAAGAGTGATCCTGCAGTAAATAGATTTTGTAAGTAGTCTCACAAGACTGTCCCAAACTCAAAGGACAGAGACCAGAAGTGGCTTTGTGGCTTTTTGACAGGATTTCTAGCATGTGTGTGGTGTCAAACCTGATCTGAAATGGTGTCAGTTTGGGAATTACAGGAAGTGAGATGCCAGTAATTTCAAGCAACCTTTGTGCCATTCCTCCTGAGCAGTGTGCTGGGCTATATTTGGCCAATATGTATATACGTGCATTATACAACATTTGTTTAACCTGATATATATGCTCAACAAGTGTAGGAGATGGTAAAATCCATCAAATTCGGAGTTGCTTTCTGGCAAATAGCTATAAATGTCTAGATACAGCTATTAATTAACTATTAGTATTAAATACTCCTCTTTGGGAGGACCAGCCTTAATTAATATCTCCAATGTTGTAATATGAGCCATATTAATGGTATTAATGGCCTGGAATAGTGGATAAGCATATATATTAACAGTTGGATAACAGATAGAGACAGTTCTTGCCAGTTTTGTAAAATTTTGTTTCTGCCCCATCACTTCTTTAGTAGTACATCCCAGTTTTATTTGTTTAATATTTTAATTGGTACAAGTACAAAGAACACTTCTAAGGTACTCTAAATGTCTTAAAAAACACTTTACAGTGAACTTAGTTTTATTGCAGTTTCAGTTGAGAGATGTTTTTAAACAGGAGCAGTAATAGATCCTCTGTCTCCACTATTCTCCTATTTCTGGTGGCTTTTTTCCCCACTTTGTGAAAGGTATATAAAAAAGTTATATAAAAGTAATCAAATATAAAATATCAAATATGCTTTTCTTAAAGAAGATTTTGTAGAATAGCAGTCTGATTTGAGCATAGCAACTCTTTGGCTCCAGTACTCTGGGTATTAGAAAAGATAATGACTATGCAGTTTCTGTACATTTGGGATGGACCAGTATGGAAGTAATTTTTATTTCCATACTTCCTTTCATGAGGATGGTGGGAGGGCACATTTCCTAGAGGGAATTTTTACCTAGAGGTTTTTGCGTGGTGCATTTTGTGTTTGTTTTATTATTATTTTTTTTTTTTTTTTTTTAAACAAAGCTATTTTGCAGTAATTTCTCTTTTAAGTTCTGTGAGGTGCAGCACTTGTGTAGAGTCTCTGGCTTTATTTTTGTCATATTCACAGTCTGATTCAGAAGTGTATTTTGGATGTTTCTTGGTTTTTACATGAAAATAATTTTCATTTGAAGGATATACAGACTTCAGAACATTTTCTTGACATCTGGTCATGTTATAAGTTGTATTGACATAGTTAAAGAATATCAATAAAATTGAAACACTTAGTGATTTTCATATTTAAATAATCTTCCCTCTCATTGTATGGTTCTACTGTTTGAACACAGGAATAAGTAAAGATATGGTATTCAGGCTACATTAATTCTGCAAGCTACGTGTGACAGGGAAAGCACTGTTGATAATTTCAGTCCTTAGACTTTGAGGTAGTGCGTGTGCATTTTGTGCTAAGGAGTTGTAAGCTGGATAAAAATTATGTCAGGAGCACAAAGTTGAATGCAAGGCCTCCTCTTCCCAGAGGGGAGTATGAAAACCACTAGCTCCAGTGCTAAAGTGCCTGCTTTCATTTTCTTCCTTGCATAGATATCATGTACACAGGAGAGTTACTTCACATTTTGTGTGCAGAAACAGTAAGTGCTCTTCATTATTAAATGTGAAAAAGCTTTCAACATTTTTTTTAAGGAGAGAGAACTTGAAGCTAACAAGAAAGAAAAAAGTGAAGAAGCTCAGCTGGAAGCTGAGGTGAAGTTGCTGAGGAAGGAAAATGAAGCTCTTCGTCGACATATAGCTGTGCTTCAGGCTGAGGTTTATGGAGCAAGATTGGCAGCCAAGTATTAGATAAGGAACTGGCTGGAAGGTATGTAAAGTCAATCTGTGTCTCTTAGCGTGGTATTTTGGTTGTTGTTGTTTTCTCCTTTGCATCCCTGAGGTAGGTCTAAAGTTAAGACAGGAAAAGGCTCAAATTTGCAGTTAATTGAGCAAAAGGAAGAAACAAAAACCCCACAGCTACTACGCTTGCACCAGTTGCTGTGTGACTGTGCTGTGCATGCTGTAGCCAGGTGAGGTGTATGAAACATACAACACATTGATTTCTCAGTTGTAATATGTTGTTTACTCCCTTTTTCACGTTGTAGGGTCCAGCAGATTCAGTTACTGGGTCGAGATATGAAGGGACCTGCTCATGACAAGCTCTGGAATCAGCTTGAAGCAGAAATACACCTTCACCGCCACAAAACTGTTATTAGAGCCTGCCGAGGTCGGAATGATCTGAAGCGACCAATGCAAGCACCACCAGGACATGTAAGTTGAAAAGATGTACCATTCCTCCATAGTTTTCAGTATTTTTGGAAAGCAGGAGACAAGTTATTAGTTTTTTGTGATTTTTTTTTTTTTAACTTCAGTATTACATTCTTTCAAATGTCACTTCTAAACATATAATTCTTTTGTATGCTGAAGGACAGTTTCATGCTGAATAGCATGTCCCTATAAAAGGCCAGAATGGTAATGCAGTTGATTTGATTTACCTAGGAGCACTCAGTCCCTTTGAAAGTTGAACCCATATGTAAGACCCTTTGAAAGTTGAACCTATATATAAGATCCTCTGAAAGTTGAACCTGTATGTGTGTGTATAAGTAGGAATTTAACAGCATAATTTTCTACCTAGGTTTCAAAATGTGTAACTAACTTATTTGCAAGAAACAAAACCAAAAACCAAAAATTTTTTTAATGATATTAGACAGAAAATTGTAAAAAAAATATTTAAAGGCACGATAATTTGATACTGTCTTATAACTAAGTATTTAATACTTAATTTTTTCCCCCTGCCAAAGGTACTTTTAAAAGTTAAACTTAAAAGGTACTTTAAGGGTAACCTTGCAAACTCACCCAGTTTAGCATTTGCCTTGTTAATCACCCAGTGTTCAGTGCATAAACCAAACATTTTCAGAGAAGAGTTAGTTGATCTGTAAGTTGGTCAGATGGATCTTTCTGATGATGTTGCAAATTGCATATAAATACTGGTGGATAAGTAGATGTATGTGTTATTTGAAGGATGTGCATGATTGCAACAGTGGCTTAACAAAAGCAAAATAAATACTCTCATTTATTTAATCTCTTTCAGTTTTGAGTGGAGTGGCTTTTGATTTGGTTTGTTTTTATCATCAATAAAAAACTGAACTTGAGAAAGCAACCTCTTCCTTGAGACTGTATTACCCTTCCTACTGATCGTCCTTCCTTCACAGAGCTGATTTCCTTCTTAAATTTTAAGTTCTGTGTTGTGCATAATTCAGCATTGAAATAATTTTTCTTATCAGGAGTACACAGTGAGGAATCTTCTCTGATTTCTTATTCTGTCTCTGAAAAGGGTTTGTAAGTTTGTCCTGCTTGAAGATTGTCTAAAACTCTATTGCTGGTATTCGCCTGTGTATAATTAAAAAAAACACAAAACAAACCCACACCAAAACAAAGCAAAACAAAAAACCCAAAAATGCAGAAATGCATTGCTTTTTGTTTCACAGATGTGTATTTATACTGTGTTTGTTTTTATAAACTAGGATCCTGATGCCTTAAAGAAGAGTCAAGGTGTTGGTCCAATCAGAAAAGTTTTGCTAGTTAAAGAAGACCACGAGGACTAGGAATTTCAATCACAGTAAATACTTGCATTTGTTTCCATGACACAGAAGAAGCAATTAAAATTTGTATTTGTACAAAAAAAAGCATACATAAACCTATAGCTATGATCATAGAACTTGAAAAATAATTTTGATACACAGATAAGAAGTAATAACAGGTACTTTATGTGAAACTCGTTATTCAACTTATGTTTAGGGTGTCACCTCTTAGCAGATTAGCCAGTGGTGAATTTCAGGCATGATAAATCTGTAGAAGAGTGAAAGCAATCTGAGAATTGACTTCCAAAGCTTTGCTTTCGTGATTGTAACTTTTTTTTAAAGTATTGGTATTGTCATCTTGAATCTAACAAAAGCTGTATTCACATTTTACAGCAAATTGTGAAATTCTGACCAGTATACTTTTATTCTAAATGAGAATATTGTTTCTCACAAGTCAGTATAGTGTTTGAGAGACTTTTTAAATGAGATTGTTATGTAGTCACATCAGCTTGTATGTGACTTGATGCTTTTGTTGTTATTCAGAATTGTCTCCTTTGTCTCCTTGAGTATATGTTTGAAATTTGCTCCTTCTTTTGGGAGGAAAGGAAAAGAATTAAGCAGTTAATGCAGTCTTCTTAAGCATCCTTTTTGTCTGAAGCAGTCTTACTTTCTGTAATAAATGCTGAAATAATAATTGTAAGAGCAAGTAGGAGAATGTTGATTTTGTGCTAATGGATATGTTCTTTAATTAATATATACTTTTCTTTAAAATAGGGTGGGAAAGAGCATGGTGTTCCAATACTGATCTCTGAAATCCATCCTGGACAACCTGCTGATCGATGTGGAGGACTGCATGTTGGCGATGCTATTTTGGCTGTAAATGGAATAAATCTAAGAGATGCCAAACATAAAGAAGCTGTAACTATTCTTTCTCAACAGGTCAGTTGGGAGCTGTTATCCATTGCACATTTAGGTGTTTCCTATGTTCTGTGTACTGAATTATCTTAAGTTTTAATGTTTTCTGTTAAGCACAGTGTTATGCTACAGTGATTCCTGAAGCTATATCACCTGATACTTAATTCTCTTCTCTCTTGCAATTTAAGGAGAAGGATACTGAGTCAGTACTGTTTTGGTGATGATTCTTCAGTAAGGCTGATGTAAATTCACTTGTTGTATTTCCCACCAAAATAATTACTTTGTTACATAATTTTATACTTTGATGGCTGGGCATCTCCAGCCAAACACTGGTTCTCCTGCTTTGTGGTCTAGAATCTTCCTGCCTTGCTTCCCATTTTCAAGACAGTTAACAGGTGCTCTCAGTGTATCAGAAAACTTATTAGAAGTCATGGTTTGAAATGTGTTGGCATGTGACTGAGAAATTTAGGTAATTTAGGTAAATCTTAGCTATCGAGCAATATTTCTTTAATCAGTAAAAACTTAATTCAGACACGTAGCCAAAATATTCAACAAACTATAAATGCTTTTCTAACAGAAAAATGAATTTTTTCGTAACTTGGCTCATCTAGGTAATCCTAATACTTAACTGTGCAGTAATAAGTAAGTTTGTAATTTTCCTTGCATTTTAGAGAGGGAGAGATTGAATTTGAAGTAGTTATGTTGCTCCCAAGTTGATTCAGATGATGAAAACGTAGAATATGAGGACGAGAGTGGACACCGTTATCGTTTGTATCTTGATGAATTGGAAGAAGGTGCAAATTCAAATTCTAATAGAAAGGATGCAAATGTGGATGTCAAACCCTCACAAGGTAAACCTTCTAAAATGTGTTGCATGCAGTTCAATTCTAAAGTCCCAATATGCAAACCAGTTTCTGGAAAATTTTTCTATATTCACTGTACAACTAACCCACTGGTAATTCAGTTAGCCTAATAGTATGCGTTTATTGGTTTACCTATTGACCTAGTTTACTTAGGTTAAAAACTGAACTGACAAGAATAATTTTGTGGGGTTTTTATCATGCTTGCCTTTTCCCAGAGGTTGAAAAAATTCCTGTCTTTTTTGACAGTGGTCTAGAACTGGTTAATCCCCGTAACAGTTTCTGTCATTCTTAATTGTTGGCTCCTTCAGATACATTTATAGGTTCAAGAGAGGTATGGAAGCAATGCTGTTTTCCTGTCATACTATGTTCTGCTAGAAGCCAATTAGCTCTTATTTTAGTAGTCATTTTAGCAAGCTCTCCAGTATCTGAAACAAGGCTCACTGATTGGTCCTTCCCAGAGCTTCTCTTCATTAAATAAATGTATTTTTTCATTTGCAGTGTTTGATAAGAAACCAAGTATTGATGCACATGAAAAGGAGACCTGGGGAATTCAGTTGAAGCTCCGTTAGAAGACACTGCACCCAAATTAGCCCATTCTGCTGAATCTTTATCCTAAAACTATCCCAAACAAAAATCACTGGACAGATCCCGTCTTTGGGAACAATTGATAATCAATATTGACTGCTCCAAGTTGCATATACTAGTATAGGTTGTAAAAGGATGATTAAATGTCAAAGGGAACTGTATTACTGTTGCCTAGGAAAAAGGCAGTTACCTCAGGGCTTCATTGTGAGCAATCTTCTAAACGTGGAAACTGTCTTTGCGCGACACACGGTAAGTTACCTTAACACATGGCATGTGAAATGAATTTTCTTTTAAGATAAGCCCAAAGCACGGGATTTCTAGAAAGGGTATGACCATCATCAACTAATCTCATTGATGTCCCAAAATAGAGTAATATGTGCCATCTTCATTTTGACCCTTGATGTTTGAAAGGGACAAACGATGTTCGGTTTTGGTTCAAGCAAGCTTAAGTGAAAGGATGTAGGGGAATTGTCCCTTGAATTCTGAGTTTGTATTAGGTTTTGAATTGTAACTTTACAATAAAGCTTTCTTATTATTTTTTTCCCCCCTTCAGAAATCCAAAAAACAGGGCTTCATTTGAGCAAAGACCATCAAAACCCAATGGAATCGGGAGTATTTCATTTCTGACCTCAGCTAATTGTGTTAATTATGAGTAGGTTTGGCATTGTTTAATGACTTGTCATTTGAAACTTGCTCTAAATATACAGAGTGTAGGGGTTTAAGCAAAAGAGTGTTAAAAAAAATTATGTGGGCCCTTGGTATTTTTTTTTTGAGCGTCATCAATTCAGTGTTCATGGTTGAATGGATACGGTTACTGATAATATGGAGTGGTTTGAGTAGGTCATCATTAGCTTAACCTTATGAAATGCTGAGTGCTTTTGATGGTACTGAACATATTCATTTCACACTAAAATAATCTTAAATCAAAATTGAGTGCACAGTACTTTACAGGAGGTGCTCAGAATCATAGTGTCTGGCCCTGTCTGTGTTTATGTTATGGCAGTCGTATTAGCCTATAATTATCTGACTGTTGAAACAAAATGTTACTCCTTTTGTAAGAGCAGTGTATCTTAAAATAGTTTTTAATTGGTGTACATCTAAAGGCCTATGGTTTTGGCTGCAAATGGGAAGATTGATATGGGTTCTTGGCCAGTTCCTCATACTCCATTTGCAGAGCTTTTGGTGACGTGCAGCACTGTCCACATGCAGGCTCTGTGATGTAATCACATTTATTATTTCAGCATGCAGTGCTGACTTTCCTGTTACTGCTCTGCAGGCTGTGGAATTGTAATGTGAAAAGATAAGATTTCATACATTGAGAGAGGAACTAATGTGAAAAGACATCTTTGCAAGAGTGACTGGGGGATGTACATACGTAAGAAAAAAACCTCAAAGGCCTTTAGGGTAACATCAACTAACCTTATGTTCTAAATTGTGATGTAGAACACAGTTACTTGTCTCTCCTAGGAGCACTATATATATATGTTTATAGAAAAAGTCTAAAAATGTATATACTTTATTCAAAGATTTTGCTATTTATAAGTCCCTTAACTTTGCTCTTTACATGATCATTTTGTGTGTTTTGTGCGTGCATGAGTGCCACTTATTTAGTGGAATCACATGATTTGGTTCATTTTTTTTATAACAGTCCTTGTCTTACAGCATACTGTTGAAGGTTTTAAATTGTCAGAACTGTACAGTTTTCACCAACAGAAACTAGTATTTAAAAATAAAGCAGTGTGAAGAAGAAACGGGTCCTCAGGCATGTTTCTTTTTCTGAAGCTTCAGAAACTTGAGGAACATTGATTGCATGTTAGCAGATGATCCACTGCTAGAATTTTGCATCCAGATTTGTATTTTTCCCACAGTTACTCAGCAGAATGCACTCTTAAAAGTGGCCTGGACACTCAGTGTCAGTCAGTGAGGATGCGTCAGAGCCACATAGTGATCTTCTTGTCTTTGAAAATCATTGCTGTATGAAATCTTGCTGCAGTTGTAAGAATGAGGCTCTTCCAACTAGTTAGTAAATTTTTAAAAAGCATTAAATTTGCCTGTACAGTTTCCCTTTATTTTGGAGGGAAAGGTGAAATTTTTAATTATTTGTTCTTCCCTCTGGCACACTTAATTTTTCACTTGCTTTTGAATCAATTTTAACCTGAAGTGAGGAGAGTGTTTCTAGAGTTATTTTCCTAACATTTTTTGTCCACCAGTTTCTCATGCTGCTGTGGCTATTTTCTTTATCTTCTGGGATGTTGCTGGACTCTTCTCTACTCTTACCTTGTCTATTTTAACCTATATGTGAGATCAGAAAGGAGTAATTGCTGAGGAGTAAATGGATCAGGTAGCAGAGTAAATTTTCACCACTTTTCCTTGCCTGCCCAGTATTTGTAATCTTTGTTTAGAAAGCCTGAGAGGGTTGGGTTTACTCCGGACACTACAGGCTGTCTACATGTATTCCATACTTCTATCACTGAGTTACATGCTGGTTTATTGTAGTCATGCTGAGATACTTAGAGATTAATACCTAAAGTGAGAAAATTTTGCAAGTGGAGATTTCCAGACTCAGTAGGCAGAATGTGTGTTCTCCCTTTCTGAATAACTGAAGACTAGTCCTGCTGATTCCCAGAGCTGAATGAATTAGACTTGGAAGCATTTCCAAGGCAAGTCACTATTCAAAGTTAGTTTTTATTTTTTAAGTGTAAAATGGTTTACTTGTGTATATCATTTTACTTTAAAAAAAAATTCTGAAGATAATTTTGCTTTTTTAAAAAAGTAGATAATTTGTTGCCTATTATAAAAATCTTCAGTAAGACAATTGATATTTTAAGCTAAAGGTGGACAGTGTTCGTTGGTGTCTGGGACCAATATTAATCAAAAGCATGTAAGTTAAGGAAGTGCTTTATTGCATAAATTTACTCTGATCAAAGCCTGTATGTTGTATTTCCTTTGTAGAAGTATATTCTTGGTAGTGAAGAGGGTTGCATCTGTCTCAATATTATGTTAATCCACAGTTGTTTCAAAACAAAATTCAGGTATTTATTGTAAGCTGTGCAAAACATTACTACATCATGGATGACTAATTTCTTGTAGCAGATAGAATATTTTGCTACAACTGTATTATGTCTAGTTAAGCCAAATATATTTTATTAGCCTGTAAATAAATATATTCCTTTCATTGCAGTGATTTCTGCACCTAATTTTATACTGGTATTTAATTTTCTTTTTTATATTATTTTAAATACATATAAAATACAGACATCTAATTCTGTATGTTATCTTTTTCTTTTGAGCATGAAGTCCACACCCAGCACAAAAAGCTAATATGGGAAAACCAAAACCATGACATGAAGTTGAACACTAATCCACTACTAGGACTCTGATCTTGACAGCAATGTTAATAGCAAATTCTTTTTTAAAGATCGATTATGGCATGTCTCAGATTTCATTATTTGAGATGCATTTTCTGCTGAATGATAATTATAATGGGGAAAAAAATGAAATATTTCCAGTGTCTGGCTGTATATATAACGAAGAATATTCTGAAACCTTTGGCAAACGAGCTGTAAAGAGACAAATCTATGAAAGGATTTACTAGTTATGGTAAAATTGTGATGCTGTTTTCACTTTTTTCTGGTCTTTTTTGTTTGCTTTCCATGCATTTGGAATAATAGCTATATTCTGATTTTGCCACTGAAGTTATAAAACACTGACCTTTAAGATGCAATTTTTAATCCTGATATGAAAGTCTTTGTTCAGATTAAGTGCCTGGTTTGTGTTTTAAATTGTCATTTTTAAAAAAATCTTCTCTTGCCTATACTTGAGTATAGTGTTGAATTCATTTGGATAATCAGAGAGCTCAGTTGGAAGGTAATGGTGTGTTAACTGTGGCAGTAGTGTAATTATGATAGTACTTGAGGATTTAATGAGAATGTGAAGGATTTAATGAGAATGTGTAAGAGACTAGAAGACTGCAAGTGTAGAAACTTTCAATAGACAAGGCTGAGTCACATTGGATGAAAAGATGTATAAAACATGGTTGGTGAGGGCTAGTTCTATAAAATGTTTAGGTTTTAGATATGGGTGACTTCAGCAGATGGAAGGAAGAGGAAATTTACACTTACTTGAGTTGTGAAACAAGCAGAGGATTAGAGGCATTAACACAGAAACATAGAAAGAGGAGGAAAAAAAATCCTTTGTCAGCTAGGGTCAAGGCAGATCACATAATTTGTGTCCTGGTGCCTGACTGAAGGATGTCAGAGTCTTGTCTCCCAGTGACCCACACATTACTAAATAGTTACCTGCATTTTTTTTTCCAAAGATCCATACATACCAGAAAAGCAAAAGGAAAGTGTCCTGACTCGGATATGAGTATAGAGTCCATTTTTTGCTGGTTAAAACCTCAGTTCAACTACCTGACAGAAAATTACCTAAAATATTTCAAGCTTGCCTTTTGTCCAGGATATATCTTTTCAAAATGCAATGTGAATTTCAAATTCTTCAGAAACTGTAGAATTTTCAACAGTTGAAAGGCAACCCAGGAGTTGAGAAGTGACAAATGTTAGCTGTGCTGAAAGAAAAATAGTAATTTTTTTAAAATTTTTTTTTTTTCTTAACAAGGCAGTTGTTTATATTTTTTCAGAGTAGCCTTGGCTTAGCTGTGTTTGCCTGGGGATAACCCTGCCACAGGTGGTATCTTGGTATCTCCTCCCAACCACCCACACCTGTACTGCACAGGACACAAAAAGGGCTTTTTAGGCCAAATGGCTGAATAAAGGCAAGCAATATTTTTTTGAGGGTTTCCCATTTTGGGGGAATACTTAAGTCACCTGGGTAAAATTCCCACACACTTTATAAGTGCTTAATTCAGTCAACTGCCAGAATTACTTGGGGTTTCTTTGTCAGCCTTCTGCCTAGCATGCAGAGAACGTGTTTCTGACAGCCCTACTGAGAAGCAGCATCGGGGCTGCCAGTTTTTTGAAGGCTCTGCAGGAGCATTGCTCTCCCACTCCACCACGAGAGGTATGTTACAAGTGCACTGATGCCTAAAAAATACTCCAGGGAAACTGGTTAAAATGGTGCTCCTTTTCCTTTGTAACTTTCCTGCTGGAGATAATCTGGTTTCCCTCGTTAAGTTTTGGGCACTCTGTATTTCTTCAAATTTCCTTTCTGAAATGCAAAAGCACTGCTACTTTGGACTGAGCCATCTCCCCAGCTTCTCCTCCAGCAGTTGCAGGGCTGTCCACTCTGCTATCTCATTTTCAACGTCTGGGTCTCATGCAGAGACCAAGCAAAGCAGAAGTACAGGCATTCATTGATATGTTTGGGTGCTGGAAGTCAGAGGTACTTGGGAGTCATCCAATAACTTTACTGTTATTGCAAGTCTTCAAACTTGTTAACAAATATCTGTCGGTCTTCCTCAGTGCTGTTGTTTAAATCTTCATTTATTATTAATGGTCATTATTTATTCATTCTATTAACTGTCTAAATATTTGCACAGCTGTTGTTTCTGTAAAATGTAATAAACCAAAATGGCATTAATTTTTTTTTCTGATGGTATTTTATTTGCTGCTGGCTCAGTGTTTTTGTTTGTTATCAGTTTCTTTAGGGAAATGGAAGCACGAATGGTCACACTGCTGAACTGGAGTAGCTTTTTCAGTCCGCTTGGTTTACACTGCTGAGAACATCCTTGTCCTGAATGCTTTTCCTTCCAACAAGAAATGGGATGTCCTGGTTTGCTCCTTGTTGGAACAACCTGTGGTGATTGTTGACCCTTTTCAGCTAAGGGTGGGTGAAGGAGGGTGCTGATCCTCTTACGAGAGCTTTCAGGTTACAACCACAGCAGCACCAGTTCCCCGTGGCATCATTTATGATTCATGTGATTCTCTCTGGTTTTGTGGGAAGGCCTTCCCAATGGGTCTGTGCCCTTTAATGGGTACACACCTCAGCTGCTGAGCATTGGAAGCTTTGGGCTTGGAACCAAGAAGTAGAATTTTATATATGATAAATGGGCATTATTTGTGTATCTATTGGATGTTTTTACAGGTTCCTGTTTTGTTGATCTTCCTTTTTGTCCAGTGTGACAGTTCAGGTATTCTGCTAATTTAGCACTGATGTGGGGTGTCTTAAGAGAATTCAGGGAGCTAGCAGAAGTATTTCAGATCTGAGATCTAGGTTGATTTTTCTAAATCCAGTTTATATTTTACAAACTTTGAAATTGATTTTATGTTAAAACAAAGGGCACAGCAATTCTGTGTTAGCAAGACCACTATATATTACAATAAGTTAACGTAATGGTCTTAATTTTATGCTTTTTTTAAAATAAATTGTCTATTGTAATTGCACGTCTTGATCGGAATGTGTGTTTAGTAGTGCGTATTTGTATTTAGTGCCAAAAGGGGGCAGCAGCTTCCTTCAAATTTTCAATGCTATCCAGGCTTAGAGAAAAAGAACTTACTGGTTTTTGTCTTGATTGGTGGCTGGTTTGTTTGGTTTGTTTTTTTGTGTGTTTTATGTGGTTTTTTGTTGGTTTTTTTTCCCCCAATATAAAAAAAATAGACAAAAAACTTTATTATTAGACTATTTCTAGTAACATATACTTCTAAGATAACAAGCATCCAGCCTAGTTTACATCCAATAGGAAGTACTTTGTAGGTGACACTTACAGGTAAAACATCTTATGGTAGCATATGTACAAGCAACAAAAAATTATCATTGCGCGTATTCATGACTTGTTAAAGAATACTTAAATATCCTCATCCATTACTTTTTAAATGAGTGGTATGCTCTCTTACAAGCTCACACTGAAGAAGTGAAATTTTTTCTCTTTGTGAGCAGATTAGGTTTTTCCAAAGAAGAGACCAAATGCAGCAATAAAGCATGAAATGAGATATTGGATAGGTTTGTAAAACTCTCCTGCCTGCACTTTGCCAATGCCTTTCAATCATTATATGCAACCAGTCTTGTATTCCTGGGATCTTTGCTGAAACAGAGGCTGCCCAGGGTCCTGTCAGATTGCAATGGGGAGAAGTGACAAAAGGGAGTTGGTGTTAATTTTCCTGTCTTTCAAACAGAAGCTTCTCAGTCAGAGGAAAGAGAGCAGCCAGTTCACATTGACCCGTTGTCATATTTTCTCTGCTGCTGTTGGTTTCTGAGGACCACCACATGGTAGTGCAGTCTCCAGACCTTGGTTGCTGGCCTTGGTTAACCAGGTGATGAGTAAACTTGCCAGCCAAATGTTCTGTGGCATAAAATACTTATATCCTGGATGCTGGCCCCTATATAGTGATGCAATTGTACTATAAAGAAGGTGGGGTGGGGGTGGTCTGTATGACATGTGACTTTATCTGTCAAAAAATCACATATATAAATGAAATACATACACTAAAAGAGTATCTTTAATGAATGCCATCTACCAGTCTTTTGTAAGGTAGTAGAAAAGCTATCGCAGCTTTGTCACCAAAAGTGTGGCTCACTCTGTATTGTGTGGTGTCAAAAAAAGACTTGTGCTGCCTTTTATGACAACATGCTGAAAGTGCTTGAATATCTGTGGAAGAGAAGTTGTCTGAGCTGTCCACAACCTTTCCACGTCCACACGACTCTGGCATTTCCATATAAAAGACATGCTTTATCCAGGTCACCTTATTCAAATTTTATAGAACTGTCTGTCAGAACAGATGGTGTCACTTAAGGATAAAAAGCTTAGCCATAGATGTGAAGAAAAGCTGCCTCGTCAAGTGAGGTCTGCTAGCTTGCCCCAGTCTTTATCACCCCTGTCTTCCTTCCATAGATGACAGAGGACTTTTCACATGTTTGCAGTTGGGGTTTTCAAAGGCCTTTCCACTTTGGGTGGACTTAATTTGTTGCTGCAGTTCTGGAAAAGTGGCGACATATCTGTCTGTCTTGGTTTGCCCATCAACGAAATGGTTGCCTGGGCCACAGAAATTAAGATGTGTAAAATACATTTGTAAAGACTGAAGATTCTGGTACATGCTCAAGGCATTAAAATTTTCAGACCCAGTGCTAATGTAACTTATTGTGTTTCTGTGATCTTTTCTTCCCTTCTTTTATGACAAGCATTGCCATCTTACCCATCTGCCACTTCTTATGGAGGAGGACTTCTGATATGGTCCTTGTTGCATGTCAGGCTTCAGCCATTTCTGAATGTTTCTGTATTTTTTGCTTATAACAGTTCTTGGTGTTTCTTTTGACCCTAGAATTCTGACATTACTTTTCTGCCTGCCTTCTAGCAGGCAGCATACATGTGATTTTGGAGCCTATTATTGTCTATTATCTGATCTAGCTGAGAAAATGTCACAAGTTTTGAATAATTTGTTATGTTCTAAATTTTCTCCTTTTAGTAGCTCAGGCTCATTGAAGGAAATGCTGAGTACTCAGGAATACTGTTCCTCCAGGCGATCAGAGAGTGCAGATCGTCAGAGGAGCTTTTACAGTAAGGTCTCCTAAAATTAGTGTTTAGTTAAGAATATGAATTCCTGAGATTATTTAATCATAATTAATCAGGACACAAAAGCCGTAGTAACAGTACTGTGTCAAATGTTTTGGCTTATACTTTTTGCTATGCTGAAAAATCTGTTGTGGTTTAACTTTATTAAGTTGTCTTTTTCCTGGATTTCTCTTTCTAATACCTGTGACTGTATAAAAATAGGATTATGATCTCTTGTTGCATGGCAGCTCAGTAGATTTGTTGCAAGTGTCTGAATAAATAACGAATTAACTCCCAGCACAGCACAAGAGGTTACTGAATAACCTCTGCTTACTGTAGATGGGAAGTGGTTTTTAGGACTTGCAGATGCATAATGTGAGGCCAAGCCTAATGAAATACAGTGAAGTTTGAATGAAAAAGTCTACAAATTCTCTTGTCCAGGCTATACAATGAAATAGCACAGAAAGTCAGATGCTATGCATCATCCTTATCATGGAAAACACGAGATTTGCCCAACTAAGGATGTCTTCCCTCTTGTCTTTATCTAGTTTAGAAATACTTTATCTGACCGCTTCCCATGTGTCCTTTACAGATGATAGAAGTGTACCAGGGGACTTCAAAAAAAGAAGACCTCAGGAGAAGTTTCTATTTTCAGTTTGAAAATGATTGTATAAAAATGGCACCTTCCCTTTTAAGAAGCATGTTCCTTGAAATTTAGTGAGTCTTAAAAATTCATAGGCAATGCTACTGCTTCTTCATAACCTTGTTAGTCTTGGTAACCTCACACAGGTTTGGCAGAGTTTTTTTCAGTATAGGTATCAATGACTGATGAATTTTAAAGGAAAACATAAATTCTGGTTTGATTTACACCATGCTGGACTGTCAGAGCAGACATTAGAGGTTGGCACAAGCATACAGCATAGTCAGCTATGCTGAAAGGAAAGGACAGTAGAGAATTTTTTTTGTGGAGAATAATAAGGAAAAATAGGAATGCAGAGACATAATCTTGTCATTTCTAGGGTCTGGACTGAATAAAAGCTACCTTAGCCTGTAAGACACACTCATTGAGCAAACATAACCTCGCTTTGGAGAAAGAGTGAACAGAAGAATAATGATGGATTTCCCCAAGATTACTTTTAGGTGGGTGCCTGACCTCGCAGGACTTCTGTGAGACCACTGACTCCTTTCCTAAAGGTCAGAAAACTCCTGTTCATTTTCTTTTCTTTTTATTACTTACCCTCCTTAATTGCATTAGAATGCCCTGGAGAAAAATTACCTGCTTCCATTGCCTATGGCAAAAGCCAGAGTACAGACAAATAATTGCATTTCATTTAATTTTTATTAACTACCTCAGTGGTGAATTTATATGCACATTTTTGAAGGAGCTGCTGAAATGCAGCACTGCTGTTTTAAGGTCAAATACTCTTGGTACAACTTTGTGTGAACAGTGTAATTTGTTATGGCAATAGTGCTTCCTTGATACGGTTTTTAGATCCCTCAGAAGTAGGGAGTGAGTTCTCATGCCAGATAATGGCAGAACTGTATTATACAGTAACAAAATTGGGACTTCCTGAGGATGTTACAACAGGACTCACCTGGAGGTTTTCCTTAGTATTTCTGCTATTCAACAGTGGGTGTAGATTTGTGTAGTGAAATGAGGCAACCAGGTGCCACTAATTACCAGGTAGTGGGCATGAGCTTGTGTTAAGCCCACCTGTGCCTGATTAGGGTGGGCCCCAACTGCGCATGAGCCTTTTATTGGCCCCCTAATCCTGCTCATGCTCAGTTGGGGCCCCGCCCTAATCAGGCACAGGTGGGCTTAACACAAGCTCATGCCCACTGCCTGGTAATTAGTAGCACCTGGTTGCCTCATTTCACTACAGCTTTGCTCTGTGTTGCAGGTGCAGGTTAGACCACTGGAGCACTGAATGGCCTCTGGTGCCTTCTGCAGTTTTCTTCATTGCCACAAGATCATTTCCCTCCATGCAAAGGAGATGAGTCCTGGAGCAGCTCAGCTACTGGTAATGTCTGGCAATGATGGAGCTGCACTTGGGATGGGTGCACCAATCCTTGCCCTATATCTTGCCCTTGCATGGGATAGGAGTCTCCAGCATCATGGGAATCCAAATCATATGTGTAAGCACTGTTAGGTCTCCGTTCCTGTAACAGGACTTACAGCCTGACATTTCTATCCTGTGCATTCCCGTCCTCATCCCATCCTGGGATTATTTAATGCCTCAGGTGGTTCTCCACTAAATTCTGCCCACGGAGTGGAGAACAGCCAAACAGCATTTGGGAAAAATCTGGACATAGTCTGCTTTAAAAACTCAGTCTTCCTGGGGTTTAGCCACACCACTAATTCAGACAAGTCATGGGATTCATGGCTTATGGTTGGAATTCAACCTCATAGAATGGCTAGGAATGGAAGAGGCCTCAAAGATCACCTAGTTCCAACACCCCTGCATGGGCAGGGACATCTCCCACCAGACCAGGTTGTTCAAAGCCCCGTCCAACCTGGCCTTGAACATTTCCAGGGAGGGGGCAACAGCTTCTCTGGGCAACCTGTGCAAGCATCTCACTACTCTCACAGAAAATCATTTTTTCCTAATGTCTAGCTTAAATCTCCCTTCTTCAAGTTTTAAACTATTGCCTGTTGTCCTCTCACTACACTGCCATGCAAAAAGTCCTACCCCAGGTTTATTTTAGATCCCCTTTCACATACTGGAAAGCCACTATAAGCCACTAAACTCATGGTGTGTTGTTTTTTTTGTTTTGTTTTGTTTTGAATGAAGCAGGAATCCCTGATTTTAAAACACAGAGGTGCTAAGAGGCACTGCTGTGATGGCTGCTGTGTTAGCTCAGTGGTTACCACACTCATCACAAGCAGAGGGTACAGGTTGGCCTAAGTGCCTTTCCTGCCTTCCCCCATCCATGCAGCAACTCCTGTAACCAGTGGGCAACTGGGCTGGTTGAACCCCTCCTTTGGATGGTGTAAGGAGAGAGAGATGAGGCCAAGTGCTTGATACAGAGACAGACAGAAATTGAGGGCAGATGGTGCTATGAGTGAGCAGGACATCCATGGAGCAGAGGAAATCCTAGTTCTAGTCTGCAAGTCAAGGATAATTTTAATCTGTTGCTTGTTGGATGTAAAGATTCTGGTAGGTACTGAGGTAGGATTTAATATCTGATAATAAAACTTTTAAAAAGTTAAAAGAAATAGGGAAATACTATTCAGAATAACACTTGATGGGAAAAAAAAAATCAACTTTTCTAGTTGTGTTGAAGAAGAAATAAGGAAATAAGAATCTATTTCCCAGTCTAAGGGGGTGAGAACAAAGAACATTTGTGGTTTTGCTTTTGTGTTTTGGGAACTTGAGTTGTTTTCTGTGGAGTTTTTTTTATTGTTTTTTGTTGGGTTTTTTTAAATGAAACCCGGGCTGGAGATGTATGCTAAGCTGTAATTTCTGGTTTTCAATTGTGGGTAGTGTATGTCACCTTTTACGCTTTCTTCCTTCAAGAGCCTTTTCAAATTCCCTCGGTTGGAGTCATCTGCAGTTCCAGTGCGTGACCCTATCCCTGGCAAAGTCAGAGGCTTGTCATCAGCTGCAGCTGGGACAAGCAGGCCCTTAGTGCTATCATCAGTTAATATTTAACCTTCCTGTGAACTCTGGCTTGGTTTTACAGTCCCAGCCTACTGGGAGTGCCTGCTCAGGAAAGAAGTTCAGTATGAAAATACTGCTGAAAGTCTCCATCAGCCAGAGGGTCTCACACAGCTTCCAGGGATGTTCCTGACAGACCTAGGGCTAGTGCAGGCCTTCCAAGTGTGTAAATGTTTCAAAGTGGGTCATACTGTGAGCTGTACTGGAGAGGGAAGATTTTAAAATGTGTGATGTTTGATAAGGCTGTGTTATACCTGAGACTGCTTTTGACAGTGAGAACAGGTTGATGGCAGATGAGTTGGAGCTGTATATAGCAGTGAGAAGCCATAGGAGAAACATGAGGATGACAAGGTGCAGGCAGTCCACTTTCCTTTCTACACCAGGATTTAGCACATCCACCAACGACAGGACAGGCTAGACAGGTAAGAAGTTACCTTGTTTATCTGCTGTGAGGGTCACTAGAAACTTCCCATATCCCAGGCTGAGGTGGAGAAACTCAAGGCTTTTCATATTAACCATCCCTCAACTGCCTTTCAGACATGAACCATGGAGCACCACAGAAGTAACCTGGAGCTGTGAGCAGCTGCAGAGCTGCTGTGCTCCTTCCATCCCTGTCAGCACCAAGCCATCATCACACAGGGTGGATAAAGATGTTTAGAGATTTATTTTAAACCATCATTTTGCAGTTTGTTGAGGGTTTTTTGTTGAGGAGTGGGGATGAAGGCTAGATGCAAATCGACCCAACTTTTTATTAGGCTAAAATAGCTGTGTTTAGATGGGGTTTAATGGGAGCAGAAAGGGGCATGTGCTACCATGAACCTTATGACACTTGTAGCATGCTGCAGATGCCCCAAGCATGTGGCAGAGGCATGCAGAAAGATTATTATAATACAAGCCATGTCGTCTGTTGCCTGGTCCCCTTGCACTGCTGCATTATCTTGATGCCTCATTAGGTGCAGAATAGCCCTGATTACTGAACTCTGCTTGTTTGTAGAGAGACAAGTCAGGCTAATTAGCTGTGTGGGTGGAGTATTGGTTTCAGGCTCATCAGGAGGGCATCCTCATCCTCTCCTCAATTATATGCATCCAGCAGCAGGGTTAGGCACACAGAAGTTTGCTCGTGGGTGCTGCTTCTCTTGAGCTTATGGACAGAAAATCCAGGCTAAATGGGGCACCAAGAGAATCTTTTTTTAGCCTCTCACACTGGGACTGTGAATTGCAGTAGCGCAACTGGCACTTTTGCAGGGCGTGAGGAATGCTTCTTTCTCACCCTGAGGGATTTGTGATGAGAGTGGGTGTGCAGTGATGATCGAGTCACCGAGTTAAGCAGCAGGCGTGTGTGACTGATTTACAAATACCAGTGTTCTTTATTTACAAAGACATGTAAACAACAGAAGGTAAACAACACTGCCCAGCTCGGTCTAACAAACAGGCTGCTGCTGTTTCACTTCAGGACCTGAGGTGTTTTAGACATTTCACAGAAACTGTATTGACAGCAAACACAGGAAGGCTTCAAGGTTACCATGACTCTTTCATCTTTTGCACCAGAATCACATGCAGGGTGCAGCAGTGTGAGGGAACAGCACGGCCGAGGCCACAACAGAAGTGTGTGCAAAGAAGCCTCTTAGAGCTTGTCTTAAGGTTGGATATGTCTGGAGTCAGCAATATCCGAGTGGTACTGCTGCAACAAGCCTGTGCTCTTGACAGCACTTTCTACCCAAGGATCTGAAAGCCCTTTGGGAGTAGACCACAAATATTTGTTGCGTCTTTTATGAATTATCCTGTTTATAGCCAAGGAAATGGAGGGCCTGCAGACAGCGAGTTTCCCAGAGCTCAGGTTTTACTGGTCTCGTTTCCCAACCTTGTTCTTTAAACATAGCACCATTCTTCTTTCCCAGAAGTACAGCAATTCTGCCATTTTAGGGCAAGCTTGTGATTTCAAACTAAGGCTCCAAGCACTCTAGGTATAGAAGGGATGGTCCCAGTCATTACCAGGAGCTGTTTTCACTTCAATGATGCTCCTGCTAAAAGAGGAGCCAACTACTGTGCAATATATTGCACCCAGCCCTATAATTTTTCAGGCTGATCTGAAATCAGAATTAAGGGTGACATCAGCTGCAGAACTGTTTGAAAAGAACTGTGCTGATCTGCTGTCTTGCAAATTTAACTGCAACAGTAAACCATACGCACACACTGTATTCTACTTAGTCAAAATATTTCAAATAATGTTTGCAAGACAAACATTTGCTAGTGGAGCAATCAAGAGTTCAGGAAGTTTGCTGCTTTGTGCCAAGGAACAGATTTCCTTACATTTTAGCAACAAAAGCATCAGCTAGGGCTTGAACAGGATTTAATTCTCAGCCGTAAATTCACATCTTTGGTCCATACACATACACTTCCTGCAAAAAAACAGATGGACACGTTTTGGGCTTGTTGCTTGGGTTTTTTTTCTATTGCCAATTTATCACTATGACTTGAACCCAAAGCTCGTTTCAGCTTTTCTACCTGTTTCTAGCACGAATAGCAAGTTAAGGCAGGCTCAGCTCATACGCTAAGATCAAATTCAAGTTTGTGAGAATTGCTGCTTAAAAAACAGCCAGGAAGGTGGGTTTGAACACAATATCTAGCTGTGCAGATGCCTTCTCTTGTGGATGTTATGTTTCAAGTAGTTTTACTTCTATGCTCCCAACAAGAACTTCACTGATGCCCTGTCTTCAGTTATCATAGGAAAGGAGATGAATCACCACAACCGTAAGATACAACATCAACAGCTGCCAGCACAACGCAGGTAAATAAACACAGAGGATGAGGCCTTGCCTTTTTTTTCTTTTTTTCTTAAATACGCATTTCTGCAACCCTTTCAATCCCACAGGTGATAACAAAACTTAAGAAATTCTCCTTAAATAAAAGCTATGTACAAATTGCACACATTGCAAATGGAGCACTGAGATCAGTTACAGAAAATAAGATGTACAGTCTTCACTGATAACATCTCTCTTGCTATAAACAGTGATAAACAGCATATGCTTTCTTCAGATGTCAGAACCCAGCAAGACTGCAATATTATGTACACAGGGTTTGTTTGCCTTCTGCCTCCTGCAGCAGAGTCCCTCCAAACTCTGTTTTCACTTCAGAAAGCTGTGCAGCGATGTTCCTGCGCACCACGTCTCTCCTCCTCAGCAGATCACAAGAGAGCTGTCATTGCTGTCTGGCTTATTGGTTTTAGGCAGTCTCTGGGTGTTGAGTAGCCCTCGCTCCCAAGGGTGTTGGGCTGAGGTTTCTGGTAGTCCGTGCTGTAGCTCACGGAGGTCAGAACACCATTAGCTTTGGGTTTGTCGTAATTTATGACACTCTGGGGTGTCTGATAGTCTCCATTCCTGGTATCGGTCTTACACGAGCTGGAGAAGCTGGCTCCAGAAAGGGAGTGTTTCTGGGAGGAGATGACAGGTACATTGTAGCCATTTTCAGAAGAGAAATTATTTTCCCTTGCTACATGCCTCTCTATGATGGGGGTGGCATATTCAGGCTCTTGGCTGGTCAGGGGCAGAGCATATTCGTGCCGGTTACCTCTGTGTGGGCAGTGATAATGATTTTCAAACTCTGCACTCCCCCTTCTTCCGTCATCTTTGGTGTCCATGGGTCTAAAAGTAGATCCTTTCCGCGTGACCATCCCCGTCCCGATCATGAGAGGCTGCTGATAATCTAAAAGGAAGCATGAACTGCTCAACAAGGCAAAGGTAGATTATGTTATGTATTCAATACTTATGCATCGATAAGTATTTTGTGTTGAAAAATGACTTGGTTATTGTACCAAACACGCAGTTATCAGGGATGTGAGAAAACCTTACCCCAGCGCTAGCCCTGTAACCTCCTTCAGCGAGGAAGCACTGCAGAGCATGGCAGCAGCTCTTGCATGGAGGACCTCTAATCAGCCCCCCCCCCCTCTAATCAGACCTTGCTACCCCCTCCCTCCCTTTCCCCACCTATTGACCCAAATAAATCAACATAATTTCAGGAGTATACTCAAAAGCCCTAAAAAAAAAGAGACATCAAAAAAATATTAACAATGGACCGGACAAAGGATGTTGCCTGGTGATACACAAACAAGAAGCTCTCTAAAATCAGAGTCCCACTTGTGAAATAATTAAAGTGCCCAGCGGATTTTTAACAAGCCCAACCAAGTGTTGCTTTATTTAAAAGGCATCTTGCAGTAACTGACTGACAGGAAGGATGAAGTTAAGTGGAACAGCAGCCAAGAGAGTCAAAGGAAGTGTGAAATGTGCTAAGCCAGCTCAGCACTGCTGTGGGTGCACGAGGGGGGACAAGCTGTGGGAGGAGAAATGGGACCAGTGCTGCCAGAGGAAGTGGGTGGTCACCCTGGTCAAGGGGTAGAGCTGGGGATGGGCAAACAGCCTGAGCAGGAGCAAAATGGAGGAAATGTGGCCTCTGCAAGGCAGGATGCCCTGGGAGAAAGAGATCTGGACTAACAATGTTTTTTAAAAATCCAGCAGAACTATTATGAGGAAATTCAGGGTTCTAACTTTCTCACTTTGGTGCAAGTGACAATCTCTTACAGAAACATACGGTGGCCTGAACAGCTCTAGCAAATGACACTGCTAAAGCATCGTGTTTTGATGCAGGCGTGAAGAAGTTAGCTCAGTTTGTGTTCTGGCATCGTGGCTCATCTGACATGAGCGACAAATTCCATCCCATATGTCCTGTGAATCTTTTTGGCAGTTCCTGGCTGCTTCCCAAACTTCAGCATGTAGGGTTGAAGGCGTTATGATACTTCACTAAGTAAGTGGTGCAGCTCTTCCCAGCATCACTGCTACCATCCCCAGCGATCTCCCTCACTCAGGATTAAGCATCTCGACTCTCTCCCAGCTGCCTTGGAGAACCAGCAGGCAGCCAGGGATTTGAAGAGGTTGGGGGGGGGAGTGGATATTCGTGTAACCTTTATGCACATTGCACAGTCTCTGCAATTAAATTATAAAAAGCCACATCTCTGGGCTGTGTTTACATTTTTATTTCGTGTTTCTTATTTTTAAGGCAACTGTAGCTGAAATGCTGAGGTTAGGGGGTACCAGTGCAGAATGATAGGTATGATTCCACCTCTCCATGGCGGGAGAGGTAGATGTAGAGAGCAGAGGCTCTCAAGACATGGTTGGGAGAGCCAGATAACCATGATTTGTGAGCAACTGTAATGCACTCCCTTTCTTTTATATTTATATTGAAAGTTTCTGGAAGGACTGAAACCATCTTTCAAAGATATCCAGGGTAGCACCATCTGGAATTACAGTAACCATTCATTTGCTTTTTAAATGTATTTCTCTGCCAAACTCGCTTGAAAAATTCTATGGAATTTTTAAGTTCAAGAAGCTGGAAACAGCAAATTAATCTTTCTGGAAGACTGCTGATCACTGATCCCATTAAATGGCTGGTCTCACTAGCCTTTCCAGACAGACTAAACTAGGCAAGGATAAGATGGGCTAAGAGGATGAATTAAAAAAACATCCCTTTGGGATGCAAATAGTACTGATGTGGGGATTTGCTCTATCCAAACAGTGACCTGGAGCCAAGGTAGCATAGGAGAGAAGCATTGTGGTTGTTTTTATCTTCTCTCTCATCTACTTGCTTCCACTTCAGGGGGCCTCATCTCCAAAAGAGTTCAGACACCTGGAAAGCTACACAGGGATGTCAGCACAACTTCCAGTTGGGCATGAAATCCCACTGCAAACCAACTAAGCATTGTTTCTGTTTGCTCAGGAACAAGCACCATTATCTTTTGTTCCATGTCCAGAGACATTTATGTTTGAATAGAAACACAAAAATTAGTAAAGCCCAACTATCTGAGGCACATTCTTGCGCTGCATCCATGCCTGCCTGCCTGCCTTCCATGGTTACCTTCAGCTGTAACTATTTCAGAGTCAGGAAATCAGGAAAAAAAAAAAAAAGTGGCTTTTTCCCACTGCTATATTTAGCTGCTTCATGATACATCTGGAATGCAAGCAGTTAAATCTGTTCCTTGGCCTCAGCTTTTGTGAGAGCTGGAGCATGTCACATTGCTGGTACATCCCTCTCTCTGTCACCTGCTCTGCATGCAGAGCAAAATGAAAGCATCTCAGGGGGAGCAATTGTTACCTGCCATGTCACTGGTGACCAGATCCAGTTTTTGTGGTGTCTCCTTCTCATTACTATAGGTGATGGTAAATTCAGTTGACTGGTGTCTGGTGAAAGGCTGCTTGATTTGCTTCCAGCAACCTAGGATAAAGAAATAGCAACAGAAAGCTTATCAGCAACTTAAATGCTTACATTCAGAAGATTTATCAGAAAGTTTAATTTTTAGTGTACTCTATAACAGAGTAGCTAAAAAGCAAAACTAAAATGGGATGTTTGTAAAAAAAGCCCGCTAAATTTGGAGGGTGAAAGGGAAAAAGTGAATCATCATCTGGGATTTCCAAGTGAAAACAAAACTTTAGAGAGGATTTTCTTGGCAAGAAGGGCTCAAATTCTGAAATTATCTGCACTGATGCCTTAACAAAGTATAGCAGTAAAATACCATCTGCATGTTTTGTCATTGCTTGTGTGGCAAAAATAATGCTTAAAATTTCCTTTTTTTGGTAGGCTAGTGTGGCTTCTGTTTCCTTAATATCTGAGCACTTGTATTCATCAGCTAATTTGTTCTCATAACACCCTTGAGAGACAGAAAAAAATCCACAGTGTCAGGCACTTGCCTAGAGCCTGCAAACAGAGTCTGGGGAAAGGTGGATTCAGCTCCCATCTTCCTAAGTCCCAATCTTGGTTCACAAGGGCTTAGGAGCTTGATTTATGAAGCACACACACAACAAATGAACTGACTGGGTAAGAGGCTATCTTCAGTTCCTTGGGATTTGTCCTCATTAGCAAGTGAGAAAGGATTATGATGTGACCTTGAAAAATCACATTAGCAAATATGATGTTAAGTACAAATTAATTTTTTAATGAGGGCAAGCTGCAGTGGGTAACAGCATTCCTTTCACTGACATCAGCACCTGCTTGAGGGCTGAAATTTTGGAGCTGAGCTATTGCATGGCACTTGTCAAGAGACAAGTGACTTGCTGAGTGGTTTCTTTTTTATGGCAAGCTGAGATTCAGAAGGATATTCCTCAATAAAGTTGGCTGGCCAGGAAAAACAGCTAAGCCCTCCTTCCAAGCTGAGGGGAAACTCTACTCTAGAAAGCATTATTGAGCAAGACAAAGAATATACTTCACAGGGTTTTGCAGGCATCTCCTAAAGCAAGAGTCCTCAAGCCAATCCCCTGTTCAGATTTTACACATGGAGTACAATTCAGTATTGTGAGACTTTATGAATAGAGTCCCAATCAGGGAGGGCAGTGAGATAGAAATATTAAAGCCATAAAAAATTATTAGCCTTTGCTCTCTTGCAGAAAGGCAATCCTCTCTACTGTGGGGAAAATAAAAGGAAAGCAGCAATACTCTGCAAAATAGGTATTTTGGAGGAGTGAAGGAAAGGGAGGGCACCTGGGAGCACTCTCACATGCTAATTTATGCACTTTGTATAATAGATCTTTGCTAATTGCCTTTCTGTCATAGAAACCAAATTATATTGTTTCTGAGGGCACTGTGCAAGGATGACACAAGTGGGACTATCTTTCACTTTTTCCCTTGTATGAAGAGGTGAATTTGAATGAGGAAACGTGGATACTATTTCATAAGCACTTAAGTGGTTTCTTTGCATAAACCACTTCCCACTGGCCCAATGGACAGGACAATGTGCCTGCTTCTCCACTAACCTGATTTCTGAGCACTTGATAATCCATAAGAAAGTCCTTTAGCTTCCCGCCTGCAAGGAGAGGAAAATATGCATAAACACCTGCACTCACAGCATTTCAGCTTCATGTCTTAGCTCCAGCAGAGAAACCCTTCATGTTTAGTAGCTGAGGGCAACATTTCACTTGGGGTTTCTGAAGGCCAACATTTTCTAGAACATAAGGCATGCAACCCGGGGTTTCTACATCTCACTTTTCCCCATCTGTGTGCAAAATGTGAGGCCAGTGTTCAAATTTCTTGTGTCTGGCTCTCACCAATTTGATGCATCTGTGTTTATATGTGTCACTCCAGGTTATGTTTTGGGTCTGCTCTTCTGAATCCTTTGGCCAGTATATACATTTACTGGGAATCCAGGGTGAAGATGGGTACTGCTAGTGATAAGGCAACACCACCAGAGCACCTTTTACACTTCCAAATCCTCATATCCTGATGGAAGCACTTCCTTGCTCTATGTGCAAGGGCAGGCTCATGAGAATGGTTGTCTCCCAGGAACCACAGGTAGCAGTGGTTCTTCTTCCCATCCTTTATGAAACAAAGCAGCTGTTTTAGCTGCTTCCCAGTGTACACTTCCAATTCCTTACACCTAGGCTCTGCTTTCAGCCCACTAGTTTAAGTGCTCTAGCTTAAGGGACTCAGAAGCAGAAACACAACAGGAGGGAATGGAAAGAAAATGCTCCAGATAGATAGCTCAAATCCTCCCTTTTTTATTTGGCTTTGGTGGGGCAACTATTCCTTCTTTGATTGTTTTACACCTTAGCATTTGTGGGGATATATAGGCTGAAGAGAAGAGCTGGTTACATGGGACTGTCAATTGGGGTGTGCAGCTCCTTCACCTTGGTTTTTTGTCCTGCTAGGGGAGACGGACAATGAGAAATACAATTTACAGGACATGAGTTCTACTTATCAATTTCCAGCACCCTGGTAAAGAGGTTATGTAGCTGGATGTGCTAGCTAGGTAGCCACAAATGGCACCTGTGACAAAAAAACAGGATCTTACTTTCTTAGGGCAGCACAGATACAAATTCCAGAGAACAGGAACAGACACAGCACAACGAGGGCAGGGACAATTATAGCTGTAAGCTTTAAGCCTGCATGAGGTAAAAAAAAAAAAGGAGAGAAGTTAAAAGTTAAAAATTACTCTGAGGCTGATAATTTTTACTACAGAGAATACAGCAAAAGGCACTAAAACTTGCAAGTGAGCATGAAAATGTCAAACTGTTAAACTGCAAGCCCTGTCCTCAGCTGTACTTAGTTGCCAAATAGCTATGTGTAACAATGTTGAGATGAGAGAGTTAAATCTACTTCCTCAAGGCTGATACTTGGCTTAATATCTATATGCGTCCTTACAAAGAGCAGTTCCTATTTCACACTAGGTAACTTTTTAAAGCCACTTACAGCAGAGTTGTTTTCAGTTGCTTATAAAACTGCCAAATGAGGCTGCAATTTTACATGCTGAGTATATGGCTTATGCTGAACATTTCAGTTGAAATAGTTCAAAGATTACCAGGAGTGGAGCTAGGGAAAAACCTGTTTGGTGCCTGTTAAATTCTAACGTGACTGGCTTTAGAGCAGGGATTTGGAAATTAGCAGTGAGGTGGCTCTTGTGTCAAGAGTGCACCTTTTGCTGCTCCTACAGACACTTGCCAGGCTGCTAGAATAAGGTGTGTGTCCCCAAGGTATTTACAATTTAGCAGATGAAACCTTAGCAGATTTGATTTTCGGTGAATATGAACACAAATCACCCATACCGCTGCACAGATGAACTGAGCTTGCTCTTGGCAAGAGCAATGCTGTTACAAAAGAGCTTTTTTTTCTTATGGTGATTGCTTCTTACAATCAGTTTTTTTACAGAGGCATTCCTACAGCTATCAGCTACTTAAAGAGTAGTAGTGTTTGGTGTGTGACTCCAGTAATTCCTGCCTTGCTACGGGTCGACCAAATGGTCTGTATAAGCAACAAATGTTGTTTGCTTGCTTTTCAAAATCTAAGAAATTAGCTCCACAATGTTAAAGGAGGAAGACTGCATATTCAGGGAGAAGTATGAGAATTAAGGTTTTCTGAGCCCCTGTGAATAGAGGCATTATGAAGAAGTGTTTAAGTACTAGCCATGCACTATCATATGCTGCTTATAGCTGGGGACCGGCTCTGGGAGGAGTTGTGATTGGGTAGATAGAGGGTAATGTTTTTGTGAGACTGCTGCTTCATATATTACAAAAACTTATAAAATATAGGAAGAGAGTGAGGAAGTGCTCCTCAAAAAAAAAAAGTGCTGATGTACTCAGTATGGTGCCATGAGCCACATACCAAACATGGCAAATAAAACAGTATGACAGAGAAACCAAAGCTTCATGTTTCACACATCCAGAAAAGTTAAGGCCTTCCATTTCTTTCTGTTCCTAAAGACAAAAAGGAGATATGCTTCCCCTTCCCTCTGTCCTTAACTTTTAATGAAGTATGAACGGAAAATAAAGTTTTGATTTGTGAGAAAGTCTTTGAAGTTTGAAAGAAAGTTTGCCAGGGTGGGCTGAAGAGATGATTTCTAGAGAAAACACCACGTTAGGAAGTGTTACCCAAGTTAGTTTCTTCTGATGGGATGGGCTCTGTAACAGTCCTGTCTTCTTTTCCAAGGGAGGTTTCTGTGCTCTGGCTTGGTTTCTGCCACATTGAATGTGTAAACGAGCTATTAGCTGCAAAAAGAGAAGGGGCCATCAGTGGCACTGTGGAAGCACAGGGGTCTTTGGAGGCACCATGCCTAGGGAGCACTGCTTACCCCATACCTTGCATGATTCGACAGCCCATCAGCTCAAGCTTCAATGCTATTCTTTGGTTCCAAGTTTGAGGGACAATTCTCACGTAACGGGCCACTATGGGAGGGATGAAATTATTGCGTACTATGTCACCAGAGTTGGAGTTGCCTTGAAATACCTGCAACGAAAGGTAAGCATATTGTTTCCTCTGGTTTTAAAGTCTGTTTCTTCAGAGTGCTCCTGACATCCAACTTCCAAGTTTTTCATGATCCTCAAAACTAACAGATTGATAATCTGGGATGCAGCCACAAGATTTTTGGAACTGAGAGTTCTGGAAAGAAATAATCTTTTGAGTTCTGACAGATGATCACATTTTTCTGTTAGCTCAGAGAAGAAAGATTATCAGTCTCTTTCAGTTCTGTGTAATTTCTAGTTAATGTATGCTGCTATAATGCTATTGGCTTCTGATTTAGTAGAACTGCAGCAACCTTACTGGGGCAACAGGGGATAAAAATGTAAAAAGAAAAATGAAAATATAGAAAAGTGAAAAAATGAATAGTGAAATATTTCAAGACATTTTAGTGAACTTGTCAGTTTTCTGTATCAAGCTTGAAGACTGGCTATCAGTTGCATCTCCTTTCACCTTACACTCCTCTTAATACTCATAAAGTATTTCCCAGAATCAGCTCATTCCATATGCAAGCAGTAGTCCTTACAAGACTATTACTTGAAGAGGCTTGAGCATGATCTAGAATAACTTAAAAGCCTCATGAGATAGGGAAATGAGCTCAGCACACCTTAGATAAAATACCAAGCCACATGGGGTTCTGATGGGACAGGTCTTATTGTGCACCTTAGCTGAGACTATGATCATATTTAATACTTTCATAAGATTATTTGTGTATAACAAATCACTAGGGAAAACTGCAAACATGCAGATTTTAAATAGGTAGCCTTCACAGTTCAGCCACTACTAGGTAGATTTGTCACTTTGTGGGCCAACAACCTCTCAGTTAAACATTTAGAAGTACTAAACGAGTTCACATTGCACAGTGAATTCTTTGCCATGCAAGTCAAGAAAGTCAGAGACAGCAGGAAATTTCTCTACATCTCTTCAATGCTTTTTAAAGCTGCCATCAAGATCGAGGAGCAGGTAGAGCCTTATCCTGAGGCAAGCTGACCTCCCTCTGAAATGACGAATCAAGATCTGGCTTTGAATGCTGTGGGGGCAGAGAGGTTTGGGGTTTTTTTGTCGTTTGAAATGAAACGTGGGATTTTCAGAGGAAAATGTTATCAGAACAACCTGTGCAGCCTATCCTATGCCTACAAGAACTAGTTGCTTTACTTTTATTTCCTCATTGTTGAAGTTGCTCAGAGTTTGTCGGAGTTGTTGTGTGGACAGGTATTTTGGTGTAAGAGCATTTATTTTAGGTTCAGTTAGATCAGTTTCTAACAGACATTGGCTGTGCCCATGGATGTGTGTGGCAAGGGTCCTGCCAGCATGGGGCGGGCAGTGGTGCAGTCTCTGGGTGTCCTGAGGCACAGTCCCACCAGCAGAGCTGTGCTTTCACCTGAGTCAGTTGGTTTTGATTGTGAAGGGGAGGGTTGGCCACCCTGGTGCATCTGAAGCGAAATCTCAGCTTTGCTGGTGTCATACCAACCAATGCTTCTGAACTGGCACAGTGTTCCTAGCACAGGAAACCCAAGCTGAAGCCCTGCCCAAATAGTTTCAATTACTCCGTGTTTTTTTTTTAAAGAAGGATGCACATACACTTGCGTCCCTGTATGTGTGTGACAGCTTCAGCAAGCCCTGGATAACTTCCTGGTTTCCACAAGTTTGCCATCTACACCATGGCCATAAATAACACTGTGAAGACATCCTGAGTCTAGACAAGGCTGAACTCCAGTCTTTCTTGACTGTGAAACCTGCCCTTCAAAGTCAAAGCAGCGTACCCTTTATTTCTGTGTTTTCATACCTCTCCCACTTTCCCTTACCTTTTCTTCGTTGCTCAGAATCCCTTTGTAAGTCCTCCATTTTGAATTGTTATTTTTGTAGTTCATTGTAAATGTCTTTACATAAAAGTTCAAATTCAGCATCATGGAACCAGAGCCAGTGGTTTTAATCCCTTTTAACAAAATGCAAAATACATTTTTATTTGTTAGGTGTCTGGTTTAAAGGAGCATTTTTCAAATGCAAACACAGAAGCCAAAAGAAATCAGAGAATTTTGCCTTAAAAATCTTGATATATTTTTCAAACTATGTTGGAAGTGAGTTAAAAAGTTGGGTGAATAATGGGAATCAGTTTTAAACTGTTAATTTAGCTCAATGGAATTTTTACCAGAGACCAGATTAACGACTTCAGAAATGGTAATTGCTTTTTTATATCATGGTCCATATCAGCAGCCCTTACATCTTTAACAGCAACTGTAATTTACTTTTTACAAGTAAACCAGGAATTGGAAATAGGAATTTCATAGAATCATTGAATTTTTTTGTGTTGGAAGGGACCTTAAAAATTCTCTAGTTTCAACCTCCCTTCCATGGGTAGGCGGGTACTCCTCGCACAAGACCAGGTTGCTTGAGGCCCCATCCAACCTGGCAGCCACAGCTTCTCCAGGCAACTTGTTTCAGTACCTCACCACCCTCCAGTGAAGAATTTCTTCTCAATGTCTAACTTAAATGTACTCTCTTCTGGTTTAAAACACTTACTCCTTGTCCTTTACCTACACATCCTCGTAAAAAGCCCCTCCCCACCTTTCCTGTAGGCCCCTTCAGGTACTGGAATGTCACTATAAGGTCTCCCCAGAGCCTTCTCTTCTCTCAGCTCCAACCCCAACTCTCTCAGCTTGTCTTCGTAGGAGAGGTGCTTTCTTTCACTTGGGCCATTATTTCAAAGGCTATGACTTTAGTGTTTCTTATTGACTCCAGAAGTGCAGCATCAACAGATCCTAAGCAATTGTTTATCATCTATCCAGACCCTATTGGTCCCCATGTAAGTATTTGGTTCTCAGCCTAACAGCATGATTACAGATCTGGCATGCACAACAGCAGAGTTCAATCCTATATCCCCGCAGGAAGACCAGCCTTGTAAATAGTCATGATTTTTAAACTAGAAAAAATAATATTCCACAATGCAGAGCATTTCATTCCATTCAATGGAAGAAATACCGAATTATTAGCTTTTCAGCTGCATTCAGTTTCTTCTCCAGCTGAAACCACAGCTTCTAATAACCAGGCAGTGACGTACCTGTTATTCTCTTCTTCTCTCCCAGGTCTATCTCCAACCATTCACGATTACTGCTGTGGTTAGAGGCCCAAGCCAATCCTGCAACTTGAAGCCAAGCCTTGTCAGGAGACCACTGGAAGAGTTGCCCAAATTCATTGGTTTCCTCCCAGTAGGAAGATGCAGTAACCTGGCTCTTGGAGAGGAATCCCTCGTCCAGACTGAGAGATTTGTTGCAGCCTACCAGTCCCCAGACAGACAGAAGGAGTTATTTTGAATGTTCACAGCATATTTTTATATTAGACTAGCAACATACGAAGACCACCCACAACAGAAAATCAGATGTTGCATAATCTAGTGCTAGCCTGATGCTATCCATTAACTTGTGGTATTTGCCAGTCAGTTTGTGCTGGATGATCCAGTAACAGAGTGCTGTGATCCCTCTCTTTTACCAGTTTTACTCCTACATACGTGACACCTTCCCAATCCATCTGTTATTTTTGCCATTATTTTTTTTTTCTACTCTCTGCAGTTTTCTCTCATTCCTGTGAAGACTTCTTATGTTTTTAAATTTTCCTTCTGAAACATATTTATGTTTTGAGATTGGCATTAACTAATCTTGCTGTACAAAACATTCTGCAGATGAAGGCACGACACCGAAAGGAGCACTTTACTGTAAATATTTCGTAACTCTCACCTGCAATTAGGATTAAGAGAGTTACTCATTAGAGCAGCTCCTTGATACTGCTGCCAAGAGCTGATATCATGAAGATAATAGCTGCAGGTAAGTACTGCAAACTCCACCAAAGAACCCACAAAACTTCTGCACTTCAAGGTTCTTCAGAGAAAACAGGCCAGTGGAACAAGGTTTCCATTAAGTTAAAAGTATTTCCCTGGCAGTTTCAAAGGCCCGTACTTGCTCTGCAATTTTCATTGGAATAGTAAATGATTTTATCTCAGATGACTGAAATATAATTCAAATGAATGAGCACGAACTTTTCCCCCCTCTTTGCTATGTTTTATGCAAATGAGCAGCTTGACAGATTAAAGACGCTTTTGCATCTTGGAAAGTCATAAACAAAAACTCATTCTGTATCAGTGCAATGTAAATATATTTTCATTCCACTCTCTGTTTTCATTCTCTTCTTGTATAATGAAGATGGAATTTATAAATGTCTGAAGAAAAACTGCTTTCATTTTCTGCTGCCTAAAGTACATGAAAATGGGATTATCTGATTGCCATTTTTCATATGCTGGCATCAGAAATGTAACAGCAGAATACTATTTCTGTTTCTCATCTGTGTGCATATGACCTGTTCTTATTCTGTGTCTTTTTTCTAGTTCACTTCACATCCCTTCAATTTATTTTTTTTTCAACTTGCCAATTTAAAAAAATACTGCCCAAAAATATCCTTCCTAGATACAACCTGATGTTCCCCCGATGACTTTTAAAACTTTTACAGAAAATACTTAAATAATAAGGTAAAATTTGAATAGCTAAAAATAAAGCCATTATTCTTACCATTTGAAGTAAATATGAACCGCTTATCTGACAGCGAACCACTGTAAGAAAAGAAAAAGGTAATTCAGCCTTTAAGGAGGCAGTCACAGGAATGCTGAGGCTCAGTTTCAGAATCACTGTTTATCTAACACAATATCTCTGGCCAGATAACCAGGATAGCTTGATTTGCTGGTTGGAGCAGTAAGAGCACTTTTGTGCATCTCTCACCATGACTGAATCCAGATTGATTTTTTTGAGAAATCGTTGTGCTTTAAAGTGACTCCCCATACCTTCAGCTTGTTACTCTTGCTGCATGCTTCTGCTTTTGTCCCCTGCACAGGCTGTGGGAAAGGCTTTTCCTTCTGCTCCTCAGGCCAGCAACATGAGAGCATATTCAAAAAGAGCCCAGAACAGGAAAGCTCTCAAGACCTGGAGCTGCCTGTGGTGCATGGCTCCAGCAGTGGGACCAGGTTTCTCCTCACCTGCAGTAGCTTATATTAGAGCAATTTCACTGAAATCAATGACTTCCTATTAGTCTCAAGTCCATATCTAGTTTGAAGAAAATCCAGCCTTAAGCACTGTGAAAGAGTTACACTTGATGGTGTCTAAACCATGTCAGCTCTGAGCATTCCTGCTTGGGCTGCGGCTGTATTGCAGCCAGAATAACACTACTCCTTGTTTTAGTTGGGGTGGGAACCAGTTCTGTCATAACCAGGACTAACACTTCCCATCAGGAATGGTTATTTTTTCTCCACTAACAGGGCCACATCTGTGGCTCCCCTTCTCTTCCTCCTGACATGGACTGCTTTGCTTCAGGAGAAAAGCCATTTTCTGGGCCATTCCAAGCAATAATGCACAGTGCAGGACAAGATAAAAATCACACTGTAAGGGAAAGCTGAGCTTTCTTTGGCCTCCCATGGAGCCACTTGCTGATTTGCAATCAGATGCCCCTGAGGGTTTTTTCCCAAAGTGATGACTGCCTAATGAAAATAAAAGCCTGGGTTTTAATGTGAAATTAGTTTGTCTTTCTCACAAACCTGACCCCTTCCACGTCGCTCCGATTAGCTGCACGCCTCACTTGCCCCTTTTGAAAAGCCTTGGCCAGTGTGACTGAGCAGTAAAACAACTTCTGCACTTAAGCATCAAGACAGTTTCTTTTCAGGCTGGCCTTTGTTGTTGGCCAGGAAAATTTCCCCTGAGGTCCCATCTGTGGGCTAACAGCAGTGTGCAGGGCTTCGCGTTTTGAGAGCGAGCACTGCGAAGGGGGAATAGGAAAGTGGCCCCATGTCAAGGTCAATAAAAACACTGCCTCTTTTTGTCACTGAGGGAAAATCAATGACTACAGGCAAATGAAGCCCTTCAGAGATGATGGAGAGCATGGGAGGGAGCAGATTTATTTGGGCATGTAGGCGGCAGAGTAGCTAGAAGGAGAAACTCAAGCCCTCCCTCTCACATCTTCCCCCAGGCAATCCTCACGGGCAATCAGATGCGCTCTGCTCCCTTCAAACCAGTTTGACTGTTACAGCCAAAACTATTTTTTGCTTTCTTACTGAATACTAAGCAATCAATTCCAAGAGAAGAGAAGAAAATAAACACCTGCAGTGATCAGTAAAACCTACCCAACCAGAAATCATAGTGCTTCTTAATACTTATTTATGAGATAAAGCTTTGTAATAAAAAAGTCGTCCAGATCCCTTCCAAATACTGCATGGCAATTTCAGTAAAGAAAAGGAGGTTAGCCTTTTTAAGGTCTATAAAGCTATGAAATCAAGCAGAAACATTTCTTCTATAATTCTGCAAGTCACTGAAGAGGACAAACTAATTCACTAAGTGGTAATCCATCAGCTTCCTAGTGTGACAGGTGGCATTTGTCCCACAAATTTTATTTTTTCCTTTAAGGGATGGTATCACCCCATGCTCCTCATTTTTCTGACAACCTTCAGGATCCTGCCTTACTAACAGTACTGGGACAGGACTGCATGGGAGACCTGTGCTGGTTAGCTCTGCTAGAAAAGGATGCTGCCTCCCATAATAAATTTCTGTTAGCATCAATGTTTTGGTTTTTTTTTTAGCTTTAATTTTCCAGTCAGTCTTAAGCAAGCTTGTTATAAGCAGTGCAGGTTAACCCTGAATCTCATCCCTCACAATTCACAAGCATGCATTCCCTTGCATTTTCAGAGATGAATTATTTCGCGTGCATGGACATACAGGATGGCTCTGAACGACAAAGTTACACCCCCATATATTTGTACTGAGGTATCAGGACTGCCTAGGAAACCCAGATACTTGATCCTGATGGTAGCAGTTGTGGGTGCAGGCCCACGCATGGATCATGGGAACCAAAACTCTGAAAGATGGAACTGGGGAGGCCAAGGTCAGCTCTGGTGGGCTGGTGAGCGAGCGAGCTGTAGCTTCACTGTCACATCACAACGCTGGTATTTAACAGCCCAATGTACTCCAGCAGCAGCAGATTTTGAGGAGGTTAATTTCAGCTCAAGTTTTTATATAATTTAAAACTTTAATACTGAAATCTGCTATAAATGACACTTGAAAAACTTGATTAAGCTTTTAGTTAACGTTTACTAAAAAGGTCTTAAAGCACTGCTGTCTAAGCAGCATTTTTTCTCTCCCTGACTCTGTCTGCTGAGCAGGAATTTTCTTACAGTGTGGAGGTACCCCGATGACAGGGAAGCCATGCAGTTTTGGAAGCCTTCTGAAAGCGTGACATGCATTAGTTCATTTTATTAGTAAGTAGGCCCACCATTTCTAGGAACAGTTTTTCATGTTTTGAAAGAAAAGGATTTCCCTGCATTCTCTAGTTTCCCTCTCCTGGGATAATGGGCTCTTACCAGTAGTTCTGCTCCCAGGATTGTCCCAGTTGCCAGGAGCATCAGAAGCATCCTGGGGAAATGCTCTGCTCACACTCCCATGTTTCTTAAAATCTGTGCCATCTAGCTTGCAGGCATATGACACAGTATGAGCCCATTTACCTATGGTTCCCTGCCTAATATATAGAAAACCATTGTTGTCTGCTTGGGGTGATTCGGTCCCTTTGAGATGTGTATCATGCAGGAGGAATGCCTCTGTCTGCCCCAGTATACAGGGAGCTAAGAGAGCTGCACTCCTCTTTTGGGTGCTGTCTCAAGGGCCTCACATTAAATGGGCTAAATCTGGAGGCTGGCATCAGCCTGGAAGAACAGATTTCAGCTCTCCTTCAAGTCAATTGGAGTTTTCTCACTTGATGTCATACACACAAGTTGTTATCTCCTGTGAAACATATAGGGTATCTTCTAAATAGCAATATCAAAAGGATGTTTGGCAGTTAAGGGGATGGGTTAATTGTGGAAACAGTTTCCCCCCAGCACATGTACATTTGTACATTAGCTTTTGTACTGTGAAATAACCCAAACAAATGGCAATCCTAGCATCAGTTTATGCACTATTGAGCTACTCCTCCTGGGATTCTCAAGAGTTATGGATTCTCAAGGGTTACAGATATATGAATGTATGTAAATGGTTCAGGAACTTCTTTAGTTAAGGCACAAAATGTTTAATTCCAGGTTTCATTAAGCTGGCATGTGTGAGGGGAAGAAATTGTACTATTTGATAGGAGGGCTTGTTGCCCCAGCTGAGCTGTCAGTCCTTTGCTTGAGGCAAATGTGTATTAATTTTCTTAGGCAATTAACTTTCAAGTAATATATCTAAGACAAATAGAAAACATTTAGGCTTCATATGCCTTCTGGTAGTGGTCTGCATGCTACCCAACTTTGTATACTCCTGTGCCATACTATATAAAGCACTTCTATCTGTACTAAAGTTTAATCATAGCAACAGACAAAATTAATGCCTTTTTTTTTTCTTTATGAATGAAACCATAATTGTAAAATTGTCAGGAAACTGTGGGCAATCAGGGAAAAAGTATAAAAAGAAACCATATTCCCTTATCCCTACTTGACTATGGGACTGAGGAGATTTCCCTTCTCACAAACAAAAAAACGCTTCATGTAAAATCCAGATAATCTTTGAAAATTAAAAAATATAAAACAGCAGGAGTGTCAGAGGTAGTTGCTAGAAGGGCTTACTGTGCTGGATAGAGATTAGAGGATTTATTTCTGCTTCAACAACACTGCAATTAAAAGTCAGAAGATAAGTGGTAAATATAACACCCTTTCTATAAATATTCTACAAGAGAAAAACTCTAAATATGTCAAAAGCACAGTGTTCAAGAAGCTGTTCATTAAATCCCTAGAGGCTCAATGGCACTTTTTATTTTTTCATTCTTCATAGCTTGTTTTAAACTTTAGCATGAATTTAGGATGATTTATTAACACCTTGATTAAAAGCATTTGTTGTAGAACAGTGTACTTTCTTGTATCTGCTAGCAAAGCAATTTGCATATATGTTTTGGAAGGAAAAGAAGAAAAGATAGAAGAAAATACACATGGTAGAGAGCCACTAATGACTTGGAACATTTTCCTACGTGCGATGCCAACACCATTTTAATAACACCATAGAAACAAAGCCCCAAAACCCCTTAGACCCACAGCTAACCTGCTGCCTTCCCCAAAAGAGCATCCCCACCTGCTTCTGCTGCTCTGGGCAGAGCACTGTGCCCTGCCAGTGATACTCACTCAAGCGAGGGGACACCATTGGCGACGACACCTTGGTAGCGGCTGATGCCCTTCTGCTGGGTGACACTGATCTGACCGCCCAGCTCATCTGCAATGATGCCCGCGTGGATCGCTGACTTGCACAGCAGGGAGGTCTGAAAGGCAGAACCCGTCAGAAAGAAGCCAAATCTCAGAGGGTTCATCTGACAAACTGCTAGTGCTTTCACCTCCAAACCACTGGTGTACAAGTGCTACAGCTCATAAAATCCAGCAGAGGCTCTAAGAGGAATAAGAGGTGGGCAGGAAAGGTGGGAGAAAGAGCAGTAATCTTTGGAAAAATACATTTTTTTTATTATTATTTTTTTATTTTTAATGAAAAAGCCAGCAATCCACTTCTGAGAAGGTGTTTGAAAATTTTAACTTAATAGGTACTCTTGGCCCTCCTCAACAAAACGAAGTCAAAGGCGGGGCAACTCTTCTTTGTGAAGAAGAGAAAGCAGTAATTCTCAATGGACTTTCCTGAAGGTAGACGTGTCTATTACTGTGCCATGGGACATGAGTCACAGCATATATTGGGAAATTCAACTATGTGTTGACTAGCTGCTGCTGGGTTTTACATATAGCCTATTTCCCAGTATCTTGGGGGGGATAACTCTGAAAAATATAGGCAGAACAACCTGTGTGCCAACTAGGTGGCAATAAAGTGCCACTAGGGTAGGGCAGAGCAGAGAGGGGCCAGCAGGAAGGTGCAAAAGAGACAGTCCCAGGGGCTGCTGGCAGAAATTGGTCTCATTCACACAGGCCCAGCTTGGGCAATGCTACTGGCCCAGTTGGGGTGCTGGCTGTCTCCTCCAGGGAGGTCTGGGAGGGGTAGGGACACAAAGGCTGCAGCACCCCAGGGAGGCCCTACAGGCTCTTCCCTTGAGAAAAGCTGCATCCTCTTTAATGGTGGAGGGAAATTTTCTTTGAAAAATTCCTTTGAGCAGATAAGATCTGCACGAGGTTGTGCCATTTGCTTGCTTTGCTTCCCTAATCACCAAACGGAGGGCAGGAATAACTGCAGCTAAGGAGAATGTAAAGTGACATTTCTTTCATTACTTCAACTCTGCTGCTGGAATAGCCTGCTTGAAGAACTGGATGAACAGGTTAAACATGAACACTGACTTTTTGGAAACTCAGCAACTGCTTTATTTGTGATAGGGGGGGATTTTACTTCAGTGCTATGATTCAACCTACTCCACCGTGAGAGATGTACAGGTTTCACAGGCATGACAGGAGGCGAGCGCAGGGTGAGGGGTATGGAGAGGGCAGCGCACTGTGTGATAGGAACTGTGGATAAATGCAACCACTCAGGCTACTTTTTCACTTTGAAGAACGAGTGGTTAAAACAACCCAAGATATTGGTAATCATCAGTGGGATGTGATTAGGCAATGTATAATATTTATTTCATATCAGTGCAGATTGCTGGGATACTGCAGGCATAACCTTAAGGAAAATTCACACGTTAGTGAAATATATTTTTTTCCTACAATTGATTTTCTTACCATTTTAGAAAAGAAATACACACGGATTCCAAACAAGTAAAAGCTGGAGTCATAGGAATATTTAGAATATGGATAAGCACTGCCTCAAGAGGGACAAACCTTATGCAGGTTTTTTCCAGAAGGCCAGACACCACAAGTCAGTAGGTGTATTTGAAAATCAGTGGACTTTGCTCTTGCTCAATTGATTGGTCTGTTTGAAAAGTGTCTCCAGGTGTTTATACTGATAACATACTCATAATGCTGATGATAAAAGGTGTATCTAATACGGCTTGGAAGAATTATTGACAACAGTCAAGCAGCAAAATTTGAAACCAAGTTGTGCTATGCTTCTCTTTATAAATTCCCCCTCCTTATCCTGTGTACTTACATCTCTGTATCCTTCTCCGATATTCCCAGAAATGTCACCTGCTATGTCTCTGCAGCCAGCAGGACAGTATCTGCTATAGTGAGAGGAGAGAAATGTGTTTAAAATACAAATGGTAACAACAATACACAGAAACAAACTTATACAAAAGAAATGCTCTCCAACCAATAAATATTTTAGCAATAAATTCTGGCTAAAGGTCAGTTAGTGAATCTAGGAGGTAAGTAAATGGGACCTTGAGCTCATGAGCAGACTGCACACAACAGCACACAAAGAACCAGAAAAGCAGTTTTGCAAGGGCATTTCTGTTTATTTTGCTTGTTCGAGAAATGCTACCACACAGGCTTTCAGCACAGCCCTGATAAGAAGCCTGCATGCACATCCAGACAGAAGCCAGAAGCGCCCAATTTATTAATATTTCCAATCCTATCACAAGGATCAAGGAACCAAGAAATTATAGATTGTTCTCAGATAATCTTGTATCAGCTAGGGCGTGATCTGCTCCCAGGAGAAGCATTGGAATTTGAGGCTACTTTGAATTTCAGAGCAGCAACTCCTTTTACATATACCATGTATATGTATGGCCAAATGAGACTTGCTCTGCTATACAGTCTCTTCCCTCATCCCTTAGGCAGCTGACTTCCATTCTGCACTACTCTTTCTCAGAACCAGGACTTGGACTATGACAGCATCTGAGCTCAAAAAAAGCCCCAAACCAACTTCTCCAGAAAACCAAGATCAGACCCCCCTTACATGACAACAGCCAGCTCAGATGACAGCTGCAGCAAGCAAGGCATAGTGCAGGGAGCTGCAAACCCTCTTTACCTGTATTCAGTCTTTGTGTAGTAGTTCGCTCGTTCCAAACATGTTATTAGATCTGTGGAAAGTTTACAAGTGTCAATCCCCATTGCAGGATGTGGAAATAAAGACAAATATTTGGCTACACATGAAATTACGTTTAAAGAACTCCCTGTATAATACTTAAACGATTTTATTACTTAGAAAAGCAATGGCTTTCCTTCCATCTTTTCATCTCTCTCTTCTACTCTCTTTATGTTTTACACCTTCAACAAAGTTGCACAGATCCCCAGAATATTAAATGTAGGAATCAAATCTTAATCTCTCTTATCCTTTCAACCTATCACTGTCATAGATGCTGGAGCCCAGAATACAGTGAAGCTTCAAGGAGAAGGTACTGAATTTCTTTTTCACTGGGCCTGTATGGCAAATTGCCTAGGTAGGGTTTCAGCAGCTATTTTATCTGGTGACTACTACAGCTACTTCTTCCACACATGCTATTAAAAAGGCCATGGTTCATATTAATCTGGAAATATTTAGGTTCAGACATTTGGCCAAAAGTCTATGTGTACACAAGATAATGAAGCAAGTGGGGCTGTGCCACCAGTCCTTTAAAAATATTACTTTTGAGGTTCACTTTACCTGGATGATCACTGCTAGCATAGGATAATAGAAAGCCTCGTCCTGACACATGGGATCCACTCTCAAAGTGAATAGTTGCTTCATTGCTATCCAGAATTATTTCTTTGGGGATGGGCATCACATTACCACAGTATGGCCCTACAGACAGAACAAAGAAGATTTCAAAAGTTTAGGTGACTTAATTAGACTGGAATATTCCCATGATTCAAAGTTTCATAACATGCTCATTCTCCTTCAATATCCATCCAAATGTTGACAAAAGGGTTTTGGCTTCAGCCCTTTATGGGTATGAGCTCCAAAGTTACCCTGACAAGGAGTGGCCAGGATCCAATTATCTCTCCATGGTTTCAATTCCAGCACCCACGTCTCTCATCACATAATCCTTAAGAGAATGAATAATGCCCCTTGGCCTTTGAAGTACAGCATGCTTACAACCAGCAATAACTCATTAGAGAAAAGAACAGAACATTCAAAAGCAATCCAAGGGATCTACACAGGATGCCCCAGATAAGCTCTCCAGATGCTTACAGCTCACACTGTTGCAGCACAGCAGCCATTCGGGGAAGATCACAAGGAAGGTACCTGATTTTTGAGGACATGTGGGCCACAAGCCAAAATGTGCTACAAAGCAGGGTCACTTAGAAGATTTCTTAATTTTCCTTTAAAAACATTGTCAGCCTGTTGAAGCATATGTTCAAATCTATAGAGTTTTTAACAAAACAGAGAAAGAAAGGAGAAGGTGAAGGGAGGAGGAGAGGGAGATGAGAGCCTTGTACTTACAGAGAATTAGATAAGGGCTTTAGAGATATCAGCTGCAGTGTATCTTGGAACAGTCTTTAGGACACTCCTTCCTTGTGACAGCAGGCGTGCCTGGGACTCTTAATAACTATATTCGTTTCTTCTGAAGTAGGTTCCTGAGGGGACCTTTCTTTTGACATTGCCACAGTCTGCTCTTGCCTCTGTCACCACACTTGGGTGGGAACACTTGCCCCTGGCTGCCCTCAGGCACAGATGACACAGCAAATCCAAAACAGTTTAGGTACATTTTTTTTTTTTTTAAATTTATAAGAATGCTTACAATAGAAACTGCTAAGAAGAGGTTTTTTGAAAATGGCAGGGTTTTTTCCCCAAGAGAAAAAACAACAAGACTCTTTACAAGTCCTCAGCCCATTTGTTTTGGTGAATGACAGCTTTTGGATCCTCAAGCAAGTCCTTGGGAGGAAGAATGATCACTGATTTTTCCTAGACAACCTCATTTTATTGGTTGTGGCTACTCTACAGCAACTTCGAACTGAGATATAAGCAATTACAATCATAGCACAAATTTGATGAGTGGTACCCTTCCTAGTGGGCTCCTAAGAGCCTCCTCATTTTGCTTGATAGTCTTGAGGGCGTCTTTCCCAGATACTTCACCAACCTTAAAGCAACTATGAGATCAGACTATAGAGCACTCCAATTGGAGCAAATGATAGACAGTTGTCAGCAGAATGGGACAAACAAAGAAAAAACTGTCTTTTGGCTTACAAAACTCATGCAACAAAGCCAGGCACGCAGATAAACAAGCAACCCGTGTGACATTTCCCTGGAGTACTCCCCTGTTGAAAATTACTCATGACTCAGTCAGAGAAAATGATGCCTCTAGAAAGGGTTAAACAAATTGCTTAGGAAATGAACTTATCAAAAAGACAGCATCTGACACTATGTCACACCAGACAACTGCACGAGTGATTTATTTGAGAAGGTCTTTTATGTCAGATTGCAGTGGGAGAAGTAAAACGTGCTAACTTACATATTCTTTTCTCAAGAGAAAGGGGAAAAAGACAGGGAGGCATAGCATTTGTTCAAAATAAAACACCTGAGAAAGCTTTCATCCTTTTCTTCTCTCAAGGACTGTCTCTACATAATCTCCCATAAGTGCTCTTTAGTTTTCTCCCTGGCAGAGGCTGGCAGTGACCTGTCTGCTCTGTAGGTATGAATTAGATGGCTGATTCACTCAGCCACACACCGTCTGGATCAGGGCTAGGTGTCTCCTCCAGCAGCAAATCTACATACATTCCAGGTAATTACACAAACAAATCACACATGTCATAAGCAAAACCAATACAATAAAATAAAATAACAGAGTCTGTACACATAGAGTTGTATAACCCAAATGAACACCAAAAATTTAGAAAGAATCAGCTTTAGAAATCAGCATACAATGCCTAAGGATGAGTTTCTACTGTCAAGCAAGAAATACAAGAAGGGTTCTCAGGCTATGGTTATCTTCTGGAAGAAGCAGTTTGGCTGTACTGAGATTCCCATACGTAGCTAAAAACTAATGGGGACTGAAACAGCTTTTAAAAATATTTCAACACAGTTCTTCAGTTCTTCTCAGAAAATACCATACCAGCACTACACAGCCAGGTCTTCAGACTGTCCTGAAATTTGTCACTGTTTATTTCTGTGCTATCAGATGCAGAAATTAGCACTGACTGCTAGGCCTTAGAAAAGAGTTTAAGCATTATCTCACTCCTCTATTAGAAATGGATGACACGCTGTTTTAGCTGAGGGGTTCTTTACTCCCTGAAAGAACTACAGGTGGCTGCAGTCTGTTTTTAGGATGAGGTTTTTCCAGTGTGCATTTTCCAGTGCTTATTTCCAGTGCAAATGACCAATGCAAGCACCTTATTTAATTTACTCAATAATATCGTTTTATGTTTAGCAGCACATCTCTCCATTTGGCCAATTTTTTCCAGAGTAGTCTTTTTAAGTTCAGATTCTCATTTTCCCCTGAAACAATTGTTTTACATTGATGGTCTTCTGAAAAACTCCCCAGGGAGACAACTGGTAATGATTAGAAAATAAAACAGATTCAAAGGTCAAGACACTTTGGGTTCAGACTGACTGGAGAGTTTTATGCTTTCACCTGTTTTCTAATTTTCTTTAGAAAAAGAATGTCTTTGGTTTTTACCACTTTTTCCTATGCACTCCCATACAGCAGTCCTCCGTTTAATTTAAGGCTGTAAAGCCAGATGGAAAAGCATAGTCTTCCAGGCTCCCTGCAATTTAGCTTGTGGTACACCTGAATTAGATGAACTTTTATAAGCAGACTGATGCCCAGCAGATTTGCTCTCCATTGACTTACCTATTACCTTGAATATGTATATTGTGAGGTTTTAGAGACAGAAGAAGAAAGCCAACCAGTATCTGTAGACTCTAGGCTTCATCTGAAAACTGTATTTACTAGTCAGTATTTTCCACTTGCAATTGAGGTGACAACCATACTACTTTATCATTTACTATTAAAACTCATACATGCTCCCTGCTTTCATTCCACCTAGGACTTCCTGATTTCCCCAGGCTGTCTATATGAATTCTGTACAGCCACAGTGGAGAGGAGGGATAATAGAGAAAATCTTGGTTTATACCTGGTATGAAAACATGAAACTTGTTTATAGGGCCCTGTTAACTTTTACTGCAGCACTTGGGCTTGACTCTGGATAAATACTTAATTCCTGAACTTGGGACTAGGCCAAGAGTTTTTTTTAAGATCCCTTTTGAGACCTGCCAGATCAGGTTATCAATTTTTCATCTTCTAATGTTAGCTGTGAGGTGGGCTGTTTTGCATATTTGGCTTGGAAAACTATTCATAAATGCTGATCTCTCTCCCTGTTTCCTCTTAAAGTGACTCAACTGGTGCTCTGCTTGGGTAAGTAGGTAGGAGTATTTGGTTTGTTTACTAAGAACAGAGCTTTATTCAATAAATGAGTAGGTGTTCTTCATATTTTATTGTTACTACATCTATATGCAACCTTCTTACTGTGTCTCATTAACAAGCTGACCCACCTGTGGTTCTGTTTGCTCCAGATTCTTTAATACAGATATATTTTTAAAATTCTGCAGGAGGGCTAATACGGACCCAGGGATTTTGGATGTACCTAATTTAATATTCTCTATAATTAAGGTAACATTTAAGGCATTTCATCCAGAACTCCTCATCTGTTGGCATCATTTAAGTTGCTAAATTGAAATACTTCTTTGTTTGCAATCACTGTCCCCAAGCAGTATTAACATCCTGCAAGATACGTGGTAAACTGTCTTGTGGATATCCTTTGGCTGGCTTCTCTGGAGACTGAAGAGATTATTTTACACGTTGTTTATTTTTTCAATGTTAGCAATAGTCTGCTGCTTTTGTCTTTTTCATAATAGTGTTATTTTGCAAATCTGATTATCCTTACAGCATTGTCTGGATTTATGAAGTGTAGTTTACTGGTACTGTCAACCAGGCTCTGGCATATTTCCAGAGATTGCTTTGTTGAATTATGCTCCTTTATTTTTCCAACTTCCCTTACGAAGTGCTGTGCCTACAGGACTCTTCTCTCCCAGCAGCTGACAATGCCTACATGCTGTTTGTTTCTGTAGTTCTTCATACTTTCCACCTTTTCTCTAAGGCTCTTACTTCCTTTTAAAAATAATTCTGTCCTTCTTTACCTATTGTCTGTCTGGTTCATTCTCCTTTCAAACTCTTCAGCTTCATTTAAAGTCTGCAGTTTAACATCTGCAGAGATCTTTAAGAAACCTGGTTTAGATACCAACTTGAAACATCTCCTCTTCTATGGGGAATCTTCTCCCTTTTTTTTAGCATTAGTCTTGCAGAGTAAGGGATGCCTGGCAAGCAATGCATAGCAATGATCCCATGGATCTGCCTCTCCAGGATTATAATTTCCTAAAAAGTCTGTTTGGAGAAAACAGTGTTTTAAATTGTGATCCTGATGTTTAGTAGACTTTTCTCAAATTTTGAAGTGCCTCAGTAGCTGGGGATATGATGAACGTGGATTATGCTTGCTTCAGTTCAGAACAAAAAATTAAGCCAGGGTGCAAGTCTTCCAGAAACAACTCACGAAACCACCAAGGATCTGTTGTATGAAAACATCTGCATTCTTGAAATTCATCTCCATCCCACGTTCACACATGCTCCACTTCCATAAGCAGTAACTATTCCCCTTCCCCTACCGAGGAAGAAAGGAGTAGAGGAGAGAGACCTCTTCTTTGCTCAAACCCTGCCATGCATATCATTTTGCAAGGATGGACCAGGATAAGAAAGGTGCTGCTCTGTGCCCATCTTTGCAGGCCATGAGGAAGGTGGTGTTTAATACTGAGTTGACAGAGTTGTCACATTTGTTAGTCAGGATGAGACAGGCTGGTTATTCAACACCTAACACTGTGCAACAGTCTTTCATTAGTCTGAGTGGTAAGAATTTCTCATTTTAGAAAAAATAGATATAACTTTTAGTCAATGTTGCCAAAGGGTTGCCAAAGACTGCAATAAAAGAAAGAAAAAGGCATCCAAGTACAGTCAGGCTGGAGAAGTAACTAGCACTTTTAAAAGGGAGGGACTGGGCCACCAGCACCATCTGTAGGTCTGCCTGCTTGACCTCAGGTGAGATTCTCCCACTTCTAATATCTGTGGTTTCAGCCAAACCCAAAGACAGAAGCACAGCAACAGCTAGAAATCATTAGAAAGAGATGTAGCTCTTTAACAAAAAAGACAGAAAAATAGATAATACACTTTATGCAGCTAAGAGGAAAAAAGAGTTCATTTGATAACACCAAATCCAGACATTCTGATGCATGTCTGTCCACAGTTGAAAGGTCAGGATACTGTAACCATTCAAGCAAAAAACAACTCTCAAAAGAGTTCTGACAATTAAGAAACTGTTCAACCTGATCTTCAGTGAGAACTTGTCTGGGCATTTCACTGGATTTCCTGAAATACCAGAAACAATACTGAAATAACAAGTTTCCTTCGAGGGGTGAAAAAGAAATCTGGACACACCCTTTAGTCAAGCAAGATATTCACTACAATACACAGTAAGGAAACACTGGTTTGATGAGTCCCCTCAAATCATAATGGTAGGAGGTATCTGAAGGTGCTTGGCTCTCACACACACACACATGTGCACACACACACACACACGTGCTCACACACTGTCTCCACAGCCATCAGATCCTCACACATCAGTAAATGCTCAATTTGTTTAACAACCCTTAGCGACAGGGTACAGGGAGGAGAAAGCACTTTCAGTAATTTCTCTATTTCATGCTAGTTACTGGCTGAAAATTATGCAAAGAACAAGTTAACTGCACTTACTCTCCAAATTATTACTAGTCACTCAGCAGATCTGACATCCACCCCAGAGGAACACATCAACCTCCTACTGACTGCAAGTGAATGGAGAAGTAAGTAGGTACTTATCTTTTCCTGAATCTCTCTACAGTCAAGACTGATGATCATCTCACAATGTTAAGCAAAAAAATACTAAGCTATTAGTTGGGGAAAGAAAAAAGGGCCAAAAGAGGTACAGAAATCAGATACAGACATGAAAAGAAGCTTATGAAAAGAAGGTCCTGTTGAACTTTTAGAACATTTATGTTACACCTTAATGAGGAGTGAAATTTTGTTTCTTGATAACTACAGGGACCACATGGTTAATCTCGTTTTCACATATCCCTTTAACTAATTAAAAAATAAGAAGCTCTTATTCGGAGCTCAGTATTTTTAATATGCTCAGATAATGCAATTAACTTGAGAAGAAAAGCATTTCAGTAAGGGATGCACCTTGTCTACACTCTGAGGTCATGGTTCATAGTAATTTTTATTCTAGATTCCTTTTGTGGCACAATTTCCCCCCCTCCTCCACCCCGTATCTTTATCCAGTGCAAAGCTGTGCCTTTGAAAGAGAACACGATCTTCTATTTAATTCTCCTAGAGACAACATGTGCAAAGCTGTGCTAATATTTAAAGGTTTGTCAGAGGTGACTCAGTTTCACCAAAACTGCCGTTACACTACCTTTGCTGACTGATGATTAATATTTTCATAATACAGTCTAGATACAAAGCTAACAGTTTGAAAATTAAAAAAAAAAAAAAAAAAGAAAAAAGAAAGGCTTACTGTAGGTTTCTTTGTACAGTGAACGTTGAAAAAAAATCATGTACAAAGTAATAACCCAGACTTACAGTGTTCAGCCACTTCATGTCTCCAGTTTTAGAGATTATTTAATGACCATCTTTTGATAGCAATATTGGAGAAATCTAAATACAATAGCTGCATTCACCAAAACTGAGAAGTATCAAAGGTGAGAAGAACTGTAATGCCATATTTGTGTCCCAATTGAGCAGGGAGGCTTCAGTAAGCTGCCACACACAATACTACAAAATTTAAGGAATTATAGAACTATAGAATGGTTGGGGTTGGAAGGGACCTAAAAGATCCTCTAGTTTCAAACCCCCTGCATGGGCAGGGTTACCTCCCACTAGATCAGGTTGCTCAAAGCCTCATCCAACCTGTCCTTGAACACTTCCAGGGAGGGGACATCCACAACTTCCCTGGGCAGCCTGTTCCAGTGTTTCAGCATCCTCATTGTGAAGAATTTCTCCCTAATATCTAACCCAAATTTCTTCTCTCCAAGTTTTAAACCATTGCCCCTTGTCTGCGCACTACACACCTGTGCAAAAAGTCCTACCCCAGCTTTCTTTTAGGCCCCTTCAGATGTTGGAAAGCTGCTACAAGGCCATTCCAGAGCCTCCCCTTCCCCAGGTTGAACAACCCCAACTTCCTCAGCCACTCTTCAAAAGGGAGGTGCTCCATCCCTCTGACAATTTATGTGGCTCTTCTCTAGACATGCTCAAGGAGTTCTGTCTCTTTCTTATGTTTGGGACTCCAGAACTGGACACAGTATTCGAGGTGGAGTCTCACAAGAGCAGAGTAGAGGGGGAGAATCACCTCCCTTGACAGGCTGGCTACAATTCTTTTGGTGCAGACCAGGACATGGTTGGCATCCTGGGCTGCAGGCATACATTGACAGCTCATGTTAAGCTTCTAGTCCACCATCACCCCCAAACCCTTCTCCTCAGGACTGACTTCAATCCTTTCTCCTCCCAACACACATTTGTGCATGGGATTGCCTCAACTCAGGTTCACAACCTTGCACTTGGCCAGTCTGATGCCCTGAACTTAAATAGAATTTGGATGTAAAGTGATTTAATCTATAGTCACTGACTTACAAAAAATTAAGAAAACAATACCAGGCTAACATAAATCTCAATGAATACAGTCATTTGTATATAACAGTTTCCTCTTACTGCATGGAGCACAAATGCCCTAAACATAGGTTACTCCTTGCTCTACTGCATGAATCCTAGCAGAAGGTTACAAAGATGAATGACTCACAGTTAAATGTAAAGACAACACCTGGGAGAAATCTGAAGGGAAAACTATACTTTGTCATCTGGAGACTTGCTTGCACTGATTTTATGTTTATGTGCATAACTTAGTGTTTTGCCTCTGACCCATTTTCTAAGCTTCAGTTACACTCCTCATTCATATGCATATTGACATTCATTTTCTGTCGAGTTGAAGAGATCATCATGGTATTTAAAACATATTGCCCTTTGGATCTTATTGTCTTACAATTGCAGACCTCTTAAAGCCTGCTCAGCTAATTTGAAGCATGAGTAATAGTCATACTGCCAGCTTTCACACTTGGCTTTTCAGATTTTTTTTCTTTTTAAATCCAGGACAAATACAGAAAACAGGCAAAGGTTAATTTTTAATTGCTCAGATGTTTCCAATGCCTGCAAAATCCTTTCAACTCTCCATCATCCTATGAAAGAATTTTGTTGGCAAAGTTCAGTATCTTCTTGGCCAAAGGGAATATGTTGACCTGCCTGTAGATGTTCATGAAGAGGGGAGTGTTGTAAAGGAAATCTGGGCTCAGAAATAGCTGCCAAAAAGGACACTCAATAGTCAGAATGCACTTAGCTGTGCCCACTGATAGAGCTTCTTTTACTCAAACAAATGCATTTCAAACCCCAGAGCTACAGCAAAACTACTGAAACTTCTGACTTACAGAATCTCTAATCCTATCTATTCCTGTGTCTTTTAAAACACAAGTGAGGTAATAAATTTATGCATATAGCACTATTTCAACACTGTTGTTCTGCACAGATTTACCCGAATGTAGAGCAGAGACTCTGTACATGTGCTGGTGGGAAAATATACAGTGAGCTGCAGACCACAAAAACCATTACAGATGGCATGTATGCCTAAGCTATAAAACTTGTTTAATCAGATATGAGCAAAATCTGCTAATTGTGCAGTTTGTTACTGAGGATGCAAATTGCAGTCCACGTGCATCAGAAATTACTAATCAGGTCTGAAAGTGGGTGTGGGAATACTTTAAAGTAATTCGTTATATGGATTTGATTGAACAGCACACAAGTATTTGTGTTCACATGCTGAAAAATTGCAGGACTGAATGATGTGGAGATGTCTTCAAGCTGATGTGTAATGAGACAGAATTTCAATCAACATCTAAAGTTCATTTTTCACTTCAGAAAACAATGTATTAATTTATCCTTGTTTCCTAGAAAAGCCTTTGATTAGCAATTTCAAGATAGCACCAATAAAAATTACACAAAGAAATGGCGATGCTATACTAAACACCTATTTCTTAATTTCAAGTACAGACAGACTGCTTCAGGAAAACAGAACTCTTTACTTATAGTTCTAAAATGATAAAATAATCCTAGTACACATGAATAGAAACATTCTTTATGCCTCAAATCTAGGTTTAGATATCAACATTTCACTGCCAACTCTTGGTGAAGGTTCTTTTAAAATGGAATGGCTCCCCCATAAGAACAATAATTACCCTTCCTTTAATTTTTGAGCTAATCTCACTTGATCTTATCTTACCAGAGGAGTGATAGGCCCATTGTGCTCATGGATGAAAGGCAAACATCCCTTCTTACTACTAAGATAACTTTTGAATACTCATCTTAGGAGAGCCACACACTTGACTGAGCTGACCAGTGAGCTGGGAGACCTGGAAAACCTGTACGGGCTCTGTAAAACTCATCTCTTCATCATCTTTTCCTATTGAATCCATCCTATTTGCTAAGTTCAGTACAGCACATTCAGCCTGAGATGACTGAAGGGCTACAGCCCACTCCCAGTGGTCAAAAATTTATGAACTGTCAATTTGTGAGTTTATTTCTGTATTGCAGAACTCCTTGCAGCCCTGAATTTAAATCTGACTTCTGAAAAAAAGGCACAACAGTTTGACTCTTCCAGGAAGAACAGATCAAAAGTTTCAGCAACAACTACTTGGACAAACAGATTTGAGGAAGGCCTCAGGCACTCCCTGGGGAGGATGCTGTTGTTGTTATGATTGTTTTAAGTGCACAGCTATAGCATATTACTCACATACCTTCCTGTGCAAATCTCTTACAAGAGTGCAGACTGCATGTACTCATTTAATACCTGCAAGGATTAAAGCCTATACATTAGCAAAGATTATGAGTGACTACCAGCTAGCAATAATACAGGGTAACTCCTCTCTGAGTCCTGAACTGCCTAGGAAATAGAGACATGCAGGGTCATTGACTCCAATTTCTCAGCTCATCTCTGGTTTGTGAGCTAGTTCTTCCCCTATCTTAGAAGGGTACAAGGTTGACATTCCATTCATATGCTGTGCCAAAGCTGTGATAGCACAGCTCCACAGGGCTGAGGGCAGAGCCTTGGGGATGGATGTGTCAGAGCAGGGCAGAAGCCCCAGTGGATGACACTTCTTGCATTTTGCTGATTTGTCTTTTACCAGTTCACACATCAACTATTTCTTTATCTTTTACATACCATGCAATGTTGAAGAGCTCTGGATGCTAAGGTAGCTGGATTCACATTTCTGTGATTCAATATCCAGGTCTCCAATTTTTAAGATCAGACGTTTTCCTGGAGGTACTTGGATTTTCTTTTCACAAAGAGTGTAGTTTGGGTATGTCCCAGGATAGTTCTTGGAGGCCAGGGTCCCGCTGTCTTGGTACATCACTGTGTGCCCACATCCATCCCCTGCAGGAGAAGAAATAAGGAAGAGAGAAAAAAAATTCCTCAGTAAAAATTGTGTAAGAAAATACTGGCCTCATAATGATGTCTCCTGTGCACTTCCACCTTTTAAAAAAGTATTTTGTAGTACTTCACCTCAGTTATGCTGTTGTTGCAACACAGGTAACTAAAAAAATAGTCATATTTCTCCTGCAGAGCAGTAGAAAGGGGGGTTGGAAACACTTATGAACTAAGATGTATTTGATAGCCCTGTAAAAACAGTCTTTCTGGCTTTCTTTTTTACAGCCCAACCCTAGTGAAGCCCTGAAGATGCAATTCCACAAGTAATAAATATGATCCTTCCTTAAACAGTTTTCTCTGAAGTACCATTCCACATTTTATTTCCATAGAAAGAGCTGTCAGAGAGAGGGTAACTAAATCATACATGCAATCACAAACATAATTTAACTAATTGCTATCACAGCCCCAACTCATTGTACATTCCTGTTGGGTTTCTTGTGCCATTTGCACAACACAAAAAGCTCAGAGGACAAAGCAAAGGTGCAAGAGAAGCTTCACAAGTGGGATGTGCAGTGCTAGTGCTACACAGGCCACTTCACTGCAGCACACCCAGAGATGTAAGTGCTGCTCCTCCTTGCTCAAGGGGTTTTTCATGGTGCTGAGTAGGAGCCAGCTTGGCTTTGGAGCCTTTCCTTGGTGGACAGGCATCTGAGAAGCAGCTGCAGCAGAGCACGTGACAACAGGAAAAGGTGCATGGAAATACATGAGGGAATGTGGGGACTGAGATGCAAAACAGGAAGCATTCATGGAGGGGAAGGAAGCAGGTATCAAATAAGAGACCTTGACTACTAAAGGAAGAAATTTTTGTGAACCACTGAAAAGTGTACTAGTAAATTAAAATTTCTATGTTGTGCTTAAGCCATTTTATTCTGCTGAATCTTCCAAATAATGGAAGCTGTTAAAATAGTGGAAGTAATGCCATATGGATATGGATGTAATTGGCAGTCCTCAGTTCTAGGTCAGTTAGGGCATTGGTACTCTTTATTTAGGAGTCTTGTATAAGATAACTCCTTGATAAGATAATGGATAACTCCTTTATCACTGTGAAATTGAAGTTAGTCTATAACTATCCATAAAAAAAAGAGTCCTGCAGAGCTGGGAATCCACAATGTTTACATTAACTTGTCAAAATTCTACTTCTGGGGATATTTTGGTTAAACTTTTTTGGTCTGCTTATTTAATTACTTTCTGAACTACTTCCACCATCACTAGGAGGAACAAAATTAAGATTTGATAAGATTATTTAAAGGTGAACAACTAGAAACAAAGAGTTGATAACAAAACGTGCCATATCAGGGTCAGGGGGAAAGTGTCACGCTGTGCAAAGATAAGCTTCAAGCTAGCAAATTTTGGCTTGCTACTATGTTATTACACTGCCATTTCATCCAACTCACTCAACTGCTTTTTCATAAGCCACACCATTTATTTTGAAGCTTTGTAATTATTAGTAGCTTTGTTGCCTGCTATTTTATTTTGTCACAGGTTCATGCTTGGAATAGAGGCAAACAGGAGGCATAGATCCAAAATCATATCACCATAAAATATATTAGTAATGTTTTATCAGATCTCCTGGTTCACACCCATAAAAAAAAATAATCTTTTGCTCAAGTTTGTTATCCAAGCTCTACTGATTCCAGAATGCATAGGAATATACCACAGATGAAAGGCAAACTGCTTGAGGAAATCATCTTTTCAAAAGAAACATTATGCAGCAGGAACAAAAACATAAGGAGAAGTACAATATATGAGCTAGCAATTTTCTAAACCCAGAGAGGGGTCCACAGAGGTCCAGGCAGTGTAGAACTAGATCATTTCCACAGGGATACAGGACAAGCTTGCTGCATATGTAGCCAGATGCTGTGTAGTAAAAAAAACCCAGCCTGTAGCCTTTAATTTCAACTGCATGCTTTCAACTGTAAGCTCTTCCTTTAGCTGGGATGATGAAAACAAAATAAAAGAAAACTGGAGTTTGGTTTACATCTTATCCTTGTTGGGAGAGGGAAAACAAAGGAAAAACATAACTACAAGATGTCATGTGGGTGAAGTCCTTAAAATTAAAGTTGAGTGTTCACATAAGTCTTTACCTCTCTGGGCTATGTCCTGGCCTGTGGCATTTTGGTACAATTCCAAGGATCCTTCATGGTACAAAACTCCTCTCAAAAAGCTGAAAAGACATGGTGAGACCCTGACAACTGCCCAGGTCACAGAGCACTACATGCAGAAAGTGTACAGACAAAACTGCACCACAGACCTCAGCCTGCCATCCTCTCCTGTTGAGGTTATACAAGGTCTTGTTCCCAGGGAAACAACTTTTTTTAAAATCTGCCTTTGAGTGAGTGTTATCATATTAGCAGTGAATCATATTAGCACCGGACCATCTTTTGTTTGTTTTTTTTTTTTGCTAAGAAAGCATAAATGCTATTTTCCTGCTTTTCACTGGTGGAGTATAGCCATTCAAACACTCCAGTTGATGAGAGGTAAGGACAACATTACCCTGTACGTGTAATGTCCCTTGCTGCCTTTCTTCTGCCTGCCTGCCTCAAAGGAAAAGGCATGACAAAAGTTTGTTTGCCACAGGAATGTCCAAAAAGTCATCTCAAGTCCCAGTAACTATTGCTTATTATAGAGAAGCCTGACCACAGCTCTAAGTTCTGAGTTACTCAGAAGATTAACAGAGCAAGGAAAATCTTACACTGAAATTTGAAGGAGAAGGCATCCTAGGGAAGGAGTCTGAAGGTATAGAGAAAAAGTATATTAAAATTTAGGATCTGACAGTTCATTCAAAGAGAGATTTCATGAATAAATGCAGAAAAGAAACATAAATATAACCACACCATTCACAATTTCAGATGAAAAATGTGAATAGCACTATCACTAGTTTTGTACTTTTCCACATGAAGTTCTGATTTGCAGTAGAAAGGCATTGGCCAAACCTCAGATAACCTGAGCTTAAAACACAACTGCTTTTCCTTATTAAAACTGTTAAATACCTCTTGTCACACTCTTTTCTATAGGCACCAATCCACTGGGTGGAAGTATGGGTATTCAGCTACTCAGTTTGATGCATGACTTCTTGCTAACACTGAATTTTCCCTTAGCATACTTCTGAGAACTGCTCTCTATCACTCCATTTGGCAAGAAGTTGTCAGCTTTGCCCCAGACAACCAGGTTTTCACTGGATGGGAGCAAAGCAAAATATTTGAGCATAAGTTATTCAGCAACCAGAAAGAGCATAAACACACTTAGATTTAATAAAATCTTTTGTTAGCACCAGGAGTTACTAAAAGCACATCAAACACAGTTTGTAAGCTGAGTTCCCATGGGCATTTGAATCAAGATCAAGATTGTGGTCTCTGGATCGCAAGCACCCACCCGCTGGCCTGCACTCAGGTTGTACCCAAGATCAGGCACTGCTGGAATTATGGCTGCTTACCACAGATAAAAATAGCTTGCTGTGGCAGACTGGGGAAATAATTCCCCAAGAAGTGAGAACCACAACCAGCACCTTCTGGCCCAACAACAGGCGCACCGCTTGTGCCTCCTCCTCTCTCACACGGTGTTCACTGAGAGCAGGAAAAACAAACCTAAGACTCCTCCCAGAGGACACCAGTGCACAGCCCTGTGCAGGGGGCGAGAGATGGTGCAAGATGGGTAGCACCATTTCCCATCCTCAGAAGCATGCAGGATGGATGCTTGAGGGATGAAGTGAAGGAGTATCTCCAAGCAGCTGCCTCTGGGCTGGGTCTGACCACACTTGCTGGTTCATGGGCAGGAGGGTCCTCTCCAGGATCTACCCGCCCCAGGAAGAATGTAGGTGATAAAATCAATGCCTGCACATAAGCTCCAACCACACATCATGAGCTACGCTGGGCACAGCCCCTTGATAGATACTGTAAGCTTTAGAAAAATGATGGTGGTCCCAGAGGCAGTAGAATTAGAGATCTCTGAAAACAGTGCTGGTTCTTTGAGGTGCCTTCCTGCCATCCAAACTCATCTGGTTGGGCTGACTCTTTTCTCCCATCTCTTCCCAAGCCCAGCACACAAGCTGAGCCCTGGCCTCTTACTCCTGCACTCCCCAGGCTTTTCCACCCCTTGCTGATATGCGTGACTGGATGTGTGCAGCACCTTCGTGCAAGCACTCAGCATATCACTCTCTGAGGTAAGAAAGGGGCTACAGGTTTTTAAATAACTGCTATAAAAACTTTCCATGTGCTGCACCTTTCACAAAACATGTTTATACCTCCAACTACAAAACAGCTACATAGCATGATATCAAAGTGTGTTTTCAGAAACACTGCTAGAATATCCTGGTAGCTAACAGCTGCCTTTTTCATCCTTCTGATTCACCCTCGCTAAGCAATTAATAATGGACTTGGATTCCCTCCAGTGCTAAATACATGTTATACCTCAGCATGCTTGTGCACATAGACAGCAGCTCCCTTCCCTCTTCCACCTGGCTGCACGAGCTCCATTGGGCACCAGCATTTCTCTCTCAGCCTCTCTGGCTACAGACTCCCACTGCTTGCCACCTCTTGGCTGCTGGTCTCTTCCCACCAGGACAAAGACCCACAAAGCCTCTCTCTGCCTTTTCTCTCCCAGTCTGACATCCCTTTGGATGCCCAGCTTCATGGTGGTGCTTGGGACAAGGTACATCCTCCCCACTCACCCAGAAGCCAAGGTGCAGAGCCAGTGAGGGGATTCCAGCCTGTCCTTTTTCCTTCCCACTCCTCCTTCCCTTGAGAGAGCAGAAAACTGAATTTTTAAACTCGAATTTTTGATTCAGCCAAAAATTAGTGTTTTCCAAAGTTCCATGGCTGTGAACAGATGCAGCCAATGTGAAGAAAACACCGCTGAGTTGAGGGTATGGCTTTGCAAGCTCTGACGAGAATCCCCATGAGGAGAAATGAAATTCATCTACCACATTGCTTTCCCTGAAGTAATATCTCCAGCTTATTAAAAGATACAGTAATAACTGAGTCAAGAAGGAGTCTTGTGCCTGTGTTTGAAAGAAGAATCAAGTTATGCATAAGAACAGATAAGTATCTGAACAAAAAATCAAATCTTTCTAGTCAAAGCTGTGCTCTCCCTGTTCATGTGGGTCAGGTGAAAAGACAAGCAAAAAACCAAGGTTGTTTTTTTTTTCCCAGATGCCATCCAAATCCACTGGTGTGGGCTGATGACACTTTAGATTGTTTATGGTTGTTTAGGTTGTTTGATTACCCTTTAGCAACAACATAAGTTGTTGTTTGTAGGCTTTACTCTGACCTTCATCACTAACAGAATTGTGCATGCTGCAAATATGAACGAGTTAGTACCTTTGGTGCTTTCTGAGGTGATGGAGTAAAATCCAGAGTTAAACACTTCATCTGTAACCTCTCTGCCAAAAAAACTGGCTCAAGAGCATCAGCTCCTTCTGGCACCATTATAATGGAAGAGCAAGACGCCCCTACTACCAGGTCCTAAACTGGTAACTTTTCTAAAGAATGATGAAGATGTCAGACTTCTATGCTTTTCCTGGCAGTGGATTCATGCAGGTAACAAAAATGAAGTGTAAAATCATAAGCCCAAGGTATCACTGGGCGGGCAAGGACCCCTGGTCCTCCACCCAGCTCTTCCACAGCACTGGGGCCCAGAGCTAGGGGAGTCATGGGAGGTGACCACACATTTAGCAATTTCACAAGCCATTGATTTCAGGGCAGATGCCACTCACACCAGCTGAAAAGCTGGCCAGACACTGCATGTTAAAGAGGCATACAAATCCAAAGCATTTTAATTTTTTGATTTATTTTCAGAAATCCAGCTTTGCATTTTTCACAGTATTTTGTGGACACTGAAAGACTATTTTCAAATAAGGAAAGAAAGCCTTGAAAATTAAGGCAAGTCTATATTCATCTGGAAAAACAGTGACTGCAATCTTCCAAGGCCCTTAAATTATTATTAATAGCTTTTCAAGGGAAGAAATATCCCACTTTGCAATATGCCCTACTGCAAAAGGAAAAAGAAATACTGTGTAAAACTTTTCTTTAAATTGCATTTTAATTTGTTTGACTCCATTAGGTTCTCAGGAACCATTTTAACCTTGGTGCTGCAGGAGTTCCTCAGGACACCCATTTTGCTGCCCAAGCTAACCGAGAAGTGGATGGCAGAAGGTCTGAGAACAGGAAGGGAAGGTAGAGCAGCAGGAGAAACAAAGGAACATTGTGGAATGCTGATTTCATTGCCCAAATTATTTACTTACCAGCTTCAAAGGGATGTAAAAGGAGAAGGAGGCTAAACAAATCACTGTTTTTCCCTCCTCCTCACAGACATTATTTACTGTAATGTCTCTCTTTAAGTGGGAATGAGAAGGCAATGAGAAAGGAATGATCTCAAATTGTTTCCACAGTGGTTCCATAAATCACAAATTCCCACCATTCACCCATCTGCAATCAGGGTGTCCCCTACAGCCAGCCTCAGGAGATGCTCTACCTCAGACTTATAAAAAGATTTTTTGTAACCAGGTGGATCATTATCACCAAATAGAGAAAAAAACCCAACCCTGACAATCATCATAAGTGCCCTATTGAGCGAAGTAACTTAAAGCAATGCTCCCATTTTTCAAAGTTAAAGAGTTTCTTTAGGAACTGCAGGCATAGCCATATACCAGTAGCCAGGGAAATCTTTACAGCTGTTCTGACCTACATGGAAGTGACTTTGCTGGATTGTCATGAACAACCTGGTCAGTCTTCACAGATCCTGAAACATCTCATCTTTCCAGAAGTTTGCAAAGAAAAAAACCTAGCAAGAGTTGAGGTTTTATTTATTTTGGTAAGATGTCAAAAGAAATCAGAAATCTATCAGCAACTTCTTCCATCAACAAGAAGCCATGTTTTGCTGAAGAGGGAACTGTACCTTCAGCATTCAGGTTTGCAGCCTCAACAAGTAATAAAGTAAGTCTGACTTACACTAACACAATCATAAACCAGAAACTCACATACTGAGACTCTTCCAGTTTCACCAAAATTAATCACCTAATTAATTTTGCTGCTCAATCAAATAACTTTCTCATCTGCATACATATCTTAGGGACTTGAGTCGCAATGGAGCTTAACACTACCAGGCCACACTTACACAAAACCACAAGATGTTTCAGATTACTGTAGAAATCACAGTGCCAAAAGGAGAGAACAGCAGCTAGAGCTTGGTAGTCCCTTTCCTATGAATTATTTATGAGAACACAGGATAACGAAGTTGCTGCTTTCTTTAAAGAACAAGATCCTGCAACACATAAGGGACAAGGTTTACACAAAAATGTAAATAGCATCATAGAGTTTTCTTGATTTGCTTCTATTAAATATGCAGATACTAGCAAACTAGCTTTGCCTCTGCTTTTCAGGATCCCTGTCTGGTTCCATAACAATCTGTGAAAGACAGACGGTACCAGAGTACATGTTAAAAATAAGTGTGTTTTAGTCACTGCTTCCAGGACTTAGGCAGTATACCCAAACGTAGTCTTCCAGAGAAGCAGGTTTCATCCCTGGAATTCTCTTTTCAGCTCTCTAAATACAGGAGTCTCCAGCTTGGGGGTGTGAGAAAACTTCTATGTCTTTTTAACTGCTGCAACAAAAAATATTTGGTTTTTTTCTTTTTTTCTTTTCATTTTTTTTTTTTCATTTTATTCCCTCCATAGCAGGATTTATTATTTGTCAATGTTTTTCTTTTATGAAGGCAGCATACTGCTGTGATTGACCACCCCAGCATTTTATTAGCCTATGTGGTTATGGAAACAAAACCAAGACTGGAGCTACACATTTATAGAATTTTCAGAGGAATCTTAAATGTAGGATCCCCTTTATGCAGAAGGAAAATTTATTTTTTCTTTTCTAAAAAATATGTTCCTATTTTAAGATGCACATCCACATTACACACCTCAAGTGTTGAGGTACCGAGAAGGTGCAGAGAATTTAATTCCCCGAGTGTTTGTAACTGCACACTGGGAAGAAAACTTGAAGGACTGTAAAAAAATGGGAAGACAGGCATGGTCCTCCACCAGTCTGACCAGTAGGGTAAGTCAGGACCCTGGTAAAACTTCCGTGCCGTAAAGGCTAGGGGAAAGAAATATCCCGCAGGCATGGCCATCTTCCCTGTCTCCCTCTGCCCCCAGCATCCCAGCAATGTGGCAGGGGTGGAGCCCCCTGCCACACAGTGATGGGCTTTCCCTGGGCTGGGGGACATTGTGCCATTAGGGAATCTCTGATTCTGCTGATTCGGGGCAAACATGCAGTTGGATTTTATTAAGGGCTTTTCAGGCAAAGTAGGAAATGATTATCTTGACTGAGAGACAGATCATATATATATATATATGCTATATGCAAATCGGTTGCTCTACTTTCTCCATCTGCTTTTTTTCCTAGGTTTTTCTCTTCACTGTGCTTTACTGGAGATTAACTTATCATATACACCCTATTTAGACTGTGTGGGAAACATATGCTGCAAGCTCAGGGCCAGACTCGAATATTGGGTTGCACAGGAATAGCAATATTCACAGCAGTGCTAAGGACTGACAGACCCACAGGGACAGGAAATTCAGAGACATCAGGGTAAGGAGAGGCTGAAGCAGAGCTGTTTCAGTTACAGTAGCAGGTGGGAAGGCAAGGTTTCAAAATAGCTTTAATTTGGATAAAAGGAAATGGCTGATGACAGAATGAAACCAACACTCTCCTTTTCAAAAAAATGTAATTCCCCTCTGAGGTCAAGCAAGGCTGACAGTTTCTAATGATCCATTTTCTTGTAATCAAAACTGCCCCAACTTCCTTGAAAAAAAATCACATTCACCTTTTTGCCTGTGTACCTAGATGGATTACGTGACTTGTTAGTAAGAAAGATAAACAAAAATCACACCACTTTTCTCAAAGCAAACTATGCAAGACTCTCATTATTCCCAAGGTATAAATGAACAAATATCTCAGGAGCAAATTAAGTGGTTTGTGATGGAAATAATAATTGTCATTTATTAGCAACACACAATTTTCTATTTTACCTTTTGATTCAGTCAACCTAACTTCTAGGAAAACAGCCATGGTTAGTGGCTCCTTACAACTCCAGCAGAAATGGAAGCAAAACTTAACTAGGATGAAGATAACATCAATAAGCTACATCAGCCTTCCAACCTGGAGCACTTAGCACAAGCAATGCCTTTTTTCAGTTTTTTCAGCTGTTTGTCACACAAACAGCTTGATATTCATCATCAAGGTTTTAGCTAGAACAGTGTGCCCAGAGGCTCCATAAACCAGAAAATGTCATGATCAGTTGGTTCATTGCAGCTATATATAGTTGCTGTAACAGATATTTAAAATAAAATAAAAAAATGAGAAAGGAAAACAGCCATCCCATTACATTAGTACTATAGCGTGTGTTGTGGTGATGTATATGATCCACAGCATCATTTCTGTGTCTTCTATGACGTGTTATTATGAGACTGAATAAAAGGTATTTGCAAATAGAAGTGAAAAATAACATAGAAAAGAATATTTTATGACACCCTGTGTACACCACTTATACTGAACCTCCACAATTCCATTTTGACTGGTGGTTTTTATTAGCATTAGTATCCAACAATCATGTCCTCAAGTTTTGAAACAGGGTACAGCTGAAAGGTCTGAAGAATTTTCCACTCTCGGTGAAAATAAGAATAATAATACTTCAGTATAGCCATTCAATTTATTTTGATACTGAATTTCATCTAAAAGGTAGGGAAGATTAATTTTCAATACAAAAGCAGCAGCAGCACTTGTTGAAAATAAGCATGTTCTCAGGTATCTGTTTTAATCACAATGAGCTTAACTCTGTCTCTTATGTCTATGACAAAATACTAACAGACCAGCAAGTGCTGACTCCCTCCTGGATCTGAAAATGTTCACACTTCTGATCTCCCAAGCACGTCACACATGGCACAATACTTCATATTATAGCTTATCTATTGAAATTCTGTTTAAAGCTTTCAGCTCTGTGGCTCCCAGGCATTTTAACTTCAATTCCTCTCTACCACACTGACACAGGAAACATGGGACAATACAAACCCCTGACTTTTGGGACAAGCTGAAACAGGGAGGGCAACAGCTCAGGCGATAGCTGTGACCTTGTTGCCAAAGCCTCCCAGTGGCAGGGGATGAGCAAAACTTTGACTTCATTTTACAAGTTGTTGTGGTTTTTTTTTCATACCTGGAAGACAAAACAGACTTTTAAAATTACTATCTCATTTTACAAATGAAGCATAGATAACTATTAAGTCAAAGCAACCCACTAACACAGAACTGGGGTGGCATCAGAGCAAAATCCAAGTAGTTCTTGGGCAGAAGCCACACATCTCCAACCAGCAGTTACTGCAGCTGCAACAACAAGACTCAGGGGTGTAACAAAGCCATTCTGTTCAGGTGGGTGAAGAAACCCACCTACATTTCTAATGTTTTGATGTCTCTCCTACTACACCAAGAAGAACAGATTTTTTTGATTTCTGATGGGACACACAGGCCTTTGTACAGCATGAGGGATTGCATCCAGAATTCCCCATGTGTTTTTGTAATCTGAAATAAAACAAATAAACAATTTTTATTCAGTAGATATGAACATCTGGAAGATGACATGAAGATGACTTCAACTTTAATGTCAAAGCATTAGACTGAAATCCAATACTGCTGAAAAATTTGAGGTGGAAGTGCCAGAAACTTGAACATTACAGATTCAAACTGTGATGAAAACAAGGTTTCTGCAGCAGCTGGGAGAAGAGGCAACGTTTAAAGCTTTACTAAATGCCTGATGAACATTATTGTAATGACAGTAGAAGCTTAAGCCTCAATGTGTAACACCAAGTATCAAAATACAGATCTTGGTCTTGTAGGAGGCCTTAGGTTTGGGTTTCTAGCGTGGCCCTGCTTTGCTTTTGCCGTCTTCTGTCCCTGTTCATGGTACTTGATAACACCTTTACTGCAGCTCTTTGGAGATGGGCAAAGGCAGAACAAAGCATGGACACCCTCGTCCTTCCCTCTGCCTGCATGGAGGAGCAGCACAGAGCTGCTGTGCAGGCAGCAGTGCCATTCCCTTGGGAGAAAGGAAATATTAAGGATGCACTGGGACCGGAAAGCCTGTCCAGGGAGGATGAGAAAGTCCCAGCCCATGACAAAACTAAGCTTTCACATCTTGGAAGGAAGCTCCTGAGAGGCAGATCTTGGTTGGAGGAAGAGACGGGGAGAGTGGGAATGAAAGACAGAAGTATTTCCTCCTTGCAACACTCAGCTCCCAGGCTTAATTAAACAGGATCAACAATCCTAACCATAACTACTGGCAGCCCTCTATGTGCAAGCATCCAGCCAACCTCAAAAATGTGGCTTTAGAACTCGCACAACTTTTCACAGACATATATCTGTTTAATTAAATCGTTCATAATTTATTCTGAAAGCAAAAATTAAGATATCTGTATACTATTAAAACTAGTCAAACCACTACCCTTTTTCATTTAGGCATCACTATTAGATTGTCCCAGTTTGAAGTTTCTTACTCCCAGTTGTAAAGCTAATTAAACCTTTTGGGGAAGTTGTGTGCTCATTCTTATGTGTTGCTATTAACATTCTTTATTGCAAATAGCTGGGCTCCAATGCCATCCCACAGAATCCAATCAGAAGGTTTATATTTTGATGTTTGTCTGGCTTGTTTTATTCTTAGCAGATGGTACAAACCCATGTGTTGATGACTACATGCCACAGGAGATCACTGAATACGATACAGACAGCCCCAAAACTATGGCAGTGTCTATGCTGTGGACTTCAGTGCCCACCACCACTCAGGACCACACTTCTCAGCATGGTACATTAGGTCAGAAGGGCTTTCAAAACTATTCTACTTCTGGTCCCTAGAATGGCTTTGAGGCCTCTCTATAGAGTAGCATAAGCATCCTCAAAATCAGTGTTTTCCAACCTACTTTTTACTGTGCCACACACGTATCTCCAGTGGACTAAAGATAGCATAGTTTTGATAAATATAAATTAATGTGGTTTTGCATATGCAAATCAACAAGTAATTTGCATGCGATATGATTCGGTAGCCATGCATGTTACGTGCATGAGCAAGTAACTTTCCCAAGGCGTCTTTTTCTCCCTTCTCTGTCACTGTGACTCCCAGTGGCCTCCCTGTCTTTGATTTTCTTTGAAATATGTCCCCTGATAACCTAAAGAGAAGTACATATAAAGGGCTTAGAGCTATTTATAGCAAAGTCTGTGCAACTGAAAACATCGCCGTTTTCATGCAGTGGGTACACACATTGCTTATGAACTGCAATCAGAAAACTGTTGCCTCCTTCTTTAGCAATTCTAGTCAGCATTCACAAGGCAAGATAGAGGGAGCCAAGGAAAAGCAGACATAAGGACAAAATGCAAACAAACTGAAAATTTACCAATCGCTTATATTCAGAAACTGTGTGGGGGGGGCGTGTGTAAGGATGGGTACAAAAAATATTCATATCTATCTGTATTTCAGTCTCCTGGAAATGGGCACACAAAGTGATAAGGTGATCACGCAAATATTCCTTAGCAGGGGTTCTGTATGAGCCCCTGAGAACTGGAGCAACCCCTTGCAATTACTCCATATACTGTTGTCAAACTGAATGACAGCCTTGCTTCATGTTTAAAAGTCTTCTTCCTCCCAGTTCTTCCAACTGGGCATTGGGAGCAACTGCCAACAAACCCAGAAATACTGCAAGTAAAGTTCATGTTTGGATGCTGATCTGCAAATCCCACATGAACAAGTTTCATTCCTGCATTTCATTCAAACAGATAATAAACGAGTTACAGCAAGAGCAGTGTCTTAAATCTTGTTCTTAACAGAGTAAAACCCCCATTCCTCATTTGCCTTCTCACAAACAACCAACCTCCAGGTCATTTTCAAGTCCTACTGGCCAGAAACATAAAAGACAACTCTGAGAAGACTCAGATTCAACTCTCATCTAGGCATCTGCTGCCCAATATTGCATGGTTCAAGGTCTTGCTCCACGAGACAAGAAATAAAAACGATGATAATAAAAGAGAACATGTCTAGGTTTGCCTCACTTCTGCATTGGATTTGAACAGCTGAAAGGAGATTTTGAAAAGAGTTACCGGGTCAGGTATGGTTGTATGGGGTTGGCAGGTAGGGAACAAGGAATATTTTGTAGTTATCAGCAAAGAAATAGCAGACAAATGGATAAATCTGGCATTAGGCAGAATAAGAAGGGATAAGAAGAAACTTTTATAATAAACTCAAAGGTATTTATTACTCATGCACAGTCATAGATGTGATATTTGTCCCCAGGTGAGACCTACTAAGTTTGTAAATGTGTTTTAATCAACATCAGCTCCCTAAATGTTCAGCCTTTTCTATCATCATTCTGTGAACAACGAAATTCTATGTTTAATAGATGACCTCAGACAACACAAGTTTAGTGTATTTTCAAGAGCAGAAAAAGAGCTGACACCCATGCTCTGCACACACTCAGATAAGAACCATATTATGAATTAAACCAGTGCATGAGAAGCCAAAAAAATGTACCACTTTATTTTTAAAAATGCATATTTTAAAATCCATACATTTAAACCAGCATATCTTTCTTCAAACCAGCTGGTGGGAGACACCAGTGGTGACAACAGACAGAATTAGCTGAAACTCAAGCCTGATTCATTCTGTCACTTCTCCTGCTCCATTACAACTTCTAAATCAAGTCAAGAAGCTTGTGTAACAGGAAGTTGGTATCCACTTATCCTTATCTCCTTTTTCCACTAGTGTGACTTTAGAACACTTAGCCCCTAATTTATTGGGTAATATCAATAAACAAACAGACAGAACAACTGCCCCCTGAGGAGAAAGGAAAGACAGGGGTCAAAATCTCTTTTTGCTTTCTGGATACTGGACAAGCTATCTTACAAATTTTAATTACCTCCAAAGAGAACCATCTAAAATATTCCTTTAGGTTTCCATGCTCCTGGTTTGATGGTAGATACACTTTGAATATAAATACAACATAGTTACCTTTACTAATTAATTCAGAAATACAGACAAGGTATAGGATTCATATTTGCAGCTTAAGTGTCACTTCATGCACTGAAGGTCTCAGAAATTCCAGCAAAATTTGATACCTCTAAGTCTCCAAATAATTTTCTCTTTGATGTCATCATGTGCAAGACAAACATAGATGAAAGAGGAAACCAACAAAAAACCAATTGAAAGAGGGGACTGGGAGAATTTTTTTCTCCCTGCATACTTGTTTCTTGGGGAGTACACTGCTGGAGTCTCATAACAGGGAAACATAATGAGAACAGAATAGCAAAGCTTCAAAGGAAAAAGGTTACTGCATGAAGCTGAGAAATGGAAAGACAACACAATTCACACCAAATTTTCCCTTCCGTGGAGATGTGTTATCGGAAGTCTTCCATAATTGGGAGTTATGGGAAAAACAGATATAAATAAGCCAAAAAACATACTTTGTACCACTGCTTGGATGCAATGCTAATACACAGCAACGGGTTCTGGAATCTACAGCCAAGTTGGAACATTAATACAGGGGCTATTAATTTATCTGAATGCGTTGTCGAGCTCATTAGGATGGTTAATTTCCAGTGTTAACTATTTCACCAGCAGCTGGCAGCGAACTCCTCTAAGATGGATGCATCAGGCCAGGCATTGCCACAGCCGTAAGGGTGCAACTGCTCGGCAGGAGAAGTCATCTGTGCTTGCAATTTACACAGGAAGCTTAAGAATGAGCCACATAAAAGCACAGGGCAAAGAGAATAGTACCTGGGCCCTCACTTTACCAAACTGCAGGATCACTAAGGGACTCGCCAGATCCTCTGGAGATTCCCACGAAGCTTTGTCCCAGCACGAGTAAAGGCATTTTCTCTTTCCCAGAGAGTCAGCAGGCGAGCAGACCTGCCTATGTCCCGCTGTGAGACAGGGGATGCCAGCCCCGGGCTCGGGCAGAGGAGGTGCTGCCGGTGGCCGAGCGCTGGACCCCGCGTCCCGGGCTGCCGCCGGGGCTGGCGAGGTGCGGCCGGAGCCAGGCGCCCCGGTGGCAGCAGGAAGGGTCGCCCTCCGTCTCCTGCCCGCAACTTGCCGGCCACTTTCCTCCACTTCCTTGACTTTAAAAATAATTACCATAATAATAATAGAAGTCCTAATTAACGACGGATTAAGAAAGCCGTAGTTTACGTTTACGGTAAGGCCGGTTACCACTTTAATCTCGCAGCTACTCAGACACGCGGATAAACCCGGCGACGCTTAACCAGGTCAGATACACACAGCCCAGAGCAGCTCAGGCTGCTCTCCCGCGGAACAACCGGGCAAGGACCGCGGGTTCCCTCCAAGCACCCCACGGCTCGCCCCCAGCGTCGGGTGAACCCCCCCGCCCCGGCTAAAAAGGGAAAAAGGGGGATCCGAAACCCCTCCCCGCCAGCTCCCCGCACTCACCCAGCTTCTCCGCCCGCAGCCAGAGAGGGGCCGAGGCTCCGAGTAGCAGCGAGAACAGCAGCGAGGGGGCAACCCTCGTCCCCCCGCCGATGCCCATGGCTCCGGCTCTCGGCGGGGCGGGCAAAGCACAACTTCCCCACTTCCCTCCTGCTCCTTTCTCTTCCTTTCCTCGTCTTTCTCCTCCTTCTCCTCGCCGGGACAGCTCGGGGGCCAGGCAGCGCTCCCGCGGAGGGGGGCGGCCACTCCCCCGCATCCTCCCCCCCCCCGCAGGTGTTTCTGCGGAGGCGGAGAAGGGGCCGAACGGGGCTGCCTCTGGCCCCGGGCCCCGCCGGTGGCCGGGCTGCAGCGATGCCACCTCCCGCCTCCCCAGTCCTGGGGCTGGGGGTGGAGAAAGGAAACGGGAGGAAGGGAAGCGCCACTATTCCCATTGGGCTGCAGCGCGGGGTATCTCCTCCTCCTGCCGTGGACCGAGGGGCTGGCTCTGCCCCCCCTTCCCCGTCCTCTCTTTTTCCCTCCCCTCCCCGGGTGCTGCTTTTCCCACCCACCACTGCTCTGGGGGTGCAGCACCGGGGCCGGGGAGCTTCCCCTGGATGCACCAGGGCTGGGAGGTAACCCCAAACACGTGCAGCCCCAATCATCTCCTGCGAGCCCCCGAGCTGGCAGGCCATTTATGTGCATATATGTGCTCACACGTACATGCATACATACATATTTTTAAGCTAAAAGGATTATTTTAGTCCCTGCAGGCTAATTCCGAGGCTGCTCTCCCTATGCCACAGCGAGGAGGGACAGGGGGGACACACGAGTGGGGCCGGCGGGCGCTGGCACGCAGCCCCTGCAGCAAGGATAGGGTGGTGTTGGGGCTTCCTGCCCCCGGAACCTGCTCCTGAGGTGGTATCTCCGCTCAGGGGTACAAAATGCATCTTTAACACTTGCAGGCTTTTGTGCACTGAAGTTCTACGCCGAGTGATCATGGTGGGGGGGGTTGGTTTGGTTTCGTTTTTAAAGGGTTCTTTTGGGCAGTTTTCTGGACCTGTGGCACTGGCAGGTGCGTGGTTAAGGAAACGGCTGCCAAGAACCACAGGACACTGGCACATTACACAGGCCTCCAAGGTTGGCGTTTTAAAAGTGCCGGAGAATTCAAAGTAGCCTGTCTGGCTCTGTACAGCCTTTTTGGGGATGGGTTGCTATGGGGTGGGTAGGTTCTCGCTGCTGGCAAGTCAGAAATGCTGTGCTGCTGCGCTAAACTGAAGCACAGAATTATCTTCTCTGTCCAAAAGACAACTGAGAACTGTTTGGTTTTGTAGTTTCTTTTAAAAAATAAAATTTAGTAAACCTTTATTCTGATTGAGGTCTTGGAGCTTTTGTAGGTGTTATTTTTTTTTTTTTTAACATACAAACAAACAAACAAAAACCTTTTCAGACACCATATGCAGTCAGGCGTATTTTTTACTATGTAGCCGGGACACAGCATTCTTGGTGTATGTATTTAAGGCAGGTTTTTAGTAGCTGAGACTTCTTCTTTGCAAAGGAGACTTTGCAATATAGACTAAAAGTTCGACAAGGGTGTAAGGTGGAACGTTTGCGTCTGCAGCAGTAGAGCAATCAGACTAATCCTTGCTGGACCTCGTCAGCAAATGTCAGTGTCCCTCGGGCTGAAGGAGGAGGAGGAGGAGGTTGTGGTGGGTCACTTGCTTCAGTCATCTGAGGGGCTCTGAAAGAGGAGTATGTCTGTGTGAATAAAAGTGGCCTGTTGCTGTACTGGTCTCACAGATTGTCAGGAACAAATCCACGCAAATGAGGGTGATTGTGAAGGGGAAAGGGGCAAGAAAGCTTAACTCTGAAACATCACCGAGGCTGGGTTTAAAAAGAACAGGGAACTGGTAAAAACACTGTGGTTGTCAAAAACAGCTTCTCCAGTACCAAAAACTAGTTCAATACCTACAAATGAGACCCCACATAAAGATACATAAAGATAGGACAATACAGATGTTGCAAAATGTGTCACTTGTGAAAGACTTGCAGCTGTTGAAAAGCAATGAAACAAGGTAAGAGCATACTTTGTTTCCTATCAGTTTCAGTGGGCAATCAAAACCAGTCAGTCATGTGTGGGTTGGTGCTGGGAATTACATGGATTTGCATTCCATCAACTGTGATCTAGCATATTTTCTTTAATATTAGGGCCAGGTTCAGGTTTTAGTTGTATTTGTTAAGTGTCATGATAAACATTGGTAGAAAAGTCCTGTGAGTCAATCCCAAGTAACCTTTTCGAGAAGGTGCTGCAATAAACCAAGTCTGGTGATCTTGGGCAATTTAATATGTAAAAAAGCAGAACTGGGGTTATTGGTACTTGGTACAGCCCCAGAAGGCCAAAACAGCTTTTGTCAGCCATATCCTTAGGATGCTTATAAGGGGGAGAAAGATGAGTTCTAAGATGGGTTGACAGACACCAGGAAAGGGAACTTTCTTCTTCTGGGTGTTGAAGAAAGGGCAATGCCCTCTGGGACAGATAGATAGATAGATAGATAGATAGATAGATAGATAATTATTCCCCTCACAGTTCTTTTTATTTGCAGTAAAATGGTAAGTCATGCCCTTGAGGCCAGGGCTATAAAGTATCTGGGACTGGTATTTTTTTTCCTTTCACAACTGGTGAAGGAGTTAGACATTGCCTTCTCAACCTCCGCATTGCCCTGGCCTAAGCAGGAGTTGTTTGCTTGTCCAAGACCAAGTGGTTCCCATTGCAAATATGTGTAATATTCAAGTGGAAACTTCACCTTTTTCAGAAGGTCTTGGAAACATGACTTTCCTATTGATTTCAGTAGGGTAATGATTAATGCAATCAGTGCAGTAACTTTTCTATCATTTATTTTGCTATTAAATTCACATTGTTTTATTGTACCCTCTCCCTGTCAGTTTTCAATATGCTGTAGGCAGGGAACTTACTGTCAGCTTCCAAGATTAAATAATCATTAAGATGAATAAAGTAGTCTATCGTTCTCAAAGCTGTTATTCATGGACTCGTGTAACCCCTGTCACATTGCTACATTGGTTCATGTGTACTTTTCCAAATTTCCCTTTGTAAGAAGGAGAATTAAAACCAGCTTTGAAAGAAATGAAGTCTTAAAAGCAAGGGGTTTGGATCAAGGCAAAAGATTAATTCAGAAAGAAGGCATACATTGAGCCTGACTAATAACTTGTGGGAATGAAACACAATGGGAGCTTCACAAGATGAAACTGTCTGGCAGATCACTTTTGACAGCTTAATGCCACTGATTTTGGTCACTAACACTGACTTAATTTGGAAGAGACAGCATTCAGCCAGATATAGACAGGCTATTTTTTAGCATGAATACATGCCCTTCTCTTGCAGTTAGTTTTCCCAAGCATAACAGTTTGGAGTGTTTCATGTATTTAATGCAAATGACATTAACTGAGTCACCTACAACTAGATAACATTTCATTCATTATATGGATACCTTTACTATCTAGCCACCTGCAAATGAGAAAATTTGTTTTCACTCCATGGATATCCTAGCAAGATAGGAGCAAAATCAGCTCAAAACACTTTAGAAGGTGGTTGGTCAGTATGGTGGGTACATATCCAGATTTCATTTTTTTTGTACTGTCCGTAGTTTCATAGATTTACCTTCTTGCTTATACTTGTTGTACACTGTAATGTAGTTGCATATAGCACACACTGAAAGTGTTGCTACTTAGCAGATCTAAAGCATCTAATGATTCCTTGCATGCCTTGTGTGATACTAAGCTGGTAGTTTGTCCAGGGCAAGGGGCTGAGGAGGAAGACTTTTAGGAGGAAACACATTGAAGAGTTTACCTAATCTTATCTTGCAAACTTGACACTGTATACATACTTTCTTTCAAAAGTGTGTGTTTAGTACATTTTTTATAGGGAGGGGTCAAGGAAAAGCAAAAAACCCTAATTTATACAAAAAGGTTTACATTTCATCTTATTGCAGCAGCCTGGAGTCTAACAGGAAAGTTATGGTTCTTCAGAATTTGTAAACACTTTCTTTGCTGACTGTGTAAAAGAAGGGGAGAAAATATAAGGCAGATAAAGTCAAGAGGACCTGAGGTGACAAATCACAAAGTGCAAGAACAATTCTAGACATTGAGAGGTATGTTAATCTCATCACTCAGCAGAAGGCTGGCTTGCAGATTGGGAAATCTTTTAACAATTCTTATAGATGGGCCAGTTTTTTTCATTTTCATTGCTGCAAAGAAAGTAGTGTAATGGATTGACAAGATAAAGCCAAGAACGAAATGCTCTGATAGCTGATATCTGCGTGTTCATGTACTGTGTTCTACCAGAACTGTATGTGGTGGTTGTACAAAAAAATCAGAAAATGAAAACATAGAGAGTAAAACCCTGAGAGGTGTCTAGATTCAACATTTGTATATATCTAAGGAGCCCTCCTTATTAAAAATGGTTAGGCTAGAGCAGTCAGTTCTGCTGCAAGGCTCTGCCCTGGCTTAGCAAGTCTAACAAATTCTTTGAGAAGTAGCTGAATTATTCTGTGTATGTTAATGGACACAGTATACCGTGCTGTGCTTGTAATTGTTGGAAGGCTGAGGCCATGCCCATGGAGGAGCAAAGACATTTCAGCCTGTGTAACACCACCCTCTATTAAGGTCTGCATACCACTAGAACAGCTGGAGATGGACTGACCTCCAAGACTCCTCTGGCCTTCTAGATATTAACCTAACTACTACTTTAAAAAAGGTCGTCCCTCATTTGTAGCAGACAGCAGGACTGGGCTCTCCCTGTCAGTCAAACTTGGTTCTGGTGAGGCTCATGGTAGCATCTCCATCCTTGCTTACTGTAAACATTCCTCCCTGGGTGTGAAAAAAGCATAGGAGTAATGCAGTTGGTAAAATTACATTTTTTCCACATTTCAGGTAGTTCTGAGCAAGTAACTAAGAGGACAGATATCATGACTAAGAGCTTCATTATTCTGAGGGAAACACCAAGCAAAAAGCAAAAAACAAAAACCAAAAAAACCCCCCAAAACAACACCAAACAAAAAACCACCCCCAAAACAGATAGGAAAAAAAAACACGAACCCAAAACCAACCAAAAAAAGACCTCAACAAATATCAGATAGAAGACAGTTTACCTTGTGCTGGCACAGGTTGCTACCCACACCCATACAGATGAGTAGGAACCGTAACTCTGGCATTATGCAATTACACAGTAGCAAAAATCCTCATGGGGGAGAAACCATAAATATTCTTAGATCTTAAGAACACAGAAGAAGAAATTGTGGGCAATAAATTTGGGTAGCAATCTCTGGGAGAAAAAAAAAAAAAACAACTCCAAAAGGCTTCAAGACTTTTGTCTTTCATCAGAAGAGAATAAGTCTTGTGCAGGTGGGAGTGGAAGCAGGGCCCTTACCAGCCCTGGCAGGGGAAGCCTGTGGGATAATTGGATGCAAAGGAAGATACTGAGCCTCATTCACTACAACAGCAGCAGTTGGGTGTAACTCTAATGAGAGCCATACAGAGGATGAATGTGCACTTTTCATCACTTTAATTACTGTAACCTATCCAATCATGTCACCTATTATGATGTAATTATGAGATCAAGCTGTAGACTAATAATTTGTCCCACTGCCACATTTTTTTGCAGTTTCTCACAGCTGCCTCGTAGTCTTAGGTCATAATTTTTCTTACTTTCAGGAAAAGTGAAATAAAGTCGCTAATCATCTGGATTTTGAAGATAATTAACTAGATGTGCCAGGCTGCCATCTTAATTCTGTCTAGAAATATGGGACAGAATATTCTTTTTAATTTAAATGTGTTGTTTTAGGGTTGCCTTGAAAAGTATTATGATCTAGAAATTCATGACACACTGTCAAAACAGAGCCTACTATTTTGTAACTTACTAGTTGGCAGCATCCTTGATCAGTTTGTCAGTGACAAAGTTTTCTTTGCTTTTTATAGGTGTTTCAAAGAGTTTTTCAGTCTCAGTAAGGTAATAGACCACATACAATTAAAATATAATATGCAGGTAGTATATAACTTTTAAATATAGATTTTTTTTTTTTTTTTGAGTGGGAGTTCACAGCTCAGTTTGCATAGTCTGCATCTTTTTTCCATGAGAAACAAGTCATCTTAATCTTTTACTCATGTTTATAAGGCTGCATTCAAATAGGAACTAAGAAATTACTTGTGCAAAATATGAGACAATTGTGTGGTCACTTCCAGGAGTAACCAGTTATGTCTGGATAATAGGCCTTTTAGATAAAGACAGTGATTGGTCTTTTTATATTCTTCCAACTAAAGTGTGGGATAATGAAATGTGAACTCAAGCAAAGTTTACCAATTTCTAGTAGGATGACACTCGTGTACCAGAGAGTTTACATAGTTTTATTGATTACTGTACCCCTGGCTTTATGAGTAAGAGCTTAGAGAGCTGAAAACATATTCAAGTGTGAGCTGAGTGACTGCCTGATTTAACAGCAATCATCCAGCTCTAGATCTACTAGATCTAACCCTTCTTCCTCATTTCAAGCATTCATGCCACGTTGCAGTTTTCCTATAGAATGTGATGAGAACTCAGGCAGAGAACCTCAGGGGTTGAAAAGGAAGGCCAGAGACACTCTTCTTTCCCTTCAGTTGATTTCTTTGAAGAGAGAGGGATAGGAATCATGCTTATTAATGTAGGAATTAGTGATGTGTGGGACTGTGTGTCCTCCCCACTCCCTATGCCTACTTGAGCTCTGTGGAAGTCTGCACTCCTCAGGAGCTTCACAGAAGTAAGCCAGTTATGCATGGTGAAAGCATGGCTCATAAATCTGCAATAATCATTATGTGTGGAGAAAAAGCTTCTTGTGCAACTTTTCCACATAGCACTGGAGCATTACTCCAATGAATTACAAGGTCAAATTCTTGTAATTCATAACTGTCACAGCTGTGGATTAGAGCTGTATATATAGTTTAAGGGTTCACTGTCAATTGCTTTTAAGGCCAGGCTATTTGTTAAATGTAAAAAACCAAACAAATGTCATCTCCTTTGTAAAGTACTTTGTGCTTTTTAAAAAATAATAAAAAAAATGGGCTTGAGTTTGAATCTTATTGAGTATTGAGTATTTTATCTTACTTTAATTACTTAATTCAACATATTATTGTGACTGTGTATGAAACAATAACAAAATAAAAGCCAGAAACTTTCAATAAAAGCCTTTTTTGAAATTTGGTATATGTAGTTAGACATAGTTCTGCCTCATAGACGAAAATTCAGCCTATATTTTCATTGTTTGCTCTATTCCAGTATGGAATTTGTCCAGTAAAATCCGACGTGATTTGCCCTCCTTCCTTTGAGCATAGTGGTGTTTTTGGTGAAGGGTGGCAGGGTTGGGCTGACTGCTTGTGTGGATTCAGCCTGGGAATTCACCTCCTGCTGGTTTCTCACCTGGTGATGGCAGAGGTTAGTGCCAGGGCCAGGCTTCCCTGGGTGAGCAGCTCTGCTACCTGGTCTTTATTCCTCATTCTTGCTGCCTGGGCATGTTGAGTTCCTACTCTAAAAGCTCTGCAGTAGATGTGTTTTCTTACCTGTTTCATACCCATTTGCCCACAGCAGCTTAAAAGGTTTGAGTGAACCCAGCTGGCTTCATCTGAAGTCATTCCTCCAGTTGATGAGTAGTGCTGAGCAGCTAGAAACAAGAAAGGCTTCACCTGGCATGACTAACCCAGGTAACACAGGTAAATACCTGTGTGTGGCCAAGGTCTCTGCCACTATCCCCACTACCCAGCCACAACTCCTCATGTGCCCAGAGAAGCAGCCAGCTCCAGAGGACACACTGTGGGGCATCTGGGCTTAGTGCAGCATGAAAGGATGCAGTGTGCACACCCAGCATCCCAAAAGGTGAGCACAGTGCTGGTGCTGTCAGCCACAGCTAAGGCTGTGCAGGTGGCTGCTCAAAGCAGGGAAGAACTAATCCTAGTAATAATTACCTGGTATAGTCCTACAGTAGGAAAACATACCTCTTGTCTCTAGAGAGGACCTGAGTCTGCAGCTTCTGACTGATGCAGCATCCTGCTCACCTGGGAATTAAAAGGGCTCAGCACTTTTTCAGGACTTGCCATAATCTTTTAGGCTTATACTTCTGATGTATATATTTGAATAATCTACCATTTATGCATTTTTAGGTATTTGACTTACTGTTTCCAAGAAAATGAGCATGCTACATTAATCAGTCAACAGGATTCATTTTAGCACTGTTGAACTGTTTTCTAACTGACTTTGTAGTTTCTGCTTTGAAAAAAAAGAGATCAAATGGATCTTGATTCATCCTCATGGCATTACCTGGTCCTTCTACCACACTCCCACCAATATGCCCTTATTGATAGGGATCCAGAGAGGCAAAGCTGTTGAAAAGTGATGGTCAAATATTCCGTGCCACATTATTAACTCCTATCATTGGCGATGTGGTGCATTATGACTTCTCAGTTTTCCAGTTCAACCACTTCTAAACAAGTAGGAGCAGGGATCCCAGATGCTTTTCAGCCTCCTCTCAGTTACAAACCACTGCTGGAGCACATGTAGGTCACATGTAGTGTTTCCTCTGCTTGCAGATGCTGGCTATGGCAGACCATGAACCTTCACTTACTTCCTCACATTCTAAATCCAATATTTTTTCTTGATGTTCCTTTTTCTTCATTACTGTCTGGAGATCTTTTTTGTTGGTTTTTTTTTCTGTGATATTACATTAAAATAATAAAATAACAAACCTTGAAGCAAAAGAAACAAACCCAACATGACAGAGATACCGCAGTCAGAAAATAGTGATAACATTTGCAGACAACTGTTTTACCAAGTGAAGGCTGACTTTCTGCTACAGAAGAGAAATATTTTGAGTAATTTGTTTTGCTGGTCTTATAGAAATAGAAATATAGACAATCTGTCATATGTATTACCTTTATATGAAAACCATGTGTAAAAAAGCAGTAAACTATTTTGATTGGCATGCAGATATTAAAGTGTGTGTTCCTGTGCACTCTTTTGGGACCTGGAAACTCTGTCAAAGGAAGCATTACTACTTAGCAGTTCTTCTTGCATAAACTCTGCCTCCATCTTAGTTCCCAGGCCTACTCTAAAGGTATTAGGATGAGTATCCATCTGTACATTAGACTATGAACACAAATGTCTGCAGAAGCTGAAGGGTATGGTCTCTTTTGTGATTAGCCTTTTTTACAGAATAGACTCTCTGCTGTGTAATTTAGCCCATATCCCAAAGATTGCTGGAAAAGAAAAAAATACAGAAGCATCTTTTCAGAAAGATCAGTTGTTTTAAAACAAGTATTCTGTTACATCTGTTTTGATCGGGAGATTTTATATTTCTAATGCATTCCTTCATTCTTCGAGCTCCACTGACTCCTTTCAGCATTAGAAGAGAGGAGTGTGTGCACATGCTTATGTTTGTGCATGTAAGTAATAATGAAAAAAACCCTAACAACTTCACACAAGCCAATTTAAATGTTTAATCCTTGGAGTATAAACATATGAACCAGTATGACATCCCTTGTTTAATGTTTCTCATCTCTTATCCTGCTTTACCTTGAGGTCCTATTTGTCACTACAGCTTAAGCATGTCATTGTTTTGCAAATCTTTTGGGAGTCCAGATGTGCTCATAATTAAAGGCCAACCCTTATTATTTGTATTATCATAATGCAGTGAGAGGTCACTGCTCTATTGTGCAAGATCACGTTCAAACACATCATGAGCAGCAGACCCAGCTCCCCAGGCTTCTCTCTCTGTTAAGGGGCAATGATGTATCCTCAGATCTAAATTTAGTTAACAATTGCAGCAGCAGACTGAAGGTTCAAACATGCCTGGTCAAAGGGTCCCTTTCTTGGCCTCACTTCCCCTCTTCCTGGTGCTTGCCTGGTGTTGTGTTGAGCCAATTCAACTTGCTGAGCCAGCAGAACATTTTCTTGACAACAAGGCGAATTACTTTCTGCTGTGTCAGGGACCTGATTTAGTTCAGTAGATGGTCAAAAAAGCACCAGAGCTGGTGCAAGGGGAATGACCACACGGATGAGTCAAGGGAAACTCAGGTCTGGGAACATGGTAGCAGGAAAAGGTGGAGTGAAATATCAGGCCTGTCCTCTTTTCACGGGGTGATAAATCCTCTCTGCCTGGGTGTGCACCATCACCATTAGTGTTCAGGTGTAGGTGTAAATTTGTGTGCCTGCCCCCCTTGCTTGCTCTGGCATCTGCCTGACTTCTTTATGCAAAAACTTCCTTGGGAAGGAAATTTCCCTTGGAAATGTCAGGAAACTTCTTTAACCAACAAAAAGGAAAAGCTGGTTCTACTGGATAACAACCACCTTGCAGCAGGTCTGACAGCAAGTCACTGCAAGCTCTAGGGGCAGTGTGCACACAGCTTGCAGCAGATTAGGCTGTTTTAAAGCATTGTAATTAATTTAAAATCAATACATTTAAATGCAGGCAGCTGCTGTTGTGGTCAATTGAGATGTCAGGCTTGGTTCAGTGGCCTAAGCAGGCACACCTCCTGCCTTTTGAGATGCTTGGATGATCCCTCTGCCTCCCAGCTGCTGGTCCAGAAGGACAGGGGCCTCCATTGCTCTGTGGTGACACCTGCCCTGAGGGGACCCTGCCTGTCCCTTTCCAGCCCCGGGGACTCAGCCACTTGCCACATCCCAGGACTCCGTGTCAGACACATGGGGCAATCACCCCTCTGCCTCAACAACACTGTGGCAGGGCTGTTCTCCAGCTCCCACAGCCCTGTCCTGCACGCTTGCATTGAGCCACAGGCAGGCATCACTGCCCGGCCTCAGCCCATCCTCAGGGAGCCCTGGCACAGCTCTGAGGCTGTTCCGGTGTCCCCTGGATGCCCCACTCTTGGCTAGGAATGGGACAGACCCTGTCCCGGTGGGCCCCATGGGTACAGGCTGCTCAGATGCTGCCTGCCCTGGGTGAACCTCTGGGATACCCTAAAACAGTGTGGATGTCACCAGCAATCTGTGTTTGAGAAGCTGGGACCAAGCCCCAGGCATCCCCAGAGCTGGACAGTGGGTGCATGGTCATGGGGCTCAGCATCAGCCCCCTTTCAGCAGGGCTTGATCTGAATCTGGGAGCTGTGGAGGAACGTTCAGGCTTTCCCTTCTTTCCAGCAGGGCAACAAGTGTCTCCTGAGGAAAGGCCACATCTTTTTCTTGGTACACCAAAGGGTTTGAAACCACTAAAGAATAAAGTCTTAAGAGGTGATTGCCTACTGTGGTGGCACATGTTAGTGAGTTGAGACAAAAAGTTGGTTTTCCCACAGCATTTACCTTTCCACCTGGTAATGCACGAGGAAATGGTGTGCTGGGTTACCACCCTCAGGATTTCTTGTACCCGTAGTCTCACCTAACCATGGTCTTCCCAGAAGATGTTTCCCTATCCCTTAAACAATAAGGGATCAGACACATCTCCAGCTGTTTGCAACTAGCCTGTGTTTGCTTGTTGGAAGCTCAAAAATATTTTAGAGACCTTGCTTTAAATTATTCTTTGTGTATGTTGCTACTACAAGTGGCTTTGTTCTTGCTTGAGTGGAGAAGGGGAGCTACTGGTTCCTGTGGACCAGTGGCACTGCTCAGCCAAGGGGAGAGGGACAGGAAATTTTGGGCGACAGGGACTGAAACCCTAGATATTTACTGAAAGGTTAGTGAGCAGTGCATCCAGACAGCTTTCCAACAAAACACCTTCACAGGCAGTTGATTGAAATAGTCAAATCTAGCCCTTTGCAACTCCTGCCTCCCACAGCAGGCACTGCTGCTTCTCAGGCAGTCCCAGACTCCATGCAGATGGGCTCTCCTCTGGATTGCTGGATGAGCTGTTTATGAGACTACAGGGAGATCAAATGTTCAGGTATTTTGTAATACCATGGAAACCTGGATCTGTTAGAGGTAAAGCCTTTTATGGAAGATGTTTATGCAGGCTGAGCATCAGACTCCTCTGAGGATCTCTACAAAGATCATGTAATCTACACTACCGCTTCTGCATCTTTTGTCTTTTTCTCCTAATCTTGGTTTTATATCTTCATATGCACTGATCCACACACTCAGAGCAGTAAGTCACTCCTTCTGCAATGTGCAGTCTTCTTCCAACTGTTTCTCTCTAAAAACCTATGCAAATCTTGTCCATGCAGTTCTCTTCAGACATGCTGCATCTAGCCATTTAACACTTACACTGTTGCACTGTCTGCTACTTGTGTATGTTGAAGTCTATTTTGCTTCAAATTTCAGACTGCACATTTGATTAGGTACAATCAGAAGATACCTAACAGATAATACAGCTGAACAAATCACCAGAGCCTTGCAAATACCTTGCCAACCTATCCTCTTAAAAGCAATATGAAAAGCAGTACAAGCTTTATCTGCTTAACAGCGAGGTTTTTTATTGTCACTTTGTGCCAGCTTTCCTTCTCTCCTGATATCATATAGGATGGTAATACAAATCTAGTTTACTAAGCCCTGATATAGTATCTTTTTTTAATTTGATTTTTTTTTTTTTTTGACAGCATATTTACAGATCCTGTTGTGCTGTAGCTTTCCTTGTATTTTGTAGCCTGGCCTAGCTTTTGCATCTCTTGCTATTGTTAATCTCTACAGCTCAAATTTGCCTAGTCTGAAATCCATCATTGTACAACATTTAATGAGACATTTCTCCAGTCATCATTACAGCAGATCAATATAAACAAATCCCTGTCTCCTGACCGGTTTAGCTAAGTATCTCATGCATGACTGTCTTTATAATTTGATCCAGTTTAACAGTCTGTTTCTCCCCCCCTCCCCAATCCCACTGCTCTAATCAGCAGAGATAGATATAAATCTTGAGCCAGACTCCAGGGGGTTTCTCTTGTATGGTCTTCCCTCTGTTTGTGCTTGGCTCTCCCTGACTGACTGGCAGCTATTGCCAGAAAAACAGCTGCCTTAGCAGTTGCACTAACAAATAAAAGGGGAGGGAGGCAAGGGCAGTGAGAACATTTTTGTCCTTAGGGTTCTTGTTCACTTATTTTACTCAGAAGTTCAAAAGCTAATGAGGGCCCATTGCTGGAAGGAAAATGAGAATCTGTGATTTTTGGAAAAGAGTGAAAATCTGTCACCACTAGTGAGTGCTTCACATCAACATCTCTTTTCAAGGCTGCCCCTGCAAGACAAAGGGTTTAGAAACTGATAAGATGAGGTTTTCCTTGCCATTGCTCTGCTCTGTGGGATGGCTAGGGGATGGAGAGTTTCTCCTCTCTCACCTTTAACAACTTTCCCCTCCACCAAGACCAGAATAATGAATGTGGTATGACTTCAAGGAATTTTTAGGGCTATGTAACTGGCAGTTCAGATCAGATGTAAACATATGGTGCTTTGAGTGTCCTCCCCCTGGCCTACTCAGCCCTCCCCTCCTCTGTTTTTGAGGTCCTTCCAGTTGCTGCTGTGCGTTGTTGTTTTGTTATGCTACATACAGATGTGTTTAAATGGCAATGCATGGTGAGGTGTTTCATTTGATGAGATTTTAGGTGCTTGATTCACACGTGGGAGCAGATTAAATTTAAATTGCTGGAATGGGTATTACCTTGAGCAGCTTGGACTACCTTTTTGATGGAGATTGCTGCCACTTGAGAAGTGATGATGGCATGGCTCCTGGACTGGTTCAGGTGTGAGTTGGCCTGAAAATTTGACAGATTTCATTCTGCAGTATGAAAAGAACCTGAAGTTGGCATCAGTTTATGTTAATGTTTTGGCCTGTAACCTCTGGCAGCCCAGAGGTTGTTTTCCAACAAATTGCTCCAACTGTAGGGGTAACAATTTGTGTCTGTGCACCGGGGTGTGTGTAAGGTAGGCAGTCAACCCACCTCAATCCAGTGACTTTAGTCTGCTGCTGTAAGTGCATGCTCATATAGAGTGAAGATTTGTCTTTACTGATCATGAAAAAAATATATATATAAAAAGATAAAAAGGTGTTAGTTACTTGCTTTACTGGCAGTAACAGTGCGCATTTTACTTCTCAAGCTATAAAAAGCTCATATTCATTATTCTAAATGTTGATTGTCTGTATGTTACACTCACAGGAGTTTATAAGGTGAATCCCCACTTTTTAAGGTGCTCCAGCATATACTGCTGTTCAGGTAGGGAATTTTAACACAGTCTGCTTTTCTCTGTTACTGACTGTCACTGACACTGCTGTTTTTCTCCTCATTAGCAGTTTCCTCTCTTCTATATCCTCTCCCTGTGCTGGATTTTGGGATGAAGGAAATTATATTCTGTAAGTAAATCCATAATATAGAGGACCAGGTTTACTAATGCTCTATTACAGAGTCTGTTTCCATACAGCTGTACGGAAGAGATGTGCCTAATAACACATACCCCATCATTTATAGAGTTTACAAACCCTCCTTTGAAAGTTCGGTTTCTAAAGGCCATAAATATTCTTTTCCTGAAGAGTTCTTGAAATCAAAATGAAAAATCCAAAGGGTGAGGTGACTGTAAACAAGCAAGGGGAAGTTTCATTCCCTTTTTCACCTTCCTTTGAAGGTAGTGTTTTGTGGGATGTTACAGTGACACCTGGTGGAAGACAGTGTTGGAAGTCGAAGAAAAATTTCTGCTGCAGGAAGAGGGTTGTGCTTCTGAAAAAGGTCTTTAATGTTACTATTTTTTAAACTATATTGCAGTAATGGCCTATTTGTGCAAGTTATACTTGTAATGAACACACGTTAATGTGCAAATTCTTACCTACAAGAACTACCAGCATCCTTAATTGCAAATATTTCCAGTTATAAAGAAAGGGTTAGCAGCGTGTAATTGATAAGTAGCCAAATTTCCTTACACTAAGCATCAAATGGGAACATTTTTGTGTGGCTACTGGCTTCTTCAGGCTGTCAGATGTACTTTAATTACACTTCTTAATGTCCATCTCCCCTCCCATTGCTCCTCACTGTACATCCCCAAACAAGAGCCAAGACAAAAAAAAAATATTGATTTCTAAAAAACTAAGCAACCCCCTGAAGTGTTGGATAAATAAATGGAATTGAAATATGTAGGATTTTTTTTTTTTTGATTGAATTTAGACAGACTTGTTTACCTGGGTTACATCTAAATCCATAATTTATAGCTATTGCAGGCAGTGTCCCTAATCCTGAGTTATCACTGAGTTATCAACAGATAATTGTTAGAGTTGTCCCTGCTGGTTCTGGTCCATGTCAGTACTAGCCCAAATAATATCTGTGAGCAGTTATGGCGCTAGTAAGAGCTAGAAGCCACTTCTCATAAGTGCTCTCATTGTGGCCATTCTCTCCTGGAGTATGAGTGGTTTTTTAGAGTAGGGATCTTAGTTATTCTGTGCCACCTGCTAGGGTGTGGGTAAATTTAGTTTCCTGGTAGAGACCTAGAGACCAAATATTGAATATCTAGCCAGAGCACAAAATACTCTGCTTCAGGAAGAAACTACAGCCTACAGCTGCCTCTCTCCAGATTCCTCTTCAGTTTTGCTACTCACGTGAGCTCTGACAAAGCTTCTTCAGTCTAGATGACCTGGATTAGCAAAGAACTACTATTTACACAGTCAGACTAAACTGGCTTATTTTGGCTAGAGCTATAGAGTTCCCTCTTGATCAGCTTTGCTGGTGGGTTGGAGGGTGGAGCAACACCCTCCTGGAGTGGAGAAGTGATAAGCTAACAAGGCATTAACTCACCCTCACCTGGGCAGCTGACAGCCCTTAGCTGAAAATTAAGCTCACTTTACATAAATCTTATTCTTGTCTAGCAGCTCCTTGATGAGGCTGAAATACTGCACAAGGAAGCCCCCCAGTGCTTCTCAGGACAAGTGGAGGAAAAGGAGGAAGCCTTCTCTACAAAGCTTTTATTTGCTCTGACAATCATGTGCTTGGCAACATCTATTGGCTCAATAAGCCCAGCTTATTCTTTGCTCCTGTCTTGATGCTCCTTTCACTTACCATGATGGGGTATGGCAGCACATTTAGGTGTGCAGCAGCCTGATTCAGAGAAAACAGCATCAGTTTAATGATAACTAATACACTTCTGTTGCTTCTGGATTAGTTTTAACCAGATTCTCATCCAGGTTTATCACATGACTGCAGAAATATTTGCTTGGCAAGTGAGTGAGGCTTAGGAAGGTGAACAAGCATTTAGGTGTGGTGGGAAAGTGTGTCCCCTCTTAAAGCAGCAATGACAGGGTGTGTCAGCCTAAGCTGATCATTAAAGTGTTATGCTATTTATAAAATAGTAAATTTTATTTATAATGAATATATTATTATATATAATTCCTATTGCAGTTCACAGAATGACTCTGCGGATACATTCTGGAAGCTGAATGAACCTTAAGCTTGAATTCCCACTGACCTCTTTAATGTGAGCTTCCAACTTTATGTAGGACTCTTCCTGTCTTTATAAATCAGATATGTCATTTATCCGTCAGCTTCAATTTTCTTCCCTGATATGGGCACGAAGTTCTTAGTATGATTGTGCCCACTCATGTAGAGACCCCCTAGCAAATTGGCTCTGGTTGCATCAGAAGACAGAGAGGGGTTTGTTTTGAGTGATATTCTGGTGTGGAAATGGAACATTTGAAAACAGTCATTAAAATAGAGAATTCATTTCTGTTTTTGTACTGATTGATATGACTTGTAGTGCTCTAACAAGGCTATTCATAATTAAAAGCAACTTTTCTTAGGTGCATCCGCTTGAAAATATTTAGAAATAGCTTAATCATAGTAGAAATGAAGATTAAGGTAGTTTTCTCTCCCTCTCCCCCTGTTTCCCTGTTGTTTGGAGCACCTGATTGAAAGCATTGTGCTTAGTTTCCTCTTTACGTTAATGATGTTTGTGTAAGGAAATACGCTGACATTTATTGGCCAGCTCTTTTGTTTCAGTGGTTTAATAAGAAACTATGAAATTGATGTTGTGCAATTTCGAGTCAAGTGCTCCAGGAAGCTGAAAAGTTGTTGAAGGACCGGAGTGTAAACAAAAAAAAAAATACTTAATAAACTGAAATGCAGAGATTTCACAGTTGCATCTCTGTCATCTAGACGAAAAGGAGTTTGCATGGCCAGATCCAGGACAGAATCAGACTGCCGGATAAAACTGTTTAAGTTATGAGGAACATCTGCCTGGGGGATCTCCAGCTAAACAGACTTGCTGCTTTTTGCTCTGTATGGATTTCTGCAGTGTACTGTACTTTCTCAAAAGATTGTCAAAACTTATGTATGAATAACCTGGTAAGTTTTGAAAAGCTATACTTATTCTTTTGAAACATAGATGGTTGCTAGTGCTGTAAGAATTTCCTATGACGTATGAGCTTTTTCAAAATATTTTAAAGAATGTTTCTGAGTAAAAAAGTGGGAAAGAAATCCCATTAACCAGATTGCATGGGTTTTATTTTTAAAAAGTCTTTATATACATATATAAAAATCCATATATTACTATAAATTCTAAAGACTCTGGAGGGTGGAGGAGAGAAACCTTTGCTCTTTCAGTTTCTTTGCTTTACTTGACCGTCTGGGTCTAGTCTATGACTTTTCTTATATAAACCTAGGAAAACTGTAAATTCACAAGAAATTGAGACTCCGTGGCCTGCACAATCATCCTGAATTAGTTTCAACTTCTTTTTAAAGTCAGTTATGCTTGAAATTGGGGATATTTCTTTAAGTATTACAGTAAGTTAATAGATCCTTTATCTTATGCTTCCTTAGTGTATGTTTTAGTAGTCAAGTGGAATTTATTATTTTTGCCTCTACTGATACATGACAAAGGTAAGCAAAACCTCTCAAATCCACACAACAATTCTACATGAAGTTTTCAGTAGTTATCACTGTGTTTCTATTTGTTTGAAATGTCTGTGTTTAGAAGACCATGTACTTTTGCTCTGTGAAAAAAGGACATTTTGTGCCCTGGGGCTAACTAACTGGAAGCCTGCTGCAGAGAGACTATCACCTGCTCCATTTTATTTCATACATGTTTCTTTTCCTTTAAATATGCCCTTTAAAACTATTTCTAACTTTTTCACCAGCGAAAGAATTAATTACCTTCCCTGATGAAAGCTTATCCTGCAATGATAACTTTAACAGAAATCCTTTGATTTAAGCTTAAATTAATTCAGAATAAGAAATAAGTTACTGTTCCTACCAGCTTTGAAAGACAGGAAAATCGCATTTGTGTTCAGTGAACACACTGTGTAACAGATCAGATAAGAAAAATAAAATCTTGGAGTCTGAGAGCTGTAAATCTTATTTTTCTCCTCCAGTCTACCGATTGTGTTCACATTTGCTTCGTGACACTTTTGATTTCCCCCTACTGTCACAGTGTGCCCAGTGTGCTGAAACTTTCTTCTGGAAATCATTTTGTTAAGGGCACTCTTACCTCTCTGCAGGATGAAGCTTAAGACCTAACATTCAGCTTCTCCAAGGCTGTGAGATATATTGTCAAATCGTTTGCACTTCACAGGCAGTGACTGGTTTTGCACACTTTGCATGATGTGAAAAAATAGGCACCCAAGCTCAAGAGCACTTTTGGCAGGAAAGGAAGAGTGGTCACCATATGGCTGCATGAAGTGCCTTCAAAAGAAGGCCAGACAAAAGGCATTTAGCTTGAAGGAAAGTCTTCCTGCTCCCAAGAGGTTTAAGCCACTTGTCTTTGTCGTTTATGTGCAAGATATTTATGAAGTCTTTGCTGTTGACTCAGTGAAGCAGGATCAGGAGATGAGAGCCAAATTCCTACCTGAAATAATTTAATTAACACCAGCTGATTCTGCCAATGTCCTAGTTCTATGGTACTCTGAAATTGGTCTGAAATGAGATGCTACTGGTGTACCAACAATAAATTTCTTCAAATGAGGAAACATTAGTCAAAGAAAAAAATTTTTACAAGAAACTAATGCTATAATATATTTTAATCAAAGAATTTTGGGGAAGCATTTTGAATCTCTGGAAAAATGTTTGTATTTCTCTTATAGGAAGGAGAAGTTGGAATTACTAACCTTTGCAATGTTAGTGACATCACTGGAGCAGTGAGTAATGGTTTACTTTGCTAATTACTGATGTTTTATGTTATTGCTTCTTGAATAAAATGGGTACAATGATCACATTGTCAAAAACTTAATGTAAATTTGCACAGTTGCCTGTCTGGCATAAGTCACTAGGTTGTGTGCTGAGACTGGGCTCAAATTATTAAAGAAACAACTGTCATTTTTGTTTAAAGAAAATATGCAAAGGGAGTGGTGCTCTGCTCTGAGTCATGTTTGCATTTGTGATCTACAAGATTCATAATCACTCTTTTTTGAGAAGATAAGTAAAAATCAGTGTTCTTTCAAAAATGTGAATAATTTACTCAGGTACTTTTGTAGTCAAGTAGTGTGTTTCCCTGTCTCAGTGATTTGATGGGAGAAAACTTAAAATTACAGTTGTTGAAAATTTAGAGTTCTGTAGGACTTCAAACGGTTGTATCTATCATGGGGTGATCTTTATCTTAACATGAGCTTTCCATAGCAGTATCCTTGTGAGGTCTTTAGCTGACGCTGTCCCAAGCCTGATTTTGAGTGCTGGCAGTTATATATTTTCTTTGAGGAGTGATGAACTTATTAATATTTTCCACAGAGAAAATTTTCCACTAGAAGCTTCTCAGCACCTGGCATCTAGCAAGGTTGTGTCATTTATGATGCTGGGACCATAAAAGTCTGAGTTGTCACGACAATACCTAGCAAGGCTGACTCACCTACTTAGGTCGCTGTGTATATTTGCACAGTATTATCAAGTCTTTCAACTTTTTTTCATGAGGCTTTGCAATGCTTAATACCAGAGTCTGTTGCTTCAAAAATTGTTCCCTTTCAGCTTTTTTATATTTAAAAAGAAAAATGTACATTAAGAGAAATTACCATTAAGATGTAGATGAGACAGAATAAACAAGGGCCAACATCAAACACAAACTACTTCATATTTAATTATGCCTTTGAAAACTCGTGGTTTTAAAGCCAAAGCCTTGCATGTTGGAGAGTGTGGGGCTTGTGCTGAACAGCTTTCCACTGTGCTCTGCTGTGCTGCATGCTCTGTGTGTGTTACTTCTCCACAAAGAACAAATGGTAAAAATAAAGCTGGGAAAGAGGGAGCACTGGCCACCCACATCGTGGCTGGCTGGGTGATTTGTTCCCAGAGCAAAACTGAACATGGTCTGTCAGAACCAGAGTTCCTTCTGCCCCTGGAGCTGTGTATCAACCCATTCCCAAGGCCTATGTAAAGCAGAGAACTCTTCCCCAGGTGATAGCCATGGTCTGTTCAGGTGTTCTGCAGTCTTTTTACTGCTCCCAGGAAATGTGAGAGTATCAAAGGCTTTACCAGAGCTGACCAGATAGTTGAACATCTTACTGTTTTGCACAAAACAGTCTCTAAGAATGATTTATCTTCTTCTCTATATTTGATTTTACATTAGGAAAAGCACAACATAACTCCTTTACTGTAGTATCTGAGTACTTTATGATCTTTGATATAGTTAATATTTTTGTTACAGACTTTAAGTGCTAACAGTGCCTACTTTATTGTTACAAAGCTGGAGCATGAAGGAGCTGTGACTTGGTCATTCATAATATTTTACTGCATCTGGAAATCAACTATTGTTCTCACTCTAAGCACTGGAGTATCTCGTCTCTTTAAAAAAAAAAGTGGTTTAAAAGTAGTTTTTAATGCCATTGTCTGTCTTTGCAGTGCACACAGGGATGTCAGTTTTGGAATGCAACGGTGCAAATCAATTGCCCACTGAAATGTGTGAGTATTGCCTTAGCCATGGCTCTGTAGCACTTGTTTCCAGTCCATCAAGTACCTAATCCAAGGGCAGATGTGGAAAACATAACCAGAGCAGAGTTTCTGTGGAAAGACATAATATCCACATTTTTTCTCAGCACACTTATAAATTCTTCTGGGAAGTCAGTAATTCTTGCTATGGGAGTTACCTGTAATAGCAAAAGTTTCCATTGTGTTTGTCAAAATGTGGGACATTTTACAGCTCATTAAGCTCGGCCACTCACTCAGATTGGCACATGGTCTTTCCCACATTGGCTTCTTGTTTTTACTAAACTGGATGGGTAAGAGTTTGCATTGGTCTGGGACAATTGCCATGATTGTTTTTAAACATTTCCCTTTTTTCTGGACCTCTTGAAACCTAAAGCTCCTTGGCATCTTTTTAATGTTGACTTTCTGGTTTTTCAAGTGTGAGTTTTCCTTCTTTTGCATTTGCCAGTGATAAGGTTTTGTAGTGTACTTTTTACTGTAAGAAATTTCTGATTAATTGATATTATCTGTTTGAAATACTATGTGAATGTATTTATGCTAATCCTGTGCTGTATTGATTTGCTTCTTGGCAGAATAAGACATACACCAGAGCGTGTGAGGTAAGTTAAATGTTATCAATCAATAAAAAAAAAAAAAAATCATGATTTCAGTGATTACTATATCCATATAGTGCTAAGTAGATACATAGACTTATCAGCCCAGGTCTAATGGTTTTGTGCTCCTTAAAGAATAAGTTAAACACCTGAATCCTTTCTTTACGGCATGGTTGCCAAGGACATGTTTGCATTAAAAATTGCTGTTTAGCAAAGACTATTGCTTTACAGAAAGCAGACTAATCATACCAGTACAGAATGTGGTACAGACCTATATAAATTATATTCTAGGCTCTCATAGTGGTCTTTTTTTTATCTAGTTTGTTGTTACTGCCATCAAAGATGAACCAGAGAGAATGTTTACTAAGGCTGGTATGGCACCAGGTTGGCGATAAGAGGAAACAAGCAGTGGGAGCTAGAAGGCAAAGCACACTCTTCACTGAGAGTAAAAATGAATTAAAATGCAATTCAGTGTAAGGCAACATGAGGTCCTTTAGAAAGAGATCTCAGCTGGGAAATACCTGATCTGTGCTGCAGAAGGACTGGCATTTTCAGTGAGAAGTATGAGGCAACTAAGGGCTGTAAAGAGATGGTGCCTTTCTGAGGACCCTTTAGAATGAACATAGAATGCAGGATGGGATGTCCTGACTGGGACAAAAGCTGATTGTCAATCTTGAACTTTGATTGAAAAGGCTTATTTTTTTAAATGCTTTTTAATCTGTGAAACTGTGACGATGAAAGAAGTTTATGAAGATGCTAAATTATGCATTTGGAGTGTAGGAACAGTTCAGGAAATAAACCAACTTACTTTTGCAGAAACAGAATTAATGTGGGGTTGGATTTAATTTTTATTTTTTTATTTATTTTTTTCCCTGTGGCCATACAATATTCCTTTAAAATTCACTAACTCTGCAAGAGCTAGTTTTCCCCTGTTTTTCCCTTGGATCAGCTGTTTAGTTTGACTCCCCGCATGGTCAGGGGAGCACTAGGTCACTGTCTGCAGATTGTAATTGCAGTCTGCAGGGGAAAAGAGGGGGGGGAGTAAGACTGTGACCTTTCCTTTGGAGTTGGCTCAGCTCTATGCTGTAAATACACCTTGGCACTGGAATCTGGTAGTAGTATTCCTGATGGATATTACCTCTTACCTAGGAACAAAGGTATGCCACTGAATTTGGTGAGAATATTAACAAGAAAGGGCAGCAGAATCTGGCTCACACAGGGGCAGTTCTGATCAATGGAGAGGATATATGAGGATTTCTTTTTTTCAGGCAGAGCAGATGGTAATCTTGCCTTAAAATTTCCAGGGTTAGGAGCTTTAGTAATCCTTTTACCCCAAGCAAATTTGGAATTATAGTTTGGACAAAGATCTGAAGAAAAAAGCAAAAACATGACAGAAACCAAATGATCAGAAATGTCTGTGTTACATGAAATAGAAGGCACTACGAACCGGTGTGTACCTTGGGGACACTATGCCCTACAAATTAAAAAAATCTTGGTGGCAAATGAAAACTGCGGTGTACAGTTGATAACTGATGTCTGCCAATACCTTGATCTTTGCCTCCCAACAGTGATAATAATTATAGGATGGTTTGGGTGGAAGGGATGTTAAGGATCATCTAGTGGTAACCCCCTTGCATTGGCAGAAACACCTCCCTCTAGACCAGATTGCTCCAAGCCCCATCCAGCTTGGTCTTGGACACTTCCAGGAAGGAGGAAGCCACAACCTTCCTGGGCAACCTGCTCCAGTCTCTCACCACCCTCAAAGTGAAGACTTTCTTCCTACTGTCCAACCTAAATCTTCCCTTTTCCACTTTAAAACCATTACCCCTTGTCCTATCACTACACACCCTTCTAAAAAGCCTCTTCCCAGCTTTCCTGTACAACCCTTCAAGTATTGGAAGGCTGCTATAGAGTGTCCCCAGAGCCTTCTCTCTTCCAGGCTGAATAGCCTCAAATCTATCAGCATCTCTTCATAGGAGAGGTCCTCCAGCCCTCTGATCATCTTCAGGGCCCTTTTCCTAACTGACTTGGAGGTATTTTATTTCTCTGATTATGAACACATTTGAAAAAAGTTTTCAGAAGTGCTTGCACTTGGCACTGAATGCCTAGATGTAAGATAACATATAGAGGAATATATTGCTAAGAAATCCACCTCAGCAGCAACTGTGCTGCCTGAAATAACAAGACTTATCCGTTTCCATAGGGTGCTGGAAATGTGTATCATAGAATCACAGGAAGAGCAATAAAAATACTTTGCTCACTTAGCATGACGAATTGCTTCTGGGTGATCTAAAGGTTAACTATCACTTGTATGAAGAAAATCTTCAAGATTTTATAGGCCAAATGAAATTGCATGATAAAATGAGCCTCCAAAAAGTAGCTGTGTAGAAGAGCTCAAACCATCACTTCTCAAAAGTTTTGTCTTTCCAGGATACTCAGTCTTACATGTAATTTTAAAGAGAGATCCACTAAGATCCAGTAAGAGAAATCTTACTACCTCTTAAATTCTCTACAAATAAAGCAGACTAGCACTGTACCTTTTTTTCCTACCTAAACTGAAAACTCTGAAGGGTTTTCTGTTCTCAGGATCTGAGTGTGGAGAACTTGCTGCCCTGGGGTATTGGTTATGTTTGCAGCTCATGGACATGAGGGTACCACAAGGAGTAACTGCTGACAAGGAAGTGTGAATTAGGTATTTCTGCTCTTACAAATTACTAATTTCAACTATCCTGAAAATTCACTGGAATTACATTTGGATGAATGTGCCTCATTCATAAGAAATATATGAAGTGGGAAAGGGTAAACCCAATATGTGTAACATATCATTTTAACATATTAAAAACCATCACTTCCTAACTCAATGGCTGTCACTGAAGCATATTTCCAACTTTAATGTAGCTCCATATTTGTGCTTTCCACAAAAGGACAGTGTGTAAGGAGAAGAACCCTAATTCAGTGCCCAGTGAAATGATGAAAAGAACACCTCCTCGGAGTGAGTTTGTGGTACTGCTATTTCTAAGAAAGAGTGTAATTCCACAGGATTTGTATGTATATAAAGCATGTCTCCATATTTCTGGGAGGAAGTTGTGCCCTTACACAAAACTAACCAGTGAGTTCTGTACCCTTAACAGACAATTTCCTGTAAGTTTGGCTGTAGGCGTGCAGAGGATGCATATGGAGCTGAAGCACAGAGTAAGTTTGAACAAAGTCCTGTGCCCGATTCACAGCCTGATAAGTTCAGTTTTAAGATTGCAGTATTAATTTACTGTCTGAGTTTCTTTGAAAAAATATGAAAATATCTTGAGTGTTTTTAATACTTAGAAAATTGCCGCTGCTCTTTTCCTTTCAACAAGTACAAAGAAGTTAACTATATCTTACAGTAAAACTATTTTTCATACCTTTCATGGACACAAGACTTTTAAAATTAAATCTCAACTATTTAATATGATAGTTTGTAGTGAAATGAGGCAACCAGGTGCCACTAATTACCAGGCAGTGGGCATGAGCTTGTGTTAAGCCCACCTGTGCCTGATTAAGGTGGGCCCCAACTGCGCATGGGCAGGATTAGGGGGCCAATAAAAGGTAAGGCCTGAATTCACAAGCTCAGCTCACGCTCGAGTGGCACAGTTGGTTAGCGCGTGGTACTTATACAGCAAACCTGAGGAATGCTGAGGCCGTGGGTTCAAGCCTCACCCTAGTGGTGAAGAGCTCTGATGGCGCAACCAAGTTAGTGTGGTACTGAGACAAAGCTCCAGGGGGCACAATCAGGTTAGTGCGGTGCTCATAGAAGCAGTAAGCCAAGCATGCCGAGGTTGTGAGTTCCAGCATGAGCTGAGCTTATGAATTCAGGCCTTACCTTTTATTGGCCCCCTAATCCTGCTCATGAGCAGTTAGAGCCCGCCCTAATCAGGCACAAGTGGGCTTAACACAAGCTCATCCCCACTCCTTGGCAATTAGTGGCACCTAGTTGCCTCATTTCACTACAATAGTTTGTCAAACACCCACCCTTGATGTACCTGTTACTTTGAAACAATTGCCAGCTTATCTCCTATAGCTTGCATGGGAACAATTGGGACAATACAGTGCTATTGAAATAGACTCCTTGAAAATCTCTTCAGAAATCTCCAGTACCTTCACCAGGTTTCTATTCAGCAAAATTTTACTTGTAACTTAGAGTATATTTACCTACGCACAGAGTTTTAGTCACAATTACTAACATTGAGCTTGGCCCAGGTCAGTGTTACTTATCAAACTGTCTTTAAAATATGGAATGGCTGGGGTTGAAAGGGACCTTAAAAATTATCTAGTTCTGACCCCCTTGCATGGGCAGAGACACCTCCCACTACATCAGGTTGCTCAAGGTCCCATCCAGCCTGGCCTTTAACACTGACAGGGAAGGGGCAGCCACAGCTTCCCTTAGCAATCTGTTCCAACATCTCACTACGCTCACAGGAAAGAATTTCTTCATAATGTGTGTCCTAAATCTCCCCTCTTCAAATTTTAAACCATTGCCCCTTTTCCTCTCAACTGTGTAGAAAGCCCTACCCCATCTTTCCTGTAATCCCCTTACAGATATTGGAAGGTTGCTATAAGATCACCTTGAGGCCTCCTCTTCTCCAGACTGAACAACCCCAACTTCCTCAGCCTGTCTTCATAGGGGAGGTGCTCCAGCCCTCTGACCATTTTAGTGTCTCTCCTCTGGATATGCTACAGGAGCTCTGTGTCCTTCTTTATGTTTGGGACTTCAGAACTGGACACAGGACTCCATGAGGGGTCTCACAAGAGCAAAGTAGAGGGGGAGAATCACCTCCCTTTACTGACTGTCCATACTTCTTTTTCTGCAGACCAGGACGCAGTTGGCTTTCTGGGCTGCAAGTGCACACTGATGGCTCACGTTAAATTTCTGATCCACTTCCACCCCAAAGTCCTTCTCCTGAGGGCTATCCTCAATCCTCAATATCATGTGATTAATTCAGTAACATTTTCAGTAAATTAAATCCTGTTTCTTTGTTGGATTCACAGCTTTCATGTGTGTGTAGGGCGTAATAGACTTTTGCTCTGAAATTGCTATGAAAGTTTTTTTCTTAGTGTTGCATTATATTTTCCTCTCAGACTATTTGAACAAGCCTGGAGCACCATTTGCATCTATCATAGGGAGCCACAATGTCACATTAGGGTGGAAGCCAGCTAACATCTCTGGGGTCAAATATATTATCCAGTGGAAGTTCTATCAGCTCCCAGGAGACTGGAGGTACACAGAGGTAAAGAACGACACTTTTCCTTTCCAAAGAAATAGCTTCTTGGACTTGTTTATAGTTCAGTCCTTCCTTAGAGGGGGAAAATAAATTTCAATTTATAAACAGATTGCAATCACAACAAAAAACACCTGAGAAATGAAAGTAATGATTAGATTTTGATGTAGAAGTGTCTCTAATTTACTGGCAAATTAAGTGATTCCTTTATCTTTTTCTATCAGTCGGCTAGAATTCATAAAACATGTTAGAATTCCTAGTGTACTTGCAGGCTTGTGTTTTTTGTCTCTGATCTTCATTTTATTTTAGAAAAACATTGGATAATACATTAAGCGTGTGATAGAGGTTCACAAAATCATGAGTAGCACAAAGAAGCTGAGAAGTGATTGTTACTCTTTGTTTCCTCCAATGTCGAAGCTAGGGACCTCTATGGAAACTAAGCAGGTAGCATGTTCACACTAGCAAATGAAGGCATTTCCTCACTAAATTCAAACTACTAAATATTAAAATTACTAAAGTTATTTAATGGACTTCAAAAAGGGACTGGACAAATTAATGAAAGAAAAAAAATGCAGGTCTACTAAATGCAACTTAGACCATGCAACTGCCACGGTTTCATGTTGAGCCATGCTTGAAGTCAAGATTGAAGGTATTCTGGAGAAATAAAACTGTAGGCTTTCTATTTAATATACCTTCCCATGGAGATATATAGTTCTTGTCAAAACACAATACTTGGCTAATAGATGTTTGTTCTGACTCAGTATGGTTATTCTCATTTTACGCTCTTTTGCGTCAACTCTACGCTTGTTATCTTGCCATCGTCTCTGTTGGACCATTTTACAGAGCACAGCAAGCTGGTGCCACAAATCAAAAGTAAAGATAATTTGCTAAGCAGGAAGTTCTTCTGAATTAATCATTGGTGAAACAATGGGGAACAATTACTTCAGACCATAAATATTTTAATGTAGCTGGGAATCTTCAGATTTTAAACCTGTAGTGTATGTAGCAGCAGTTTTAAATACATTGCCCATAGTATGTAACTGTTTTCTATTTTTTACTTATTCTTAAAATTTATTATTGTATTGCAATCATCCTTCCACACATCCATTCATTGTTTAGATTCAGTAACGTGTACTGAAGAAAAGAGGCAAGTGCTAAAAGGATGGAAAATCAAAGCCTGTGGTGAAAATAGCTTCCAGAATTTCCTCTTATTTAAGCTTAGGATGCTGCAGATTATTATCCTGAAATATGCATTTTGTTGTCTAAGCATTGTTTTGCCCTGATAACACTCAACATAGTAAATACAAGGTGGAGGAAGAAAAAAAGATTGTGTCTGTGCATTGATCTAGGTGGTGTCTGAAACTTCATATACAGTCAAAGGCCTTCAAGCCTTCACAAAGTATGTGTTTCGGGTAGTCTGGATCATCACATCTCAGCTGCAGCTCCATTCTCCATCAAGTCCCACTTATCGGACACATGCTTTTGGAGGTAATGAATCATGCTATTAACTACATTTTATCAGAAACATCTAGGTTTCCTTGTTGCTTCTTTCACGGAAAACATTGTTGCTTAATCTTCAGAATGATACATTTGCTGTCTGCTGGGTTGCTGTGGAAGACCAAACTAAAATACTACAGCCCCTTTACTTGAACTAGAATATTTGGGGCTGCTTCCTGCTTTTAGTTTGAAAGCATGCATAGAAAAGTACATGGTCAAATTTGTGAAGGCACGTTGGATATTTCTGTGCACAATTATACACATGAACTTTTTGAGGGAAATTTTCCTGCACACTAAAGAAAGCTAAGAATTGCTGAAATCATGTAGTGTTCCTAATCATATGTATTAGTATAAATGAATTAACAGGCATGAAACCTAAAAATGCACCCTAAAAAAGCAAAATCATTAAGATCATAAATGTTAAGAATTCCTGTCTCTGGCAGCTCCTGCGACGGCTCCAGTCATTAAAGATATTCAGAGTTCAAGCCCAAACACTGTTGAAGTTAGTTGGTCTCCACCACTTTTTCCCAATGGATTGATTGTTGGGTATAACTTGCTTCTGACCAGTGAGAATCATAAACTGTTGGGAGCCTCAAGAGGACAAAGCTTTCAGTTCTACTCCACCTTCCCGAACAGCACTTACAGGTAAAAAAAAAAGATAACCAACATGATCAAGTGTGCTGAGCACTTCCTTCTTGGATTAAATGCAATGTATGCCTAAGTACCACTTCCTCACAATTACACTATTTGCTTACATTCTTACCAAAAGCAAGGGTACCTCCTTTGAGATGATGGCGTTATCCCAGATGAACTGACTGCTCATGTGAAAGTCAGATGGAGAAGTAAGAAAAGTAATTTGACATAGGGCTAGCAGGCTGCATTTTCTTAAATGATGTGTGGTTTTTATTTTTTAAGCCCATGTGGCATGTCTTCAGTTTGTTTTAGGAAAGATAGAGCAGTCTTCTTGAGTCCTGTAAGCATCTTGAAAAATTCCTTCATTTTTATTAAAAAAAAGTGCCTCTGTTCTCTTTGCACTGGTAAATACTGATATTTGAAATGAAATTGAGTTGCTCTTCTGTGTTTGAAAACCAATTTTAAATCTTAATCATCTTTATCTGTGAAATTACTTGTTCCTTGAAGAAACCACTGGTCAACATGGTGAAATACATGAAACTAACATACTTGCTATTGTTGTCTCACCTTTGGGGAATTCAGATTCTGTTTGCTTTTATTTTTATTATAAATTTCCCAGAGAATTACATTTAAATGTGTACTTTCCCAAAGTCAAACTCTTCTGTAACTGCTGCCTTACTTGATAATATGTTTCTCCAGCAATCCTTCAAAAGAAGCCTACTACCTAAACCCTGTACCTTTGGTTTGCCATAGGTTCACTATTGTGGCAGTCAATGAAGTTGGTGCTGGACCCCCTGCCGAAGCCAACATCACAACCCCCGAAACCAAAGGTACAAAAGCATCAGGGTCCTTATTGCTGTCTCTTCCTGGGGACAAAGTCACATCCTCTGTACACAGCCATGCACCTGGCTGTAGAGAACAGTATTTAGATTGTAAAGAGTGCGTGACAAGGAGTTGAACACTGAGGAGTCAATAGCCTGTAAGAGAGTTGCGTTCTTTAGGTTTAGACAGATTCTGGTAGGCTCAAACTTCTGTATGGCTTGAGTTGTATTAGAGATGGAAAACACCTTGGTGATCTGAGGCTGTGACTGAGAGAGCACACTGTCATTTTCTAGATGATATTTTAATAAGAAAATAATTTGTCAAAAATCCTCAGATATTTCATGCCAAATATGTTAAATCACATCTGGTTTTGTTTCTCTTTCATGGCTGTATTTATTTTACTATACTAGTAAATATGAGTAATGATACACTATAGGTATCACGCAAAGAATTGCAGAAACATTAATTAAAAATGTATCTTTAGAAAGCAAAGATGCTCCCTTTCTTCTGAGGAAATCCAGATGTCAAACACTTGGAAAGGCTTCAACTCTAGTAAACCAACACTTTCAGTTTGTCTCTGAATCTGCCAATCATCTTGGAGAAATTGAGCATATAGCTTCCCTAGTGTTTGGGTTTGGGGTTTTTTTTGGTTGGTTGGGTTTTTTGGGTTTATTTGTTTGTTTGGTTTTGTTTAAGGTTTTTTTTGTGATAGCTTAGAGACACTGATATATCCTTATCTGGAGATGCCGCAGAGGCTTGCTGTAGGGATTGGCTGACCCTAAGCCATAACCTTTGTACTATTTATGAAAAGTCCATACTGGTACATGTGACTGTGTTAATTAAGTCATGCTGATTACCAACCAATTAATTTAATGCAGAATACAAACAAATAACCCTACCACCCCAAAACCCTACCTTCTCAGGGTGTGGAACCATTTTGCTTCCCCTTATGAGTCACCACTAAATACTTTAGTTGATCCCTGTGAATTGCACTGGCATATACTTCCTCTCCATGCTGATGAGAACAGGAGAAACCCTTCTTCACAATTGTATCATATTTAGAAATGGTGTTTGGGAAGAGTCTGGGAAAGGGACTCATGTCTGGACTAGGTTGTGAAAAATGCCACTGGAAAAGAGATAAAGAAGTGATATTGGCCTCTTGTAGTTCTGGAGAGATGGTTACCGAAATGACCTCAGTGTGTGCATCATGTGAGAAATGCATGCAGCTCCATCTATGCAGATTATCTGGGAATGAATTAAGGAAGCATTTGATCACAGTCTTGTGATACTCATATGAGGAAATGATATCTGGTAGCTGACAGCTGGTTTAAGTAGAGGGAAAAAAACAGAGGGAAGGATTGTTTGCACACTGATATTAGCCAAATTCAGACTGAAAAAAATCCACTTTTAAAAATTAAGATAACCCCCTTTTGATTTAAATTAGCAGAGGATGTGCTTGATTTTCAGGGATTTTAGATTCAGAGGCATGACGAGGTGCCTTTCCCAGAGCTATGCATAGCCCAGGAAAACATATGAATTTGTTCCAGAGGTTTGATGTAGGTTATTTGGGCCCGCATAAGAACAAAGTCAGCTTATATGACCAAAGCTCCCCTTCTTGACTTTAAAATTTGTGACTTTATTTAAAAAAACAATACAAAACACCATATTTTAAATTTAGCAAGTTTGAAGGTGACAATATTATTCTATTATCATCTTTATCTGAAACTACTTGTTTCTTGAAGAAACCATTGCTCAGCATGAGGAAATACGTGAAATTAACATACTTTCTATGCTCTTACCCAGCTCTGTGAGATAATATTCTAGTTTGACTGGCTTTTCAAAGAAACCCAGGGAGTTAAATATTCCACTTCCATTGGATCTTGGAGCGACATGGGTGTTTTTGTGTCTTCTTTTTCTCGGAAGACTATAAGGCCTCATTTGCTCCAGCTCACTTTTCCTCGCTAGGGACTCATTACTCTTACAGGAAATTATAGTATGGAAGTCATGCAGTGCATTCTTACCCAGTGCAAGAAGCCTGTCTACATGCAACGTTCAAAGAATTTAAGTTTTAACCAGTCATTGCTAGTGAAAGAATATGCACATGTGTATATATCAGTGCGTGTGTACATACAATCACAGAATGCTTTGGGACCTTAAAGACTGTCTAATTCCACCCCCCCTGCATGGGCAGGGCCACCTCTCACTAGACCACATTCCTCAAAGCCCCATCCAACCTGGCCTTGAACACTGACAGGGAAGGGGCAGCCACAACTTCCCTTGGCAACCTGTTCCAGCATCTCACCACCCTCACAGGAAAGAATATTTTCATAATGTCTAGCCAACATCTCTACTCTTCAAATTTTAAACCACTGTCCTTTGTCCTCTAGCTACACAACTGTGTAAAAAGATCTATCCCAGCTTTCTTATAGGTCCCCTTCAGCTGTTTATCTGAGTTAGCAACATCGTTCTCTCTGATACAATTGTTTATCTTAATTCTGAATTTCTTCTTTTGTTAGATAAGGAAAAAGCAACATGGCTCTTCCTATCCAGAAACAAGTCTTTAAGGAAGAGATACACGGAACATTTCCTCGAAGCAGCTCAGTGCCTGCAAAATGATATGATATCTCACAACATTACAGGTAAAATCTCCTTTTCTCTCAAGTATGACTTAGACCTCTATATTCACCAAGGACAGAAGGTACCTCACCTAGCCTAGAGGCAGTATCTTTGTAGTCAATGGGGAGAAACAGGAACTTTGAGGGTATGATTTTTTTTACCTATTTGAAGCGACAGGCACCAGGAAGAAGTGAATTGTTCTCCCCAGTGCAACTTTTTTGTCCCTGAACATAGACAGATAGTTAAGAGCTGGACTTTTATGTAGTAGGTATCTAACCTGCAGTCAGACGAAGCCAAAGCAGATGTTTCCCTGTGGTTAATGAAACTGTTTTCTCAATGCAAATATGGGGAAATAGAATTAAATAATACAAAGTGTCAAAAGATACTGGCTGAAGAGTATGCTACTGTGTTAGTTAGCCTGGAGCACAGAGCTCTATAAGGAGGCATTTAGTAGCCTAGGTCACCAGACAACATTATCTCAACTCACTCCCCACTCTATTGTTTCTTATCTAAACTGGTGCTGCATTTGTTCCTTGGAGACACTGTGGAAATCTGAGTTTAACTCAGATAGAGCTACGAAGATAGCAGAAATTTTGCCCCTGACTAAATACCCTTTGACAGGACAAGAGCTTGAATTCTAGACTGAATGGTGCTTTGTGAGGAGATGCAAATTACATCTATTTGCCCTGGAGACAGGGGACCACTGTCGGTTTGTTTGCATGTTATGTAATGTTTCTGAGGGCAAATTGTTTATAATAATGTCCCTTATATAGCAAATGAGAGACCTTCCATATTATCTGAAAGAAAAGTAGAAGTGGAGGAGTAAGCCAGGTACCTTTCTCCAATCGTGTTGGGCTGAGCATCAAAAAGTGCTTCTTTTTAAGGCAAGTAGAAAAAGTAACTGAAAAACTGCAGTTTATTTGTTATATAATCTATGTACATGTATCTTTCTATTTTTAGGAATTTCTGTGAATTTTTACCAGCAAGCTGTCTATTTTTCTGAGGGAAATTCCATCTGGGTGAAAGGAGCTGCAGATATGTCTGATGTATCTGACCTAACTCTTTTTTATGCTGGCTGGGGGAATATTACATCCATCTCAGTAGACTGGCTTTACCAGAGGATATACTTTGTCATGAATGAAAAGGTAGTGCTCTAGGGATTAACGAATTTCTTATTTCATTTGAACCATTACTGTGATTTATATTACGTGAGAAAATTCCATTTATAAACAGATATGCATGGAAAAATATGATTATAGAAATAGATTTATTACTGTTCAAGAGGGAAAGTGTTTCATGCCTGTGATGACAAGTCAGACAACAACAGTTTCAACTTGAAGTAAAAGTGTAGATCACAACCCTGCCTTTTGTTCCATACTCATAGAATATCTTGTGTTAATGGTCAGCTTTGAATGTACCTTTGTAGTCCTCCAGTGCACAAAGGACTAGAAAAATGCCCTAACTGGTTAGTGGGGGGTTGTTGGTTTGTTTATCTTGTTATTATTATTTTAAACCCATTGCAGGTTAGAGAAGTCTTAAGGTTCAGAAAAGTCCCAGGATCAGAAAGCACTCCCTTCTTTTCCCTTCTCTGCCTAGATCGCATTCAAAGTATGGTCTTCCAATAACCCCAAATCAGGCTTCATTTTCCAGTTTAGAGGTAGGAAGTTAAAAGGGAAAAAGATTGACAGGCAGCTCTTCCAGGGTAAGATGTCATGGATAGATTGGTTCAAGTGTTATACTCAGGTGACTGACAAATCAGGAGCCCAGAAGGACCTAGGACTGTGAGAGAGGTGTTTTACTGTCTAGTTCCCCTGAGGGAATCTCAGGTCAGCTTGTTTGCTCACTAGCAAATGCTCTATGAATGCATCCTCGGGTTTTCTTCTCATTCCCCAGATATATGTCTGCCATTTAGAGAACTGCACAGCAGCTGAAGACATCACTCCTCTCTATGTGACATCCCCTCGGAAAATTATAGCTGACCCCTATAATGGGTAAGGGTCATCATCTGAGCACTTTGTGTCAAAGGTGCTGTAAAGCTTCTCTCTGATTTTCTTCACTTCATTAGCCATCTAGGTTCCTGCTTCAAACTCCTGCCTTACAAAAACAAAAGTACAATTGGCAACAAACTACAAAACAATTGAAACAAAAGTGGCACAGTGCAGTGTTGTTTTTGGCACTTTCTTCCATAAGGTCTTATCTTATGGACATAAAGTATTTTCAGTGCAGAAATTTGGTTTTCAGACATTGAATGCTTTTATGAATATGAAGTTTTACGCATTTTAAATGTCCATGCTTAACACATGAGGTATTATGGAAGAATATTCTCCAATAATCTGCCAGCCAAATCCCCTGAAGGTAAAAAGTGATGTGTTTAATTCTCCTAGGATCTTTATTAATAGTACTAAAGCATTTTCCTATTGTCTGCATAAAGACAGGCACATCTCTGAGCTGTTAAAATTGTGACTCATCTACACAGTTCTTGCATTGTAGTTATTTGGGTTTATTTTGCTCCATGGCCAGCTATATTTTCTGTCTCCTGGAGGATGGCATCTACAGAGCAAACCTTCCACTTTTTCCTGGCACTACCTCCACAGCTTCACCAGTAGTGAAATCCAGCACGCTGAGAGACTTCATAATCAACTTCCAATCTAAGAGACTTGTTTTCTTCAACAAAACAGAACAGGCCTTTGTGTCAGGTTTTCTTGATGGTTCAGAATTTCACATGCTGCGATCACATGTGCCACTCAATGACATGGAGAGCTTTGCTTATGAGGATAACACATTTACTGTCACAGATGGCTGGACAGTTTTCCAAGAGGAGGTCTCTCCAATGGGGAGTTCTAGCTTCAATGAATATATTGTGGATTGTAATTTGGCATACCCAGAATACTCTGGTTTTGGCAATTTGCTCTTCTATGGGGCATCAACTCAACCTTTTCCTTTACCAACTCTTCCTTGGCTTGTCACGGTGCTATTTGGAGTAGACCAAGCTGTGGTCAGCTGGAGACCACCTGAACACACTATTGGAACCAGTAAGTTCAGTTGTTTCTTCCTGAAAGTCCTTTTCATTCTAGGCAAATACATTCCTGCTTTCCCTTTACCTGGTGCTGGGCTTTGATGACTTCATTAGTAGATCTTGCTGGACATGTGGGATTACCTCAACTTGTAAAATTTAACAAGATTTGCAAGTATAATACATAAATTTTCTGGTTAAATTAATAGAAGTTTATGTTGGTAACTTGTTTGTCATCTTCAAGGGATTTTAAGCAAGGGTCCCTCTTAAGTGTGGTATGAAATAGCAGTAATGTTGGTTCTGATATCACATGGACAGTGCAGGGCAGAGATGTACTGAATTTTGATCAGTGACTGTGCTACAGTCTCTGTTCTCTGTAGATGTGTTTTTGAACAGCAGAAAATTACCTAGGTGGGGAAAATTTTTGTTCTTTGAACTTCATTCTTCATGGAGGATTGAGTCATTGCTCCTGGCTAGTCCCAACCCCAGAAAATGTAAAATTTTAACTTATTCTTTTCCTAATTGCCCTCTGATACTGGCAGCTTTGAAATACTGCTCAAAGCTACAGTATTCTGAAAGAATGTGTATTTTCTGTTACAGACAGCTACTCCATAATAACATGATTATTTGCATGTCACAGGTCTATCTGCTTGGCAGAACTGGACCTATGATGTGAAAGTGTCCTTTCAGCACCCATCTGAGGAGGAATGGATTGTCTCAAACATTCGGGATACCAGGTTTACAGTGAAGGACCTGACCAGCTTCACAGGATATGAAGTGTCTGTCAGAGCTGTGTCTCCTGCTGGTGAAGGGCCATGGTCAGAGACATTTAGAGGCATCACTTTAGAAGAAGGTGAGAATTCCTTCCCCTAGGAGAAAATAATAATTAGTTATGCATACAGTTTACCATGTGTTGAGGCCTAAGTTTTGTCCTAGAAACAATAAAGAATACAGGATAAGTACGTTTGCTTTTAGTTATAATAGTAAGATTCTCAACCTACAATAATGGTATTACATATTATGAATTTGTTATTACTACTTATATGCATTTTTCTAATGCAAATATACTATGAAACTTGTTATTTGATATACTATCAAGTAAATATGCATGTGAGGTTTTATTTCTTTCCTGTGCTCTGTAGACCACTTTCTAGTCTTAAGTGTTTTGGGCAGTGCCTTATGGGTTAATTACAACGTATGAGGAACTCCAGGCTAACTAAAAGCTGAAGTTCCTTGGTTTCAGCATAGATAACTGGGGAAATTAATGTGTGCACAATGTATGAGATTTTTAGATCTATGGAATGTTTTTTGAAAGCTAGTTCACTCATAAAATCCTATGTCTGAAGGGAAAATAGCTTTCAGCTTAAGGCACTGTACCGGTACTTGAGATTAGGGGTGAATTTTGACCAAATTCAGAAAGGCCAGCTCCAAATCCATCAAGGTTTTAAGGCATCTAATAGGGTTCAAAATTGCTTTATTGTTCTGCATCTAAACCTGCCTTGAATCTCTGAGTTTCTCAAATTATGATATTTTGATGTCTTCTTTGTCTGTTATTCCTTAGGGCAGGGACAGTTTTAACTGTGGTACTGTAACTTTCCAGAAAAAGGAACTCTGCTTTTGAGATACAAATTTTACACATTGACTACTCAATGGTGTGTTCAACTGCAATTTCCTGTCTTTACCAGCTGAAAAAGAACCATATATTTTGGCAGTGGGAGCTGAGGGCCTCTGGAAGCAGCGGCTGGATAGCTATGGGCCAGGAGAACTCCTCTATCTTCAGATAAGAAATGTTTCAGGTAAATACTAATGAATTGCATGCTGCTTCTGCAAGCTTGTTAGCATTTGTTAGTGCTCCCCAAATTTCATCAACAGAACTGAAAGAAAAAAGCTTTTATTGCAGCAACCTACACTTGAATACAGTGCCATGCTGTGAACCAACTTTCCTGAGCCAAGCCTTTGTGTCTACCTTTTCTTTCAACTTTGTTCATCAAATTAATCCTCTGTGGAACTCTACTGACAACATCACAATCACAGTAGAGCTGAAATCAACTCTTTGATTTCCAGCATGCCAGCATACGTAATACATTTATAGTCTTCAGGGAATATGTGTATACATATATATATATATACACATATATAACTATACATTTACTATATGCACATTATATTCCTATAAGGAAACGTCTGTCTTGTTAACTGAGTCTATTTACTCGTATTGTTTTGTTTTGTTTGCTTAGTTTTTTAAAACCTGAAGTGTCTGGCTACTTTTTATTTTTAAAGAAAATATGGGGTTTTTTATTTACACATTTGTGAAATGCTTATTATCTTTCCTTTTTTCTTCGAGACCTTGACTGGTATAATGACACTCTTTATTGGATTAATTCCATGGGGGAAGTTCAGACCAGGCCATTGAGCAAAAAAGAGGATACTACTGAAAATACTTATGTATCTGACATCAGAAATGCAAGGATCTTGTCCTTTGATTGGTTGGGTCAGTGCTTGTACTGGGCTGGCAAAGCAAATACGGTAGGTATTAAAAAACCCCTCAAGTCAGTAAGAAAACGATGTTTGGGAAGATAATTCTTACTTATTGCAACCTGAGATGCATTTGAATCTTTGCTACTACAGTGCAGAACGAGGAGGCCTTTCTTTCCTTGTGTGATTTTCCAAACATCTGCAGCAAAATGTTCACTAATCACTAATGCAGGATACTGAACTTCAGGTGCAAATCAGGCAAATCAATTACAGTGTTATCAGTTTTGTTGGTTTCAACACTGGAGAAACAAGTGAAGATCATGAAAACTAAGGCTGCCAAGTTGTTCTGAGTGAAGAAATAGATGGACTTTGTTTTAATAAAATTTGACAAGATTTGTTTACACAGAGGTTTTCAAGATTGACCTCTGAACTGTTATATTTTACAGATCACTGCAGATAAAATAATTACCATTGCACTTTGTACACTCTCATATCAGGAACCTTGACATGTGAATTGTTTAAAAGGTATCTGACTTCAAAATTGCATTGCTAATTTATGCAGTGCTGTCAAATTATGCCTTTCATTTCTTGTAAGTGCAAAGTCAGAAGCTGTTTTAAAAACTGGAGCTAGGAGGCCAGATTTCACACTGCCTTGCACTCTCATTTACACTTACAAATAGTGAATATGAAGTGGGTGAGAAACTCTGTCAGACACAAGGCTGCCAAAACTGGGGAAGCTGAGGGGAAGAGATATTTCAGCTTTTTCTTTTGTTATTTTCTGGCAAACATCAACTAATAATTTTGCCTTATTCTTCGTGTTTATATTCTGAATACAAATGTTTTATGCTTTAAAAGCCTAAGGCTTGAGTAAGCTTTTGATAAATGGCTGTGGAAAAGTTACTTACGTATACTCACTGATCATGGCTAATGATTTAGGTGTGGTGCTAAATTGCAATTCTTTTGTCCCTAGATCTACAGAAAATCAGTGCTGAGAGGCCATATAGATATTGTGGCTCATGTTTTGTTCTTAGTGACTGATCTGGTGGTGGATTCAGTAAATGGCTATTTGTACTGGGCCACGATGTATTCGGTGGAGAGCTCAAGACTGAATGGAGATGAGTATCTTTTGTTACAAGAGCAGCTACAGTTTTCTGGTAAACAGGTGACTGTTTTGTTGTTTTTTTCTAAATTTTATTTTAATTTTATTTTTTATTTCTATGGGGGTGCGTTTTAGTAGTTAGATCTCTTTAATATAGTCAGCTTTTGTAGCATGTTATAACCAGCAAAATTATAAGCCTTTCTTGCACTATTGTGATATAATTTTGAAAAGGTAAGAATTATATCCTGTAATAGCTTTACCAAAACTCTGGCCTGCACTTTTAAAGTCATACCCTTGAAACAAAATGTGACATTAAAGGTGTCCTTACAGATATAATGCTGCTCCTTTCCACATGTGAAAGATACTTGCTTTTTCCTCAGTGCTTATGTCTGGTGGTCAGTTGTGGATTTCCCATCAAAATACAGAGCTGGGGCTCCATGGCTTCCTGCCTCCTCTGTGATGTTCCCTAAGTCATAGATCTCCCTTCCCTTCCCTTCCCTTCCCTTCCCTTCCCTTCCCTTCCCTTCCCTTCCCTTCCCTTCCCTTCCCTTCCCTTCCCTTCCCTTCCCTTCCCTTCCCTTCCCTTCCCTTCCCTTCCCTTCCCTTCCCTTCCCTTCCCTTCCCTTCCCTTCCCTTCCCTTCCCTTCCCTTCCCTTCCCTTCCCTTCCCTTCCCTTCCCTTCCCTTCCCTTCCCTTCCCTTCCCTTCCCTTCCCTTCCCTTCCCATCTCTGGTGCAAAAGGTCACTGTGTTTTCCATACCTCTTAATGGAAGCTGGCTGGTGTGGACCCTTTTCGTGGGAAGATACATGCTGTCCAAGCTCAGCAGCACATTTCTACTTATCACATATTTTCTGGGTGATCTGTTGCAAAGGACTGACAACTTGAAGTTTATTGCAAGCAGTGAATATCACCTTCCTTGCCCTTCTCTTGCTTCACTACCTGTTTCTCTGAACAGCCTCATGCTAACCTTAAATTTCTTGTTCTTGTTTTCAGGAACCTTGGCAGCAATAAGACTGCTTGTCTGCTCCTGTCACTTTTTTTTCTGCACCTTTCTGTGTCAGTGATACCACCCCTCAACCATTCGCTTATTCACACCTCCTACAAACAAACATCTCCTCTCCTGTTTCTATGCTGTCCCTAATCTATGCACTGACTTTCTGAACTCAGCCTCCTGCTATGATATGTACAGGAAAAAAGCCAAGTAAAAATGTCTAGATTGAGAAATGACCAGCTACAGTTGACAGGTGTTTCTTTATTAAAATAAAACCCAAAATAAACCCATTAAAAAAAAAAAAAAAAAAAAAAAAGAAAGCACTACAACATTCCTTAGTGGTGGAATTAGAGAGCTGTCATTTCTCTCCCAGATTCCCAGATGAAGGTGCAAATATATGTTTGCACAAGTAATAAATGTATCTTCCTTGCACAATAGAGTCCTTTATCCTAAAAAAAAAGTTTCTCTTACCTCAATATTAAAACACAGATGTAACTGTTAGCTGCTGTTATCCAACATTTAGAACACTCTCTACATAACTGGTTCTTACTGGTATTAGCTGTTTTCTAATAAATAATTGCTGGTCAGTAATCAGTCTTCAGCAGTTTACAGCTGTATCTCCATTTGGCTTGAAGTCTGAGTGACTGGAATAGAAGACACTACTATAAAGATGATGGGTTTCCTAAGCAAATATGAAGGCAGAACTCTGAAGATCTAATTTCTTTGGCAGGAACTAGATGTTTTTATGACAATAATTTTATTTTCCAATCAGTAGCTTAGGTGATGCATACAGACATAGCTTTATTGATTTATTCCAGTTTAGGATCTCGCAGAGAATTTCCAAAGCACTTAGGGAGTTGTTTACACTATTCAATATATCTGGGGTAAAAGTAATTTATAGAGGAGCAGCAAAATGCATTGTATGCAGGAATGGTCAGAACCCTCTAAGTGTGGCCTCTTAATATTTCTAGTCAAGGGGTATTTCAAGTAGCTAAATTTATAGTCTGTCTTATGATATGGAGTTACATTGCATGATCACAACTACATATCATGTACAGAGATTGATACCTCTCTTGAAATGGAAAAAGTTTGTCTATTTTTGAAGCTTAACAAAAGGGAGGTGTTAAATTACTGTGTAACCCTTGAATGTGAATGGTACGAATATTTCTTTGCCTTTTATTAATGGGGATACAGAGATCAGCAGAAAGAAGATGGGCACATCTATGGAAGTTGTAATAGCTGCAGAAAGAATGTAAATCAAGGAAAGAAGACCCAAGTGTTTTTTAAAAAAGGGTAGATTCAGGAAGATCAAATTTGGTGTTGAGCATAGGAGGCAGAATAGGTAAATGGGATAAAATCTGACACAGGATTAAATATGCACTCAGGCACATACATATTGCAAGATATTTTTAACAGAAAAACCTACAGGAGCAATCATTCAAATCTTGATTTTCTGTCACACAATGTCAACAGAAATATGTCAGGAATGTGATTACATAAGGACCAACAGACAACTAAGTGATACGGCATTTGCTTTCCTGTCATCATCCTCTGCAGTCTATTAATGAAGAGTTTAAAAAAAAAAACCCACAAAAAAATCTCCAAACAACAAACTGTTTCACTTACAAAATGGAAATAGAGCTTATAAAAGAATAGCTGCAACTAATGTTTGGATGAGAAGTTTGAAAGCTGCTGGAAAGCATATTCAGAGAGGGCCCTTTCAGCTTGTAAGCCATGCTAATGATCTGACATAGAACGAACTTGCTAACATTTAGCAGATTAAGTTCTGGAAGAAAACTCCCTCACAGAACAGATTATTAGATGTCTGACTTCTATTATTTTTGCATGTGGTATTTAATCTGTTGTCTACTGAAAAAAAGCAAGAAAACTATTCTGAATATGAGATCCCACTAAAAAAACACCTCAAAAAATGCTGTACTTAGTTTTGATGAAGATTAAATACTGAAGTAATGAGCAGAAGGTTTATTTCACTTCCTCCATCACTTTTTATCTAATAATAGATGATTTACTAAGGTTTAATAGTTTAATTTCCTGTTTAACTAAATACATCAATAAAATTTTTGCATGAATTTTCCTTTAATAATGCAACACATTAGATATTCTATGTATCAGATCAAAGCTAGAAAACGAAGTCAGAAGTTCTGAAATACTTCTTTCAAAAAATGATTCTGACTTTCAGGCTGGATATCAAACACCTGTTTCTGACAAAGAATATTAAAATACCAGAGGTGTTCTGGAAATTTTGATAGGTAGTTCCACTAATCACTTGATACACTATTGCCATCATATTTGAAGTACTCAGATACTCCAGGGATGAACACTGTGACAGATGCTCGTAAGATGCTCTCTAGAAAATAATCAGCTGCTATAAATAGGTTTCCACCAAGGACCTGATTATTTCCTAGTACTAATTCTTCTTGTGTTAGAAGAAACATTCATAGTTGTAATGTTATTTTTTCTGATAATATTTTTGCCAAAGAGCTGATGTTGTTATCTAGACAACCATTATGCTTAAGGACTTCTACCACAGAAGTGAATGCACGTTCAAATTTGGACTTTTTTTTTTTTTTTCACTCAGGTAGTTGGTTTAACACTGGATCTTACCTATGGTTTTCTTTACTGGGTTTTGCAAGATAGTCTATACTTAAATCTATACAGAGTTTCTCTCTGCAAAGAGGGGTAAGTAAATGTGTAGCAGAGGTAAGAAAGTCTGTATTTTCTAATTTTTGTACTACTCTCTAAAACCAAATTTTGTTCAATTCTGGTCACACTAATATAAATAAAAGTGGTAATGGTCACACCTGAATTATGTCAAACTACATGTTGAGATGTTGTTAACAGGGATTTAAAGTCAGAGAAATACAACCTGGATGCTCAACTGAACTAGGTCACGTCTTAATTTGTCAAACTTAGCTTTAGGAAATAATCACTGTTTATTGACTTTATTATCTTGGCAGTCACAACAGCAGACAATTTTCAAGTGCCTAGAGCTTTAAATCGTTCACCTTGCATGGAGCTTAGGAGCTGAACCGAATACACTTTCTCACCTGAGCAGTCAGTACTCAGAATATTCTCTTGAGCATCCAGAGCATGAAATGTCTCCTTCATTCTTTTAGGGCAACTTTAAAAAGAAAAACAAACAAACCCAGAACATATGCATGCTTGTGGGTCATCTTGAATGCATATTAAGATCTTGAGGAAAATAGTAGTTTTTTTCTGTAAGTGTTAAGTGCATTATGAAACTGCATTTTTATACTTTTTCATACAGAGACTGCCTATTTATTTATCTATGTTGCTAACATCTTTTTTAACCTCTCTCAAGCAGTATTAGTATTTACATGAGCTCATAATGTTATAGGATGGCTTTTTGTGGAATCAGCTGAATTTTCTGATTGATTTTAGATTTGCTGTGATTAATGACAAGAGTTTAGACAAACAAAATATGTTGATTAGTTCTAGCTAGAACACGAAGCTCTATTGTGAACCAATTGGCATCCATAAATCATTGTCCCTGGCATGTCAAAATGGAGAGATTAGAAATAATCCATCCTAATGGACCTGATGTCGAGTCAAAGGTTTTTCAAATCTGTTATGGATAGCATGTGTCTAAGCTGAAAGACATTTATGAGATGGTAAAACGCTGCCTTTTACCACATATTTAATCTCTTATCCAGAAGATAATCTGGGATCAAAAAAGGTCTGTAAATTTTGACATAGAAGTAGCAAGGCAGATTGAATCACTAGTAATGCCAGTGGAGGACAATGTTAACATAGTTTAAAAAATAATGGAATATTGTCAAGGAAACTAGGCAGGTCAAATTCACCTAGGAATTCTCTAATTCTCTTCACTCTAATAAAGTAAAACCACTCTCAGGCTGCAAAGCAGACCCCACTGCTTCAGGGGAACTGCTCAGAGAAGCTGGGCTGATTTTTCAGAATACTCTGTTGCCTACATCAGTATATCAGAATATTAAGCCATTTAAAAAAAATGAAATCAAGGGAATGAAGGCTTTGTTTTGCAGATGCTACTGCACTGTGCTACACTGAAGGGTTGTCTGCTGTAGAGAATGTAAACAAATTTTTTAAATTCTTTTCCTGCCTCCCATACAATTATTTAGAATTTGAATAATGGGAGACTTACCAGTGTGTCAAACATTGCATAAATCTTGTTCTCTCTACACATGTGTTTTCAGTGGGCTTATTTCATATGTGTTTTCACAGTTGTGGTAATGCCATCATCACAGAATTTGCAAGATGGAGCACTTCAGAAATATCTCAGGGTGGACTGGAGTACTACAGTGGTCGCCTGTTCTGGATTAATAGTCTTCAGTTCATTACAACTCAGGAAATCAATCAGAGCCTGAGCATTCCCTTCTCACAGCCAGCAGAGTTTGCAGCTTTTACCCTTGTTCACACATCTCTTAAACCTTTACCAGGTACATTTTTTTCTTTATGTGAACCCCTCGATAAAAGCATTCACTGTCAGCCTTTAGCTCTTCAGTCTCAAGGTTCTTCAGTCATTTGACAAAAGATAAGAACAACAGCAACTTATTAATAAATGTATCAGGCTCTGCATGGATAATGTGCATAGAATCATAGAATCATAGAATAGGCTGGGTTGGAAGGGACCTCAGAGATCATCGAGTCCAACCCTTGATCAGCTACCGCCACAGTCACTAGACTATGGCACTGAGTGCCATATAGAGTCGCTTTTTAAATGTCTCCAGGGACGAAGAGTCCACCACCTCCCCAGGCAGCCCGTTCCAATGTCTGATCACCCTTTCCGTGAAAAAATTCTTTCTAATATCCAATCTGAACTTCCCCCGGCACAATTTAAGACCGTGCCCTCTTGTCTTTTTGAGAGTTGCCTGGGAAAAGAGACCAACCCCCGCCTGGCTCCATCCTCCTTTCAGGTAGTTGTAGAGAGCAATGAGGTCTCCCCTGAGCCTCCTCTTCCTCAGGCTGAACAGCCCCAGCTCCCTCAGCCTCTCCTCATAGGATCTGTGTTCGAGTCCCTTCACCAGCTTGGTTGCCCTCCTTTGGACCTGTTCAAGGACCTCAATATCCTTCTTGAACTGAGGGGCCCAGAACTGGGCACAGGACTCAAGGTGTGGCCTTACCAGGGCTGAGTATAGGGACAGAATCACCTCCTTGGACCTGCTGGTGACGCTGTTTCTGATACATGCCAGGATGCCATTGGCCTTCTTGGCCACCTGGGCACACTGCTGGCTCATGTTCAGCTTCCTGTCAATCCAGACTCCTTTTTTTGGAGTTACAAAAGCTGATGAGTATGCTAAAAAGAATGCATATTGTTGTTATTCATTGTTTCTAATGACAGCTTCCAGTATTCTCTGCAGCACTTTAATGTTTTACATCAGGTTTGAAAAGCTTATCTGTTGCTCATATTCTTTAAATTATTATTACTTCTTCCCCTCTATATGGACAGGAAATTTTTCTTCCACACCAGATGTGATTCCAGATGCAGTGCCAAAGTCTTCCTTTAGGATTAAAGGAAATTCTTCAAGTTTTCACATCACTTGGAGTCCCTCTCCAAATGTGGAATGGGGAACTGTCTTTTACTGTGTGGGATCAAAAGCTCTGCAAGTAAGGATATTCATGCAATCTATCCTTATTTTCTGTGTGTAACCTGTGTTACTGTACTTACTTGCTGATGTGTCTATTTTGAAACAGAAATACACTTTGTTTCTCCTCCAGCATTTACAAATTGGTCAAGCAACTGAACTAGATAGTAAATACAAAGCAAGCTGTCCTGTTTCTCCATCACTGAGGCCAGCAAGGGAGGAACACAGGGTCTAGCAGTAGCTCGGGGCTACCTACAAAGATCTGAGGTGTGGGTGAGGAACTCCCAGTGCTCCAAGTGTGAGAAAGCCTTTCACAGTAACTCCAAGACACGAGTGTCCTCTGAACTGCCAGTGGAACAGCCTCTGCCTGAATGTGAAATCTTGTTGTCACCCACACTTAATTTTAGCACTTTTGGCAAGCTGTTCTTGAAATTCCTAGGGCAGATTGCTAGCAGATTGCTACACATTGCTACAGTGCCACAGGAGCTGGTGAAAAAATGATCACTCACAGGAGGAGCAGCTCTGCTTTGAATTAGCTGACCAGCTTGGTGAGGGGAATTTTTTTTAAAACTCAAGGCATTTCTTGGAGGGGAAAAAAAAATTTAAAAATGTTGTTTTGTTTTATTCTGTTTTATGTCATTCACAGTCTTTGGAGAGTGAACGGTGCCTCCATCCCCATAACCTGACAGTGCCATCCTACCACATTGATTGGCTGGAACCATTTGCACTCTTTGATTTTACTGTCACTCCGTACACATACTGGGGCACAGCTCCAACAACATCTGTGCTCCTTCGAGCCCCTGAAGGAGGTACCAGAAAAATCCCATTCTTCTCCTGTAACTGGTACTGGGAGCAAGTGGTCTCTCAGCAAGTGAAGCTTTGGAGAGAAATGAGCAGCTTCCAGAGCTAGGCAGCTGTAGGCAGAGTTGCAAGGACATGCTCTCGAGTATCTTTGGCTGTTATCTATTGCACACCTAAATGCACACAGGTGCAGCAATAGAATTTGGAACAGAAAGTGCATGAGAATATATCTACCACATGCCTGTGACTCTGAGTAAGAAATTCAGATCCATTGCAATGATGATCAAAGCCTGCTTGTAATATATTAACCATATGAACTTTTTAATAAAGGTTATGCACTTTTTGCAGTTCACTTCTCTGCTTAATTTTGCACTTTCACAGGTCAAAGTTAAGTCTGATAAAATATAGTACTGAGTGACTGGAACACTGAGAAAGGCTTCGAGCTGTGGTAGATTTTGAAGTGGCTAGGAGGGGGGATAGATTGCTCTATACTGTAAAAATTTTTGCAGCTATTGTTGCTTCCAGAACTCGGCTAAATAGATATGTCCCAGTCTGAGTGCAGGAGTATATTTGTTCATACAGTTCCTATTTTGCTAAGCAAGTTAAAATCACATGCCTACATACTACTGGAAAACAAATATATTAGCATGAAGTTTTAGATATTCTTCTCTAATTTATACCTTACTAATTGCTATCTGTCTCTGTCAGCACTGGGATTATAAAGCTCAGGCTCAAAATTTAAACAGTTAATTCTGAAGCAGAGTTTGTGTTTTAATAAGAGTACTTAATTCTGTGGGTTTTTATCTTTTTTTTTTGTTTTTTTCTTAATACAGTTCCTTCAGCACCTCTGAACCCTAGAATATACGTATTACAAAATAACTTATATAAAAGTGATGAGAAAGCCCTTGTGGAGTTCAGGTGGGACAGGCCTGAAAGGGCCAATGGAGTATTTACACAGTTTAAGGTTTACTATCAGCAACTGAGTCAGAATGGCACTGGTGACACTTTTACAGAATGGAATGTGAGCAACATCAAACCAACTCGCACGTTCTTTTCTCTAAGGGATGTGCTTCCTAACCTCACACTGAGATTTCAGGTATGAAAAAAGCTTATCTCATGATAGATGGTAGATGTTATCAGTGCAGCCTGACACGTTTGCTTAGGAGATGGTATCAGTTCTGGAACAAGAACTTGTAATTTCTGCCAGTGGAATTGCTGATTCACAGACTCACCTTTTAATACCTGGCTCATGTTGTGTTGTTCACAAAATAGGGTGAAAACCATTGCTAAACTATTAATAGATTTGATGAGATAAGATAAAAAAAATACTTTTCTAGAGGTCTCTCAAAGCCACCATTAAAAGCTTCAGGTTAAACACAGATTTGGTTCATCTGATGGAGAGTGATAGGCTATTAAAGCAGTGCCACAGCTCAAGTCAAGTTCCACTGCTTCAGAAATGCAAGGACCTTCCTGTCTTCCATAAACAGAGTCTTCTGTATTAAGACTTGCCAAGAGGTCATGTTTTCATTGTGATAAAAGGTTGGGAACACACAGAATGTGTAGATTAAAGACAAGTTAAAAAAAATGAGGGTATGCAATAAGCTGAGTGCTGATGAGGGAGAACACCATGTTGGTTGCAACATCAACCAACAGTAGGAACTGCTCCATCCTGGGAGAGGAAAAAAGACTGTCTGATGTCCTTTGAGCTCTCATTGATAGATGCAGCATGAATTGTCACTGTCTGGGCCACTGCTTAAAGACCATGGTCCAGGGCTGAATGTCACCTTTGAGCTGACCAGCTCATCCTTGAGTCAAACAGAGCACATGCATATGTTTCTAGCTAAGCAGCCAGGGGATCTGCTTCTGGTTTTGTCATTAAATGTGGCTTTACAGGCTCTCAAATAAAATGATTTATGCTGCTGCTTAACATATATAACACTCTTGTGTCTCACAGGTGCAAGCCTTCACCTCTGTGGGTCCAGGACCTTTGTCTGACATAGCAGAGAGGAATTCATCAGGTATGGGTAACTTAGAAGCTATCTCATGATGTGCCTGTAATAGCTGGTAAAAATACCCAACAAAACAGTACAAGGGTAATCTGGTAATCTGTTAAATAGCCTCTGACACTTTGTGTCACATTTGTTCCACCCTATAGCAGACACCACATAAGAAATAGTTACAGCTTCTTACATGAAATGATTAACAGAGTTCTTATAATCAGATTAAATTTCAGGAATTTAAAGCCTTTTCTCAAAACTATGCTAAATAAACTTTCCTAAGCAACCCAAGGGTACTATGGAACAGCAGGTTTTGATCTGTAACCTGTATACTGCTAGAGATCGTAGAATATTTCTAATTGGGCTGTGAAAAGGTAGCCAGGAGAATTAACTATCTACTAGGGATAATAGGCTACTTCTAGTTGGGCTATTAAAGGTAATTTAGTGAGAAAACCTGTTTTCAATTTGCTTAAAATTGTTAGGTAAGCATCCAATATGTCACTGAAAAAATCTTAGGAGTTTGCATGTGATAACAAGAAGGTATCTCATTTGTTGTGACAGATGACCAAATAAAATTTGTGTAGGGCCATCATTTATTTTTGTCTTGTACTTGCTTTGCTTATGAATGGCTGTTGTTGTCTAGAATGATTCTTATAAATTCTGCTGTGCCTTTTTCCTTCCAGATCTTTTCCCTGTCCCAACTCTTCTGACTATTTCTACCAACAAGTTGTTTCTAACTGACATAGACAATAATCACACCATATGGGAACTTTCAGCAAAGACAAATGTAAAAGACATCTGCTACACTGCTAATGATAACAAAGTATACTATATAGTAGAAGATTCTCTTTTTCTTCTGAATATACAGGGCACTTCAAATTTTCAGGTATTCCTTTGTTCGTTCCTTTTCTTGAGAGAATCTAGGAAAATATATGGCAATTATTGACATTATTTGGGGGCTAATTACGTTTTTGAAAAAGTAAAAACTGCGTATCTGAAACAGATAAAAAACAGTATCATGAACAAAGCACATTTAGTGGCAAAACATGGGGGAGAAACAGAACTGGAATGAATTTTTTAATAACTGTCAGTTCATATGACATGTAATATAAAAGGGATTAAATGGATCATTTTCCTTTCTAACAGTAAAATAGGAATATGCAAAACATAATAAAATTCTGACTTCATTCTTTTTTGTCATTAATAGATATTAAAAAAGTCAAGAATATGCCACTGATAAAGTTTTTCTATTAAACATATATGATTTTACTGACATCTGATTTGTTAAGAATATACTCCAGTAGACATTTAATTTAAAATTTACATTATTATATGCAATAATTTTATTTTTGTATAAAATGTGATTTAATCTAATTTGATTTCATTCTAATTTCAAGAATATGGTAGTGATATGGAAACAACAATTGATATTTGTGAAATAAAATTTCACAGATTTTATAAAAATTTTGATTTTTATAAAATATTGGAATCTTCATTCCATGGCATCTCTTTATGTTTTGACTTCTACTTGCCAAACAGAAATTATCTGACAAACAAATCTAATTTCATAATGTCCTAGTATCAGGTGGGAAAATTCCGTTCTCAGGCAGTTCTAGTGATGGGCTTATTTTTTTCTTAAGTTTTTCAAAGATGCACATCTTCTCAATGCCACAGCCATCACAGTTGACTGGATTACGAGGTGTCTCTTTGTTTCCCTAAAAACCCCATGGAATGAAACTCAGATATTTGTTATTGATCTGGAACTCAAGATGAAATCATTAAAAGCCTTGAATGTACAGTTGGCTAAAAGTAATTCAACTGTATCATCTCTGTTGTCATATCCTTTCTTAAGGTAAGGTATATATTACTAACAATTTTGTTGAGCATATTTAAAATGTGATTTTCATTAAATCATCAAGGACAGAAAAGGACTTTTCATAGTATATGAGTCTTTGCATTGTGTAGTTCTCAGAAATAACTGTATATAGTTCTGCTTTTAGGCTGCTAGTTGAGCTCGGACATATGTTACTTCAAAAAGATGTCTGTGTTCGAGTAAGAATTTCAAATAATACTTAAATATTGATAGTTTCTTCTATCATGTGATAGAAGATCATCTATGTGCTACAAATGATAGTCAACATTAGATAACAATTTTTAGAGTAACTGATTTATTCAGAACAGTCAGTAATTGTGCACTTACATTCAAAAATATCCTTTAAGCACCTGAAATAACTCTGCAAGTATACTCCTATTGTTAGCTTGTTTTAAATGTTTGGGAAGTTTGTGACTGTAGTCACATAGAGGACTGCATTCAGGGCATATTGCTTAGACTGATGTTTTTCTACTGTAAGGAATGCATTTTATTTGATAGCCGCTTGTACTGGATGGAAGAGCTTGACTATGGCAGCCACATGTTTTATTATGATATTCTGAATGACACCATACACCACATTTTGGGATACGTATCAGGAGAAGAACCTCTGAGGAACAACTGCACCTGTAATGTGGGGGAATCAGAGCTAGGAAGACCCATGAATATAGATGTATCTGACTCCAAGAATCCCCAGCTGCTCTTCATCAGAGGAAGAGATGAAATATGGGCCTCAGATATGGATGGGTGCCATTGCTGGAGAATTACCCAAATACCAAGTTTTCAAGGTCTGAGTGCTCTGTTATGTTTCTGTGTAGTTTGTGAGTCTTGCTGTCTCTTACATCAAACAATGCTCATTTCAGTACAATACCATTAATGAAGAGCTTTCTTCATAAAATTGTTTAATCTATAGGCAAGAGGGACAAAACTTTTGTGTTCTTTTTTCCAGCTGTGTACCTTGTTGATACAAACTAGGAGAAAGTACAGTGTGAGGACATTTACTGATGCAAATCAAAGGGAGATGCTGATGCCTCAAATGCTACTTGTCAATAGATTTCCCCTACTAACACATTATTTTGCCAGGGTTTCATATTAGATACACCTACTACAGTTAATCTCAATGAAAAGATTTAGTACCATCTTAAGTTCTGACTGAAAGAGGCATTGCAGACTTCAGCATGTGGGGGAGGGTACTTCATGCAGGAAGAGTCTTGTATGACAACTTATCTATGCTGCTCTTCTTGTAATGGTAACATTAATCTTAATTACCCAGCTTGCAGCTGGGTTCTGGAGGAGTACTGGTAAAGCTGTTCTCTCACCAAGTATTGATTGTTCCTGGGAGATGGCAGAGAACTGTGGTTTACACCTTGGGAGAATGAAAACTTCTGCAAACAACTCGCACTCTTGTGTTTTATTTCTGGTGTCTGTTGATTGAATTGTAGTTCTCATAGTTACGGATGACAAAAAGCCCTCAAATCTGCGCTTGTCAACTGAAATATCAAAGTTTCTCAGCTTTATGATACATATTGGAAAATATTAAAAACCTCTTTTCTGGAGGAGGTCTTAGAAGAAATGGTATGACCAAGATACTCACCCATATTGACTCACTGTGAATAGAAGCACACATCTGCTCTTGTAAAGTTGTCAGTCTGGGGTTTGTTCTGAAGCTTAACTATGCAATGTTTTCCTACAGGTCAAAAAATTGGCAGCTTGACTGTAGATAAGAAATTTATATACTGGAGCACTGAAACAAAGGAGCAGACCGAAATTTGGCTAGCAAGTAAAGAAAACACAAGACACTTTCTTCAGAAGAGAGTAAATCAGAAGCTAAAAATCCTAGCCTACAGCTCAGCAACTCAGTTGTACCCAGGTAGAGGGGATTTGGGTTGTTTTGTAAAGATAACACATTTCTTTCAGAGCATGTATTTGACTTGGAGGTAATGCTATGTGTATTTATTTAAAGTATGCTTTATGGATTCAGGTATCTTTCAGAGGGAAACAATTCACTTTATACCTTTTAAAAAGAATGACTATAAAGACTGGCCTTGTGTTAGGTCACATGGAAGGTCATGATGAATATTGCCCATATTTGAAGGCTCTGGATGTTAATGTCAAACCATGTCAACTTTCAAAGTTATGTCAAACCTGGAACTTTAGAAAAGTTGATGCACGTTAAAGCAGAGAGAAAGAACAAATGCGTGCACTCAGTGTTGTAGTAAGACTTTGATAATGGTCCCTATTATGAGATAGATTTTTGAGTTTTTTTCACAAGTATGCAAAGCTGAAAAAATTATGTCTGCCTCTCCAAAGACAAAGGATAAGAATTCTGCTTATTAAAGTGATACAGAAAGAAGTACTTGAAAGGCAAATACAGTTTACATTATAGTAAACCCAAACTTCACTTAGAATTACTAATATTTTAAACAGACCATTGTCATGAAAGAAATAAGAATGTTTTAATAGAAAGTTAGGTTTCATGGTACCTATAGAGATTACCTTTGTAAATGCAGAGGTCCAGAGCAGCTACTAGCATGATAAATACATTACAAATAATTCTTTAACTTCAGATTTGAATAAAAATCTGACAAACACACTAGACAACATTTTGACAGGAGGGACTTCTTTTGCACAAAATAATTCCACACTGTTTTGGGTAGCCAAAACAGTGGTAGAAGAGTTACTTCTTCCTGCAGCTGTTTTGATCAATGTCCAGGATATTCTTCCCAGCACTTTGGGCAGGTTTGTTCCCATGAGGTCTGCATGGGCTTGGCATAAGTGCAGGAGCCTGGTTTGGCCCTGGTACAGAATGTACCAGTCCTCAGGGATGGGGTTTCCTGCAAAAGCCCCAGGCTTAGCTGGTGCAGAAATGGAAGAAGCAAGTTTAAATCCAAAGGGATTATTTCTATTCACAGATCCCCACAAAACTCTTCTTGTTTACATTGACTGCAGCAGATATATTTGGAGGAATACACTGCCTTGACATTTGTGGGGTTTGGGGCAATGCACAGAATTATTCACACGTTTAAAATAAAAGTAAATGAACAGAGTAAAATAAGGAAAAAATATTTTCTTGTTCTCAGTATTGAAAGCAAATGGTATATAAATGAAAAAATTATGTTTGCAAAGACCATCTGGGTTGACTGACATGCTTTTTAGTGCTTTAGTGATGTGAGCAAGGAGTACTGCAAGATTTTCCTTTCATTCTAACCTATTTAATTGCCATCCAGAGATGTGATGTCAGTTGATCATTTAGCATATCAGAAATACTCAATGAAAATTATTGTCCTGTCAGATTCTGTGAGAGAATGATTTCTCTTCAGGGCTAGGAGAAAGGGGACTGAATATGTAGTGAAGGATTTTCTTGTCAGCGTAAACACATTTAAATGGAAATGCCTGGAAAAAAATGTAACTCTGAAAATGACTCAATTCTTTATTCCATCTGGGACTTTTCCCATAGGAGTTTTACTACTCTAGGTGTCTATGAAGTTAACAAAAATTCAACCTTACATTTATTTTTGTTGAAAAGACTTTTTTATTCTCCTCTTATGTTCATGAACCTGACTTTGGTAGGAATGTTGTTCCTTAGGGAGAAGGGATCTCAGCAACGGGGTCAGTTTCTCTGGCCCACGGACAAACTTTTGTCCTTGTACCATCTTTCCTATGCATAAGTCTTAATATTTAATTGGCAGCAAGTCCTTTTATTTATTTTTTTTAACAGTACATCGAGTGGTCAGGAATTTTCTTCTGTTACTTTTTGTTTACTGTCAGAGAGTAGTTTTGTATTGTTTTACCCCTATAGAATACTTTTCTCCTTTCAAAATTTGTCTCCGTTTCCCCCGTTACAATGAACTTCATGTATGCAAAGCTGTTTGGAAGAAAAGGTAACATTTAACTGCTAAAGTAAAGTACTTTCTATTCTGCATATCTGTCTTTACTGTGACAAGCAAGTTTGGACTCATTGTGTCCTTCCCTTTAAAAACACAGCAACTGTGATCTAGGTTTCCTAGATATTTAGGAGCTTAAAGAACTTAAGTTATTTAGTACTCTCTACCTTCAGCAAATCTTTAACTTATCAAAAATAAATGAGACTTGATTTTGATGACTTTTTCTGTCCATGAAAACAATAAAATAAATTACATTTAGGTGGGAATTTTTTCTCTTTCAGTTTATGAAAGCAGAGAATATACTTTATGGTTATGCTTTCTCATAGGAATGGTGATAGGATCTCATGCAAATATGGATTGGTCCAGCTGTAATTAACGTGTTTTGTTTTTTTTTTTTAATTTTTTATGTCTTCCCTAGATAAAAGATGTCTGATTCTATTGCCAGAAACTGAGGAACCTACTGTCCTTGATACAACAAACACCAGTTTTACATTAAGCTTGCCATCTGTCATACCAGAGAGGCTGTGCCCCGGCATATCACAGCCTACACCAACATATCTGGTATATCTCAGGCAAATGACTAACAGCTCCAGGAACTCAAGCCATCTTTTGTCTGTTCTGCAGCAAAAAACATTGGTATGGCTATTTTGGAACAAAAAAAAGCAAGTGTTATCATATATAAATAGGGAATGTGGTATTATTTCTGCTCATTTTCTAAATTATCCTGTAGCTTCCTATCCAGGAGTTTCCACCTTTACATTCCTAACAGTAATTCCTCCTTCCATTTTGCATTTGTTAAATGGTAGATTCCACTTCTATCCTTTGTGCAAGTAGTCGTCTTCTTTTTAACATGCTTTTGCTAAAACCCTTTTGAAATGAGCCTTCAGTTTTTACTTGTAAGAAGAGAGGTTGTGGTTGATATTAATCTGTTTAAATAACTCTCGAGACTGTCCAGCAACCATATTTTTTGCCTTGATGTGTTTTATAGTGGTTGTACTCACCTTAGTAATTTTTTATTCTGTTTGCTACATTTCTTTATCAACTGCCATTTCTAATTTAAGAACCAGCCACTGATCAATATGCTACATAAACCATGCTGAATATACCTCAATTTGTATTTTGGTGTTTGTTTTCTGTAGTGACCTATTACTCAAACTATAATTTTAACATTTTTTTTTAAATTATAGTGTACTAAAATATAAAAAATTATTTATTTTTTAACACTTTTTTCTTCGACAGATGATTGGTGTGACACGTGACTCTTTTCTAGGAATATATGTTTATGATCTGATTTCAAATTACAGGAATTTCAGGATCCTATAGCAGTCATAAACAATCTACAGCCATTTTCAAGTTATGTTATACAAATTGCAGTGAAAAACTACTATTCAAATGAGGAAGTTCTACCTATGGGAAAAGAGACAATTGCCACAACTATGTATGGAGGTTTGTTTCATATTTTATTCTGAGTTTGAACAGATTTCTCATCTCAGTTCAGTAAGGATGTATGTAAGTTTGGGTTGCAAATCAGAAAATAGAAACATTTCTGCTAAATGTGTAACTTGTGTAGATCTTCACAACCAGACTTAATGAAATTGTAAGAATCATAAGACATGTATGTATTCTCTAATGCTCTTGCTCATTGGCTACCTGAGAAAAGATAAACTATGGTTAAAAGTGGCTCAACAGCTGCAGTTTCTGCTCTGGACCACATTTGAAATAAGTTGTGTTTGAATACCTTTATGGTTACATATGTTTAAATATGTGTGATAGGTATTAATTCATTAAGATTCTTTCCCCTTGGCTGGACTCTATTCTTATAGTTACTGGTTCTCTGGGTCAATGTGGATTTGATTTCTGGTGAACCAGGCTGAAAAGGCACTTCATTTTTACTTCTCATGGCCTGAGTGCCAATTGTATATTTTCAGTTGATTTCAAGAACTTTGATGTGCACTTCTCAGTAGCTTCCCACACTTAAAGAAAGCCAGGAGTAGTGCTTTAAACTTGAATCTTCACTGTGACATTTAGGGAAGAGAGTGAACTGCTTAGAGACTACCTAAAAATAAATACATACATAATTAAACTTATCTATTTATGGCAGAAAGAAGCTGAGAAACTTTGGTGGGGTGAGAGAGGTATGAGTGAAGGCAAGAGGCAAAGATATGATGGCAAGGCAGCCAAATTTAATTGTTTCAGTGGTGCTACTTACGTAGTCTGTGATGAGGTATGACCTGCTGATGCAATGAAATAGGATGGGGACAGGAGCTTGCAGCAGTATCTAAGGGACCAGGTAGCTGCAGCCTAGAAAAGAATGAGAGGAGCAGAGCTCACCTTCTGGAAAAGTGGAAAGCATTCACAAAGTGCAGCCAAGGCTATATTTGGGGGAAACCTGCATATAGTTTTGTCCATAAGAGACAAGATACTGTGCAAGTGAAAGATATGTTTTATTTTCAAGGTTTTATCTTAAGTACAAAGTTGCTTTATGAAAAAAAAGAATAAAACCAAAAGAAAGGAGAAAAGAGTGATCAAGAGCATCAAATTTCTATATAGTGTGTTAGTCAAGCTGGTTCCTCATTAGCTGAGAGCTGTACTTCTCCAGCATGCCTGCTTTATACAGACATTTCACCTCACATAACACATCCATGTGCTATATTACCTGCCAATGTAGCTCAAGAAATGTGTCTAGGTTAACACCTCCTCCACTTCCTCCTTTGGATGACTGATTTTGTAAATTTTCCTTTTTGCTCTTATGCTCCAAAGGTTTGTCCATCTCTTCAGTGCTCCTTTAGAGGACTCAGTCATGTTAAACACACATACGTAGGGCACATAATGCACAACAAGGAACAGGGTACCTCTGTAAGAGTTCTGTTGGTGTGTAGCCTGTGGTATGTTATGAGGAATCTGTAGTTTCACTCAGCAGACATTGGTTATCCAGCTGATCATAGCAAGCTATGCTTTTGCCTGATCACTGGTATATTTCTTACTATGTTTTTTCCTCCTGCATTCATCCTTCATCCAGTTATCCTCTCCACCGTTCTAAAGTTAACTGCTACAAAATATAATCTGGTGCTGCCTTAGTTCCCTAATTAAACAGAAACCAGCAATGCTGGTGTTGTTTGTGGGTTCAGAACTCTGAGTCCAAAACTACTGACTTGTTTATCTTGTCTGACCTGATGAAACTTGGGGCATGTCATAGTGAGGAAACTCTGTTGCACTTCAATGCAGACCCAGGTGCTGGCATCCTGAGTGCCAGCAAGTCTCCCATCTGTCATGGAAGCCAACATTGCCAAGAAGCTTTCCTCAAATGCCACAAGGGCAACTGAGTTTCACAGGCAATTAATTGAGTTCAAGATGTATTTAGTCTTGGAGAATACTACTAGTCCAAGCTAGGTGCCTCCTGAGGTTGGAAATACCTTAATCAGGGCAGGAAGATGTTCTGTTCACTCTCTGCATCACTCTGCCAGTTTGCAGCTGTGAGGCAGCTGCTGTCTCATTTTTCCTGAAGCTTTTGCCATTTCCCAGAAAGAAAAGGATCATAGGAAGATTCACACTATGCCTTCACATATGTTGTCTTGCATTGCAACCCAACACAATAGCAGTACCTTGCTCAGCACTTTTTCTTGTTTTGCATGTGTGTATCCACTTGCACACTTGTATCTGTGTTCATGAGAAGTTGCCTTGGTGATGATCTTCAAATAATTTTCTCATCATTAGAGTGATGTTGCTGGACTCACTTGATGAAAGGATGGGAAACTATAATGAGTGCTATCTGTTCATTGCAGTACACATAGCACTTGCTTGCTCTTCTCTTGTGTCAGACTTGCTCTGCAGTTGGGTTTCGTTTACTGTGAATGGCACCTTCAGCCAGGGTCATCTTGATCCATGCAAAATCTTCCCTTGCTGAGCCATCAGGCACCTCCACTAATACTCAAGTCATCAAGGCAGAATTATAACCAAAGATACCTGGCAGGCTGTTTGTGTTTTGCAGGAAAGACTGGGATACAGTACCTTGGGATGGCTGCTGTTGAACTCACAGTGATGTGGGAATGCTATAGCTCCCACTTCACTAGTTTTTCTGTCTGGCTCTTGTTCTGCCAGAGCTGGAGCAGTTCTCAGAGGCAGGGTGAGGGAGTGAAAATGAGAGGCACAGTAGCACCTGGTCCCTGAGTTCACTTAACCCATTTGCAGCAGGGCTGGATGTAGCTGACATACAGCTGTGCAGGCTATGCAGCTATGGGGCTTTTACTGTGGCATTCAGCTAAAGCTGTCCACACCACAGCAGGAGTCCTAAAGTTTCCCTTTCTCTCTCTTTACCTCTTCTTGGCTCCTGGCTGCTTCAGAAAACACTGAAGCAACTGAAATTGAAATAAACACAGCCATCACTGTATTTTGCTGACTTGTCTCCATGTCTCTTTCCTTTACTGATCAACTGTGCCCAAGGAAAGATTTTATCCAGAGAAGCTGGCGTTATAGATGTCCTGATTCACTTATTCTTTTGGGGATGAACTATGTGGTTTTTTTAAAGGCTCAGCCAGAGAATAAATAACCTTTCATTTGCCACCATTGTTCACATCACCTGATGATCTTTAAGCTTTTTTCCAACCAGAATGATTCTGTGATTCTACTATTCTGCTGCCAGCAGCTCCTCTTATGTACACAGATCATCCCTTTTTTTCCTGTTTTGTGAGCAGTCATATTTTTCCACTTAAGAAAACTGTTAAAGATGGACCTGTTTTCATTTTTCAAACGAAAGTGGAACAAGAGGTGCAGTCATACTGCCACTCTTCTTTTGGTATCCAGAGATGCTATACTTCCAACCATGCTATTTTTTTTCCTTTTAACAGTAAAATCCAGTAACATCAGGTAAAGACAGTCTTATCTTATGTGGATCTCTCAATAATATGAGCATATTCCTATGGAGTCTATGGAAAAAAACACAAAAAGCTGAACAACAATAATTAGATTCAGTTTCTTTGTATGGGAAACTAACTGTATTGTAACATTTGTATGACACACTGATTCAATAAAATTAAACACTAAGGGGTCATGGCAAGAATTCACACAGTTGCTTCTTTGTGTGGCAAACTGAGCCATCCTGCAGCACTGCACACCCTTTCAGTGGCAGAACACAAAGGCAGCATATGAAACAGGACATGGAGCTGCTCCACTGAAATGGAATTTTCAGTCTCAAGTTAAAATGAAACATGAAACCCAAAAGGGGCTTCTCTAGTTAGGGCAAAGCAAAATATTGGGATTCATATAAAGTCCTAGAAACAAAACAAACCAAATAAAAAAAACCTACCACCCCCCAAAACAACAACAACAAAAAGAAATTACACAAGCACCCAGGCCCTGAGCATTTTTTTTAACATGTACTTGTATCAGCATTTAGAGCTTTTCATGATTTGTTGAAAATTTTCCAACCAGCTATAAACTGTTAGTTTAAATTGTAATCAGATGCCACTAGAGACTCTTGAAGTGTGTACACCATTTCACACCTCTGAATCTGTGTGAATTCCCTCTTTCTTTCCCTCAATTCTCTAGTTAAACTCTTCCTAGAATCGATTTGTACTTCTGTCACATAGGAAGATAGGAGGGATGAAAAAAAAAAGACAGCTTGAAAAAATGAATGCAGTGCTCTTGCCACAGAGTGTCACTATTACTCCACATATATTCTAGGTAGTAAAATGGGAATTTGTCTACTAGTCTAGCTTCTACACATTTCACTTGAAGAATCTGTAATCTTACTATTATGACATAAATTATAGCATATATACTATACTCATTCTGATGTTTTTGGAACACAGTGAATGACTTATTAACTTTTTACTAATCTGGCCGGTTCAATAGGAAGAATTTTTAATGCAGAGTTGGGGTATACCACATACCATTTCAAAGTTTGTGATCTCAGAGCTTCAAAGGAAGGGTTATTTTTTTTTGTAAAACAATAAATGAGTAACCACCTGGTATGGACATCAGATTAGCAACCCAGTTTTTTGCCAATACAGCTCAACCAGACCAGGTATTTTTAAGCAAAACTGTAAATGATGGCAAACAATGATGAGTGCAAGGTTTTCTTCCAATCTTCAAGAAAATATTTTCCAGTTGGAATTGTGCATGGGTACATTTTCTAGCATCTATTCAAGTAAGCTTCATAAAGAACTCACATCTGAGACCCTGATTAGGAAATTAAGAGACATGAGGAATTTAGTGAAATGGTTATAAATGTAGAGGTATAGGACAGCAACTGGGTGTTTTTTTTTTCTCTGCTGACATGGTAGGATAGCCAAGGAGATAGTAAAACAGTCCTTCAAAATATTTTGAACTAGTCTGCAGCTGACTGACTAAATAAGAATATGAATTTTACATGTGCAAAGTATCACTCCTGTACGTGGATCATATTCATATGTTTATAACTTTTTTCTTTCCTCAGTGACATTTCTTGACTTCTTAAAAAAGAAAACAAACCTTTTTAACATCTGTACCTAAAAGGAAATTGATTTTTCTTTCCATTTCAGTACCAGAGGCAGTTGATTCCATTAAGACTGTAGTTTTGTCTGATACCACCATCAATATATCTTGGAGTGAACCTCTGAAGCCAAATGCACCTCTAGAATTCATCCGCTATCAATTGGCTGTCAATTTATTGCCTCCTGTCCCACCAACACCCTTGAGAAAAAGTGAATTTCCACATGGAATGCTTTCCTGGTCTGTCAGTGGGCTCCAATCTGGAACAAACAATTTATTCAAGGTACAATTACAGGACATATTACCTATTTGTTCACTAGACTGCTTTTATGTAAAGCTGAATTTGTGTTTTGAAAATATTAACTAAAAACTTGGCAGACTTCTGATGGCCTTTAACTACATAAGGAGATGGTTAAAAGCAGTCTGTCAATGTTCACGGCTATCTTTAAATTTTGAAAGAAAGGAAGTCCCATAGAACTAGTTAAAAAGATAACAAACCTTAAAAAACAAAATTATAGATCACTTTTTTTTTAACTTCAGTACTTTAAGTTATTTAAGGACAAACACAGTTTTACTAGAACTGTGTTAAGACATACATAGGTATTATTAGGATTATTTTAGAACTAAATTAAGGCAAAATGGCAAGCATTTGTTATGCAAGCATCTAAAGAAAAACAGGAATAAAAATGTCCTATGTGCATTTGTAAGACTAAAACATATTGCTTCTCCCTTTACATATGAAGTTAAAACAATAAATGATATATCAGGACAGCAGGGCTGTGACCAAAGTGACAATTCTGAAAGCAACCAAATAAACATGTTGGCTGGAGAATGAATATCACAGGTAAATAGAGTGGTTTTCAAAGTTCATGCATGGACTGGGAGAACAGTCAGCGGAGGGCTGGGGGGAATTTGTTTTGCCCTAGTTTTGTTTTGCCCATAGTTTTATGTAGTGTTTTTGTTAATGATTTGGATAGTATAGTGGGGTATACATAAATACACATCCACCTATACGTATGCATACCCAAATAGAGGTCACATTTGATAGTTCCTTAGTGAGAGGCAGTGTGCTAAGACACCTCCTCACCTTGTATTTTTGTGATTCTAAAAAACTACCCAGAATCTGATGTGGCATCTGGATGCCTGTGTAAGAACTTGTGGCATTTCAGAAAGGTCTAGAAAGAGAGGTTGTTTAGTAGAAAGGTGAAAGAAGAAACAAATAAGAGTCTCTGAGGAAGGAGATGCTAAGTCAGGTACTTCCAGCTTGAAGATGTGTAATTCTGCAGTTGTGAGGTTCAAATTGTTTCTATGCCTGTATCTATATTGCCTGAATATTATTGTCTTGTTTGAAAACAACTAGTCCTCCAAATACTCAAAGTTGCTAAATCGAGCTTTCAACTGGTCTGGCACTGTACAGTTCATCTATTTCCTTACTAGGTCCTTGCTTTTCATCCTGATGAGAACTGGTTTTCCGAAAGTGTCCCTGTTATTGCAAAAACTTTTGAGACGCCACTTGCACCTGACAACATAGTTCCCAGAAACACCAGTTTCCAGCTAGAATGGAGAGCTCCTCTGCAAGTTAATGAAACCAGCTTCTGGTTTGAGCTGCGTAAGGTAAAAATAACTCTTAGTTTTTTTCCAGAGCAGAGCAAATTTAATCCACTCCATCCTGGTGAGCAGAACAGGGTGGCAGGATGTATATGAAGAGTCTCAGTGTTTAATTTGGGCATGGTGACATCAGTCTTAGTGGCTCAGAAGGGGCAGGATGAAGGCGGTGTTTGCCAGGAACAGCGGAGAGTGCAGCTGCAGCATTTAGTGCTCCATATTGCCAAAGAACATCCTGGATGACCCCACTAGAATTCCTCTGGGGTCTCCTGTTTCAGTAGAGTCGTCTCCCTCTTTCCTCACTGCCCTCCTCCAACCTGGCTAGTAGTTACAAATCTTATGTCTGCTCTGCTCAAGGAAGGAAAAAAAAAAAAGGTACCCAGCTTTAAATACCATCTACACCCTAGTATCTGAATTTAATTTTCCAGTGAAAGAGGTTAGGAGAAAATGTTGAACAGAAAAATGGGCACAGTAGTGCAGACTGTGTAAGTGCTCTAGTGACAGTAGTGTGGATGGAAGCTTCAGATTTAATATCAGCACTACTGCACAGAGAAAATGTCGGGTGCTGAGCTGGATCATGTAGATTCCTTAATATAGATAAAGCACTTATTAGGCCTCCATGAAACATTTCCCATTGCTGTAAAATAAATATCATAGCACAATTCCACTGAACTACCTCCTTTCAATTGCATCACGGCAAGCTGAACTCATGGGTGCATCACAGAGATCTTGAATTACAAGCTGCACAAAAATAATCAAGGAGAAGTCTCTTTTCTTTTGCACTTTTTGGCTGCCAAGACTGGAAGGTTTTCTGAAAAAGAAAAAAAAAGAAAGGATGAAAAGTCTCATGAATGTATATATGCACACAGCCCCAGCCCTTATATACTCTCCCCTACCATATTGAAGGTGGCAAAGAAGTTAATCTACATAGGAATAGAACTGTGGCACATTTGCAGCAGAGCAAAAAAGTTGACCATGATAATATTTTATTTTTCTAGCTGCAAACAAAAAGTGACTGGTTTTCCCCTGCAAGCACTACATGCACAGCAGATCTTGTTTACACATGCAATCTCACAGGAACTCTTCCTTCAACCAACTACTTTGTAAGAGTAACAGTAGTTTATGTTACAGGAGTGAAAAGCACTTCCTCTTCAACAAGCTTTAAAACTACAGGTAAGCACATATTGTAGAACAAGAAGATTTTAAGACTGTTTTAAGGATGTGGAGAATCAAACAATATATTTTGTAAAATTTGTTCGGCACTGTTCTTATACTAAGAGCCAATAGTTCTGTGTGTTTGAAAAATAAATAACACAACACCAAATCTGCAAAATAGCAGGAAAGAAATGAGATTCACTTCCAGGTGGAATAGACAAAAAGAGTGAGGGTAACTGAAATTAAATGCCTCATCTGAACTCATAAATACTGATGAAAGGCTTCCTGTGAATAAAAATTTTGATATTTCTCCATTTCAAAGAGATGGCCAAAGATTAATTTTTATGTGGATTATTGATCTAGATCCCCAGTCTTCTCTATATGTAAACACCCATGTGCATGTCTGAATTTTGATCTTCACCCATTAGCCTTTTGTCTCTCCATAAACACATTTTTAGCATTCTTTTTCTTCCCCCTGTTTGGTTAAAGCTGGTGTTCCCAGTAAGCCAGGAGTTCCAAAAAGAGCAGAAAACATTAAGAACTCTGTCCAGTGGGAAAAGGCTGATGACAATGGAAGTAACCTGACCTACTACATCTTAGAAAGCAGGTAAGCTAAGTGTGCAGATACTCTTTGGCTAGGGACAAGCCCATCACAAATCTGCGTGTGTGCAGAGACTTCCAGTTTGGCTCTGATGGGAAGAGTGTAATATCAATGATGCAAATAGCCCATCTCATGGGATCTCTTTCTAGCTGTGATTTCCAGAAAATCCTGGAAAATGTGGAAGAAAATGTATACTAACAACATTTCTTAACCAACCCTGAAAGACAGGGATGTATTTGGATATATACTGGTGAATTAGAAGAAGATTTTGATATTTTCAAATAAATGTTTTCAAGAATTTAGTTTCTGTTTTCAGCTAGAATATATGTAGAATTATTATAGTGTACAGCAGACACATGGACAGGTGTTACAAAGTTGCCAGAAATAATCATAAGTATTCCCACCAACAAGGGATGATTAGATAATTTTTAAGTGCTCTGTCATCAGATGCAGACTGAAAGGGCTATATATGTCACACTTATTAGGCATCTATAATGTGCCAATTCACTCTTAACTGCTGCTCTAGCATTGGAAGGGTTGAATGGACAGGTTAGAGTATCTCGCTGTGGGCAGTGACTTTGAAATGGCTTATTTTTTGACCATGACTCCAGAGGGGTCTGTTTAAGGCAGTAAGTTCAAGGCTTAATTAATGCATTATTTTAAACTGAAGAGGGTCTATCTTCCATGATATTCCTTTGACACTGTAATCAGGAGTGATGGGGGGAAGCAATTTTTTAAACTCAGCTATTATTTCTTTTTCCTCAGTTAACTTGGTGCTTATGTATGCTTAGGAGTGACAGTGCTGTGGAGCCAGACATATTTTACCTATACAAGTTTTCACCCAGACATATTTTCCTGGTGTTGTAAGCTTCCTCCACATGGTTCTGTGAGTGTACAGCAGCACTGACTTGCAAGCTATGATACCACAATAATTTAGGTATGCCAAAAGCCAGTTTTTACCTGGCATGCTGTGGTTCAGTTAAGAAAGGACAATCCCTTGGCCTGTGTCAGGCTTGTACTTTAGCTGCAACATTTTCCAGGCTCCAACTTTTTATTCATGTCTGAAATCATAATGCACCACTGAGGTTTTGGGTTTGTTCTTTTTTTTGTTTGTTTGGTTTGGTTTTGGTTTTGGTTTTGGTTTTGGTTTTGGTTTTGGTTTGGTTTTGAATGTGCACTCCCTGATGTTTTGAACTGAATTTTGCTTTGAGCCTAGTTGTCCTTTTATGCCAGGACCAAAAATGTTAAATCAGTGGCATAGTATTCCTCCAGATAACATTTGCATAGTCCTTTGAAATAACCCCTGCGTCTCATACAGCTTTAGTAGAGGTCTGTACACACCAAGTACATGAACATACAGTTTTCCTGTCTCTTTCTGATTTAAAAGTATTTGACCTTTTTCTGCATCAGAGTGTGTTGGAAGAATGATTGATATGCTTATGAAGGTCACCACACATTACATATTACAGTCTTGTGTGACATGAAATGACATTTCAGATATGGCCTTTGGAGTTGAAATACCTGGTCTTCTTTTGGTTGGTGAATAATCAGCTCTGAATTTATTGTGAGCAATCAATCTCAGTCCAATGGGGAAAGGAAGAAATAGATTCAGCAGTCAGCAGATACTGTGGGAAACTGGCTAGCTAAAGAATTGTGTCTTCACTGCCAATGACCTGCTTCCTGTTTAGTTTGTGAAACCTGATGCACAAGAGCCACTGAACTACTCTAAGCCCAGGAAAGCAAAAATCTCTAACAGAACACAGCTGAAAAGAATTTTTGTGTGTGTGTTTGTGTGGGTTTTTTGTTTGTTTGTTTGTTTTCTGTGGTTTTTTTGTTTGATTGCTTGGTCTTGGTTTTTTTTCTGAAACCTAAATAAGAAGGATTTGTGAGGTGAAACAGGAGAAAGAGTATTGAAGCTTTCTAAGTCTGAGACATTATAGCATTTAATTTCCAATGCCAAGCTAAAGATGTGTGATTCCTAGCAGTGCTAAAATGGCATGGTTTAATGTTCCTCTCCACAGCCAAAACCTTGTGAAGAGATTGAGATTTCCTGCAGGTTGTGAAGAGAGATGTTGTGAAGGCAGTGGAGCTGAGGCAAAGAATGGCAGGGAAGCAGCAAACAGCAGTAAATGACAGCAGTAAATGACATACCTGTGTTATTTTGCTCTGCCCGTTGCAGGAAAAAGTCTGACAACATCAGCAAAGTGAATTCATTGTGGAAGGTGGTTTACAATGGCTCCTGTGCCAGTATTTGCACATGGAGGGCAAAGAACTTAGAAGGAACTTTCCAGTTCAGAGCTGCAGCTGCAAATTTGCTGGGACTGGGTGAATACAGTGGCACAAGCAAGGATATAATTTTGGGTGAAGGTATGTGCTGTACTTTCTTACTATGTTAATGAAGTCTTTTATGTAGAATAATTATACCAATTTATGAAAGACAGCTTCTATTTTATTAGTGATGTTGCTGCACGTGTAAATTAATGTGTCTAAGAGGTGACAATGTCACATGGTAACATTTATACAGTGATCCCAGTTGCTAGTGCTCATCCAGGCTCTTTTGCATGGAACAATGGACCTGAAATTTGCTTCTGTTCTTTTATACCGGTTTGTCTCTGAGGCCCTTTGCTCTACATTATAGCACTATTTTTGAAAAAAAAGACAAGATCCCACACTGGATATGGATGTGAGGATTATTGCTCATCTTCAGCCAGTATAGATGGATGCTCTGGCTGTTTTTGAAAATCCCATCTTGAGTGCTCAAAAAGTTCAGCATTTTCTCTTCCCATGTACACAATAGATCATCACCACAGGAATGGCCCAGAGCTGTGAAGGAGAATTAGTCTGACCAAATGTAGAGATCTACATAGAGCCTACAAGAGAGCTTGAACAAAGGAAGACATTTACACAGCTCAAGGATTCTCTCAGGTTTGCTCAGCTCTGGGGGATGATATGGCCTGTATACGCAGTCATTAACAATTTTTCTCATTCTATCTAGCAGATACTATGATCTCCCCAGACACCATCATTGCCGTTGCTTCTGTGATTGGAGTTGTGCTGGGATTGACTGTGGTCATACTATTCGGTTTGGGTAAGTGCCAGAGGTTTTCTCATGTCCTTAGTTCACTAGTCCTCTGTTTGTGGGAGACAAGTAGCCTCCATGTTTAGGGAAATGCTGAACACTTGCTAGGGTGATAGCCAGAAGGAATGTGTCTATTCTCATCCTTTGAGGCCTTAGAGATGGCTGGTTATGTTTTTATGATGGCTGGTGTCAAGGCCAGGATACCACTGCACTCCATCTTCAGGTATTTTTTGCTGTTGATTCCCTACAGGGAATTCCTACATCACAGGAAAGCTGAAAGAACTTTGATGTTCTTGTGATTCCTTATAAAAACTTGTATTTTATAATTATCAAGTTGAGAAACCAGGACAGTACTTCACTTAGTCATCGAAGGGTCCCTTTTTTTGCTTCTCTGGCTTTGTTCCTGAACAAAGTATGTAGAGATTACCCTGAGATGTAGATGTCCACATGTGGTATGATCCTGATCTCTCACTCCTCATCCTCTCCCTGAAATACAACAGCAGCAGCAACCCTTTGGGCTTGAGTCTTAGAATCATGGAATTTTTCAGTATGGAGAAGACCTGTACAATCATCCAGTCTAATCTTTAATGTAACTCTACTAACTTTGCTCTACCAGCTCACTGCTGAACCATATCCTTAAATACTGTGTCTATATGATTTTTAAACACATTCAGGGATTGTGATTCACATACAGAAGTGGATGATTGATTTGTCAACTCAATGAACAATTGTCTGTGTTTTGTGGGGAAAATACTGTGGCCAGATGTAGATTTCTTGCTTACATGAGCTGCTGGGGGATCAGAAAACAGGATAACAAAAAACCTGTAGCCTTTCAGCCTACTTGCGTGCCAGGATGCTCTCAGGGAGAAATATCTGACAGTCTGCTTTTTTGTTCCAGTATGGCACCAAAGATGGAAATCCAGAAAACAGGCCTTGCCTGGACAGATAGTGTTTATCAAGGAAGATAAAGAATTAGCTCAACTTAGGGGGATGTCTGAGACAGTGGGACTAGCCAATGCCTGCTATGCTATAAGGTATGTCCCTGAAGAAAATGTATTTTCAGGACGAAAACATCTAAGAGGGCTTCCCTGGACTGTTTCTCATCACTGTGCTAATCTCTGACACCTCAAGCTGGAGTTAGGAGGGGCTGCATCTGCACTGCAGGGCAGGGCTGCCCTGGGGTAGGCCCTGCCATGTTGGCTCCATGGTGTGCACCCTGGCCCAGGTTGCTCCCATCCCACTTCAGACCCTCATGTTGACAAGAAAGGCAAGGAAGAAGACCTGGTGTTTTCCAATAGATTACAAAACATCCCAGCTTCACTTGAGGTCCCTTTAAATGTACCTGATGAGACAAATAGTACCGTATTCATTTGATGAAGAATGTTAATAATGTTTCAAATATTCCTAAGTATAAACACGTGATTAGTATTGCTGTCTTGCAGCACTCTTCCTTCTCAAGCAGAGATTGAATCATTGCCAGCTTTCCCTCGGGACAAACTGAACTTGCACAAGTTGTTAGGAAGTGGAGCGTTTGGAGAGGTGTATGAAGGAACTGCAGTAGATATCCTGGGAGATGGAAGTGGAGAATCAAAAGTAGCTGTCAAGGTAATTGCAGCTGTCTATTTTTCTGGCAACAGAAGGAGATGGGCAGACCAATTTGGCTCGGAAGTTATACCATGGAAACAGGTGCTGACAGATTTGAGTACTTTCTTGCAGTATTTCTTGTAAGTCATTTAAAGCTGAGCGAGTGCCCCTATAACTACTACTGGAAAAGAATGTGTATTTAAATGTCTGTGTCTGCTTGCTTTACTTAGGTGCTGTAACAGTGGTGATGACCTAAGTGTTATTATACTTTTGCTTTCTGTTGAGTAGACTTTGAAGAAGGGTTCAACAGACCATGAGAAGAGTGAATTCTTGAAAGAGGCACACTTAATGAGGTATGGACAGGTTTGCCACTGGGCACCCTTCAAAGCCAGTATCATGGGAGAGTGGTGGCCTTCAAGAGGAATAAAAAGCAACACTTACCTCTAAAAAAATGACAGTGGCATTACTGGGGTGCTCTGTTTCTGCTATAAAATAAAATACCTACAGACAAATCTTATGAAAATAAATCTATAAAACTTATAAGGAAAATTTAGTATACACACTGCAAGTTCAGAGTCCTCACATCATGTATTTATTGGGGTTTGGACTGATGTATTTCAGTATCTTTCATCCCTTTAAAATATGTTAGTAGTTAGAGGAAACTGGGCAACCCTTGGCTAATCCCATTTTAGCACAATAAACTTATCCAAACATGCTGATGCACTGAAGTTTCACTGAATTTACTGTGGAAATTATTCTTTTAAAATGTGCATACTTACCACTAGAGGCTGCCACATACATCTTCTATTGAGGCAGACTTAAAATAAAGCATGTCACCAGTGAGAGAATTTCACACAGAATAGTCTGTGTGTCAGCTAGAAAACTGGTTTTCCAGAGTCTCCACAGAAACAAGAGTAAGTCCAGCCAAAGTTTTCAGCTGGTAACATAAGAGTGTGGTTTAATTTTCAGATGCACTTCTGCACTTCTCTGGCTTCAATTTCACAAGTTCAGATTGAGAGGCATCTGTTGAGAAATGAAGGTTTTTATATCATATTGAGAAAAAACAGTGTCATTAAATTTGAAATTGATTTTCACAGCATTGTTTTTTGTGTTTTCATATTTTAAAAAGTGTATTTTGCATTATTTGCCTTTTTCCACAGACTGTACATTGCATAAGGTTAAGAGTGAAGGCTTGTGAACACAAAAATGGAGACATGTCATTAAAGTGCAAATTCATGAGACAGAGCAAATGTTGTGTGTAAACTTCCTACATGCTGTCTTCAGTCTACCTGGCAGTCATAAACCCAGTTAAAGTCTCTTTTCTGTGCAGTATGGAAAATATATGTGCCTCTAGTTCAAGTCCCTGAAACTTGCCCGATTTTGCTTTATTTTAGAAGCTAGTGATCCAAAACTGAAAATCCTGGAAAAATATATCATTGGAAATCACTACATGTAAATGTAAACATTCATGTGGCCCCACATTTATACCAATACAATAAGACACAAAGAGAATAAAAAGCTTAAATATTATATATTCCCTGTAGTCATTAAATAACAATAATAAGAACAACAAAGCTGTGTGTTTTTATGTTTTATGTGCTTTAAATGTTTTTTTAAATGTGACTGAAGAATAATTTAGCTCCATTGGAGAGCTTAGTGATTTTTCTTGATGTTTATTTGTAAGGCCTCATAAATAAAACTAAAGGCAGAAAGGATAAATCGGTGGACCTGATTGTTTACAAACCTTGATATTAGATAATTACATGCAACTTTTACTTTGCTTGCTGTTTTGGATATTTATTCATGTTTGTGAAGTGTTATGTATGCTGTCCCTGCTAAGTGAGTTTATATATTGTTTCTTCTATAATTTCTGTGCAGTAGTAGGGAAATTTAGTTGCCTGCATTTCAAAAAATCATTTGATATTGGTTATTAGCGAGTCTTTTGTGTACAAATATATGTAGTAAATTCTTGGATGTATCCCATCACTTGTAAAGTAAGGAATGACAGGTGGAGAAAGGATTGTGTGAGCTCTCAGGAAAGTGCCACCTTCTTCTCTTCGTTTTCTTCCTGAGAGTGACAAAGTTTGTGTGATTGAGAGGTCTGTGAGCCACAAGAAACTGTCAACCTCAAATCACACTTTTTGCTAAATTTTTTACCCACACTTAAGATTATGTGAATTGGAAAAAGTTAGAAGGAAAATGTCCCTCTGTTTTATTTGTTAACACTGGTGAATTTGACAGCATTCTGGACATCACCAGTTTCCCCAGTAGTCAAGTTTCTCTGGCTGCTGATGCAAGTTCCTTCACACAGCAGTGCAAAGGGAAAACTATTTTGTAACACAAGCAATGTGACTGTAAAAACACAGTCACTGACAGAGGCAGTAAATATTCTTGATTCTTTGAAAAGTGTTAGGTCTGAGAGTGCTGATTGCTCTGTAGTAATCCCTATTTTTTTTGGACACACAGGCAACTACTAGCACATCCATGAGTGTTCCTCACGTATATTTTGTTTTTCTTGAACATATACTGTGAGAAACAGTTTTCCTCTCAATCATGAAAACAAGACATTGCAAATTGTGCTTTTACCTTTCTCTGTGCATTTCTCTGAATCAGCAGATCTACTGTAGCAGTAAAAGTACTCTATTAGAGTAGTCCAGATACCTTTAGTGTAGAGGGATCTGCTTCCTGGAAATATGATGAAGTTTGCTTTAAATACACATGCATGCATTAGAGTGCCCATCAAAATAGCATAAGCCTGAGGTTTGAAAGGTTGTCCCAGACCTCTCCTAGTGACTGAGCAAATCCAGGCTCAGTGAGTAACTAAATCATGGTTTTAGTAGAGTCAGGATTGTTAAGGCTGCACTGTTAATTCATTGCATGCATCTATACACACTTTATTAGCTATCAACCAGCTGGATTTCTCATATATAATCTCACAGCCATATCCTTCTCTTTAGTAAATTTGATCACCCCCACATTCTGAAGTTACTTGGTGTGTGCCTGTTAAATGAACCTCAGTACCTTATACTGGAGCTGATGGAAGGAGGGGATCTACTTAGCTACCTACGAGGAGCCCGAAAGCAAAAGGTAGGGTAAGGACCATGAAGCTCATATTTTCAATGTGTATCTGCCTGCAGTTTCTCAGTTTTTCCCTTCCTCAAAGGCCGTGCTGATGGACAGTTTTTCTGTACTTGCAAGGTCTGACCTGGCTTTTCCCCAGTGCCCTGGAATCTCCATGTTAAGCTTGAATTTATAGCTCATTCCAAGATGACTGGATGTCATCTGACGATTGACCAATACTATATTTTCAGTCATGAGATATCTGCAGAGTTTCTCTCTATGGACACTGTGAGAAGTCCTCTGAAAAATGATCATAAATAAAAATGTTGATGTATATGGTCTATTAGTCTGCATTGCTTGGAATAGTGGCAGTATCCTTAATGTTTTAGGCATATAATAATATAGTATCACTGTGACTGTATCCTCAAGTTCTATAAAAAGGAAACAAGAGAAGAGCATAAAGAATAAATATCTGTAATTGAGTAATTTTTTCATAGTTTTCATAGCAGAGAAAGGATATTGATGGTAAGACTGTAGACCGAAAAGTGCTTGACATTGAAATTTTACTGAGTTATAGCAGTTCTCTAGTTCATTGACATGATTGGATCAAATCCACAGTCAGGATTGAATTCTACTGAAATATATCTACATGTATTCTAATAGAATTACATATAATACTGATTAATCCCACAGCAAGAAAACCTAATCTGATAATAGGAGGAAATTTTCAGGGCCCCATTTCTTCCACTGTAGTGAAGAAAAAATCCTGAAAGTCCTAGAATATTCTTACCCTAAAGTCTAAAACCAGCATGTGTTCACCTGCCTTGCAGTGCAGTGATTTGTCAGGTTACCCTGACAGTAATTAGCACTTGTTCTATTGATAAACAGAGAATTTGTACCTGTACTTTTCATGTTTTGGAAAAAACCTATATATTACAAATGAGGAAATAATACCACCTTTGTACAGGGAAGTTGTCATTCTGAGTTTATAAAATTGGTAGACGTGGTTAACTTCTGGTTTTGTCTCTTGTACCTCCAGAGCTCCTTTCTGAAAGTGACTGACCTCTTGGATATTTGTTTGGATATTTGCAAAGGCTGTGTCTATCTAGAGAAAATGCATTTTATACACAGGTATGGAACTTATTTCCTTAGTCTTCCAGGGTTTACCCACAACATTGAGACTAGTATTTTACCTGGGAAAGAATAGAAAGATATCACAATGTAAGAGGTAGAATGAGAGCAGTGGAGTAAAAAATAATACTATGCTTTTCTACCAAAAATCACCTGCAGCAATTTTTACATTTCTCTCACAAACTGATGGGTTACTCTAAAATCTGAATCCAGGACTCATTGAACCCTAGGCAAGAATCATATTCCATGCAACACAGAGAAGGACAAGTGGGAGAATCCATTTACTGTCTTCATCTACCTGATGACCCATCTATGATGGGTCATAGAGCAAGACTTTTCTCAGAGGTGCACAGTGGAAAGATGGGAAGCAAAAGCGAAATTAGACAATTTTGTTCACAGCATGCAGGATCATCCACTGGAACAGGTTGTACAGAGAGGCTGTGTCATCTCTAGTCTTGAACAAATAAAAAGCTTAACTAGATAAGGCCCTAAGCTACTTGATCCAGCCTAGAGGTTGGCACTGGTCTGAAGAGGGGGGTGAACCATTTGACCTCCAGAAGTCCCTTTTGACCTGAGTTGTTCTGCAATTCCAACTCCATCATCTTCCTGCCTTCCAAATCAGGGACCTGGCTGCTCGCAACTGCCTTGTGTCTGAGAAGGAATATGTGAGCTCCTCCCGGATAGTAAAGATTGGTGATTTTGGACTTGCCAGAGATATCTATAAAAATGATTATTACAGGAAAAGAGGGGAAGGCCTACTTCCTGTCAGATGGATGGCTCCTGAAAGCCTCATTGATGGTGTCTTTACAAATCGCTCTGATGTCTGGTGAGTTCTAGCAGCCACACAGCTGTGGAAATACTCATACTGAATCCCACAGCAAGAAAATATTGGTTTACAGGAGTTGTAGGTTGTCTGCTGCCATCTCTAAAATTTTTAGGCTAGGCAGATTTCTTCCTAAGCAATATTTTCATGAGATAATGAAAAGTTTGGCACCACCATTCTGTGATTCTGTAATTCTGTGATATAGTTCTTAATGCTTTCAGTTCTAACTTTGGATTCTAGCTGGAAAGAACTAGTGTCACTCAATCAAACAATTTTGTACTAAGCTGGCAATGTGTTTTTTGCTTGATTAGGCAATGTACTGATTGCCTTATTATGTTTTGTTTTTCATTAGGTTAATTGGTATTTTCATTCTACATTGAAATACTTTCTCCTTACCCTTTTACACTCTTCTGGTGACTTATTTTTTTGAAACCCAAATTTCTCAGCATCATCCTGAGAAAACCACAGTACCTTGTTGAGAAGATTTACAAAGTCTGTGTTTGTGTGGGTTTGAGTTTATGTTGAAAAAGCAGAGTGCCACTGTCAGGAGGTATGGGACAAACCAAACCAGATCCATTAGTCCTGAGAGTCACACAAGTTTAAATTTTGGTAGCCATGGGCACTTACAATTGGCTGGTGGGCTATAGCCAACTCATCTTGCCCAAGTCCTCAGCCCCTACAGCCCATTCATTTGACTGACACTCTTACATTTATCTAAGCAATCATTTCAGTGCTCTGTGCCAAACCAAATGAGGTGCTGATTGCTTTGTGAGTGGTCCTTAGGAGAACATGTCTGTCTGCATTTCCAGTGACACCTCTAGAGATTTCTAAACACTTGTTTAAGTTAGGACACGCTCAACCAGAGAGTGGTGCCCAGAGAAGCTGTGGGTACTCCATGTCTTCTAAGCTGAAGAAGCTTAGAAGCTTGTCTTGGTGAGTCTGGGAAAGTGGGTCAGTTCTACTCATTAATGTTAGCTATTCCAGAGCCTGGCTCAATGATGTATGAATTGTTTCACAAGAAATTCCTACTCTTAATTTTTATAACCGAGTCTTATTTGTAGGTTAGAGACATTTTAACTGTTGATAGGGAGATTGTTGACAATCACCATGGTAATTAAATTATTTTCTTGGTATTTTTAGGGCTTTTGGAGTCTTAGTGTGGGAAACACTAACTTTGGGTCAACAACCATATCCAGGTTTCTCCAATACAGAAGTTTTACACCATGTACGATCAGGAGGAAGACTGGAATCTCCAAGCAATTGTCCTGATGACCTGTAAGTTATTTGTTTAAATATTCTTGATAATATTTATAAGAAGCAAGAGGTTTATTGCCAGGTGGCCATCTTTTTGAATACTACTTATGCCCATACAGAGTTCAGCATCCTCAATGCTTCTTTTCAGATAAAACAACACTCACTTGCATGTGTTAGTCAGCTACTAATCATCCAGTAGTGCAGCCTGTGAGTAAGAACTTAAGTGTTGAAGTTAAAAGGTGAACATTGTTTTCTAAACAGGATTTCAGATACATAGTCTGTCTTGGTCATGAATCTAATAGTAATGTGATGACAGGCTTAGAGTATCTGAAGGAATTGGTTAAAGGTTAAGATGACTTTAAGAAATAATTCAATGGCCACTGTACAGCATGTGCTTGCAATAGCAAGTACAACTGGCTTCCTCATTGATACCTGCAGGAACTAGGCTAGTATTAGAACACATGTGGAAAACAAACCATGCTCTCTTTGCAGATATAATTCCTATGAAAGCCAATAAGAAAAGCTAAAGCAGTACAGGGAGGGGTTATCCTGCATTTCTAGTTAGTCTTTAGCTGAGCTGGGTAAAGAAAGCTTTCCATTTTGAATTTCCTCTTGAACACAAAATTCAGGTTAAATTGCAAAACCCTTGCAAGTAAAAGAATAAAATTAATACATATATTGGATCAAACCCCTACTGGCCAGAGGTATTTAAGGGAGGAAGCTGAACTCAAGTCCAGAAATCACTCAGTATTGTCTAATTTCATGTCTCAATTCCTGTATCACCCACTCTGCATGAGGAATCACAGCAATGCTCTAGACAGCTGGTCCTACAAGTGGAAGGAGAGGCTACTTAAAGTGCACAATTCTTACTCCTGGGGCTGAAGAAATAGCTTGAGAATAATTCTGTGATTGGGGAGCCCAGATCTCTGTGTCACATAAATTACCATGCTGAGTTTCCGAGAGAATGAATCATTACACAGGTATAGCTGAAATAATATATTCATAACAACAACAACAACAAAAAAGTAATCTCTAACACTTAAAGAAAACAAAGAACTGAAGAGACTGAGATTTTATTGTAAGGACTGGAAGTCACAGAACAAATGAGGGCCCAAAGCAATTTCAGTTTCAGTATTTTCCACTGAAAAAGGCTTCCTCAAGAATTCCTGACAGCTGGCTTCTGAATAAAAAAACATAGGAGGTAATTTGTATTCATACACTGGTTTTATATTCAAGCTCAAAGGTTTAAATAAATTGCCATTGAAATCAGAGACCAGATCTTCAGAAGAATCAAGAAAACTCTGCTTGAAGTAAATTTTAAGGTCTGAGATCTGAATTTTAGCATAGCAGGTAGGGCTTAAACACTGCTCTGCCTGTTGTAACTTGTAGGATCAGATCCTAATAGCAGTAGCATAGTTTTTGAAAGGTGAGGGGATGAATGGGCTCTTAGACTTTTGTACCATCTTTTATCTCATTCGGTGAACACTCAGCACCTGCACGCAGCTTCTGTCAGTAGGGTAAATAGCTTTTTGATACTTTGCTAGGTCATTAATGGCATGCTAAGATTCTTGACATTCCTGCTTCCCTTCTTGTGGTTTTGAACCTGCATCAGGACATCAGTAGTCAGTAATTGTCTCCTCTGCACTTTGGCTTGCTCATTGTCATTTAACAAAACAAACCGTCAGTGATAGGAAGAGAGTTCAAAGGCCAAACTACTTCAGCTGAGAAGTGTTTAGGAATCTGAGGTAGACTTACACTGCAAGGGCAAGTAGGGCTGACACAGAAACCTTGGGGTGTAAAAGCACTAAGGAAGTGGGATTGTTTTGGTTTTTTTTTGACAGAGAAGAGAAATTCTCCCCCTTGCCTTCACAGGAGTGAAATTCTCCCCCTTGCCTTACCCCAGGGAGTAATTATCTACTTTCCCCCAAGGAAGTGTGTGTAGACAAAGACTGGTAATGAATTGCAAAGGGGGCTTGGGGGTCTATATATGAGCCACATTTATTGAAATACAAATTAGATGCATCTGTGGCACTACTTTTGCAGCCAGAGATACTCACCTACCATAGCAACCTGGGTGTAAGGTTTCCATGCCAGGGCATGCCAAAGTTTAAACTCAGCAGAGATAATATAGCCTAGACCCTGAATGCCTGTGGGCTGCTCTCAGGAGAATATGTACAAGCCTGGGTGCTGCTTGCTGACTTGAAGCTGTTATTTCAACAAATGCTCACTTCCATGCAAAGCTATACAGCTGAGTTTGATGAAGAAACTTTTGTTTTATTACAAAATTGTTGTTTGGTTACTACAAGCTTTTGTTATTTGCTTCTAGGAACGCCCTCCTGGAGGGACTTAATGTAATGGAATATAATTAAAATGAGACGATTCCAGTTTTGAATGTTTTTACAGCAATTAATATCTCCACTCAAGAACAAAACTGAATGGCTTTATAAAGCAGACTGTCAACAACAACAAAAAAACAAAACCACAAACCAAAATACAAAAACCAATGAAACCCCAACCAACCAACTGAAAAAACCCAACAAAACCTCCCAAAACAAACTAACAAAAAAACCCAACCAAAAAACAGCAATTGTTCTTAGGAACAATTCAGAAAACATTCAGAATCCACATTCGTTGTGTTCCTCTCTGATAAATGAAAAGGTTGTAGATTTAGACTGTATATAGGGAAGACACTTACTTACAATGAGGATTTTGAGATGGTGGAACAGATTACCCAAAGATATTGTGGTTTTTCTTGGATATCCTAACAACCAGCATGATCAAATAGCAAATTGTTTGGCTTCTAGCATCTAAAGCTGGCTTTCAGATTCAATGTAGCAGACAATTTACTGGCAGCAGAAGGAAAACTGCAGTTATTTTGACTCATTTTGAGTCCTGTTCAGTACTTTTCCATCTATATGCCCAGAGTTATCAATAAACAGTACAACTGAAAGTAAGCAGATGTGGTAATTCAGAGCATTATGAAGTCAATACTACTTTTTAGATTCTCAAAATGGATTTTCAAGATTTGAAAACAGAGAATCACTCTGTCAGGCTTTACAGCTACATGATACAGGTTGGTAAAAGTGGTCCTGAAACAATTTTTCTTCTCACATTTCTCACCCCACGGCAATATTTTAATGAAAAATATAATTGAAAAATCAGAAGTCAAGAGATTTCTTCCATCACCAAGGGTTTTCAAAAATACCCAATTGTGGTGAAAGATGACAATCTCCTTTTTAAGATGGATAAGGAAGGATCTGAGCAAGCCAATTCATTTCACATAACTCAGTAACTCCTGGTGTCACATAGCAGCAGGTCTGGGAGGCTGCTTGTCATGGGAGGATTTGAACTTAGGGCTTAGAGGTGAATACTCTGCATTCCAGTAGCAGCTTCCTGAGCCGACCTTTCACTGGCTGCTCAAACACTGTTCTCTGGTTTTGAGACTCCAAGACCTCTCTTCACTCCCAACACTTAACATGTCCAGGTGCTGACTGTGTTTTGATTTTCAGCCTGGCTCCCTCTGGCTTTTGTAGGATTTGGGTTTGTGTAGCCTGGACTCACCTTGAGCAAGCAATATAAATCAGCCCTATCCTTTAGACAAACAAGAGGAAGGGATTTCCACTGAATGGTACAGATAGGATTGTGCAAGGTGGGCTAGGATCCCTGCACCCGGAGGAAACTCATCGTTTTTACCTTTGAAGGGAAAATTTACTATTTGTTTTGGTCTGAAGGTAGAACAAAAGTCTAAATTAACCCCCTCTTTGCTGGAGGGTGTGCCTTGAACTTCCCTGGTACTCAAGGTAGTATGAGTAGGATTAAACAAACTGATAGCTTTAGGTTTGTTTCTACTTATAGACATTTTTTTTAAATTTTATGTGTGTGTCCGTGAGAGAATTACTCCCTTTTCTGATTTCTTAGAAAGTATTGGTGACTACTTCAGTGAAAGAAGATTTTAATGGCAAATGTGGGGGCTTTTTTCTTATGTTATAGCTGCTCCCAATCTCAAAAATATCCATCTTTGAAAAATTAAAAGCATTCATAGTGAGGATCCCTGACAACTGAGCTTTAATCCTGAGCTGTTAACAACTGAGCTGTTCTTTACTCAGCAGCTAATGGTAATTTTTGTACCACATATAAAGCTTTCAGAAGTTGAAAATCTTGGCCAGATTTGCTTCTCAGGTAATTTAATGGCAAGTGTCAAGATGATTGATTCTATTGCCTTTAATGTTTTCATTTTAATGATTCTTTCTCCAGATGTAATTTAATGGCAAGATGCTGGGCCCAAGAACCTCACAACAGGCCTACTTTCTCTTACATTCAGGACAAACTGCAAGAGATAAGACACTCCCCCCTGCCCTTCATCCACCATTTTGCAGAAAAAGAGCCAGCAACTGGAGTCATCAACCAAGCTTTTGAAGGTGAGCGTGGGCCAGACCTGCTGTCCCCATGGCCTCTTCCCTGTGAGCAAAGTGGGATACAGCAGTTCTTTCCACTGTATTTGTCACTGCCTCAAATTCTCTGCCTCTGAAATGGGAAGAACAATGCTGGAAATGGGAAAAACCTTTCTTATAATGGACTTATGAAGAGTCCTGATGTGCCATTAAGTACGGTGCATTGGGTGAAGCACATATAAGATTACCAAGCAAAAAGACCCCAGTGAGGATGCAACTGAGCCTGCCTTACAGTCATGCAGATTGCATCTAAATTTTTGATGCTTCATGACCATTTTCCACTGAAGTAAATGCTTAACTTTGCTCCCCATGTACATCCAGGAGAGCTTTAGAAGGCTTCTGGGTGGAAACCTGTCCTAGTTTCAAAGGCATTTACTCTCTCTCCATCAGCTAAACATGGCAGTTCAACACTTTCTGTCGGAGTACTAAGATTCAGTGGCTGCCTGAAAGTAAGACATAAATTAGGTACCTAAAAGTAAGACAGCACTTATACCAACCCAAACTGTGATAGCTCCAGCCATATCATTCCTGTTCTCTACACACCATGCATAAAAGTAGGTGATATTAGGAAAGATAAACCTAAGACATGGAACACAACAAAACCAGATTATAAGGAACATTATGAAGGTGGAAATAACAGGAATTAGAAAAAACAGGTCATGCTAAATTCGAAGTTGTCAAATAATCTAAACTTAAAATTAACATCCTGACTGGGCCAGAAGAAGGTGCTTTTTACATCCTGTAGTAGTTCCTGAGAAAAGTGAAGTCTTAGGAAAAACATGTATTCTGAGAATGTGAATAGAAAGTTTTGATCAGTTGAAATATTTCACTTCTATTTCGATTTGCTTTTTTATTTATTTGTTTGTGTGTTTGTTTGTTCTTATTTATTTAACCTCTTTGCATTCTATGGTTTTCTAATGAAAAATATTTCTGTTCTTAAAAAAGAAAAACCTCCTTTTTCCCTAAAATATCTAAAAGCTATGTTTTGGTTTTGTGTTTTTCTTTTTTTTTTTTTTTTTTTTCGTTCTTCTTCACAAAATATTGCTGCACTAGGAACTCATCCTTCTTCATAAACTGTTTTGATTAATCAGTATTTATGATTTCCTAAAAAACTTGATAATGCATTCCAGAAATGACACAACACTCAACTACAGCACTACACAGTCTTTTTTTCTACAGGATTCTATCTGTATTCACTTCATTGGTTTTGTTCAATGCTCAGTTAATGATAATCTATTTGATTTTTTGCTAATATTTGTCAGGTAGTTTATCTTTATGAATTTCAATTTATTAAGGGCATTTTTGCTTTGAATAGCGGAGTTCAGGAAAGAGATACTTAATCTGGCACAAATTTAAACCTGGTATTAAGTCAGGAAAGGAGTACAGCCAATTAATTAGGCAGTATGCCCAAGCTAGTAAGCCTTACAGGTTGGATAGACTTTATCTCACTTAAATGCATCTGCCTAGAAGCTATGAGTCTCATCTGAGGCAGATATTCTTCTAGAGATTTCAGTAGTCAGGAGTGGAAACACATCTTCAGAATGATGGAATCATAGAAATTTATGGGTTGGAAGCGACCTCGAAAGATCATCTAGTCCAACCCCCCCTGTCAGAGTAGAGAGTGACAGTTCCTATGTTTTAAGCAGGTATCATAGCATGAAGGGCCAACTTTTACCTTTCTACTGATGATGGCTGGACTCTGGATCACTTGCTGCATTTGACTTGGATATAGCATCTTTGACCAGATGTTTAATTGTCAGATGGCTACAGGAATGCCACATCCACTGAGCAAAGGGATGTATTGATCTGACTGCTTGCATCTACTCCTAGTGTGATTTCCTAGCTGAAACACCTTTGGTTTGCATCCCGACTCCACAAGCAACAGAGACATTAAAACTAAGGGAGTTAGGAAATTCTAGTGGCATAACATCAGTACCTGTTAAAATCTTTAGCAAGGCTGAAACTTTTAAATGCAGACCTGTCCTTCTGCTGCTTGGAGATGGGTGAAGAAACTAGAATATAAGTTTTCATCCTCTTGGTGGATCAGGCCTGGCACAGATGTAGCATGAAACAATTTTACTTTCAGTGTAAGTCACTGCTTACAATGTGCAAGCTATATATGATAGTTCCACTGCTCTTAACTTCCTTAATCTAGGCAAGTAATTACTTTCACTGGTATGACAAACATGTATTTTGAACATAAAAAGAATATTTTGCAAAATTTCAAGTTCTGACACACACCCAAGCTTGCAGAGAAAAAAACATTGCTTTATTTGCTGGCTAGGGACAAAAGTAGTGTTCTTAGAAAGGGACAAGTATTGAAAACAAAAATATGGATTGAGGCTTCCATGAAGTTTGAATGGACAAAAATTAAAAAAACCCAACAGTTTGCTACAGAAAATGTTGTATAATGGACTTCTAGTCTTACTAATAGTGGCACTCCATAATGTATGTTATATTCAGAAAACCTGTTGGCAGTGGTCACTTCTTAAATCAGAATTCATTAAGCCTGTTTTTGACCTCCTTGGTAAAATCTGGTCCACTGTGATTGGCAAGGCAAAGATTTCATAACAGGTCTCAGGGCCAGCCTGTTTTTCTCAGCACCCTCTCTACTTGAGTCTTGCCACTTTCCCCACCAGCTGCCCTGTTCCTTCTTGTGGCTTTTCCCCATTCTTCCCTTTCCAGAGTCTCTGCCCAGCTGTTGTTGCCACAGAACCACTGCTTGGTCTGCCTTGGGATATGAAGACAAGGCAACAGTTTTCATGCTTTTCTGTGCAATGTTTTAATGATTCAGTTCTCAGAATTCCCCCTTAACTCTACCTTTCTCAGGATCATTTGGTGATTTTCATACAGGGAATTCCCGTCAGGAAAGAGTATATCTTGTATTATATTCATCTACATATCACCCTCTCATTTGAAAGTATTTTATGAGACTAAACACATGATAAGTTCCTTACATGTCTCTATAAGGCACCTACTTATTTCTTTCTATATTGATAGTTCACCTGTAGGTTATCTCCCTTTTTCCCCAAGTAGTCTTTATAAGCCTGTTAAAAATACTCTGTTATATATTTAACTGAAGGCCTAGAGTCCTGGTGTTGTTTTAATGTTGTTGGATTATCTGATTGGGGCCATATGCATGTCAGACAGTTGTAGCTCTCCAGCCTTAAATTAACATATCAGTTTTTTTGCCCGTGAAGTAAATCTTGTGCAGCAGAGTTCAGTAAAACTTTGGCTCCAAAAGTGTGTTTAATTCAAGCAAGAATCAGAAATTTGTGTTCTAGCTGAGCTTCCAGAGTAAAATGTGTGGTCTGTTATGACCCTGTTGTGAACAGATCAGTGTATGGAACATGTCTCAGTCTGTGACTTGTAAAACACCTATTAATAAGTGATTTTTTAAAATTTGCCTTAATTTTTAGAGAGGACAAAGTGAAGTGCTTCTTGTGTTTGTAGAAGCAGTAGAAAGATGACAGCCAAAACAAATAAATTAAAAGACTGTTCCAGGATGGGTTGTCCTAGACAACATTTTCCAAAAATGTTATGTGGTCATTGGCCTTTGTGTGTAATGAAACTCCTGCCATGAGCCTGCTGCCAAGAAATGCTTGCTCTCACCAGGAGACTTGGTTCCAAAAGAAAGAGCCAAATGTCAAGCAAAGGGAAACAACAGGCCTCAAAATAACTATGATACTTAGCTTTACATGGGATCATATATCTTCCAAATTTTGTTCAGCCTTACCTACTTGTAGATAGCCACAACTTGAGCAGGTCCTTACATGCTGCTGGTGCTGTTTCATAAGTGGGAGAGCTGGAAAACCTTAGATTTTCTCAACAATATTAAATCTGGTGCAGTGTGACACACAAATTGCAAGTACGGGTGACCTAATCCAGACAGTATGTTAGTGGTCTGGACAGCACGCTAACAGGGTCGTGTGGGGATGGCAAAAAGGACACCAGCTTTGTAATTGCAAGAGTTACCCTTCTAAAGGCATCAAGTGGCAATAAATATGTCTGAGCAATACCAGCAGCTCCTGGCACTGCTGCTTTGGAAGTCAGGGAAGCAAACAGTGTAAGGAACAGGTCTACCAATTTAGAGTTTTTCCTTCTTGCTCTCTTATGGCCTTTCCTGGAACATTAATCACAGGCATTAAGTATCATTTATATTTTTTGAATGAGGGAAGAGCTATCCAGCTAGAGGGTTGAGACACCAGTGGGTTTTGAATAGAGTAGGAAATCATTCAGCAGAGGCCCTGTCTCCAGAGTTCCCATTCTTTGCTAAAATCCAGGCTGTTCTTCCCCAGTTTCAAGACGGGCAAATGAAATGTTATGAATCAGAACACTAACAGGATGCCCCTGCATTGCTGTAAAAATAACCAGTCCAGCTATTTTCAGACATAACTTTTTACATTTGTACATACAAGACAGTACTATATTTTTTTTTTGAGTCCCAAATGTTATGGATGGAAACACCTGTTTGTTTTGGCAAACATCTTTGCCTACATCAGACAACTGGGCATTAAGCAGCTGGAGTGGCTCCTTGCCTTTATGACCCAGGATGACTATTATTATCAGTGCTGCTCCCCACAATACCTTCTGGACCTATAAGGAAAAAAAAACATTTAACTGCTCAGAAGCTGTGTCACAGCATCACGCTCTTACTGCTAGAAGTGGTTTCTTTGGTGAGAAGAGATACAGGGTAGTTAGAGGGAGCCCAAGGAAGTCGAGACCAAAAGACTAAAATTAAACACATTTGACTGCAAAACCATGTTGTGGGTTTCTTGGGTTTTTTTGAGGTTCAGGGTTTTTTTTATTTTGGGGGGGGATTTTTTTTGTGTTTTGTTTTGGTTTTGCTTTTGGTGTTTTGTTTGATTCTTTTTTTGTTTTTTAAATTGCTAAACACATTGCTTGAAAACTTTGGGTAGATAGAACATTTAGAATTTTGTAATGTTCCCTTTTTTTGCTTTTCTTCCTAAAGCCACTGGCTCAGCTTCATGTACTTTTTTCAGCAACTAAGGTACTTGCTAAAAATTATAAATTATTCTCGATAATTTTTTAATCTCAATGCAAAAGTTGGTACTGAAGGCATTTTATAAAAAATCTGGAATCAGTGATTTCACTCTTTCTTATATGCCTGCTCTCTCTGCTGGTTGAGAGAGCTGGTCTGCTGTTCTCTGTGTAAGTCATCACTTTATTTTCCTAAAATCAGCTGCCTTTCTTTTAGAAACTGTTCTGCACACCTCTCTGAACTTAAAGTAATCACTTGGACAAACGGAAGCTGCTCTACAGCAGATGTGTTGATAAGAGACATTTTTAAAACCTTGTATCTAGTCTCCTTTGTACTTTTCTGAAATTCAGTAATCCTCTTCCTCACTTAGCTTAGTGAGTGGCTGACCCAAAGCCAGCTGAGGTCAGAGAAAAGACCTCTCCCAAAACAGTGAGTGGTTACAAAGCTGCAGGAAAAGAGGGACTTGGTGGCATGATCATTTCTTATTTGTCCCCTAGACAAATGCTGTCTGATTCCAGAGAGTGTACATGAGCCACATGATACTGCAAGGAAAGTCAAGCTAATATTAAGCTGAGGGGAAAAAAAAAATAAATCAGATGATATGAGAGCTGACATTTGTGTAGTATAAGTGTATATTACCCATATAAGAAACTCTATATATGATATAAGCAATTCAAACAAGGGACTGCATTTGTGCTGGCTCTCTAGGCTGTTTGACAGTCACCAGAGAGCTGTAGACACTTTCTGTGGATGTCAGTATGTAAAAGTAGGGGTGTAAAATAAGCGTGTCCACAAAGGGATTCATCCCTGCTTTCTCTCTCCATTGAGTGGAAAGGCAGACTAGGCAAGGAGCTTAAACTGGGTTTCAATCACTGTGTGATTAAAACTTATTAAAATGAAACCTGTGTGGTGACCTGGAGAAGGGAGGTACTTTCCTATTTATACCAATGCATTGTATAGCAGCAAATGTGAAATTGAGCTCATTTTGGTGCTCTTATTAAATGATAATAAACAAGATAATATACAATTATATCTGTATTTCCCAAAAGACCTTCTTGCACACAGAGGTTTTAGCCCACCAGTCTCTGAAAAATGTATCAAAATAAGAAGAAAAACAGACAGTCAACACTTCATGCAGTTTAGGGCAGTGGAAATGCAAGATGAGCAAAATTCTCACTTTTAGCACCTTTGCTGTCTGACAGAATAGCAAAGCTTGGTGAGTCATCCTCAAACCATGCAAGATCATATGCTTCATTAGACAGGAAACACAGATATGTCTCCACTGATATATAATACAGAGTGGAGTATTAAAACGGGTGTATATTTGTTCTATTTTTATTCTTACTGGCAACATGCAGAAACTGAAACACAGCACCTTCAGTTTCAGGTGGCCAGCAGGTATTAGGAAAATACTACTTGCCCAGGAACTGTCTCCTTGAGCTAACCAACATAACTGAGGTAGAGAAGTCAGAGCTCAATAGCCAGCTTTTTCACCCTCTGCAAAAATAGGTGACCAAGTGCTTCTTTTGAATGTGTTCACTGTGGGACACATCTTTCAGCCACATCAGTAAGTCTGCCAGCCTCTTGTTTGCTACCACATACATTGTGTGGCAGGGACAAAGGGCAGAGTAGGCGTGAGAAAAGCAAGAGGATGTTTGTGGGGAAAAGAAAACGTGGCTCCACTTCTAAATACCTTACCATATTGAAGGTGCTAAGCATCGTATAGGATCATGTTACCCAGAATTAGTAATGTCTCAAGCTGGATACTTAGCTGGTGTAAATCAGTGGCATCCCACTGGTTTCTATGGAGCTTTGTTAATTTGCGGGGGCTGAGAATCTGGCCCTGAAACAACTGTAATAGAAGATCTGTATCTCTAGATCAGTTTGTTCAGTCTCTACCAATCAGCTTTTCTCATGACTTTTTTTCTTCTTCTTATATGTTGTCACCCTCTGAACTTAAACAACCAAAAAAAGCCATCTACTTATCAAGACATCATAAAAATTTGCACCCTTCCAGGCAAGACTTCCAAACATGTTGCAAGCCCATGCAGCCTACAGAGCAGGCAAGGGAAGACACTGCAATTGCAAGGCAGGATACATGACCCAGTTTGGCACCATGGCTGTCCTGCAGCAGGAAGCAGCTGACAGAGATGCTGAGATTTTATCAGGTTAGGACTGGTGTCCTCAGAGGAGGCCGTGCAAGCAAACTCCATTCCTCATTAGTGCGAGTCAGGGGATCACAGTTTCTTGTGTCAATTGATTGAGGAGTCTAGAGTAATTTTCTGCCTAACCCTGGAGAGAAGCTTTGTAATTAATTTATCTGCAGTTTGGCTCAGAGGTCAGGCTTTAAGCACACTACTAGGAAAAGTGCCCAGCAAGGTGAAAGCTACACGCAGTTAGGACCTGACACAGGTATCTGTGAACATGACGTTTTAGTTCCTAAAAGAACTAAAGAGAATATATAATTAATTCAGTGGGAACCTGCTTCTCAGTAGGGTACTTCTCAGTCTCTACAAAGCTCTGGACTGTCAGAGCTAACCTGCTTCATGTTCTGAGGTAAGCTGTTCAAAGTGAACATGGGTAACTCTACACTACACAACAGTCCACAGTGTAGACAAGCCCTCAGGATTTAAGCGTTTGCTGTTGTCTATTCAGCACGACTTCAGCTACCATGAAGGTGTTCTTTGGACGCCTTCTCTCAGAGCATTTTGTTGACTCAGCCAGGCTTTGCTTGTGAAATCTGAGGGGATCATATCACATGGTTTATCTTGCATTTACTCACGTATAACCCAGCATGACTATATATCAATCAACTAATTTTAGCAATGTTAAAACTGAAAAGAAAAGAATGATATCTCATGAATATACTGGTGTGTCTCCCCACTCCGGCTTCTCTCTGGCTTCCTTAAAACTCAACATTTTTTGGAAAAGACTTTAAAAAAATATTCAGAATTCTCTGCATTGGCTTCCCAGAGTGCTGGTGGTGCATCTATCTCTCACATTTCTTCAGGAATTTCACAACATATAATTTTCTTTTCCTCTCAGTTGCTCATTTTAAGTATCTTATATCTCCATCCATCCATCCATATAACTAAGTGAGCAAAAATTATTTGCTTGCTTTTATGACTTAAATGAGAGGCAAGCATTGTACTATATAACTTGAGATCTTTGCATAGCTTTTTTGGCTTGTCTGTCAGAATGGTGCTAAACTTTCATAGGTGCCAAACACTGCACTAGGAGATGACACAACAATGAAGGAAAGAGAACTTGCAGTAAAAAATCTCATTGTGAAAGTGGCAATGTAGCTTACATGTGTCACATCATAGGTGAGAGGACACCAACATTATATTATTTCTCTGCTTTTGGATAAGGTAAGAATATTCTGCAAAAATAGCCTTTCATATTTATTTTGTCTCCAGATCTCAAGAAGTAAAACCAAAGCAAGGTGTTTGATTAGTTCCTTTCCTCTGTAATGAGAAATGCAGCAGGGCATCGGCTGAGAAAGGATTATAGTATTTTATATATTCTGTAGTTCTCCAGACCTGTTGGAGAAAGAATTAGTAATGTATCTATATATCTGATAAAAATATCTCAGTGACCTCATACTCACATTTGTGTAAACATCACCTCATCGGTTCCAAATACTTATACAGGAAACAAATCTGAATGCTCCCCTAGTGTTCTATACTTAGGCAGGTCAGCCGGCATGTGTCTGGTCTGTAAATACCCAGTTTCACTTGGATCCTTATTTTAGGGTTTATCTCTTAAGAGTTTGCTGCAAACATGCCCTCAGCATTTCCCAGTGTTTTCCAAAGCAACTTGCCCCTAAGGCTTCTCATTAAAATTTTATTAAGCAAAAAAGAAATATAAAAAAGAGCTGTATTGGTTGGTAAAGGTTTGGTCGGGATTGAATTACTGAATATTGCCATAATAGTCCTGAACTGACAAAGTGAGTATCAAATGATTTTTCATAGCCGTCGGCCACTGTGGTATGCAACCTCTGTTTGCTCCATATCCCAGTCCCCATCTTGCTAACAGGTTTCTAAAAATCAAATTTCCCCCTCAGTTTTCTCCCGATAATCATTGCTAGTGGACTGCAGCATGCATAACACACTTCTGACTTTATACCTGACTTTATAGTGACACAATAAATTATGTGTTGTTGGTGCAACAGCACAATGTTTGGATTCTTTTGGACAGAAAACTCTGAATATCAAGTGCTTCAAAATAAGGGGAGAGTGTAATACAAGAACTACATGTAAAAAAAATAAAAAAACAAGTAAAAAACAATTATAACTTGAGCCTTTGGTCAATAATAGTTGCATTAAAATTTTGTAATATATTAAACAGTATGAAATTGGGGAAAATAGATAGGTTTTTGGTGGGGGAAAAAAGCACTGGATTTCCAGGTTCAAACTTTAGAAAACAGTTATATGTCCTCCAGAGAGACAGTATATAACAGTTGAGTAGGTAGAAAAAAGCCTATGTTATGGGACTCTTCAAAAAGTATTGTTAGCAGGGTTACACAAAAGTACAGATTAAAATCACTTTGGCTATAAGCAGGCAATCTTTACTTACCAAAAGAAGCAAGTAATGTTTTCATAAGATGCCTGTGCAGGGGTGGATGGTGATGACCAACCTGCTTTAAGTGATTTCCTTAAAGCTATAATCCACACAAGCAATAGCCGAAAATAAATTTGAATCATCAGTCACTCCTTATGTGGTTACTAGACCATCATGTTCCAACTGCTGTTTGATTATGTTTGCTTTCTTATACTACATGTACTTATACTTATACCACTACTTTTTTTTTTTTTTCATGCAGATAATGAAGTTCCATGTGCTGATTCTGACAGTACTCTTCCAGCTACGCTAATGGAAACAAGGAATCAAGAGGGTTTGAATTATTTGGTATTAGTCAAAGATGGCAATCAAGATCAAAGCAGCATCAGTTCTGCTGAATTTAGTCTGTTTCCCTCTGTTTGAAAGAAATAAAGAAAGAAGAGAAAAAGCTCCATCAAAGAAGACATAAGCCAAGGAAAATATTCTGCTCATCGTCGTACTTACAAAGATGCCTTAAAAAACCAACAACTCTCTAAAATGCTAAAACTACCAAAAATATCATAAGATACTGAATGATGTGTAGCAGAGTAACACAACAATTAGGTGCCTTCTGATTTTCTACATATTATGATTTGGGTATTTCACAAGAGATAGTTTAGGGGAATAAAAGATGTAATCACATAGCAAGTGATTTTATTGTGGTGTTGATTAAATTTATGTAATCGTATTTGTCTCAGAAATAGGCAGTCCTTTCAAAAAGGAAGTACTGGTATGCTGTTTCAAAAAAGTGACCAAGTTGCTCATGAAAAAATCCAAACCAACAGCTGAAAAGCAGCTTCAGAAAAAACTAAGATAAATAATTTTTGTATTTTTATGAATTCTAAATAAGAAAACAGTTGAAGAAGGGTGACTGGGCTGTCCACTGCTGGAGATGTTCTATTTCACTATTCAATTGAAGCAAATGCTTGCAGTCATCTTGAATATTAAACTGCACAGCAATTGATCTGGGAATCTAGATAGTCCTGTTTTCTTACTTTCCCTTTCCTGTTTTAAACATCCTCACGTGTTTTTTATCATATTGGGTGAAGGGAAATACTTTTCCTTGATGTATCTGGAGATCAAGTCAAAGTATATATTATAATGACATAAAATCACTGCTGAATAAAAGACAGCAATAAGTTTTTTTAAACATTTCATCATGAATAGCAGTTTGCAAATTATGTAGGGTTTGTCAGGAGATATGTCAGGAAGCTCTGATTTAAGGGAAATATTTGATAATGAGGGACATGGAAGAATAGTAAAACTGCTATCTGGTGTCAGAATGTATACATGTTTTTAGATGTAGCTCCACTGAGATAAAGCTTAAAAGTTTTCCAGCACAAATGAACAAGAAATGTGGGTTTTGACTGTTTTATTCAAACAAAATAGAAGTTGACAGCTTTTGATTTAGGATCCTTCAAAGTCCCTGAGAAAGCCCATTCAAACAGTATATAATTATAGAAATATTTTTGCTTCATCTACAAATTAGTGTACAAGCCAGATTTCCTAATGACAATTGCAGCACATCTTTTTTTTCACCTAAGCTATGCTCACCAGACCATGAGTCACTACTCATGGATAAATAAATAAACACTATATAATGTTTCCTTCCTCTTCAAGTGCTGCTTGATTGATTGCACAGCCATTCCTTCCATTTAAATAACTAAAGCATGAGTAACATTTACTACCAGTAGCAAGAAACCAGGAAGACCCCAGTTCTTACCCAGATGGCTCCATGTGTGCGTGTAATTTCACTTAAGATGATGATCAGTCAGAAAGCCACAAACAAAGGTTTGAAAACCTGTATATCGTATGTGATTGGATTTCATTTGAGATTGGATTTCATATGAGAACTTTTTCTTCATCAGGAGAAACTTTCAATCTGGCCAAAACTTTGTCTAGGCAGCACCTTTTACGGACCTCATGACAATCATGGGAGAGCCCATCCAACATGGACAAAATGGGTTAGCAGGCAAGGCAAGAGCTGGTGAGAGAAAACAGCCAGAAGTGATGCCCTTGAGGTCTTGAAGTAGCCACAAATACCTAAGGCAGCAGAGAAAGGACAGAGGGAAAGGTAAGTCTTGCTTTGCTCATGTTTTGCAAATGTTTCAAGAGAAGATTAGTATAGTGAAATGAGGCAATCAGGTGCCACTGATTACCAGGCAGTGGGCATGAGCTTCTGTTAAGCCCACCTGTGCCTGATTAGGGTGGGCCCCCACTGTGCATGAGCAGGACCAGGGGGCTAATAAAAGGTGAGGCTTGAAGCACAGGCTCAGCTCATTCCTGAGCAAGCCAGCAGAGAGGTCAGTTGCTCTTGGAGTAATAGCACCAACCCACGCTAGTCAACCCTGACAGCTATAGGCTCAGAGCACTATTTGTGAGTCTCTGCTGGAACACCTGGTTGGACCTTGAAGTGCTGTGCCCTAAAAGAGGTTTGTCTTGCTACGGATTAGTTTAATGGAGGATTTATCACAGCATGATGAAGGAGAAAATGCCAGGTTTAATGCATTGTCAGGAAAACAAAGCTCAAGATACTGAACAGAAATCTATGCCTTTTTCACCTAATAGTATGAAAAATGGATTGGGCTGGATAAAACACAAACCTCTCAGTCCAGATCTAAGGATCCTCAACTAAAACTTGCTAAATTCAATGGGAGACATAATACCTAGCCTTCCCAGTATGTTCAGTGATCTGAGGTATCCTGAGGGATACAATTTGTCAGCTCTGATCATGGCCCTACCCACCATTCCAATCTCCTCTCTCATTTCCCTGCCTTAAAGGAGTAAGTATCCAAGTACAACTGAGTTATTCAACTGAGTTATGGTAAAGCTGAATTTAATGTTTGCAAACTCGCCTCACTTGCATCTACCAATGCTGCTACTTGCAAAGAGTTTCTTAATCCCTTATGTTTCCCTATCACCCTTCTCTTTACACATCTTTACCATTTCACCTTCTCTGTCTCATCAAAGCGATGCTTCCTGTCTTCATTCAGACTCTTCAGGATGATTCACATTTTACTCATCCATTCCTATTCACTATCAGGAGGATACCTCTCACCTTCGTCACCAGCTCCTGATGACGGTTTTCAGGGCTGCTTTTGGAGACAGTATGGGAGATGCACGTATAAGAGGTGACAAGAATGACAGACCTTTTTAACACATTGTCTCTTGGGCCAGGGAATGGGCACTGCCTGGCATGTGTTTGTCTCTGACAGGTGGAACATCCTTTTGTGTGGCAGTCTTGGGCTACTTAAAATTTGGCCTGAGGCAGGCAGACCTATGCCCAGCCAGTTCCTGAGCAAAAGACAGCTCATCTCACTAAACCCCTTCCTCTCCATTTTATGGCCCAACATTATATGGTGTGAAATGTCTCCATGGTTAGTTTGAGTCATCTTCCTGGTTGTATCCCCTCTCAATACATTGTGCACCCCCAGCCTACTCACTGTGAAGGGCAGCTCTTGATGCTGCACAAGAATTTTCCAGCAGCAGCTAAAACATTAGTGTGTTATCAGTATTGTTTTGGTTACAAATCTCAAGCATAGCACAGGATGAGCTGCTATGAAGAAAATTAACTCCATCCCAGCCAGACCCAGCACAGCCTCTAACCTGCCCAAGAAGAGGAGATGTGTGCCCCCAGGCTCCAAACAGGGGATACCCTAAGTGAGTCTCTGAGCCCTAGACAATTGCTGTCTCAGGCTTTTCTTTGTTCCTTGATGCCAGAACAAACACTTGACGAGATTACTGAGCAATGCTGGTGAGCGTGCTTCAGGATGTGATACCACACACAGCCCACTACTGCTGGGCTCTCAAATGGCACTGACTGTACTGTGAGCTCTGCTTGGACAGACGTGGACATACTATGTGGCTTTACTTGGCTTATTTAATCTTTCAACTGCAGATTTGACATGCATACAAATGGACAAAAAATATTTAATGTTACCTATGAATAGTATTTACTACAACATAACACAAATGCTGTGGTGATTTATTAAAGTTTCAAAATTATTTTGTAAATGTGAAGGGCTGGGGCAGATATTACTTATTTACTAAGGCAGCATTTTCAGTGGCATCCATTCCAGGTCTGCTTGGCATCCATTCCAGTCTCCTTGGTCTACAGCAAGTCTACACCCAACCATTAATGTATTTCTGCTTTTCAAGGTTGTTTGGAATGATTTTTTTTTGAGCTGGCACACACTGATGACCAGATCTATCCAAAACTTCTGTACCTCATGCTTTCCATTTGGGACCACAATCAAGAAAACCAATGCTTTCTGACAAAAATATTGAGTTCTTACTGGGTCAAAGATAAATTTGTAGAAAGCTTATGTGTTGCATACAACAGCAACTGCTGTTCTAAAACATGCCTGGTTGCAGTGGGAAGAGTCACTCGTGCCCCTGTGCCACAGAGGGAGTGCTCAGCATTTTGACATGAGCTATGGGAATGTGACTGTCAAGATCTCCAAGGAGAAAACTTGTACAGTACAAGAATAAGATAGTTTGAGATATGGAAGGCAAAAGATGTGTTTGATCATATCAACTAGGACTGAAAAATGTGAGGTGTTAGAAGGATTTCTTTCCAGTGTTTATATTTAACATTCACATCTCCACTTCTCTGGGAGACTTTATCATTTGTCATTCAGTAGCATCAGGGAACTTAAAAATGACCAGCAGAAAGGCAAAAGGTTGTGCAGCTACACTGGTAACGTGAGTGCTTTTTATTGGTATTATTTATCCACAAAAACTAATAGGTTGAAAGGACAGAAAAGACAAGAGCTGAGTTTAGCATGGCTTCACTTATCTGAAAAGCTCAAGCCAGGGCTCAGGGCTGCAACTTAAGTTATTCCTCAGCTTTCCTGGTACCCTAAATAACATAAGATACTCCAGATAAAAAAGATTCCTTAAAATTTTGTTCCCTCACTGCTGAAATTGAAGGGCATAAAAATCTTTATAGCAGGAACCCATAGCTTCTCACAAGAAAGTCTCACCATCTATTTAAATTAACTAATGTATCTAGTTTGGGGTTTTTTGTTTCCTTTGGCATGTGCAGGATGTTGTTGGTGATGGTTTGAGACCTCAAGTGTGGCTCTCCTGTGCTCAAACAAGTAAAACTGTTTGCTCATGATACAGCTTTAAAATAATGCATTTTTAAGTACTTCTTAAGCTTTCTTCAAGATTAAAATTTAGATTAAAATTCCACATAAAATTGGTCTTATTTCAGAATAGCAGACTTGAAGACAGTCATGGTAAGAAAAAAAAAGTGACTGTAAAATAACCCTAACAAGTCTGTTGGTGGTTAAAAAGTTCAAGTTCATCTTCATTTCCTTTAATTGATTCTTTAAAGTTTTTCTAATACACACACACTCTGGAGTAAGTTACAGGAGTTTGCATAGCAGGTGCATTTTTCAAATGATCATGGGTCTATTTATAATGACACTTGGCACCTCTAACTGACATTATGTTTTAATCAAAGCCAAGTAATGATGCCAAAATATTGTCATTATTTCCAGTGCCATGAGACGTGACTAATACTGTTGCATAAAATTACTTTTTAATAATGTGTTCATCCACTGCCTTCTATCTCTTATGGTAAGAATGCAGCTGTAAAATAACCACTCTGTTTGGACACCAATCCCTTTTTCAATGTGGCTGACATAGCTGTGTCTTGAGTTTTTTCCCCTCTTATCTTGACCTGTACTTGACAGTACAAGTCACCTAGTGCTCATTAGAGGTGAGACCACTGAAATGCCTTTTTTGTCCTATGCAGTACAGCAAGAAACTATAGATATTCCTTCCTCCACCCTGTAGGAAACTCAGTGAAGTTTCAACATCACTTTGTTGCACCAAAATCTCACTACTCTGTTAATTTCCTGGTCTACTTCACATATCCAACTTTCACAACTTTCCTGGAGGGCTGACCATGTGTAAATTCTCAGTAATTTTCAGTCACAAATGTATCTAGCTTTCTCTTCCAGAGAAACAGGAGAGGCCAAAGCCTGGGAGTCACAGAATTAACCTTTAGGGAGGATATCTTCTTCCACATCCTTGTATTTTTTTCAATCTGACATCACCATATCTCTGAGGATGAAAACTTCCTAACACAGTACAGCCTTGCATTCTTCAACCAGGATCTTGCCAGCTTTGTGTTTTTCTTGGTTTGTCTGTTGACATAGTCTTTGCTATCTTAACAGAGGCATCACTCCATAATTTTTGAGTCTGTGGCTTAAGACACAAAGCATTATCCGCTACCTGAATCCACCAAAACAAAATTAGTGGCCGTGATATACCACAATCAGCTGTCAAGCTTCTTGCTTACTCCACTCAGAGATGTCTTTTGGCTTTAGGGGCAGCATCACCAGGTTAGATGCTGCCATTTTTCTTCACAGAAGCAAGCTGAGAAGGGACTATTGGTCCTACTTCTTGTCAATGTTCAAAGTTGGCACTAAATAATCCAGGCATCAAAAATGAGGGGAAAATGACACCTTTAGAAATATCTTTAGAAGTATCTGTACACTCAATCATGTGATCTTGCATGTGTCTATAGTTATCTTGTAAGTATAGACAGTCACTAAGGGCTGAGTGAGATGTCACCAGGATAAGGGTTTGACCTTACTGTAGCTCAGTTGCCAGGTCTGCATGCAGTAGTCATACTGCCACCAAAATCAAGCTTTCTTACTCCTCACTTTTGGCTTGCTTCTAATTTTTTCCATATCTTTTCTCTGGGGAATGATTTCTGAAGTGCTTCCTTGTCTTCATATTGAAGTGAATTTCTAGGGGGAAACTGTTAATAAAAAACTTCTTCAATATTCTTTGATTTAATTTTGTGTTCTATGATGATTAAAATACTCGATCTTGGGGGAAGCAGTTTAGGGAAAGGTGGCGACAAAGTGACTAGAGCTGCAAGTGCCCTGTTGCCACTCTGTTTGCACAGTTGTGTTTTGGTTCATATGGTGGACTTCTGCAGGCTCAAAGTATGCATGTTTCTGGGGCATGAGAAGCAAAGAAAGAAAAGTAAGCAATAAAATGCATTTTAGAAGACAGGCCTGTATGCAGAGAGTTTGGACTGTGACTAGAATCTTATGACTGTTACCCGATGGACAATGCAAAAATAAGAATTGCAAATTCTGATTTACATGTGGTTTTTTTTTTAAATAATTACAAGAGTAGCAATGCAAATGGTAATGCAAAACAATAAAGTACTCTGGGAAATAGAGTCCCAAAGAGCGTAGACAAAACCAGATACAAATGCCATCTTAAACACAGGATTTGTGTTTTCTTAGCAGAATAAATTCTCTGCCTTGACTCTGTGCTCTCACTGAAGTGGAGGTCATGGCTAGTGACAACTGGGAGCTGTTCCTGGAGGCTGTCTTGCCTTTTTAGGTTATGAGGGTCTCTGTGTGTTTAGGATAATGTGATTGACAGCTCCACTCCGGCCCCAATTAGCACCCTATAATTTATTAGCTTCTGCTTTCAGATTATGCGCTAACTTCACAAATATTTCAACCACGGAAACAGCAGCTATCAAGTGTCTCTTTCGTGATCCAGCTCACTGGGACTGCAGCTAAATACAAGGAGGGAGCTGTGCAGGTCTGTCAAGAGAGAATAATCATTTGTGCCTCTGTGCAACGGGGGCTGTCACAGCTCCTTAGGACTTGGCTTGTGGAAAAAAGGGGTCTGGTTCAAGGGATTAGGGCTTGGTTCCTGTCACAAGGGTATGGTGAAGAATTGAGGCTAACCTGCTGGTTTTCTGGAGAGCATTTTCTGGATTTTTCTCTGTTCAGTTCTGTTCATCATAGAAATACTGGTGCTTGAGCTCTATGCAAACAGCTTTGATAGGAAAGTTTGTGTCTCTCCTGACGCTGTTCCTTTGCTCCTCATTGTTGCAACATGGTAAGTGCAAGAGGGAAGAGATTGGGTGAGGCAGGAGAAGAGGGGATGAGATGCAGAGTCAGGGCTGAGGCCAGAAGTCAGGGAAAGGAGAAGTGAAGAAGTTGGGGGGCAGTGGTGAATAAGGAGGGTGCCTTGCAGCTACACCTAGGCCAGGTGGGGCAGGAGGGAACATGCTGTGTAAGGGGCAGAGGGGGCACCCACAGTAAAGTCCAGCATGTTATTACACCTCTTAATGAGACAACTCTTCTTTTTGGTATTTATCCTACCTTATTAATGAGTGTAAATATGCAACTGGCACATCCTTAAAGAAATGCTTCACTCTCAGGAGTCTCAGCACAACCTGTGTTTTTGTGAGCTGCAGGCAAGAGTGGAAAAGGGAGGTTCCCAAACATGTTACTGGGGTACAGAGGTGTCCATCTTGGCACACTCCACACTGTCTTACACCACCTTCCCCTTCTCCCACACAACCTGATGCAGAGAGTGCAGGGGCAGGAGGAAGGGCAACATGGCACCCCGGTGCTTCTTTATTACAGTTTGCACTCAAAGGTTTGGTGTGCATGATCCATGGATTATGTCTGGCTATGGAGGCAGTAGAAGGCTCACAAAGGTAACTCATCTGTAGGATTAGAGATGGACATGAACAGGGGGACGCTGCTAGTCTGAGCTGCTTCTCAGTACTGTCAGACTGGAGAACAGTTTAATCATGCAAGGAACTTAATTAGCAATATGGTTCCCAAAGCTGTAGCCCCAAAACTGGGAGCTGACTGAAGTAAACATTTTTATTTTTATATTTTTTCCCTCTCATTTTTCTGTTTCTCTTTTTTGCTTCCTTTATTTTTTTCCCCTTTTCCTTCTTCCTTTTTATAAAAAAATTATTTTTCTTTTAGTCTTTCCTTTTCTTCTTTTTTTATTTTTCTTTTTACTATCCCTTATCCCCAGAACCCCATTGCAAAAATCATTACCTCACTCCTCCAAACAATCACACCTCCAGTTTCTCTCCTTCCCCTGCTGCAACTGCTCCTCTGGGTGGCGGGCCAGGGAAGCCAGCCAGGACACTGCAATCCCCCAGGGGAGCTGGCTCGCCCTTCTGTAATCAAAAGGGCATGTTAATTACAAAACTTGCCCAGAAAAAGATGCACGAGAACTGCCAGTCAGAGAACCCTGATACATCCAAAGCCACCAGAAGCATTTTCCTCCCTTCAAGGAAGGGACCAGCCTTTAAACCCTCGCTAGAACTTGAGCCTAAATAGGACTTGAAAGGGAAAGAGAGAAGGGATGACAGTCCCCTCCTGACCCAAGGAGGAGACAAGGCAGATAGATTTCCCCAGGAAAGGGCAGCACGCAGTCCAGGGGAGACGCAGGGGATTACTCAGACTTTCTTTCAGCCTCTCTATCCACCCTTCCCCTCTTCTGCTGGGGAGTCTGATGGAAAACCTCTGGAAAAGAAGTTAAAAGTAGGGAAGGTTATCCTAAAGCTCATCAACGTAAGCCTAAGTGCAAGGGAATATACATATGTGTGTCTAAAATCTTTGAGCTTTGTTCTTGCAGCTGCAGAGGTACCTAACTGCAACCTTCCTTAAAGTGGAGACTGTACCATAAAAACTGTCCCATCCCCACTTCCATCCTTTCCTTGGCTGACCACTGCTAACTTTGTCACTGATTAAAATGGTATTCTGTGCTTTACTGAACTTCAGTTGTTTTCAGAACAGGAAATAAATGTCCTCTCTGAATATGGCCAGATCTCCCTCTGTACCAAAGCTGTACCAAACTCCTCTTACAGAGCAGCAGCAGACACCTTCTCTATGCCCAGTACTGCCAATGCTCTGCTGCAGATCCCGTCCCTCTGCCTCCTTCCTTGGACTCTTCAAGAAAGGCTGAGGAGCTGTGTTTGTCTCTCCCAGCTAGCCTGGCTACTCTTTTTTGTCAGGAGGGCAGCTGGAGAGCACAAGCTGGTGTCTAACCTCTGCACAACACTTGAGAAAGGGCAGGGGGAGGATTTGCTCCTCAGGCTGCAGGACTGGACACTCACAGCCCCACTCTTTTGGTGTGTGACAAGCATGTGACATATAAGCCAGACGTAACATACAAGAAGCTTTCCTTTTGTATTTCCAGGTTTGGCACCAAGAGCTCATGATTAAACAATTAATCTGCGATAAGGAGGAATAAGAGAGACATGTGAAATGGCACTTAGGTTATCTGCACAGTTACTGTATTAGGAGCTGTGTCTCCAGTCCTGCAAAAACTCACTCCCTAGCCTTAAAGACAGTCCCTCGGGAGTCAGAATAATGCAAAGTGAGAAAAACCTCTGCAAGGTTTAGCCAAAATAGGGCATAATAGTGCTTTCATACTGCAGTCTATCTGGATTAGGAACATTTTTAAAATGTTGTTTGCAGAGCATCTAACAACTTGAGCCACGATCTTGCCTTTGGTCACAGTACAACAATTAAAAACAGTACCTGGAGAAGAAACATTGAAACAAATATTCATGTGTTTGTTGCAAAAATTATTGTGCTTGAAAATGTTCACAGTTAAAATGAATTGTGAATGCTGATGTAGTTAATCACCAGTTTGTGCTTACATTGGTATTTCCGAAGGTTTTTGTGCTGTGTTGCCTAGCCCCCTCATTTTAAATTGCAGAGGAAGAGGGAAAAAAAAACAGGAAAAAGAAGTAAGTGTGGTGAAGCATAACAAATACTGATTGATCTTTAAAAAAGATTGATCTTTAAAAAATTAAAATAAAAAAATAAATTAAAAACAGCCTAAAAAAACCTGATTAAAAGGCAAAAAACAAAAAGGCAAATGCTCACAGAATTATTCTGTTATTTCCAAGCCTCTACAGCAATAACGTTAAATACCATTTTTACTTACTTTCCTCATGCTAAGTGCTGCTGCCTTCTTTCTTCATAGACACCTCAGAACACTTTTGGTTTAACTGGTAATGTAAATTCTGGAGTCCTTCCCTTGCCCTTTACAAGTTGTCCGGGCTCTGGCTAACTGGAGGTTGAGGGCAAAATGCTCAGGGCTGAAAGGAATCATGGCAGGTCACCTGCTGCCATTTGCTGAGCTCTAGCAGGGGATGCTCTGCATGCAGTGTATTTCAAAGCAGCTCCTTGTCAGCTACTCACAGTATTTACTCACAATGCCTTATTGTATTCTTACTACTGGGATTCCTATGCTTTCCCGTAAATGTAGTTATTGCTGACCTGAAACCAGGAGGAGAGAGTTTTGGTTATTCATAACTCCATTTCTGACATGCAATGAACATTTTGCCAGACTATATGAGAATGTTGGGAGGTAAGAACTCTCATCGAGGCATAAAAGTCCATTTTCTACTGCTTCTTCTAGTGGCAGGGGGGTAATACTGGGACTTTACTCTTACACGCATTGAGAGACAGCTTTCAGATACATTACCTTAAGAAAAAAAAATAGAACAAAACAAAGAACGGTATTGTTGGGATCAGATGCTTTGCCTGTAAAAAAGTTAGCTTTTAAGTATAAGGTGAATTTGCCATTTCTGCACTATATCCTTAATTATTCATCACCCTCTAATAGCATTTTAATGTACTAGTGCAACAGCGATGCCGAATGCTACAGTCTTCTCTCAACTTTTTGAAGAAACATCTATTATTATGGAGCAGTCCCCTTCCTTTAACCGATCTTACAGATACACCATACAGTAGAATGTAGCACTGCAACAACTTGCATCTTCTTATCTTTTGTATTTATCATCATATATTTTTCTCAGTAAGAAAATATTTTCAGCTGCTAGAATTTCTATTTATCTTTAATGCAAAATAATAAAATAACTCGCTTCATCCACATGACAGGTGTTTCCTATTTCATCCTGAAGTTTCCAGTTTGCCTCATTTTCCTTTTTTAGCTTTAATTCTTCAGAAAAGCACATAGGCTGAAAGAAGGAGATACCTTTAATGCACCTTTCCTACTGTTAAATAGATATCTTATTTCCCCTTTCAAAAACAAAACAAAACAACTATTAAAGTGACAAAATGACAGCCACAAGAAGACAAAGAGAAATGTTACAGGCAACTCAGACCTATTGTCCATCAGGGTTTTTCCTTCTGGTGTTCCCCTTCAAGGCTGTCAGGTTGAGGGCAAGCAGTACTTCACAGGTTTCCTTCCTCCCCCTGCTTTAAGAGGGTTTTGTTTTCACCAGAAAGTGTTTCTTGTATAAAAAAAAAAAAAAAAAAAAAAAAAAAAAGAAAAAAAAAAAAAGAAGCAAAACCAAAACAAAACGAAAATCCAAAAACCACAACCAAACAACTGTTACATATCCAATGCAAATGTTGTGCCAAACTCTGAGAAGTGCCACCTTGGTTTTCATCTTTCTGGGGTCTGAGCAGTTGTGCATGGAACAGCTGCAATGCTGAAAGCCCAGGGCAGCTGGCCCCAGCCAAACACTTGCCACTCACAACCACAAAGCTGAAAAATCAGAGCAGTTCCTTGATAGTCCGAAAACGTTAATGAATTCCAGTTTCTTCTCCTTTTACTTTTCTATAATGCAAAGTAAAAATCCAGTTCAAAACTCCTAAGTAGCTTTCCCACGTTTGCATTCAAGAAATAATTTGAACTGCTATAAAAAAAAACATTCACACCACTAAAAAAAACTCCCCACGATTTCCTCTGCCCCCTGTACAGAAGGCCACTGGTTTTGCATCACCATCCATGACGTCATTTGACTCTTTTAGAGTAGTCTGACTGCAGTTCTGGGTGTGGGGTCTCCTTAAATAGAAGTTCAACGTCTTTGGCTGTCCTGCTGCAACAGAAGGATTTTCCTCTCCAAAATAAGTCTAGAGCACTGTCCTTGCAAATCCAGGTCCTTTTAAGTCCTGTTATCTTTCTCCAAGCTGCAGAGCCATGGTGGGCTTGGAAAAGGGCAAGGGGGGATCTGGGAGTCTTTGAGTCATCACATCAGCTCAGAAGGGGTCCACCACAGAAGGAGTAACGACGAGCTGCAAACCAAGATCAGAAGCTGTTACAAACTGACCCGATTTCAGCTCTGAATGCCACCATGTCTAACAGGCAGAGATCTACAGGGGAGAGCCAGGGGGAGAAGAGTGAAGGACAGCTCTAAAACCAGTAAAGATCCTTGCTTTTGTCCTGAGGCTGCAAACCTGAGAACGGAGAGAAGAAAAAAAAAGGAAGAAGAAAAATAGGTACAGGTGCTTAAGGACAGAAAAAGACAAACTGCATTTCTTCCAGCTGAGATCAGAGAATCAGTCTAAAGCACAGGCTCTCCAGAGCCCCAGGAGACTGTGGAGCAAGGAGGAGAGCTCAAGCTAGACTGCAGAGAGGTACATGTCCCTCCTGCCTCAAGTTCAACCACCATGAAGAGCCATTTGTGGCTGCAATAACTTCAACTCAGAAGTCTGCCACCAGAGCGAGCTTTCCTTGCCTCACACAACTACTTACTCGGGAACTATGACTGCTGGCTATGCCCGTGCCACCTTTTTTTTTTGGCACTGATACGGCCACTCAGCCTTTTGGGCACCTTACAAGGCACAGGGTACCAGTTCCAGGGGAAAAACATTGCTCTTTTTATTCAGCAAATGTAATTGTGCTTCCCTCTCAAAAAATGGGAGGAAAAAATAAGTGAGCAGAGGTGACAATTTGAAGTGTGAGAGGCCTAGAAGTGACCTGCTCTGCTGTGGTTGTCAGCACTTCTGCCCTCAGGGCAGTCCATGTAGGTATCCAAGAGGTGATCTCTGGAATGGCTCCATCCTGCTCCCAGCTCTCGCTGCTCAATGTAGAGCAGGGTCAGGGCTGAGATGAGTACCTCACAGAAACCAACACCCTCAGGGCACGTCTTTGAGTGTCAGAGACTCAAAGGGTGTTGTGTGTGTGTGGGGAGGGTTTGTTGTGTTTCCGTGTCTCATCTTCCCCTTCCACTTCCTCACTTGCCTGGCCTAAGAGCTCCAAGAAAGGTGCCTATGGCAGAGCTCAGGTGCCTCCCACGAGGCTACCGTCTCCAATTTATTCCCTCTCACAGCAGCACCCCATCCACCTCATCATGGAGGGTCCCTCCCCGCTACTCTAGGCAATGTGAGGTAGGTGGTGAGTAGGAATGCAGCTGAACTGGGGAGGGCCAAGGGCGGCTCTTTACCTGCGTCCACATTGAGGCTGAGGCTCTGTGCCATGTCCCCTGCTGTGCTGGGGAAGGGTCCTGGCGTCGTCCAGGCGGCAGCGGTGCCCGCCTCGCTCTTGCCCAGTTCACAGGGGGGGCTGACCGGGGTGGGCACGGCAGCGGGGGTGAGGCGGTGAGGGCGGACGGAGGCGGTGGGCACCAGGAGCGAGCCGTAGCGGGGGTCAAAGTGGGGCCCGTAGACATCGTGCATGGCAGCAGGGCGGGGGTAAGCGGTGCTCTGTGTGCTGATGTAAGGGTGGTGGTGGTGATGGTGGTGGTGGTGGTGGGCATGGTGCCAGGGCTCAGGACCACCCTGGTGCAGGTGGCCGTGCAGGGAGGCGGGTGCGTAGGGGTCGGCGGCGGCAAAGGGCAGCTCGCTGTGGGCGGCAGCTGCCAAGGGGCTGCTCAGGGTGGCTGGGACTGAGGAAGTCTGGTACGTGCTGTTCCAGAAGGATGGCGGGAAGCTGCGCTGGCTCATTGGGAAGGAGCCATCTGGGTGAAGGGAGTGGGAGAGAAAGGGAAGGAAGCAGTGAGCACACCCGGTGAGCCCTGATCTCCTTTCCACAGGCTCTGCCCCCCCAAGATGCCCTCAAACCAGCTCTTGCATTCCCTCTATCCCTCAAACAACTGCCAAACACAAGAAATTGCTCCCAGCGAGTACAGATTCCTTTCCAGCGAAACATTCAGCACACCTAGCCCAGGGCTTACCCATGAAACTGAAACTGCTTTCTCCAGTTTTCTCGCGGAATGTGTTTAGGGAAAAGGCTGTTATCCTAGGTGAGAGAAACATCTCTTTTCCTCAGTACTGAAAACTGAGTCAAAGCCATTATGCACCACAGCACTTTCCAGGGTGGGATTTTTCTTGTTTGTTTTTATAATAATCTCCGTGTCTAAGCATTTATGCCTAGCACATCAGAGAACACCTGACCCTGCCAGGAAAGTGTCTGCTGGCTCAGTGCAGTTTCAAAGAAGGCAAGAAAAGCACGAGCTGCCACTAAGGGCCAGCTTGAATTTTCTAAACATCCAGGGGAAATTCCCCCACCTATTACCCCAAACCTACACCTGTTTCTTGGGTATATAGCTAACATATTTGGGGATTATTCTGCAGATCTTCGGAGACTGATGAGGCAAGGGACAAGGACCCTGCATTTTCTTTTCCTGGTAAGCCACATGAGATGGGCTAGCGATTATTAACAGCACAGGGATACACATTACACATTACTAATTAGGAATGCACAGTGTTCCCAAGACAAATCAGAATGTGCTCCTAATTCATGTTTGCCAGGGAGGTACTTCAGCTCTGTGCCTGGGCATTACTCAGGAGAAAGGCAATCAACTCATAACAAGCAAAGAACTTCCTCTCCTGCCATCAATTCAAGTACTGAATATCTTTCACACATGAAATATTTTAACTACGATTTCATTCTTAGAAACTGTCAACAGCCATTCATGGAGAGGCTGGAAACCAGCTCTTGGCTGAGCAGGTGAGCCCTGTGAGGGGGGTCCCAAAAGCTGTCTTGAAAGACATTCCTGCTCTCTGGTGAGCAGAGTGTGAGGAAGGTTATTCCTCTCTACCCTGAGTACCCCCACGAAGCTGTCCAGACCGAATCAGGCGTGGCTGTGGAGAGCTGTGCACCAGCTGCAGCCTTGGCCTTGCCAACATAGGGGCCACCTTGGGCAGGTCCAAAAACCCTCATTCTCAGAACTTTAAGGTCCCTGTAGAGACAAGGTTGCTCTAGCAAGCAACCAGGGTGGTGGCGCATGTAGTGAAAGAGATAGGGACACACAAAATCTGGTTATTACTGGTGAAAGCTAATGAGATGGTTCCTGTATTTGCTTCATTCCCATCTTTGATCCCCACCACACTTGATTTAAAGCTGTCCGGTGAAGCCAACAAAGGCAGGCGCTTGCCACAGCCCCAGTGCAGGGGTCCCTCCCTCTGCGGCTTGTTTGCTTGCAGCCTCTGCCAGGTAAATCACGATTCGCTTCCCCCCGCCTCCTTTGGCAGGGACAGCGGGAAGCGCAGTGCCAACAGAAGGGACTTTTTTCTTTTTTCCTCTAAAAGGGTCAACCTGCCCGCTGTTCCCCGCAGGATACAGCCGGATTCAAGAGGCTGCCTGCCCGGCATCCGCGGCCGGCGGAGGGGAGGAGGTTGCCCCAGAGAGGGGGTTCGGATGCCCTCCGGGCCTCCACGCGCGACCCCCTGGCACCCCCACGTCCCCGTCCCCGTGCTCACCCCTCCAAGACGCGGCGTTCCGAACCGCCTTTGGGCTGCCTAGTGAAAAGCTGCTGGGCTGGCTAAGAGCCCGGCTGAAGTGCTCGTCCACCACGGCACTGATGTCCCCCTGGAAGTAGGTGAAGAGGACACAGCGGGAGTTAATGTACTCGGCCTCGGGAGGTCGCTCCTTCTCGGGGCTGCAGTCCTCCTCCTTGATGCTGGCGGCGGGATGGCTGGAGAAGGAGCTGCTGGTGCTGCTGCCGCTCTCCGGGGCTTCTTGCATTTTGGAGTAAAAGGAGAGTTTCTGCAGGAAAGGAGAAAGAGGAGAAGGGAATAAAATAGAGCGGATCACCCAGCGCAGCAAGGTGCGATGGCCCTCCCTGTGCCAGCCGGGATGCAGCACCGAGCTCTCTCCCGCGGTCTTTCCGAGAGGATGCAAAAGACTGTCCCCCGGCTGCCCGCTAGCTAGGGGGGCTCTAGCAGCATTCCCCCACCCCATAGCTGCACTTCTGCCGTACCTCGGGGAGGCAGCGAAGAGGCTGCAAACAGAGCTAGTGGTCCGAAACTGAAATACGCCGACCGGGCTGGAGCAAGATACTCCCCGTGGGGAGCAGGCGCGGCTGGGAGGGGAATTACACGCATGGGTCCCCAGCACGAAGTCCCGCACAGAAAGGCACTTTGCAGGACGGCTTCTGGGGAGAAAGGGTGGCGGCCGCCAAAGGGCTGAGATGCGGGGGGCGAGGCTGTGGGGGGTGGGAGAGGGAGGGGGACTGAGCAGACAGGCGGCGGCCGCGCACCCACGGCGCAGCGTCTGCAGCGGGGGTAAGGAGAGCGCCCTTCCGTCCCCGTCTTTCAAAATCTGGTTACCCTCCCAAAATGTGCTCCGCAGAGTGTGCTGCAACCCGCAGCGGCGAGGAAGCAGCCTCAAACACATTTCGGAGTTTTTAAAAAAAGCGTTTTCCCGGCCACCAATAAGATCCACATATTTCCTACAAGATTATTCTGGATTCCGGTAGATGGGTAAACAGTAGGCGTTGAATGTTTCCCATCTCCTCTTTATCCACATTAGCGTGTCCGCAGCTGCTGGGAGTTTCTTAGAAATAAGCGATAGGACGCGGAGCCCAGGCTTGGCCACTGCGGGCAGAGCCGTGGGGCTGGCGGCGAGGGGAAGCACGGAGGGAACGGGTCAGAGCCCTGGGCCAAGACATGTAAGGTATTTAATAATGTCACTCCTTCATGGCGACCGCCTTTCTACTTGGCTGCCTGCTCGGCCATTGAGGTAATGATCATCCCCCCCTAACTAATGTCACGAAACCGTGTGCGGGGCGGGGGTGGAGGGAGAATGCAAGGTGGTGGAAGACATCATTTGCTATTTCTAATAGGTATTCCGGCATTGCTGCCAGGCTCTGGAGGTGGCACAAGGGCCACCACGCCGGGGGCTGTTGCAGAGCAGGTCCGCTCGCCCCAGCACCGGCCCTGCACCGCGGGGGTTGCCGGCTGCCTGGGCCCGGAGCGCAGCTGACTCTGTCCGTCCCCTTTTTCATTTTGCTGGGGGAGAAAGGAATTGATTTCTGGAAGGATAAAGGGAAAAAAATAACAATAATAATAATAAAAAAAAAAAAAAAAAGGAAAACCAGGAGGAGAAAGAGACAGCAATGGGCAGGTGCAATCCGGGAAGAGGAGCCGGACGGGGAGGGCTGTGCGTGCCGGGAAACAACCCCGTGGCCGGCGGGATCATTTTATCGAAATCAGCGGATTAATCGATACTCGCGACAGTCCGTCCGGTGCAGCTTGCAGCGCGGCGGCGGGACGTGGATCCCCGCCACAAAGTATCCACGGGTTCCCGCAGCCCTGCCCCACCGCAGCCGTGCCGTCCCTCGGGGCCGGGTTTTCCTCCCCTTACCCCCAGAAACCAGGGAAACCCTTCAGCCTCCCGGCACTCTCGCCTCCTACATTTTCCAGAGGTTAACTGCGGAGCACCCCTCTAAAGCGGCTGGTAAACTATCTGCCCAAGTGGCTCCGGCGGCGGCGGACGGGATGCCGACGGGCAAGGAATAAACGATGCCCCGGTTTTGCAGGGTGCCCGCCAGCAGCGGAGAGGCAGAGCTGCCCCGGGGCATCGCTGTCCGGAGCTGCCGCACTCGGTCGAAGCCCGTCCCAGTAAAAGAAGGAAGAGAAAAAGAAAAAAACAAAGAAAAACAAAACCCCTAAAAAGCCATCGCAAGGTTAAAGCTCTCGCTCCAAAGGCAGCCCGCAGCCCGTCGGTCGTCGTCGGGGTACGTACCCTGCCGAACCCCGCGCCAAGGTGGGATGCGGTTTTTCTCCGCTCACCATCGCAGGCTCCCAGATCTTTCTCCCCCACCCTTTCCCCTCCCCTTCTCCTTTTCTTTTTTTTTTTTTTTCCTTTTGGTAAGGCCCCAGACGGCCATCCTCCAGACGACACCCCTCCCACCCTCTGTCTCTCCACCGCTGCCCTCAGCACGTACCTGGTGATAGGGGCTGTAGGCTGCTGCGAAGTAGGGTTGGTGGGGACCGTAGACTTGGTACATAACATCCAAACAGCTCATGGCTGGCCGCGGCCGGGAATTATTTTTTTTCTCATCAACTCGTGTTGTGCAAAGTGGAGCAGTGCTTCGCGAGAGGGAGGTTCCCGGGGGTTAAGAGGCACCACTCATTGGTGGGAGGAGTGAGGGGGGATGAGACCGCTCTGGGCTGAGATGACAGCCCACCTCCTCTGCCCTTCTTCCCTGCTTCCTTCCCTCTCTATAACGCGACTTTGTTCAGCAAAAGCGCCGGAGCTGGAGGGGCTCCGCGACCGCCGGAGGAGTTTCAGCACCGGTCCCGGAGGGTCGCAGGTGTGGGGAGAGCGGAGGACACCCCCCTTCTACAGCCGGAGCTGACCGGAATAGTAGCACAGGAGGCGTGAGGGGAGGTCTGGACCGCAACGGCAGCGCAGGAACCCGCCGGCGGCCGCCGAGGGGCGGGATAGGGGTGACGGAGAGGACTGAGGACGGGACGGACGGACGGGACGGGGGGCGGCTTGTCCAACGGGACAGCCCCTCTCCCGCTGTGCTTAATTTCATTTATTTAATTTCATGTGCTTACCGTGCCGGGAGCTGCCCCGCCGGGTTTCTTCGCGCCTCCTCTCCGAACGCTCCCGGGTCTGACTGAAAATGCAAACACTGAAATCAGAGGGACTGAAAAGTCTGATGAACCGAAGAGTTCCGAAGAACTCAATGGCTCCCGAAGAGGAATCTCCCTAGAAACTTCGAATGATGACAAATGCTGGGAATCACGATGCTTTTGCATTTAATAGAAATTAAAGCAACAACAACAACAAAAAAACCCAAAACAACAAAACAATCAAACCAAACAACCAAACCAAACCAACTAAACAAAAAAATCGCCCAGATAAAGGGACCCGAAAAGAACAGGATACCGTGACGGTAAAACTGGATTTACTTCCTAGCTTTCTCCTCAGTGCGACAAACGGAGGTGTAAATGGATGAATGTATCTTAACCACTAATTTTGACAGCAATGCATCGGAAGGAGATGAGTTTCTACTACAAAGACAGAAGTTCTCGTTTCAATATCAACCCTTTGAAACGTTCAACTTCACGGTATGGGTCACAATTACTGAAAAGGGATCCCTTTTAAGTTATGGTTTAGGCATTTATAATGAAGAAAAAAAACCCAACAAAAACAGCCAAACAAAAACCAAGGCAAACAAACCAAACCAACCAATCAAACAAACAAACAAACAAAAAAAAAAACAAACCAGAAAATATGAAAGAAAGAATATTACTTGATTCTCAAATACTGATTTTTAAAGAAAAAAACGTGGGGGAAAAAACTGAAAAGAACTAACATTTTGAAATTTGAAGACCTGGAAATCTTTAATTGGATTTTAGTAAAAAGTCCTCACAATTAAAAACTATTATTTATCTCTGATTTTTCCCCCCAAAAAATAGAATTTCTCTATTGTGAATGACAGACATTGTTCTGAATACCTGTCCTTCACCAAATTCATGTCAGTTCCTAACGAGCATAAATTTATATTTTTTCTGCACAGGTGCAGTGTTTAAAATTCATATTTTAAACTTTTTTCCTCCACCTCTTCTACCTGAGACAATTTCTTTTTCATATTGTAGTGTAGTCTGAAACACCATGGCTGCAGGTTTCAGCTTCAGCACCACTCTTTCCTACATCAGAATAAATTTTCTATTGGTGGTCAAGACTAAACAGGGGGAAGAAATATTAGGCCTACAAAAAAGAAATGTTTCTCATACTCTGGAATTTTATTTCTCCTGAGTAGCAAGCAAATAGCCATGGTACAGGAAAGGACTCCCTCTGTGGCTGGCATCCAAAATAAGGCAGTCAGCAAAGGAACGTCCTGCTGCTTCGCTCAGCAAGAGATGAAGGGACGTCACTTGCAACAGAGATATCCCACTTCTTCTCTGTGTCCCTGCTCTCAAGAGGTACAGATCTTGCTTTCCCATTATGCAGAGATCTGTGGATGTTTTAAAAGTAACGATGTGCTGGGTAATGCACCCAAAATATCTCATTTCTCAATGCATCTGATTTGAAGCCATACTCCGAAGATGCAGGATCCCTGCCTGCTGTTCATACAAGTTCTTCGTGAACAGCTTTGTGAAATAGCAAAGGTAGGACTTGATGCCTGCTGAAGCTGAGAACTTGCTTCTCATGAAGAAAAACCCCAAAGTGTAACAGCAACAGCTGGGTGCTGCGACGCAGCAGATGGTCTAGGTTTTGTCCGCTGAAGAATTTCTTCTTGAGAGTTGAATTTAGGTTTTTTTTCCCTCACATTCAAGTACATGTTAGAGCAATGAAGTCTGGTGCAACTTTCTATGAATTTAGTTTCTTTTATAAACAGCAATATGACTGTAGAACTTATTAATGTAAGACAGTAAGACATGAGCAAACTTTAGTGCTTTAATGCAGAGCAATGCAAGCATTCATGCAAAAGTGCTGGTTTTGTTTTGCCTTCTCAGTGCACTCTGTGAAATCAGTCCCAGCGTGAGAAATTATCCTGGAAGCCAAGGGTCAGAAGCTATATTCACTAATCATCTCACTGTGTATTTACAATGATATAAAAATAGTTTTTCTTGGTCCTAATGAAAGAATTTTAGGTGGGCTGAATCACAAAGGAACTACAAAGGCTTGGAAAAGAACAGCTGATTTATCTGAGGGAAAAATCCTGACAGCAATGAAGGAAAGCACACGTTTAGGAAGTATTTGGGTTAAGAATGGGTGTACCATTACAATGCCAGCATGGGCTTACTCCTGTAGTTGTACACTGGTAATGTTTCAAAACAGTAAAATGAAAATAAAACCTTGTTAGGAATAAAGAGTTATGGATTCTGAAAAACACTGAGACGAAGGAAATTACACCTTGCCTCAGAAAACATTCCTATAAAGCAATTAAAATTTCTAACTAAGCTGGAAGCTTTCAGAACAGAAGAACGGGGCATTTTTGTGAGCAGCTCACTGGACAAGCAAACAGATCATCAAACAAAACATCAACATCCAGAAAGATTGGGACAAAAAAAGTAGTGGAGATGTGACACAATTTTTTCTCACCTTCCCTGGGAAGCTCACATCCAGTGCAAGCTTGTTAGCACCTGGCATGCAAAAGTTGGACCATCAAAGATCATGTTTGATCTAATAGTTTATTAGACAGAAGGGAGCTTTCTATTTTTTTTCTTATCTGACCACATATATGCATATATACAGATATATATGATCTTTTAGTAGGTCAGGGAAACGTTTCCTTTTCCTGGAAAGGCACACTTTCTCAGATGGAAGCTACCATGAGGTGTATGGGGAATCCATTCCTTGCTGCAGCCATTCACTGCTGGGCTTAGCTCCTTCAGTGTTTCACTTTGCAGCTTCTGTTGGTCTGGTTTCAGCTTCCAGCTGTTTGTTCATGCAATGCCTCACTTCACTGAGCTTGGAAGTCATTTCATTTGTATTATTTTATCTTATGAAACTTATTTTATTGCACATACATTTTTTCCCCCTGCCAAAATAGATGTAACTCCTTAATTTTCTACAACTTTCTCAGTCCTCATAATCTTTTTCCTTTGTACCATGTGCAGTTTTTCAACACTGTTTCAAAAACATCAACACAAGAAATTGTTACTATTCAAATATTTCTCTTGCCTGAGGTATGCACAAAGTAAAATACCTTGTTAGCAGCTGATGCTTATGATTTTTTGACCTTTTCTTCTACAACATGATTTTAAAGACATGTAATGCTGATGTGCTTTCCTGCTGTCATCACCATTTTCAGTATCACTGCTACAGGTCTGTAAAAACCATGGATTGCTCATGTGGTGTGGACCTGAGGTACAGGGGTGTTTCTGGTGTTTCTTCTGAGCTCTTAGCTACCTTGTTGAGACTTCATGCAACCAGACTGAAAGCTTTGGCAATCCCACACAACCCTGTGACATGGCTCATGACCCCTTGTAGAGTCATCCTTTCCACCACCTGCCTTCCTCGGTCCTGGATGTGCAATGTCACAAATGGCTCCACTGGTGTGCTGTTTGCTCTTGAAAGTGCCAAGAGACTTAGCAGCAGTCTCAGGTCTTTCCAAATATCCCACTTTACTCACCAGCCTGCCTCTCCCCATGTTAACTGCCAAATTTATGGGTAAGACCTTTTATCAGCTTTCAAGTTACAGATTAATATCTGTCCCAGTACACAAAGTAGCTAATATGAATACTCCTACACAGCATTCATATAATATGCTCATATATAGCAGCATTTATACTCCTAAATACTAGAGGTTTTCTGTTGATTCCAGTTTCCTGAAGATTTTCTCCATTTGCTATGATGTGCTTCCTTTATGTTGTGCAGTAGTTCCTCTATGAGACTAGGTTTCCTAAAACCTCTAGGTTTCCTATTTCTGATCTCTATTTTATTCTCTGATGCATCAATGTGCCTGAAGAATTCAGCACATGCTTAACTTTAAATTGAATGCACTATCTGTGGCTTTACATGGGTTAAATTTGTCTGAAATTAATTAAGATCAGTACTGTTTCTCTTCTCTCTTGTCAATCTTTGTGCTCTGTCTCCCTAAAAGCTTTTTGGTCTTTTAGGGCTTGACAACTGTTAACATGGTGTTCCCAAAGATGTTTTTGAGGTGTAGCCATTGGATCTGTATCAATGCAGAAGACTTTAAGCTCAGGATCTGCTGACTTGGTAGTTCTTGAGGGCACTGAATAAATTGGAATTAAAGATTAAAATCAATATGGTAAAATAGCACATCACTGACTTTCTTGTTTGCTTTTCTGAGGAACCTAGTTTTATTTTGGTTTTAATTTTCAGCCTCAGAAACCTTTTATGATTAACTTTAATCTTTCTTCCTTTCAGAGCATGTTTTGGGTTTGTTTTGTTTTGTGTTTTTTTGTTTGTTTGTTTTGGTTTGGTTTTTTTGTTTGTTTGTTTTTGTTTTTTTCCCTTTTCTCTCTGTGGGTCTCAGGCTTAATTGTTAGCCAAATTAACTGTTAGCTGCTAATTTATCACAGACACAGAGACAATCAGGTGCGTGTTTGTATGTGTGACAACAGGTCTGCTCCAGTGACAGGCTCTGCAGCAGCTGGAATGTACGTGGTGATTTTTACTCCGTGATGTATTTACCGGGGAGCTGCAGCCCAGCTCAGGGAGCAGCATCTGGCGTGTGTCACTCACCCCTCCTACCCAACCCTTCTGGGCTGGAGGCATCACCTGTCTCTCTTCTACTGATTGTGGCAGATGAAGAGATCATTATGCAGGGCTGGAAGGGAAATCTAGAGCCCTCATGAGGGAATATATTAACATGTGTGAGAACACACTGAAAGCATTGAATTTAGGGCTTCATTTTGCAACATGAAAGCTCATGGAAGTTGGGTTTTTGTTTTTTTTTTTCACTAATTGGTATAGGAACAGGCTCGGTTTTGTCCTCAGAGGTAGAGCTGGCAGCCTTTCTATTGTATGTATTGTGGCACAGTCAGACCTGAGCCGAATCTCTGTGCACCCCACCACCTCCCTGGAAATGAACTGAGGGGGAATTCAGCTTGTGCAGAGATCCATTCACCAAGAACATCAACAGATATTCTTGTATTTATATACAACATATATAATACATATTTCTTCAGCTGTCCTCAGGACAAAGGCATTTTCAGACAAAATGTTGCCTAGCAATCAGCCCAAAGCACAAATTAGTTTTTTCCTATTTTATTTCTTTTTTTATTGCTACAGTTTAGAAAAAGTACCAAGTAAAAAAAGTACCAAGTAGAAAGAGGCTATGTCTGAGCATTAAGTTGCTTAAGCACCAAACCTATTAATATACTATGTGCATCAAATTCTTGATGTAATTTGGATATGTAGATCCTCTGCAATATCCATTTTCAGTGATTTTGATGGTGCAGTCACAGATTGTGTCCTTTGTTTTGAAAAAGAAAGTGCTTTTATGTGAAGGCCTGAGTTCCTAAAGGTGTCTTAATTTTAGAGGTTTTATAGATACCTTACTTTTATAGATAATACTTCAGACAGAGAGGTAGGTGGCAGAGAAAGACTGCATCTTGAGAAAGTCAGTGGCTCAATGCAAGGAAATAAGCTGATCATGTTTTCAATCGAGCACAAACAGGTTAGATAAGGTTTTTTTTTTCTTCTTCTGTACAGGTTTCCAAGTAATACTGACAATATGAAGCTGCAGGAACATAAAGACTCTCATTTAGTTCCATGATTAAGCCTTCCTCAACTGGAAAGTTTTATTGGGGTGGGCAATATTATATCATACCAAAGGGGCTCATGGATTTACTTCTGTTCTCTTCAATTTGCGGTTAACTTAGCCTCAGGAAAACCTCACTAGAAAGTGCTAACAGAGTATATTTTAAGCAAAATAAATGCAAGATGAAGTAAAAAGAAAATTCATAGCACAATACTGGAGATGGAGCCATGGTACAGGGAATTGTGTTCTCATGGCCTCGGTTGACTGTAAATAGGTGTGATTACAGAGGATGGAAAATATCCTGACTTTCTGAAACTGAACAGAGCCCACATTTAAAATTTTTTATGCCCATGCTTAGTGGAGAACTTTGTCCTGATGGCTATAAAAAATGACCTCATCTTTAGAGATCCATTTGGAAAAGCAAACAAGGGAGATGAAAATGGTAAAAAGGGAGAAAGGAAGGTGCTGCCACTGAAGGTATTAAACCAGTTTGTGTGAGGGAGAAAAAGACAAAGTGAAATGTCATTTGATTTTCACAATAATACTTATTTATTTTAGACCAGTCCACTGGAAACCAGTGCATACCTAGCCATATTGTAGCCCAGTTGGAAACTCTGCCTTAACCTCATACTGGAATTTGTGTGGATTTATCTCATTTAGTACAAAAGACTAAGAAAATGCTATGCAGAGGAATTCTTTGTAATAAGTAACAATGCTTCAGAGTCTATTGAGGACACATGTTATTTCTGCCCCATGCCCCTGCTTGAAAGCAAAAATCTAGAATGGGAATGGAATTATGAAATGCTATCTAACAAATAAATTTAAAATTAAAATTTAAAATAAATTTCCTCAAAGGGAAATAATAAAATTCTTATCAGGGATCAGTTGCTGAGGTCTTCATCCAGGATGGCTGTGCATTTCTAAGGAGGAACTTTTCTCATGCTAACGTAGGCACTTTCCTGAACTTCAGGGTTTTACACGTACCTACAAATCAGTAAGGGGTCTGAGAGAGGAGGCAAGAGCCATCAATGTAGAGAAAGTAAGTAATTTCAAACTTCTCACATGATTATGCTTGCTTTCTTTCTTTCTTAAAGAAGGTTTTTGTGTATTAAAGAACTTCTGTTCTACTGAGTTAAATTTATGGAGAGATTATCCTAACAAATCAAGTTTTTGAAATGCAGGTCCACTTTCTATACCAAGGGAAGAGAATGGAATTTTTAATTTCAGAAAGGCATACCAGTTGAGTAAGATTCTAAGAATTACCTTTAAGTTTCCATTGAGGTTTTGTATCAGCCAATAAGAGCCAAGAACACAGAGTGACAAATACTTGGAGTTGCTTTTTCAGAAGAACTGAATAAGCAGAACTTTGTTTAGGTTCAGAATTTGGCATGAACTTTTGAATAACAGTTTTCAGAAATGTTTTTTTTTGTCTCTGAGACAGCTCACTAACCAGGTGGGAGGATACTTTTTTCTAATGGAGAATATGAAAGCTGAAGAGCTAGCCAAAGACAGGATGGAGTTGGAGGGCAATTCAAAGATATTTTCTATGTCTCTGATTGTTGAAATAATACAACTGCTGAATTAAATAAATTGGTTTGCCTACTAGTAAGGCATCAGTTTTGTTATACTACCTATTGCCGCTCACAGGGACAATTTTATCAGTCTGTGCAACTCTTGTCCTGATCTGCTTCTCCATACCCTGGCCTGGGAACAGACTGGAACCTGGCTGTAGCGTGGGCAGTGGTTTTGCTGTGCAGGGATTCTGTGGCTTCCCAGAGCCTCTCCATGCATTCCCAGGGCAGACTGGTAGTCGCTCAGGATCATCCAGCAAGGCAGCTGATGGAGAGGCTGAGAGTAATTTCCAGGGAACTGAGAAACAAGCAAAAAACCCAAAAAACCCAAAAAACCAAAACCCGAACAAACACAAACTCCAAACCTGAACATCAATCCCATGTTCAGAGGAAGAGTGGGAGCCTCAGGAATCCCTTACAGCTCCTTCCTTTCCCACACCCTCCCTTGTGCTGCCTCCCAGGCTGCTGCACACCCGAGGACAGAAGCATGTCTTTCAGTATGCTGTGTCTCTCCAGCCAGCCTGTGCCAAGCCATACTTCAGTCTCTCGCCTTCCAGCACCATGCTAACTCCACAGTCCTCACATTCCCACAGCATGGAACACCCAGCTCCTGCCCCTTCCTGAACAGAGCACAGCTTGCAGCCACCCTGCAGGGGAAACCTCATGCAGAGCTTTTTGCTCTTTTCCAGGTGAGCATTTTCTCAAGGGGGAGGAGAACCAGCAGTATTCAGCAAAACACACCCAGGTGTCTGCTTCACTGACTTACAAGTGCTGTTGGGCAGCTTGATGCCACTGGTGGAGAAGATGCCAGAAACTCTTTCAGCTCTGCTTCTTCTTGCCCCTTAGTCCATATATGCAGAATTCTAGGTACAGGGTTTCTTTTCTGCTTGCACCCAGTTTGGGGGCTGTGCCCTGTTGTGCAGTAGAGCTCAAAAGGTTGGTCATTGGTTCTTTTTCATGTTACTTTTGTGCATTACCCTGGCACAGTGTGAAAAGTAAGTTGCCCCATAGAGACAGGGTAGTGTTCATCAGTTCTCCAGTTTGCCTAGCCCAGGGATTGCCTTTGCAGCACAGGAAGATATGTGGAAATGAATATAATTTCTTCAGTCCCAGCAGCATCCTAAAAGTGACTGCCCTTTTGCACCCCTCTGTTACTTGAGAAAAGAAAGATGACTCCGACTACATTAATTATATCAGTGCTAATCTCTTAAATCAGTGATGCTGCCTTACAGGTCTTACATAGATGAGAGAGAGTTGGCACAAGGGTAAAATGAACTTTTCAAAGGGTATTTTGAGACTCTTTCTCAGGGCATCCTGACATTGCATATTTTCATCCAAGTAGTTTCATGTGCTTTAGTCAGAACAATGTTTTCTCCAGCATCTAGGAGAGCACAGGCTAAAGCATTGGTTCTACACAAACACTAAGCAGAAAAGAAATATTCTACCACCTTCATTAACTTAAAAGACAATCATTTCTAGACCACCATATTTTTTTCCTTCAAATATTTTTCTCTGTACCCCCTATTTATCCTAAAATGTAAGTGGCTTAAAAGTTTCTTCATCAATTCAAAGAATCAATCCTTTCACTTTTCAGAAAAAATATAAAAATATTTAAAATTTATATGATACACATGCACGGAAGCTGTACAGCCTCTTTCATACTGAAGAGCCCCAAATGCTTTGGAAGTTGTAATTTACATGTCTGCTAGACTGTTCCTATCAGATTATCTATCCTTCTACCCTACCTTCCTGCTTGTCTACCTACTTAACTTTTTACCTACCTAACAACCTATTGTAGAAATTTCTCATAATTATCAGCTACTCAAGAGAATTTAAAGGGATTTCATGAAAAGGGAAGGCTGAGCACCTAATACCTAGAAATCAAGCCTTTATATGTAAAATTTATTTTGGGGTGAACTTCTAAACTGAAGACTGGAAAGAGCACTTTGGCTTGCCAGGATTGGGCATCCTGAATGCCAATATGAAGCAGATTCATGGACATAATTCACCTCCAGACTCTCTCAGAGACCCATAGCATTTCCAGCTTGTTGTCTTTGGCAGAAACATTTGGCTCAAAATAAAGCCCACAGATCTACAGTGTTTATGTTTTCTCCTCTATTTAGAAATCTCACTGTATTTGGAACATACATGTTTCAAAACCATAGCACAGGTAACATTCAGCTACCCAGTAACCACTAGAGTTGATCACCATTTAGTTCTGTTGCAGGTGATGGTTTTGACACAACCTTCCCTGATGCTGTTGCTTTCTAGTGCTGGTTTCTCTGTCATGGTGGAAGAACTTTCACCTTAGGTCCCTACCCTCTACCAGAGTCATCCTTGCCACCATTTTTGTTGGAGACAAGCTGAAGTCTCAGGCTCTGAAGACCCCACAGGGGTTCCTTCAGTTTTTGTGGTGAAATCGCTTTGCATCTGTGTATTCAGTGGGTGTCTGGGTGTCCTTTGCTTCTCTGGGTCTGGTTTGAATTGGGACATTTTCCTAAGAACTTGCACCTTCATCTCAGCCCTGCCAGTATAAGCAGCATTCCTGGTGTGGATGACCAGCTGGCTGTTACAATTTTCTTTGACACCATGCTATGTAAAACAACTCAGGGTAGGTCTTCTTGAGGTGTGAAAAATGCTTCTGACAGCCTGGTCCCACCTGCATTGAGGTTTTCCAGCTTCACAGACTTGCTGACCCACAGTGAGCAACAGGTGGGAAAACAAGAAAAGGGTTTGTTATTGGCAGGAAAAGGAGAAGGAAAGGAGTGGAGGTCTGGTTTACAGAGCAATAGTTTTCAGAAACAAATTATTGTCACTGTGGGCCAAGAGTATGTGGAGTAAGAATGGGCCTGCAGTAATGCTTATTAAATACACAGTTCTTTCAAGAAACTTTCATGATTAATTTACCTGGATTGACTGCTTTCCACCAATTACCATATATACAATACCTGAACATTTGGATTTTCTGGGTAAACTGGGTTTGTGATTGCTCAGAACAGTACATCTTGGTATACCTGTCACTCGGGATGTACTTCCAGAAAAACATATTGTGACACAATGTCACAAATGGTCAGTTTATCTTGCAGAAGACAGTAAAAGTGGTTAAAAAGTCTATATGTATATCTACAGAAATATACAGGCACACACATAGGTGTATATATACATTATATATAGTTACACAAACACATACTCTTTTTCATTCCTTGGCAACCGCAATTAAAGTCCTGGGATGAAAATTGTCAGCAATGAACAAACTGTTCACTAGAAACTGGGAAAAGCATACTTTCCTTAAAAAATGCTCAAACTTAGTATTCATCTGAACAACAGCCTCAGCAGAAAGCATATGGCCAGGCCATAAGTAGAAGATGCTTCTCTGAAACCAGGAGATGACATCTTTCTAGCTCTCCTGGCTGTTGTGGGAAGGAGCTCCTCCCACAGAGCCCCTGCAAGGGAAAGCATCGTACCCCTCAGACTGCAGTTGCTCCTGCACGACATACCATGAGGTTATGAGCAGTGATTTGAAACATTGGCCAAACCTATGGGAAAAAAATCCCAAAACAAAGCTCTTTATGTCCATATGGCAGTGCTTGGTAGGAACATAAAAGCTCTCCATACTTTGGAGTAAAGCTAGTGTCTGTTTTCTAAAAAGCAAATGAAATCTCCATGCCACAAAAAGTGTGTTTCCAAACCCACTGTTAGTTGTCTGTATTATTTCAAAATCCAGGGCTGCTGGGGCTGAGAACAATGACAGCCACCCATGAATATTTTGTACATTCAGATGTTGCTAAACTGTCTTGATAACTATTTTTTTTTTCCCTAGTTCTTGCTTGTCTCTGGAGCAGGTTAGAAAGTTACAGTTGTGTTGGGTTTTTTTCTTTTTTCATTCGTTTGGGTTTTTCTGTTTTTGTTTTTATTTGTTTGTTTGTTTATGTGTTTGGTTTGGTTTTTGTTTTTCCCATGACCCAATTTTTAACAAATAGGAAATATTGAACAAATAGGGAAATATTTTGGAAAAAATACTTCATCTCCATTTCACTTCTGGAAAAGTCTTACTGGTCAACCTCATGTGTGCTAGAAAATCACATCTCTTAGTGGGTCACGTTTTCAGAAATGAATTTTCAGTGCAAATAGCACAACCTTAATCTAAAAATGAATGATTAATTGAGGCACAGGGCAGGGTTAGGAAAAAATGGGATCAATTAGGAAAGGAGAAATTTAGAATTAATGCAGTGGAAGGTTATCTGCCTATAAACATGGGGATTTAACCACTGCCTCTTTATACACTTTTCTGGATCTGCCTGCTTGCTTCTGGTTGAGTATGAACAGACCCCAGGATACAAAATAGAATAGGTGGGCACTCAGGGAACCCTTCCTCTGTCTGAGCTTGCTGGTGAAAATATGTTGGGATTATAACCTCTTATGGGTTTTAGTAGCACTCCTTGTTTGCTCTCAAGTGCTTCTTATGGTGGGAAAATCCCCATGTCCTAAGAGTAATTATGTTTTTGAAGCCCTCCCAGGTGCAGAGGAGGTAAAGTATCTATTCCAGTCTTCTAGCATGGCATCTCCAAATGCATGCATATCAACTGGGAGCTGTGGATCATGATCCCATTAGATTTAGATGTGCAGTGGAAACAGACGTGTTGGGGGTGGAGGGAGAGTACATTGCTATCGTCAATAATCAGGCCCTGTTACATGCTTTAAAAAAATCCTGAGGATTGAGGCAAAAGCTAGAGCAAAGAGCAAAAAAAGAAAACAAGGTTAATTTCATCTTTAATACCACTCAGTGCTTTATAAACTCCTGGTGCAGGCAGCCTGAATGCAGACAAGGAGCCAAAAGCAATCCCATAGCCCTGGGCTCACCCCTAGTGAGTAGAGCCTTGTCCACTGACTCCCAAAAGACCGTTTTAGAAAAAACTGCTTAAAGCAAGATAAAGAGATAGGGATCTCTGTAAAACCTACTTTTAAAGACAGCCTTGTATGTATTGGTTTCATATTATATCATGGCATGCCCGGCACGCTCTGCCCCATCTGAGAGCTGAACCCTTTCCACTCCATGCGGCGTGGAGCACATGCAGTCCTGGGCTAGTAACAACTCTATGTTTGGCATGGACAACATAGTTTGGAAGACATTGAGAGAGCGGATTCAAAACAAATACAGAGAAAATAAGAAAGGGGTAATGTGTAAATAAATAGTTCATGCATGTCCAAATTATGCCAGGACAAAATACTGTTGTAAGAAAAACAACACAGTATGGGGGAAAAGGAAAATGTATTTTGGTGGGGTGGACAAAGAGGTAGCTCAGGGGAGCTGAGCTGAACAGCGGTTATGAGGCTGTAAAAAATGGACATGGCAACTGTACTGCATTTGCTAAAGGCTCCATGAAACTCCAGGGAAAACAGAGCATTCACAGAGTGGCTCTGCCGACAGCGAGAAAGTTTCATTATTATTAGTCATATGCTGAGGATGTCAAGGAATTTTAAGGCCGCACTCTCCGCATTTTTAGAGGTTATTAATGAAATAGCATAGCAAGGTGAATTACATTAAAATATTTTTCTAACCATTCCAGAAATCTTGGTCCAAGTTGGCATAGGGGGGGGCTGGCAAGTGGTGAACTTTTGACCGAAGCTCAGATTGCCGGGAGACACATCCTCCTTGTTAGTTTCGGGTGACAGTTCACTGTACTAGAGAGATCCACTTGTGTGTAAAGAGGCGGGTGGGGGAGGAAGATTTAGCGCTGCATTTTCACAGGGGCAAGAAATTCCATCCAGCTCAAATGTGTTTTGGCCCGCTGCCCAGCTCCTTGTCAAACACATGACCATCACTCGGCTTCCTATTTCTGGCCCAAATCTGGATCTAGGGGATAAGCGAGCCCCATTAGTGGGTAAAATTAGGCAGTCGAGCTGTGACAACACATGCTGACTCTCCAACAGAGGGTAGACATATTTGAAAACCAAAAAAGAGCTAGATGCATGAAGATTTAACGTCAGAGACATGTGTTATTCATCAGTTTGGGCTCCAGTAATTCAGATAGCAGCTGATCTACTTCATGGAGAGGACTTAGGATTTTCTGGCTTCCTTCTGACCAAAGACTTCCTATAATGATTCCTAAAGCTAAGATTATGCCATTATTTTTTTCATGGTAGAAATCCATAACCCTGCCTTCTCATCCTGTCATGATCTCGTTGTATGATGGACGACTTCTCTTGACCAGAAAAAGACAAACCAAGACATCTGGTTTCCAGAAGGCAATACTTTAATTGAGGAAGCTTATTTCCAATAAAAGAGCAGCAGACTAGCTAGTATAAGAAGTAGGCAGTTTGGGTTGCTCAATAATAATGAGAAGTTTCCACATTCCAAAACTAAATCAGTAAAAATGTTTGTGCATATATGGATGACTTTCTTGGATACAGCACTCTGATAGCCATGCATTTATTTCTGCTCCTATCATGCTATGTGCTCCTATCCTCCATCTGCTTGGCCAGTGACACAGACTAGAACAAGGTCTCACCAGCTTGCTGGGCTTTATCATACTTCCCCATAGCCTGAGATGCCCTTCTTGAATCTATACATGAAACACCATTATCTGTCCTTTTCTGCATGTTGAGCTACATCCAAGGAATAGTCTAGGGAGACCAGGTTACAGTAGTGGTTGGTATTTTAATACATTATAGAGAGCTTAAGAAATTAAGATGCATTTCTACATAGACACTCTACCCTTCCTCACCACAACTGGCGCATGTATTTCTCACTAAAGACTCTGCACTGAGGAATCTTAAGATGATAGCTTACAAATTGATCCTTTCTGTTGTGTAATGAGACCTTGCAAGGGACTACTCTAACAAGCCTTTTAAACCTTTTGACCAGTGAATTTAGTACGCTCTCCTCTTCCTCTTTCTCCTTTCTCCTTTCTCCTTTCTCCTTTCTCCTTTCTCCAATTTCTTTAGTGTAATTTTCCCTAATTCCTAATGAATATTTGCACAATTTTGACTGTGAAGGGGACATGTTAAATTATGTGCCCAAAGCTTCGCAAGGCAGTCCTCCTAAATGCTGCCTTTTCCCAAGCTCCTGACAGGTCCTGGCCTCCTTTGCAACACCAGAAAGACTCAATGGGAAGTAGAACTGAGATTCTCCACCCAAAAAAAGGGCAGTATTTACAGGATCATCTCTTGCTCTTCTGAATCATCTTCCCTAAGGAAAAAATTACAAACGTGTAAAATTTCAGATCGGTGACCTGAGAACTGTATAGTGGAATCTGCCAGTTGTGCTGCTAAGGAGCAGCACAGCAGGCTGGAACTGTCTTCCAGGACATGAACACCAGGCACAGCAGGAGGAGATGGCGTGAAATACCCCTCTGCAGGGACAGGCACTCCCTCACACAACAAAGAGGCTCAGAGATCTCTCTGGGATACTGAGGACATGGGGACAGGGAATGGCCCATGGGGAAACTAACCCCCAAGTTGCTTACAAATATCTGTGTTAAAAATAGGATGGAAGTTTTACCCTGAGAAAAACGTGGTAAGATGGAATAACATATTTGTTGTAGAAGAGTCTACTGAGGAGACAGTCTGAGATATGTGGCTCTAACAGAAATTACCAAGAGGTGTCCAGTTACAGGACAAAGCAAGATACTTGAAGTTAATAAGAAATGCACTTGCTAAACAATAGAGCAGTAAGAAATGTGCCTGCTCTGCTGTTGTGAATGTCTGCTGCTATTAGCAGTCTGGTATTTTAAATGCTTCCAGTCTAATGAAGGTTTTGAAGCCAGAGGAAATACATCTGATACTCATGGGCTGACTACTCTTTGTGGGCATCAGTGATGCTGTAGAGATGGAGAAACTCCAGGTGTCAACACAGGTATGACACTGCGTGCTACCATTTGGAGGGGATGCTGCCAAAGCAAATCCATGTCTGGCACCTTGGCACAGCATTCCCAACCCTTCCTTGGTCTCAGGACACAGGGAGATGCAGCAGCCCTGGCTTCAGGTTGATCAATAAGATGCAGGCAGAAAATGGTACATGTGGCTGGTTTCTCTTTCAATAGAAACTAACTGAAAAAATATTAGATCTTCAGGTCTGGTCCTATCTTTTCTCTCTCTCTCTTTTTTTTTTTTTTTTCCTCTATTCTGTGCTCTTTACTTTCAGTTAGCAGGGTCTCAGTTGCCTTTTCTGCTGTGCTCAGACGTCTGCTGTGCCTGACCCACGATATGCCAGCTAATTCCCTGTGCTCGCAGGGTGCCAGCAGCTGCCACTCAAGAGAGAAGATCAATAAAATTCCAGGCAAGGCAGAGCTGACCTGTCCAACTGGCAAGGACTAGCACCAAGGGGAGTAGGGTGCAAGGAGCTGCTGGAGTTAGACTCAGTTTGGGATTATACATAATTCCTCAACAGTGAGATGTTAACTCTTAAGCCTGAAATCTTTCATTTGGTATCTTTCAATCAAGTTTTGTCAAATGTCTTAGTAGTTTCAACAGCTGTGTAAAAATCCATCTTTGACAATAACATATTAATTTAAAAGATGCAGGGTCTAAGTCTTTTAATGTATTCTTCCTTGACACCTTTAAAACACCTATTATTATTACTTTTCAACTCTGAATATTTGACTTGCTCAAGAAAAGTGATGTGTGTGCTCATTAATATAAATTTAAATACTGACCTTCCAGGCATCACTCAATGGCTTGTGATTATTCAGAATGCTAAGATAGTACGAGAGGTTCTACAGATTCCTCTGTCCTGGAAACATTGTTTTGGATTTTGAATTGTTCATTAAATCATCACTTCAACAGAATTCTCAAAATAGAATTCCCTTGTCCTGTTTTCCTACAAAAGCAAACTTCTACTTAATTTCATCACTGCTGTCATTCTGCTCAATCAAAGAGCAAAGGCAGTATCCAAGAATTGTTTTTTATGTGCTCTTCTGTGAACATGTTGAAGGAGAGATAATGTTTCTTTAGCTTAAGACTATGGAAGAGCAAGGACACAGAGAAGTCATGGATGTCTGGGAAGGCTGGGAGATTGATTCCTCCTTAAATACTCAAGCATCTACATTATCTACTTGAGCTGAGTTGCTAAATAATTTTAAAAACCTAAAGTTTAATGGAATAGGAGAGTTTTTTGTTTAATTTTTTAAAATTCATTCGTATTGTTCTTAAGTCTCACCTTCCCCACATGCTATCATCAGTTGACCTGAGCAATGTTGACCCTTGATGGTATTTTGTGCCACCTCTGAGTTGGTTACTCCTTCCTTTTGGGAGTGCACTTCCTATAGCAAGGATTTAATGGTGACTGACTTTGCTCTCAGTGAATTAAGCAGCATGCTGATTGTGGCCTTCTAAAAAAGATTTTAAATTTATACCTGTATAGATGTCCAAATCATTAAGAAGCTCTTGTAATGACATGAAGAACCTGTGGCCTGAGCCTGGTCAGACACAGCTATTCATCTAAGTCTCCACAGTAGTAACAAATGTCATCTATATACAGAAGCTGCTCACGTATCTCTTTTGGCTGACATTATTGATGGTTGTTTTTCTGAATATGTGTATTGACCAATTGGATCTGCCAATGTTTTCAGAGTCAGGTCAAATAATAAAAGCTAGTGGTGGCTAAGTGACTCTGAACTCCCAGAGACCTTAGAAATATGGAAGATATTGGTCTGATGGGACTGGTTTGATAGAGCAGTGCATTAGACTTAATGGAGACAGTATTCCAAAACTGCTTATTCTCTACGTTTGTTCCTTTAAACATGTCATTAACAGCACCTTTCCTGAAAACAGCCTTTCCCAACAAAAGGAGGTAGTGGAATGGAGGAAAGATAAGTAAGAGGTTTAATTTGGCAGTTTTCAGACTGCTGTGAATTGTTACCACAGTTCAGTTCCTACCTAGATCTTGTGCAGACTGCAGGTCCTCAATCCATCCTTGACCTGGTCCACTTGGTACGAAACTGTTCCCAAGAGGTGGCCAGTTCAGATTTACCAGAGGTGCTTCTCGGTGGTTAGAACTGTTGATCTTTCTGGTTCTTTTTCCACTTGGCAGCTCTTGCAAAGGGTTAATACCACTTTTCTGGTTCTCCAGCTCTCCAAAAACAAATTTGAGAGATAGATAGCTATAAAGCATTTCCAAACTGGCAAAGAATATGGGCCCAGCAACCTTCTCTTTTATAAAATTGTTTCTAAAAAACAAGAAATGGCCTGTGGGCTGAGAGGTATGGGTTATCTGTGAGCTTAACAGTATAATGCATTGTTTTTGAAGGAATATGAAGAGCATTATGGCTTTGATACTAGAAAGCAGGTATAATTGAATGAGGAAATAATAGATTCAAAATTCTGGTGAGCAGGGAGACTAGTCTGGAGGTAATCAGATCCTTGTCTGTGTTTTATCTCAGAGGAGACTGATTTATTCACACTTTTTCTCTTAGGCTATACACATATACCCATATGCCTTCATATGCTACATTTTAAAAGAGCTTTGTTTTTGATTGGTTTTCTTCTGTTGAAGAAGCCATCCTAGTCAATATTCTGACTGCACTGATTTCTTATTCTACTATTTCAATAAGTTTCCTTTGTTTAACTTGTTTGTTAAACAATCATCAGGACTAAATGTGCCTCACAAAGGCATTGTAACCATCACATCATTTAAACCATATTTCTTGACTTTAATGTTCAGGCAGCATAGACATCTTCTTCAAACTCATGTAACTGCTTTCCAAGAGCAACCATGCTTACCCATTTTGCTGACACCAAGCATAATTAATTAGCACTCACCTGATCCAAAGTAGAACACATTTTCATTCACTTGACATTTAATAACTTGTTATCCAACACCTTGTCTGTGTCCTCTGAGGCATCCTGTCTATTCTAAGCACCCTGTATGACTAAGACCATGTGCATGTCATGTTCATATAGCTCTAACTTCCAGTATTTTCTCTGCCAGCCCCATGCAGCATCCCCATTTTATCCCCCTCCTTTCTTCTTCGTATTTCACACCTGAACGTGACTTCTGGGTCACTCCACATGACCTTATTTCCAGCTCTTTGCTGCAGCAGTTTATCTGAGGAGAGTTTTGAGAGGCAGTATTTTAAATAGCCCTTCTCTTTCTGCACTCCCAGGTCTATAGTCAATGGAAGGCAGTTGTGTGTCAGGTAGACACTGAACTGAAATGAGTCCACTGTCACTGTGACATGTGCCCTTGCCTCCACATCACTTCTGCATTCAGAGAAAGCAGAGATTTGGTCTCTGTTTATCAGTACAGGTAGGGGCAGGCTGTTTGTCTTCCCATAGCTGTTTCTGGAGCAATTCTTGTCCCACTGTGGCTATGTCTCCAGACAGCACTCCTTTCCAGCCTGCTGTCCAGACACCACATCCTTTCTTCCCACCTGTACAAAAGGAAGCTCTGTTTCTCCATTTGCAAACTTTTTGTCTGTTACTAGCACAGTCAGGCTTGATCTTATTAGTGCTTATTCTCCACACATTGCTACTGAGGAGTTCACTACCACCAGTCAAACCTGAGATATAGCCTTGCCTTCCAATTTGAGATTCTTGATTGGAAAATGTCCTTTCCTCATCTATTTGGTAAGTGAAATCATTAATATAAGAAACATTTTTTGTTTGTTTCATTAGCCCTCATTAGTCTTAACTGCACCATGCCTTACTGCCAAGGAGAGAAAAGGTACAGAACTCCTGGCTTACTCTAACACTACCTTTGTTTTTCAAACATTTGCTCCAAGATGGGAGATGTTATTTACTTACCCTCCATCAAGCACCTGACTCAAGCTTGTAGCCTAGAAAAAGTAACCTCGTGTTAGGCTTTGTGAATTGCCTAAGAACCTGACATTCCCAAACTCCTTCTGCAACCGTTCTAGTGAGCTCTCTTGGTCATGAGATATATTTATTGCCATATGAAGAGGGGACACAAACCAAGAACTGAACATTGCCAAGCTGATAGTGCTGCTGCAATGTGAAAGAGAAGCTAAGGAATGACACAATATCTGTGCTCCTATGGAGACTACAGGGGGCTCTTCCCTTGCATTCATCATGACATAATTTTCCTGTGGGATTATAGCATTTGTTGACAAGGAAATGCAATAATAGGAAATTATCTAGTGCATTTTGATATGTCTAAATGATATTGAGCAGGTAGAAACATGGACAAGAGCTCCCATCTGCAAAAACAGAAGTCCCGTGCTTGTCTTCTCTTAACAACAGTTTATATTCTGCAAGGACAACAAGAAGAAATGTTACACCTAGGCCAGGGCTGAGAAAGCCAAGTTATGCAGCTGGGCAATGAAAAGAATTCTTGACCATTTAAAGAAAGGGATTAGGGGTGATGTGTTAAGGAAAGTTTCAAGATAAATGAGAAAGGAGAGAAGCAGAGATCATGAGGCAAATATATCGGGAAACGAAGCTTGATATTTCTGGTTCACTCTAGAAAAGTCAAGGATGGTGACCTTCAGTGAATTTAGAGAGTGTGGAAGATGCCTCTAATCAACACAAGACATAAAATTGCACCTCTGAGTTAATTCAAGTTCCTACATGAGTGACTGCAGCATGGCACCTTCCATACTCAGCATGTACAATACCAAGAGTGAATATTGGACTGCAGGTGTGTTATGTCCTTCTCAGCAATCTTTTTGCTTTCAACCTCTGATTAAAGTAGAGGATGGGGTGCAGTACACAAACACGTTTCCAGGCCTGGAAGCGAATGGCTCTGGAAGCCATTTGATTGCAACAAACTCAATAGTGGTGCCTACAGTAGGATTTTCAATGGAGTAGCCTGTTTATTTTTCATCACACTGAGCTCTGACATATCAGAGAGGTCCAGGCAAGGTAAGACCACCATTTTGTTAATTAGATATGCTGCCATAGAATGACTTATACCTTTCCCTGTATAACCTCATAAGTGACATTGCCTCTGCATACCATCTTACTTCAAAAATCCCAAAGGAAAATTTTACCCCCATTTTAATGTGGCTGAACACAAAACAGAAGTAAGATCTGTTTGGAATGATGTAACTGACTACAACTTCTTCTTGCTCAAAAAAAAAACCCAGGGGGAATTTAAAACAATTCAGGCAAATCTAGAAAACTCAGCAAGGGCTGATTTATGATCAGAAGAGGGTCTCACCTGGATATTGCCAAAGTCCAGCTGCTACATATGGTGCTAAGCTTCTGTTTTCATAAATCCAGACCTTACCTGTGTTGGAGGTTATCACAAAGTGGTCTCCTTAGATATGTGGATTAATACCACAAAACTGGTACTGTCACCCTCAGTACTACAACATAGTAAGCCCAGTTATTTCAGGTCCATTTTCTAAGCAGATCATATAAATTCTTTTAATTCTTTAAATCCAGGCATAGCTGTAACCCATCACTACACAATTAATATTTTTTTTCCCAGATTGGTGTTTCATTTTATCTTAAAATGTTAACAATGTCACTTTTCATTGAATCAGACTTGAAGATGAGTTTTATTAGGAAAACAGAATTGACCTGTTTGAACACGTGGAAGAGCAGACTTCTCTGTGAGGAATGATTTCACTGACTTAGTGATACAGTGCTATGATGGCAAAAAAACTTCTGCTTCACAGAAATAGAAAAAGCTAAAGCTCTTTCCACTCCAGAAAGAAGGGGAGGGTGTTGGTGTTGGGTGTTGAGGTCTTAGATATCTTCCTTCAAACAACCTCTAGTTATGTTTCCAGCAGAGTACTCCACAGTACTCAGTATTGTTGGTGTACAATGCAGAACCATCATGGCAAGAGCTGACATGAAGCAGGGGCTAGGCCAGGTAGTAGGGAAATAGCCAGTACCTCTTCTTTGGAGGGAGATATGGGAATGTCAAGAATCTTCCATGAAAGATGATCTGTTTACTTCTGTCTCAGAATTTTCACTATTGCCCCTGAGAATATGCAAGATCTTGGCTACTTCTTCACATGCAGTGCCACAGTTAAATACTGTCTGTAGATCTGGGACAGTAACATTTTTTCATGTGTAGACAAATGGTTCCAGTCCAAATCTCACTGGACCATTAATTCTTCTGGTTGTCAGGCTGATTATCCAGTTTCTAATTTTGTCCAGCCATGCAAATATTCTCCCATGATATAAAAAGTGGTGGAAACTAAAACCATCTTGCATCTAATTAACAGAATATTATGAACAGAATATTATGAACACACCAGTCTTTGTGAGCAAATATGCCTGACATGAATTGTTGTTTCCTGACAGCAAACTGTCTTGGGATGTGTGCAGCATAGAACTTGTCCTTATTTTAGGATGCTAAACCTGAAGTGACATAGCTAGAGAAGATAACCCTGTTTCTCCAGAGGACGGGGTTTTAGCTTTCTCCAGATTCTGACTGCACAGTGTCACATCACAATTTATTTGCTCCATTGAAGTTCATAGTAATTTAAATGAGTAAAATCCTAATAATATCTTTACTATATCTTTACACAAGCACAAGCTCAACCAGAGTTTGTCTGGCATTTCTCTCATAAGGAGACACATCTCTTTGTGCTTCCAATTTGTGCACCTAATATACTACGGGTGTGTGTTTCACTGTGAAAGTGAAACTAGACAGAATGCCATTTGAAGAATAAAATGAGGTGACATCACTCTGTTCACTTACTAAATTAGAAGTTTACTCATCGCCCTTTCAGGTCTCAGCTGACCCGATCTGGATTTTAACCAGCAAGTAAACAAGCCCTATTAACAACACTGTTCAACACCATTTCTAGCAAGATGCCAATACGTTTATAGTTAAACAGTATTTCAGACCATCAGCACCCAGTCACTAATTTAAAAACTGACCTTTTGATTTCCCCAGGTGGAAGAGGCTGATAAGTCAAAGGACAAGGAAAAATCTTATAAAAAAGAAGAAAGACAGCTGCCAAGGGTGTGATTGGATCAACTTCAGAGTAAGTCTGTGGAACAGAGTGGCATTTGCAAAGGCACTGAAACTCTCCCGTGGCATAAGGCTGGTGGTGGTGACAGAGCCATCTGTCCTGTCTTTTTTGCCCTTTCCTGTCTGCCATTAATTTTCCACAAAGGCCCCAAGCGACGGCCGCCTCATAATGACCATACTTGGAAACAAGGTGTGTGACAGGCAGGGGGAGAATGGCAATCATCTCTCCGAGCTCCCGTGTTACGGCTCAGGAAAAAATAGCTGAGACTTTGCAAAGTAGTGAAGAAGAAGTGAAAGCCGAGAAGATCTGCTGACAGGAGGATTCGGCAGGCACGCACCGCCTCGTTATGTGCGCCTTTGGGCGGTGGTGCCGGAGCGGAGGTGTCCTCTCCTTGTGCACGCTCTGCCAGCAGTAAACAAGTTATGTATTTCTGGAGCAGCTGCCTGTGTAAGAGGAGAGAAGTGCCTGTTGCTGTCCTGCAAAGTTAGGGGTTTGTAGGAGAGTCTACCTCACGCTCTCCGAAACTCTCTCATTTCTTGCGCCGAGCAGCCCAGGCCTTGGTGCAGCAAACCTCTCCTGTGGGCTAAAAACTCTTTAAAGTTAAGTTTGTTTGCTGAGGTGGATCTATAAGGAGTAAGTGTGCATGCCATGCTTTAGCTTTTAAAATGAACAACTGTCAACATGATCTCAGCCGCAGTATACACAGAAATTAATATAGTTTACTTTATGTTCAGATTGGTGCTATTCTTAGCAGGAGGCAAACCTAGACATGTTTTACACACTTTGATTACAGAAATTCCAGTTCAGGCATATGATGCTGAAATCCAGTCCTATTCCCCATATATTAAGTTGCCACGGTCACCATTAGACTCTCCAAATATCTTATAATATTGCTTTATGAAATTCAATTAACACTTATTCCACATTCATTCTCTCATCTTTTCCCTGAGAAGGATATGTGCAGGGGACAGTTTATGTTTTGATATCTTGAAAGTAGTAAGTGTGCACACACACACACTGCTGCATGGCCATGTGAGCTGTGTGCTTGAGGCAGATATTATTTCATTTGCTGTTGGTTGGTGGTTATCAAGGGAGGCTACATAGGCTGGCTTCTGTGAAAGATCTCATTGCTTTTATTCATGCAACTTCTACTGTATTAAAAAACTGAGTCCTTGAACCTCTGTCAATAGGCTTCCTTCAAACTGATTTTAAGATGCCTTAAAGTCTCTTGAAGATTTTGGCTGCCTGCATGTGACTTATCCATAGAGAGGATGAGAACTAAGTATATTTAATAAAGCTGTGACTAGTTTAGTTAAACAGTTAGGAGTTTGTTGGTTCAGCAATCAGAATTCTAGACATGTTTGAGCACCTGACAAATGTTAAAAAGAGTGGGTCCTCTGAGGCTGAAGTTTACGGCTCCAGGTTTGACTGCTGTAGTGGAACAAAGCAATTAGACGCCTCTGATTACCGAGAAGTGGGTGTGAGCCGGTATCAAATCCACCTGTGCCCAATTAGGGCAGGCCCCCTATTGAGCATGTGCAAGACCAGGGGGCCAATAAAAGGTGAAACTCACAGCCACAGACTAGCTCACTCTCAAGCACTGTATTACCTTTATTGTGCCACTAGCACTCATTGCCTCCAAGGTGAGGCTCTCTGTGGAGTCTCGAACCTGGGGCTTTCGGCATTGCAGTACTGGGTCTTAACCAGCTGCGCCACGAGAGCCTCACCTTGGAGGTGATGAGCGCTAGTGGCACAATAAAGGTAATACAGTGCTTGAGAGTGAGCTAGTCTGTGGCTGTGAGTTTCACCTTTTATTGGCCCCCTGGTCTTGCACATGCTCAATAGGGGGCCTGCCCTAATTGGGCACAGGTGGATTTGATACCGGCTCACACCCACTTCTCAGTAATCAGAGGCGTCTAATTGCTTTGTTCCACTACAGACTGCTTCTGTAGATCAGCAGTTAGGATTTTTTAATGTTTTGGCTCATCATATAGAAAACAGGCTAAGACTCCAGCAGCTGACTTTAAAAAAATCTTAGAAATTTGACAGTCCAAACCTTCGGTGGAGTGATAGGGGAAATGAGTTCTTTCTGTATGACTGGATAACATATACCCTAACTGCATCCTTAGCACAGAACTCTGAAGTGTGCATGTATTTGATACCACCTCATCAGCATCTGTTACTGATACACGTGAGATATGACATGTCAGATAAGCTTCTGCATGCAAGGTGTGTTGCAATAAATGGCAATTTACCGTATGGTCTGGTGGACACCTGAAGCAAAGGACATTCACTAAGGATTTGGATGACTTACCAAAATGCTGGTCATCTAATGACTGTGACACATAGCTTGCAAGTTAAAAATCAGATTAAGTCATGCATCCAAACTATTACTGTTCATTTTTAAGCATTAATCAATGATGGGTATTTGCCAGCCCTTACTTCCAACCCACACTACTGTTCTCAGAACCCAGTAGGATAAATAAGCTCATGCGATGAGCACCTATTTTTATTTCACATCATGTCTCTTACACTGGAGATGTACTATTGGCTTGGCAGGAGCACATGCCTCCAAGTAACTTGTGCAGCTATTCCTAATAGCAGATTAAGGTCTAGTACTTCTCAGAATCAATTACTTCAGTCTTGTTTTCTTCCTTTCTATTAAGAGGAGGGAGATCTGTAAATTATAATAACCTGACAGCGCCTGCTTTGCTTCCAGCGTAGGAACAAACTTTGATGTCTCTTTAAACTCTGCTCAATAAAGATGTATCAAGTATGTTCTAATGTTATGTGGTTACCTGACTAGCTGAACATGGTTAAACCAAGTGCTCAAAACAGTTTATTTCCTCCACAGCTTTTTTTTTTTGTGTATTTTTTGATACATGGGTTCTGCCAGGTTCTAGTTAGAGCTAGAAGTGCAAGCTTTCTGGAAGTTTTGAGGCACCAGTTTTTTTAGTTTTTTCTTGTGATTTCCAATATTCTAGTAACTGAAGTTTGAAATTTCATTGTGGGCTACGTATTTATAATTTTAAAAAATTGTTAAATCTAGGACTGGGAATTATACTGGCTACTTAGAAAAACAGGTGTCTATTGCGAGTAGAAATATTCAGTCTTGAGTGATTTATGAGCAGAAGAGATACAGACTTTACAAGAAAAATAGTGTCTTTCAGCTGTTTGTCTATCTACATCATCTCCAAAAATGTTTGAGTTTCTGTTTGGTTTTTTGAGTTTGAAAAATGAAAACTGAGTTCAGCTTTACAGCATGAACATTATGTGCAGATATTTTTGCATTGCTAACTGTGTCAAACATTCATTTATTTGACCTAAGAAATAGATGGGTTTTAATAATGCAAAGCTACAAATTTTCCAGTGAATTAGCATCATATGAAAGACTGATTGTAACATCATATTAAAACTGATTACTTGATGTTCAGCAGCTATATCCTTTAACAAAGTGCTCTAGCGGTTCTTTCACTGTTCATTCCAAGATAAAGTATTTCTTCTGTGTGGAAAATGCTTCTTTTTAGTCTTTGCAAAGCTTTCTAACTTTTTGCACAGCCATTCACATCAGAAAGGGTGAAGAAAACAAGCCTCACACCTTTTAGCAGCCTACAGGGTCCCAGCAGAAGGGCTTTATGTCCTGTGTCAATATAAGCAGAGGATGCTACTGGTTTGTAGCATGTGGCAGCCTCATGAGAAGGCAGAAACCAGAGATCCTACTCTGCCTCTTCCCCTTTACTCTTCTGGAAGCTGCTGTGGAAATACTCCTGTCCCCCGGAGAAATTGTGACTGTGCTTGACTAACACTCAGGATTCATTCAGGTGAGAGGTTTTCTGTATCAACCCTAGGCCTGTGATCTGGCAAAAGTTTAAATCTGAATTAAATCAAGAGGAAATGGCTGTAAGCTTTACTAGGGGAGTTTTCAATTGGATATTAGGAAAATTTCTTTTCTGAAAGGGCTCTCAGGCACTGGAACAGGATGTCCAGGGAGATGGTTGAGGCGCTGTCCCTGGAGGTATTTAAAATATGTGTAGATGTGGTTCTTAGTCTGAGTATTACCTACATACATTAAAAAATATTAATTAATAGCTGATAATATTGAAAGCTCTGCGATATCTTACAGCACAATGCATTGAAGACAAATACCAGAAATGGGAAAACTAGAAGCTACATGCTAAAAGGTCCCAGCAAGTGAATACATTAGTATCAGAGGTAGTCAGCATCAGAAATTTCTGCTCATGGTGCTAGGCCACATCTGCAGGTGTTAGTGCAGACAGGATTTCCAGATGCATGAAAAAGTTCAGGAAGAAGCAGGTGGTGGTGTCTGGGGCTTCTATAGGCATCTGGACAAGCACAGACATGTTTCACCTCATGTTCTGGACTGTGTGTTGGCCACCACTTAGTGGTGATAGATTTTGGTTTAGGAATCCAAATTGTTTTGAGAGACTCTTGTCAAAAGTCTAACATGAATGTTCATAGGAAATCTCTAAAGCATGCCCTCTGGAGTGTAATGCTTGGATTTACTCTTCACCAACACTGAAATCAAAGACATGGAGAGTTCACAGAGTTCCTGTAGCAGGACTTCTCATAGGAATTTTGTCAAACTGAGAGTCTGGATCAGTTTTGACTTGAGCGGTTTTTTAAAGAATAATTTCTTAAGTTTCACTCAACTAGATGAGTTTGAAGGAACAATGTTGCTTGATCAGGGGCTGTAGGGGTCCACTTTCTTTGGTAGAATGAAAGCAGTAGACAGAACACGGAGATTAAAACTATGCAGGAGGCTGGAAGTGCACAGATAGAGGACAAAGTTACATTTGCATAAAATGACTGGAAACCTCTGGTCCAGGCAATCCATGATCATAACCTGTTCAGTGTGTGAGCTGGCTGTTCACTTGGAGAAAGCTTGAAGCACCTACACAGCTTGAGACACCAAGAAATCATGTAGTGTGGACAGTATAGCCCAGGATCTACCCTGAACATGGAGAGGGGTGAATTTTACAAGTGAAATGAAAAGACATTTAGAGATCCTGGATGGATACAGTGCTGCTCAAATATAAGTTCAAGAGGACATTGTTTCATGGTTATGTAATGGAATTGGTAGCTGTCTATAATTGTCCAGCTGGACTTCTTAAATGAACTGAATAACTAATTGAACCTGTCTCATGTTATAAACTTTTTTTTATCTGGGCTTTTTTTTCAGTGATCCCTGTAATGTCACCGTGGCTAATTTTAGCTGCCATTTTCCCCTTGAAATTGCTTACCAACACAGTACCCTTAGCCTGGTACAGGAAGCTGGGCTGCAGGATGTCTCTGCAGGCTGAATGCTCTCCTGTCAATGAGATCAAATTATAAGTGGCTGCACTAATCTGCCTATCGTCAGAAATAGTCAAAGAAAAATGCACAAATGTAAACATAAAAAGGAACTCTCATAATTTGCATACTTGTCATAGTCCACCATAAATCAGCCTAAATGCCAATGGCCTTTTTGACATGATCTGGAGGCTAGCTTTGCTTGTTGACATCTTATCTTCTCACAAGATACCGTATATTAGTAAAGTTAATTGACTAATCATTTTCATCACTGAGAGTGTAAGTAAATAATTCCATCTATTTCTACCTAGGCTTCTGTTTACGGTCTAGGGGTGCCAAGCATTCAGACTAAATGAAAATATACCCTCTAGTAACCATGCACGGCATCCCCCATAACAAGCTGCAGAAACTCTCCCAAGCATTGCTGTTATGTTGTGGGGAATCCTGAGAATCTTAGGCTTAACTCACCATGCCGGCCAGCCCGCCGCAGGGCCAGCCAGGAGGAGGCTGGGGTGGCAGGAGGATGCATCTGGGCAGACTTGAGTTAGAGCACTGGCATCTGTCATTTTTAGGGAAAGGGGGCAGGTCTGCAAGAAATGAATTAGTGGTGGCTGGGAATGTGCATGAGACGATGAGGTAACACGCACTGCAGCCAGACGAGAAGAGCTGGTGGGTTATCTAATAGCTGGCATTTTCCATCTTTTGACTGTCCCTGCATAATCAGCCATAAATATTTGCTCCTGTGACCAGTTATTCCTAATGGTGGGGTAGGGATATACACTGCTTCTTTTTCCATATCTTCCATATTTATATCACATGCTTCTTCTTCCATATCTTTACATTCTAGAAAATTAAAGGAAAAATTATCTTGAATTCAACTTTGGCTGTAATTGTGCTTTTAGTGAGAAGACTTCAGTGAGGATGAGAGTTATTGTCCTGGTTTTTTGCTTTAACTAGTGTTGAAGACTTTCTAGGTGATGTGGGAGCAATTTATCAAGTTGTTACTCTCCATTTGTCCCAGAGAAGTACAGGACCAGTTGTTTGTTTCTTTTTTTTCAGCTATGTCTCAGAACTATATAGGGATTGTTTGATATCTCCACAGTGCCTATATGGTGTGCTACATTCTGCCTCTTTCTTTGTGTAAAATCCTTCTTTCTCTCACTTGAGTGCCTCAAGTTTTCTTTTTAACTCTGTGTGTCCAAAAGATAGAGCCTGGACACTGTCACCTGTTCCTAACACACTGATTCGTTTGACTGACTTGCTCCATAAATCTTTTCCTTCATGCCTCCTCCTCCCATATAGAGGAGAGTGGGGTCCTGTGCTGGTGGATATATTTCCCTGCTTCCTCTACTCCTGGTTCTTTCTAACATGACTTCTGCCATCAAGGGTATCATTTAGTGCTAAGGATTTTTGCCATCCATAATTACCTGCTTTGAGATCACCAACTCATTTTCATAGAATCACAGAATCATAGAATCATAAAATCAGCTGGGTTGGAAGGGACCTCTGAGATCATCAAGTCCAACCCTTGATCCACTACCGCTGCAGTTCCCAGCCCATGGCACTGAGTGCCACATCCAGTCTCTTTTTAAATATTTCCAGGGATGGAGAATCCACCACTTCCCTGGGCAGCCCATTCCAATGGCTGATCACCCTCTCCATAAAGAAATTCTTTCTAATATCTAACCTAAACCTCCCCTGGCACAACTTGAGACCATGCCCTCTTGTCTTGCTGAGAGTTGCCTGGGAAAAGAGACCAACCCCCACCTGGCTACAACCTCCTTTCAGGGAGTTGTAGAGAGTGATGAGGTCTCCTCTGAGCCTCCTCTTCTCCAGACTGAACACCCCCAGCTCCCTCAGCCCTTCCTCACAGGACTTGTGCTGGATCCCTTCACAGCCTCCTTGCTCTTCTCTGGACCTGCTCCAGCACCTCAATCTCCTTCCTGAACTGAGGGGCCCAGAACTGGACACAGTACTCGAGGTGTGGCCTCACCAGGGCTGAGTACAGGGGCAGAATCTCTTCCCTGGAGCTGCTGGCCACACTGTTCCTAATACTGTCTGGGATGCCGTTGGCCTTCTTGGCCACCTGGGCACACTGCTGGCTCATGTTCAGCTTCTGGTCCCTTTCCTCACTGGGCTGCAGCCATGAGAGGCAGCAACTGCTGCTTGCTGTAAAGATTGGTGTCCCTCATGCCCAGGATTTACAGGTGAAAGGCTTACAGTGAAATCCTGAGGCCAGAATGGTTCATTCCCTTCCAGACTTTGCCACTCTGGTTGTCATCAACAGCTTTGGCCCACTCTCTTGTGTAACCTAAGTAAAGCCAAACTTTTCTTGCTCATTAGATCACAAGAACCAATGAAAACTAATTGCATCTGCACAGTAATAACTTCAGAAAATAGATTTCTTAGATTTAAAAAGCTGAATTATAATTGAGAAAAGGACTTAACCACCACATGCTTCAGTATTCCTGTATTCATCTTTACTTAAGGAAGGGCTTTCTTGGAAGTGTAGACACCTAAAGAGGTAAATGCTTCTGGTAATGAAGATTTGAGTGCATCAAGCCAGGGAACTTGCAGATTTGTTCCTTGAATGTTTCAAATGTATTTCACCAATTAAAAAAACCACTAATATTTTAATTTAAAGAAATAATAAGTAATTTCAATATGTGTTGTCTCACATCTAGAAAGTGCTCCCATTTCCAGAAAGCTATCATATTAACTCCCCAAATGAAGGTCTGTTGACATCTTTGTATATTTAAGTTATGGATGGCCTTAGTTGGTGAGATCTTTGCTGCTTTTCTTCTCATTTTAGCATGCAAAACTCTTTTACATGGGTATACCAAAACACAGTCTTGAAAGAAATACATATTTGCTTCAGACCCAGTTGTCCTCCAAGGAGAGGGGTTCTGTAAAAGGTGTGGGGGAGGGATCTAAATGTAACACTTAATGGGAAGTCCAGTTAAACCCTCTAGCAGCTGGAATTAATGGGGACAGACAGGGTTGTGAAACGTGAGCCTGCAAGATCTCCACTGAGAGATATCCATTCTACTTTGTCCTTCGAGACCTTCCTTCCCAGAGGAGTTGTGTTCTTTTTTTAAAAATCAGTTCAGATATTCACCAACAGGAGCAGTACCACTATGATTTTTTTCTAAAGGTATTGAAATCCAATAAATATTCTTTCCCAGTAGAGAGTATGTTTCCGGCAGAACTTCAGGTTGTTGGCTTTTTGAGGTAGCACGGTGCTTCTTTCTACACAATCCAGTGAATGGATCTCTGACTGGAATTTGGTTCCCACAGAAAACAAACAAACAAACAATTTTTTTTTTTAAATGGTTCCTTAATGAAATTAACTTTAGGAATAGAACTTTGTTGCATTAGAATTGGTAGCAGTGTACACTTACACAATGTTTGCTCACCTGCAAACATAAGTATCTTCATGTATTTGGGAAACTAAGTGAGGGCACGGCTCAAGTTTTAAGCCCCATGTAGTCGACCACCTTTAATAAATAGAAATTTGCTTTATTTCTTTGCTAGTATGAGAGTATTTTTGCACCAAGATCTGTATGAACATCCACAGTATCAGTTCCAGTCTAATTCAGGTTACTGAGTAGCCAGTGACTCTGTACACAGATGACCTTGGATCTGTTGGTAGGGAAAACTTATATAAAGTAACCTCAGAATGTACATAGGACAAAGGAATTCCCTTGGCTGCCAGAAAGAAAATCTTTTGACTTCAAAGTAGTAAAAGGAAAGGGGAAGGAGTGGGGGAAAAAAAGAAGGTCCATTCATGCAGCCATAAAGCACTGCAGACATTGCTGAGTGAAGACTAAGGAGAAGTGCAGCATTCTGAGATGCCATGAGGATTTAGTCAATTGGATCCCCAGCTCACCTCGGGGTAATGAGACATTCCAGGCCAACTGCTTTGCATGGATCAGATTTATTATTTTCTTGGCCACCTAGCTGGTTGGAAGATGGCTGGCATGGTAATAAGAAAAAAGTCTTCTGGACCTGGTTTGGTGTACAGCACCTTTGGTATTTCTGTTGAATCATTCTCCTAATAATATCTGAGCTAGAAATATCCCTGATTGCAAGGATTAGGAAAAAAAAGAAAGAGTAAGGAAAAGATGGTAGGGCAGCAAAGGGATTTTCAAGATTAAAAAAACTTTCATAAGAATGTTCCCTGGTGGCTAAGATGCTTCAGTAACTACAAGAGCAAGCAAGAAACTGGGTATACTGGGAAATCTAAGTGTAAACCAGCGCATTGCTGGCCGTGCTGGGGAGGCAGGAGACATTTACAGCTGTGGTGCCAAGGAGGACACTTGCAAACTACACTGGTGTCAAAAAGCGTTACTATTTCATTGACTGCATTTATAGCAAGGAAATGTGTTTAAGGATAAAAAGGAGTATTTCCCTGAAGTCAGAAATTGTACTGTTCTTGTCAATCCACTAACATACTCAACCAATTACATAAGGAAGAGAATAAGTAGGGACTACTGCAGGTTTTCACTTTTATACAAGCAGCTTTAATCACATACCCACAGTATCTTAACATTATACCAGCATATAGTTAGTAAATGCCATACAGCTGTGAAATTATTCATATGCTTTTCTGCCTGACACAGTCTTTAAATTACAAAGGTGTTTGCACCAAACAAGGTCGTACTTCTGTGAGAATCTTTCTTTGCTTGAAAATACAGTGCCCAAAATGAAAGCTCTTGCTCATTGAATAGCAAATGTATATTATTTCTAAAAATTCAAAGACGTAGGCTCTCCCCTTCCATGGAAAATTTAGTGTGATCTTAACAAGGGTGATAGAATCATAATGAAAGCTTTTATGTGACTGCAACAATACACGTGCTGCATAGAATTAATTATTGAGAAATGAAATGTGTGGGCAATGTCAGCCTGGAAATATCTAATCAAGATGTCTGCTGGTAGGTTACCTCCAAACATGTAACCTACTTAACCTGGAACATAATGAGGATAACTGTAAAGCTTCAAGTAGCTTCCCAGCAACTCTGCCTGTTGTTTGGAGATTATTTATGTTTAGCTAGTCTGGTACAAAAATCCAACATGTGATGCTCTCACATCACACAACTGCTTTAGCAAAAATGATCTCTTATTTGTATGCTTTAAATGATCTATTATTTGTATGCTTTTTTTAAGTGAATTTGTCAAGAACTTATTTTTTGCTTCTTAATAAATTCAAGAGGGATCTATGGGTGGCTTTCCAGGCCATGAATTCAGTATTCAGTTCAGTATTGTGGGGAACTCTTCACTGACTCTTCCTTTGTAGGTTTTCACTAATAAATTCTTGTCAAATTTTCCCTATTTACAAAATTCTAACCAGATAGATTCATCTTTTGCTAAGTAATTTATCATCACGGGGTTAAAGAGAAGTCAAGGACACTTGTTCTTCCACTTTACCTAAGGATGTGGTGTCTACTAGGTGCATGTACAGGGTAAAAATACACATCCAGTAGTAAGCCAAATATTACAATTTCATAGGCATTAATCTTGCTTTTGTCCAGTATTTGGATAGGTAATACAAGACTGGGTGATATAATTAACAGACAGATGGGTATTATATGAAGTCATTTGGTAAAAGATTTTTATGGAACCTTGGACTCATAGGTAGCGTGCATGTGATGTTCCTGTGCTGACACCATCATCACCACCAATTATGTGGTGGTGAGAGAGCTTGGTGAGAGAGCTGAGATTTTATCTTTATATTGTCTGCATGTCTTGTTTAATTCTGTTTCTTGCCACAGGGTCAAAACCACCAGGAGCTGTTGTGTCAGCTGAGCTATCAAAGCCTAGCTTTCCTTTTTCAGAATCCAACAACTGAAAAAATGGGCAAAGTTCATTAAAAAAAGCAGCAAACTTTTTTTCTGTGACAGTTACTATGCAAAGTATCTACTGATTGGGGCAAACTGACAAATTAGAGGTATCTCATGGTTTATATGGTGACCACCTTGTAGACTCTAATGTTGCTCTTTGGCAACCTATAATTGCTCTTTGACATGCCTGGGAATGCCCCTTTTGCAGGATCAATTTTTCCTGGTTACTTTTTCAGAAATTACAGTCATTTGGCTGGTCAGTATTGTTCTCAGTTCTGCTGTAGCAGAGAAAACACTGATGAGAATTGCACCAGCTTAGAGCAACTGCATGGGCACCATGGCTTTCTCAAGCCTTCTATGTAATACACTGATTAAGAAAGGATCTATTGTATTAGAAAGGTGTTTACAGTCAAAATGAATGAAATAGGATATGGATAATTAGGATGGCCATATTACATGGAAAGAAATGGGGAGCAAGCTCCTAATTCCATTTGAAGCTAATTAGGTGGCCTGTCACTTTGATAAGATGTTTGGGCTCACAGAATCTGCTTTGTTGTGGGTATTTCTGCTTTAATTGGCCTGTCAATTACAATTTACAATGAAATGTTGCAAACTGTCTACAGCCTGTTTTCAGTCTGTCTTGCAAAGTGAATCCCAGAAACTGGATTTTTTTTCTTCTTTCTCCTTTCTCCTTTCCTTTCCTTTCCTTTCCTTTCCTTTCCTTTCCTTTCCTTTCCTTTCCTTTCCTTTCCTTTCCTTTCCTTTCCTTTCCTTTCTCCTTTCTCCTTTCTCCTTTCCTTTCCTTTCCTTTCCTTTCCTTTCCTTTCCTTTCCTTTCCTTTCCTTTCCTTTCCTTTCCTTTCCTTTCCTTTCCTTTCCTTTTTCCTTTCCTTTTCCTTTCTCCTTTCTCCTTTCTCCTTTCTCCTTTCTCCTTTCTCCTTTCTCCTTTCTCCTTTCTCCTTTCTCCTTTCTCCTTTCCTTCCTTTCCTTTCCTTTCCTTTCCTTTCCTTCCTTTCCTTCCTTTCCTTTCCTTTCCTTTCCCCTTTCCTTTCCTTTCCTTTCCTTTCCTTTCCTTTCCTTTCCTTTCCTTTCCTTTCCTTTCCTTTCCTTTCCCCTTTCCTTTCCCCTTTCCTTTCCTTTCCTTTCCTTTCCTTTCCTTTCCTTTCCTTTCCTTTCCTTTCCTTTCCTTTCCTTTCCTTTCCTTTCCTTTCCCCTTCCCTTTTCCTTTTCCCTTCCCTTTTCCCTTCTTCCTTCCCTTCCCGTTTCCCTTTTCCCTTCCCTTTTTCCTTCCCTTCCATTCCCTTCCCATTTCCCTTTTTCCTTCCCCTTTCCCTTTTCCCTTTTTCCATTCCCTTTTTCCTTCCCTTTTCCCTTCCCACTCCTTCCCTTTTCCCTTCTCTTCCTGTTTCCCTTCCCTTTTCCCCTTCCCTTCCCATTTAGCTTTTCCCTTCCCTTTTCCCTTTTTCCCTTCCCTTTTCCCTTCCTTTCCTGTTTCTTTTCCCTTCCCTCCCCTCCCCTTCCTTTTCCTACCTTTTCCTACCTTTCTCTACCCTTTACACCCCTAAAAAGTATTAAAATACATACTGGATGCTAGTGTTCTGGTTTGTTTCAACTGCTCTTGCCAATCCCTTTGATGCCTTCAAGCCTGAGGTACTGGAGTCTTTCCACAGCTTGCAAAGGGAGAAGTTACGGTCATAATGCAAGTTGCAATGGAAAAATTAAGTGTAAGTTGAATGTGGTGCATGGGATGTGGTGTTACTTCTCTCTGGGGTGCTGAGCTGAGAATGCTAAAACTGAATGAGGAAAGCAGCAGAATAGGTGTCTTAGTGTAACAAGACATCATTAAGGGTTAGCAGAGAAACTGAAAATTAGCAAGTACTTTTTTAGAGGGAGCATGGCAATAATCAGCCACAAAATGGCTATCTATTTACCCCTAGTAACTTGTTGTCTTGATTTAGGCAACTGCTTTACAACCTTGACAAATAGCTTAATGCCAGTGATACTGGACTTTTATGGTAGTTCTCTAGTTGCTCTGATGAGGCTTGGTCACCATGTGACAAAACATTAGCAGCTGACTCAAAGGCACGCTTGGTCAGAGCAAAAGCAAGTGTTTTCCATGTTGGTATCATTTGTTTCTGTTTTCCTGGCTGGGAAAAGCAGTTCTCCTAAACACAAGGTTGCTGTATACTCTTGCAGAGGAGCAGTTTCTCCTTTGAAAGCAAAAAGTGAGAGTTTGTTGTGACTGTAGACAAAACCAATAGTGTTAAACAGTAAAGTAATTTAATTCTCACGTTCCTGGGCATGCAGTGTCTGTATTCTCACAGAGCTGCACTAGCTACCATCTAATCCCTCTCCAGGTAATTTTTTTTTGGATCATTCAGTTGATATTACTTTAAAAGAGATTTCCACAGGGAAGTCACCCTTTCTCTCTCTCCTGAGCAGGAGCAGCAGCAGGTGCTCTTCAACTGTGTGTGGAATTAAATAGGTGCCATAAATCCAGGAATAGATGTGTTATGGATGTGGATGTCAAAAAGTAAGTAACTTTTGGTCTCTGGTAACTTGTAACTATTGAAACTATTTGAGTTTTCGGGCTGAGCCAAATCCCATTTCTCTCCTCTTATGGAATGAAGCAAAATATCCTGATCTTAGGAGGTGTAAAACATATTTTGCAAAACAGCATTTGTTTTAAAGTACTCAGGCCCTTTGCAGATCTGAATGGAGAACAGCTGGCCTTAAGAGTTTTTTCCAAAGTTTGGCTTGGGTAGAGAAATGGTCATTTCCTCTCTGGATTTCCTCTGCTTTTTTCTAAAGCCAGGTACTATTAGCACATATTCAACAGCTTTCCTCTGTGACAAGATCTTTCTATGCTTGTAGCATTTGCTTCATTTTCAGACTAAAATAGTACATCTGGAAGAAACCTGCAACAGACATCTCATCCAACAGCCAGTTTAGGTTTTTTGCTGTGACTCAGATTTGCAGCCACAAGAAAGAGTAGTGACCACTCTATCATCACAGCTAACCCAGCATCTGGTGTCACCGCCGTGCAGACATCGAAAGCTTGCCTTATTCTGATACTATGTCTAGTGGTGTGACTTAAAATTTTATTTGAGTAGGAGAATTAAAAAAGCTAAATAAAATGATGATGAGAAATACTACATATTCATCAATGCCTTGAATAGTTGTTTACACTCCTACTTTTACTATAAACTGGTACCTCATAGCTTCTTTGTATAAGACAGTGAGCTAGTCTAGCAGGATGACCTAGTTATTTTTAAAGCCTGCTTGTGTCAATGCTCTCTGTCCTGTGACCATATTGGCCACCATTATTTCAGGGTGAGGTCAGTCTTTTTCTTTGCTCGGGCTGCTTGCCAGTTTCTCAACACCTGCCCTGAAAGTGACAGCTCTATGGGTGTCCTCATAAATTACAAATCATGTGCCTCTGCCCTGATGCCTTGGGACAGGCACAAAGTTAGAAACTGTCCTGTAACCCAAGCCCTGGGGCTGCTGGATGGGACAGCTGAGCAGCAGGCAGCGAGCCACAGCAGCGGGGGGCCAGCTACACCGTCGCCCCAGCCAGCGCCCAGGCTGGGGTGGTGAAAATGCATCCTGCACCCATCCTGGGGGGCATGTGGTGCACCCCCCTAAAGCCAGGGCTGATCTCTGAGTAGAGGTCTCTTCCCCCACAGGGAAGCCAAGCAGCTTGCAAAGGGGTGCAGCGAGTTACTGTCCTGGGACAAACTGAACTGGCAGGGATGGGATAGGATGGGAAGAGGTGGAGCGGGGTCTCCACACTGAATGGGCAATCCTGTGCACAGCTGTCACTATCTTCTGCCATCTTCCAGCTCCTCAGTTACAGCTGTGGCATATAATTGACCACAGCACTAATTCAGGGGTGTGTTTTCCTCCTTCCAGTGTGTGCTGCAAACACTCATCCAGCATACATGTAGCCTGACGGAGTCCTAAGGCTGGAATTCAGCAAAACACTTGGACGTTCCTTCCTCCCCCTTCTCCCCCCAAAAACAAAACAAAACAAACCAAAACAAACCTAGCTGCTCAGTCTCTGTCTACCCTGCTCTCACCACTCCCACCATGCAGTTCACATCCACATACAAGGAAACTGTTGGTTGGACTAGCTGCAACACCTCACTGTCCTGATCCATCTGCTCCTTCCCCAGCTATGTGTCATCCTCTCTCTCAGGATCCATGCCTTGTAGTGCCCAGGGTTTTTCTGGGGAGTAACACCTGCTATGTCACAGGTCCTCTCAGCTCCATAACTTTGGGTCTTGGGCACAGTTGTTAATGTGATCCTTGATGGACATGGAAAACCAGTGCAAGCAGAGAACAGAACAGCAGCTGGTCAAGCACCTTTTTTAACCTACCTGTATGCTGCCTCCAATAGCACAAGCAACAGCTGCTTGCATGGGATCCTCAGGTGAATGGCTAAACTACAGCAAAAGAACCTTGAATTACTTTTGAGTGATTCATGAGTTGTATTTTAACAGAGGCTGTTTTCTCTCCTTTTTCTAGCTAGTGAACATCTTCTGTGTTCCTTTTGATGACTGGGTAGGATGTATGGTTGATGCTGTTGCCCATTTTTCCTCGGTAAGAGAAGACTGCAGGCAGGTGCTGATCAGAGCTGCCTGTGAGCACACATCACTGTGCTTTGTTTTGAATTTAGATTCATGTGAAAATAAATCATACTCCCTTACAGCTGTGCTTCTGAATATAATGGATGTTGATTTCTAAGAGAAATATTGAGCTGGGACTGATGAGTAGGAAATACAGTATAAGAAATACATTTATTTTCTTTGTGAAATAATGAGGTTGCAACTCCTTTTAGGGGGGAAGGATGCAGGTTAGGTCTTAAGCTGGTTGGTTGGAGGTGGATGAGTGAGACTCCAAAGAGAATTTGCTCTAAGATTTGTAACAGCTGCTCCAACTCCTTCATGTGATTTATCTTCCCATGCACTGTATGGTATGGGGTTTTCACCCCTGGTCTGGTAGAGATGATATTTTTCCTTCTAGAAAGTAATATCTCCTCATAAAAAAAAAAAGCCCTTGTGATCTCCAGCCAACTCAAGGTAAACCTTGAGGGGATTTCCTAATCCAGTTTTGGTTTTGCAGCTCCTGAGCACACTGCCACCACAGCAATGAAAAGAGTGTCTCCGCATAAAAAACATACCATAGTGAAGGAGCTATTAATCAGAACAACAAGAGGTAGTGCCTTGGAGCCGTCATCACTCAGTATTCCTCCAGTACAGACTGAACACTTTAGTGATAGGTCCCAGTCCCATTCAGTACTTCGCATACTGTATCTCAAAATAAATACATAAACAGCTATTATAGGGCTGCACTGTGTACTTGGCAAGTCTCTTGCAGGTTCCTTGAGCTCCTTTCATCTATTTATGAAGTCTTTTTCTCTTCCGCTCACAGCTCTGTTAGTAACTGCCAGAACTGAGGACTCAAAGTCCCTTTTTTGTCTGTCAGCGCAGCAAGAGCACTACACGTACAGTACACGTCTGTGTACAGTACACATACATGTACACAGACAGTACGGGCATACACACTTGAGGTCTCCACCTTAAAATCATCTATCATCCCACCCCTGCATCTTATGACATTTTCTAGATAGGTGGGACATTCCAGACAAAGCTGTAGTTTCATAATGGTCAATTTCCATGACGCATCAGAAACCCTGAGAAGGCTTTAGGTGGTACAGTCAACAGGTGCAGAAAGATACCAGAATCTGGAAGGAAATACATCCAAGTGTTTTCCTACTGAAAAAAGGGGGAAAATATTTTGTTCCTTCAATGAAGATTTGAAATTTGAACCTGATTGTGACAAAGAATGCACATTCTTGTTTTATTAGGGAAAGCAAAGGAAAAAGGTATGAGAAGCTGAAGTTTACCTTAAAGGCTGAACACCAAATGTGTTCTGTCCAGTTCTAGCTCTCTTCTCCTAATACGTCTTTCTTACTCTTTCAGGGAAAGGATACATGGGGTTTGTCATCTCTCTGGTCTGATTTTCCTTTGGATGTGATGGATTTCCATGAACTTACTCTAGGGGTGTCAAGGGAGGAGATCCCCAGTTTGGTATGAATAGTAGGGGACTATATTTATGCACATTAGTTGGCTGTATATAGATTTGAAAGGCCAGGAATTTTATGTTGAATTTTAGGCCATTTATCTTATCTCCTCTCTGGTGATGCAAAAGCCCATGTCCAGCTAGAGCTTTCAAGCACAGAACACTTTGCTATTGCTATTGTAAAAAACAGCAACAAAAAAAGGAAGCAGTCACAGTTCAGGATCCTGGAGTGACCCATGTCAGCAAATGGACTGAGAATAGAAATGGACTGAGAATAGAAATGAAACCTCTGGGAAAGGCTGCTCTACCACTGGCAGACTGGGAGGGCCACCTTTTGCCCCTCTGGCATCTCTTTCCCAGCCCATGCAGTTCTGGGTGGCATGCTGAAGGGGCAGGGTCCCTCTGAGCCTGATGGTGCCAGCAGTTACTGGCCTCTAGCTGAGGCCTAGAGGTCTGGAAGGCACCCACTGCCCCAGCAAGGCACCCACTGGCCCAGCAGCTGCTCCCAGCTCTTAGGGCAAGGAGGGGGACAAGGACCAAGAAGCCTGCCCGGTGCAGGAGCACAGTGCCACAGTGGGAAGGGGGAGTGATGGAGCTCAGCGGGGGCTAAGGCATCATGAGATTGGGGAAATGCAAATGGGGAAGAATTCTTTGCCCATTAGTAATAAGCATAGAAAACTCTTCCTCAAAGAAGGTAAGGGCTTCTTGCCCTGTCCTGGTTTTGCTTTCTTTACTTCCCCTAGTGGAAAGCATTCACAAAACCAATACTCTTCATAAACTTTGGAAAAGTATCACCTAAAACCTTTCCAAATCTTGAGGTAATGACGTAATTGCCAAGGTGATCATCCATTTGCCATCCATGACCGACAGCAGCAAACATTTCAGATCAAAGCAATGGGTCATCCCAGTGGCAGTAGCAAAACAAGAACTCCCCTGGCCTTTCCTGAACTAACATGTTGGGTATGTCAGCTAAAGGTCAGGCTGAGATTGCCTTGGGGAAAAGAAGATGATCCTGTTCACACTGATCTAATAGTTCCTACACCTGTCTTCATCAGATCAGCAGTAATAGAGACATAAGGGATGATTCACTAGAGTAATCTTTTCAGGGAAAATTTTATGCTAGTTGTTGAAGAAAGTTGAGATTTTAGTATTTCTGCAGGTGAGATCAAACAATTCACAAAAATCACAGAGCTACAGAACTTACGATAATGCATTTTGTCTTTGACAGAACTTTTGGCCTCAGCCAACACATTTTGAAGTCAATGGAAAATGGGAAGTTTAATTTATTCAAAACTATCAAAATCCTGATGCCCTAGAGTAACACTTATCTCATACAGGTGGTATTTCTTCAGGGATATAGAGTATGACAAGACATCAGGAGACTGCTTGTTTCATTCTTGCTCTGTGATGCACATGTGCCTCCAGAGACCTGCTTGTCCTCGAAGAAGTCATTTAATTTTCTGGAGCCTCTTCTTCCCTTTCCTGCCCTTCCACTTCTCAACAACTTGATCATCAGTGACCAGGCATGAGGCTGCTGTCTCAGTCTTAGCTTCTTGAACAGAACAGCACCATTGTGACCTCTCTTCAGACTATGAATATCTTCCAGCATGTCCATATTTAGCCAACACAGTACTGAAGAATTCAAGTCAGACAGTAAAACTAGGTGATAAAAATTTTGTTCAGTTACAGTCTTACATATTTTCTTGGCTGTGTCCAACATGCAAAAACTTCTAAACTAAAATTTGCAAAAGGCAGTCTAGGAGTCACCCTCCCGATATATTTATACATTAGTCACATCTTTTTCAGGGAAAGGAGGTAGAAAGGACACCTATGATGCCAGGGCCATTTTATACTTCAAATGTCAACACTTTGAAAGGTCTCAGTTACTAGCTTGTTTTACACTGTTCCAGAGCAGAGAAATAGTTTATGTCGTAGGTGTCCCAGCTCAGAAGAAAAACATATGTGGTCATTTCTGTGACCACATATGCTCAATCGGGAGCCCGTGGGAAGAAGGAGTTGTTCATGAATGTGCCCATGATGTGCTGATGGATGCCAATTAGCCATGTCCTCTGATGGATATTGATGAATGAACATATCTTAGGAGGAGAGGAAGAAGTTCTGGATCTGACACGAGGCAGACTGAAACTTCTGTATCTTAACCTTCTTAATCCCATTTGTGGGGCTTTTAAACTTGTTACAAAATGTTGCCTCACTGCATCCAGCTCTGGAACCCTTCATACAGGAAGGACATGGACGTGATGGAGCAAGCTCAGAGGAGGGATAAAAAAATGATCAGGTGGCTGGAGTACCTCTCCTATGAAGACAGGCTGAGGGAAATGGGGTTGTTCAGCTTGGAGGAAAGAAGGCTGAGAGGAGACCTAGGCACCTCCAGAGGTGGGCATCTCCACATTTGGCTGAGGAGACAAAAGAACATGTCTGTTCCTCTCTTATAACAATGAGGGCTGGGTGGAGGAGTGAACTCAAGTATCCACAGGAAGGAAAGACTGTGACCATGCTTTCAGGAGCTGTCAGTGCTCCCTGTAGCAGAAAGCACCGGTGCAGCCTCTCTCTCCCTTTAGGGAATCAGCTTTGCTAAGTGCTTAATGTCAGTGAAGTTCTCTTGGTGACCAGGCTGCTATTGCCTTTCCTAAGCAGCCTGTTAAAAGTGCATGGACTGTTAGTCACCTGCTCAATTAACTGCTAAGGAGACAGAGGAAATATGTGCCTCGAGGAGAAAATGAAGCCATCTTTATTTACTGGCTAATCAAAATTCAATGGCTTTTTAAAACAGTGTGAAATGATCATTAATTAGGAAGGATACCTACATTTGGAGTTCAAAGAACCTTGTGCAAGCCAAGAATAAAAGGCCTGGAGGACAGAGCTTGTTCTTCCAAGCTGATGAGGCTTTTGTAGACTTAGCCATCAGGAACCAGTCTGAATCTGATCTTGGACCTGGCCTGAAACACATCTTCAGTTCCCGAAGGTACATGCATCTGCAAGTCAGGCATTCTGTGCGTTATAGAATATGGGCCCAAAGAACAATAGGTAAATTTGATAACATCTTCAGTGTATGGCATAGGGCCCTGAAATGAGGGTGGATTGGGATCACTGCTGACTTCTCCTTTCTCTCTTGTGCTCTGACAACAAAGCTGCCATCAAAATTCTGGGTGACAGCCCAGGCCAAATGTGACCCCAGCTCTCCTTGGAACATGTGTGGAACAAACATGATGAGGAGCCACCTAAATGACAGTGAGGCTCAGCTGAGTCCACAGCTGTGCACACATCCACGGCCACATCCATGGAAAGGTTTTGAAGCTTTACTTATGGCAAGGACAGTGGGACAGGGCTGGTGAAATGCAAAGGGAGGTGGAAAGGGGAGGGGAAATACTATAGGGGCTGACACCCAGGGCAAAAACCATGCAGCTGCTCACAGAACCTGCCAAGTGTTCACAAGAGCACAGTGATGGACACCTCAGAGCTGAGGCTGTGCATGACAAAGGCACCTGGGTAAAAAGGATCAGGGAAGAGAAGTGGTGTGGTCATAGTCTGGAGGAAGGAGGACTGGGGACAGGTGGCTACACAGCCAACCAATGTTCTGTGGAGCAAAATCTGACCAGCCATGTAAATTTTTCCCATCTTTTCTTGTTAGACTCCACCCCAGGAGGGAGATGGTCAGTGGCTTCTACTGGCACAGGCTCTATTTCTTTATGTCAGTGGTTTATCTTGCCAGAGTCTCTGGCCTCATCTCTGTATCTCTGTGATGACCTGAGCATAATCACTGTGATGAACCAGGTGGGGATGTACTTAGAAACAACTTAAAATTAGTGTAGAAGGCAGTAACAACAAAGCAAAATTAATTTCCAAACTTAGAAAAATTTGACCTCTGCAGGTCTCATAAAAGTCAGTACGTTTAACTTGCAACAGACTTTTGCTTTCTTTTCACTTAAAAAACCCCAAACAACTGATTACAAAATATACCACCTATTATATACAGAGGAGTATATCTAAGATCAGTATATTTCTCCTTCAGAGGATGTATGTCCAAAATATAATATTTAAATGTATTATAAAGGTGAAAAGATAAATATATATAAAACCAGTAAAGCATTAATGCCTGTTTTTTTGGATTTATTTTTTTTTCAGAAGAATTTGAATGAAATCTTTTGGGAATGGAAATATATCTTCAGGCTCAAGACAGAGCTGAATGGTGTTTCCAAGAAGAAATTTTGTCAACAATGTGGCCATATATTAAAATAATTATGAGGTAACCCAGCCAGCTATAGTGAAACCTGAGGAAAATAGAGGAGAATAAAACTACAGCAACTTAGAAAATGAAACATAATTTTCTATGAGTCCGAGGGCTGGGGCATTTCTCTCACAGGAAACAAATACTTTAATAAGTGTAGATCTGACCCTAACCACTATCTTAAAGATTAGCCTGAAAGATAGTGCTCTGGAAGGGCATGCAGAGAACTCCATGTGATAATTTCCTGGAATTTCTGGATTGAAACAGATAAGAGCTACATGTTGACATCTGTAAATTGATGTGACCTTTTGCTTGCAAGCTGATCAGACTATGAACAGTGAAGAAGCACACTCAGAAGCATTTAATAAAAGACTCGGTGAGTAAGATTTGTGAAAAAGGAGCAAAAAAATTATCTAAGGACTTCAGTTAAACATAGAATAAAGTGGTATTTGCAGATATCCTCACAGGATTGCTTCTTGATCAAATTTACTGTCAGTTCTATGTGCTAAATCATATTAAAAAGTGTATAATGGTCATGAACCTCCAAGAAAGCGATATCTGCAGTTTCGAGTACAGATATGTGAAAAAAAAAATTAGTTTTGTCTACAAATATGCCATACTTTGCATTTTCTTTTTGTGAATGACTGAATTTATGACTTAAAAAGAGAAAGTAAGAAATATGACCACGATAAATGACATTTTAAGATGGCCATGGTTTTGAAGAATACATCTTGATGTTATGCTCGTTATAGCTACATTCCATTAGTTTTCACAGCAAAAACTAACAGAGCTTCAAGAATATATGCCTCTCTTTATTCATAAAGTTTGGATATTCTTATTGGACTTTTTCTTTGTAGTCAGCCTGTATATTATTTATACAAGGAAGTTTGGGAACAGAGGTAGAAATCTTGTCAAGCCAAAAAATAGTTTTAACATGGATTTTAGTAAGGTCAGACACAGGTTTTACTATATCTTCTTTCCAGTACCTTGCTGCTGCCCATGACAATCACAAATCCTAATAGTAACTTGCATTAGTGTAAATAAAGACAAAAAATTTGTGGGAGAAAGATATTTACATCTTCACGTCCATAAGGAGACACTTTATTGTCTCAGTACAGAAGTGTTGGGCAAGCTCATTGCCAAAAGCTGAAGGCTGAAATGTCATATAAAGCACAATGAGATCCACTGCTATGGAGTAATATCACTTCCTCTCAGATAACTATCCAGATTTGTCACTCTGAACACATGCATGGACAGCCTTCCCACCAGAAGCCATCTACTCACAAATGTGGCTGAATTTAATTTATCACAGCAAATTTATGTCCCTGAGGCTATAGGATCATAACTTTGTATAATGAATTTAGGTTAGCTAAAGGTTATCCAGTCTAGTCTCCTGTGCAAGACAGGGCTAACTTCAGAGTTAAAGATTGTTACTCAAAGTTTTATCAAGACAAATTTTCAACAATGGATGTTCACCATCTTTTCTTGACATATGTTTCAGTTATAAAAGCTCCTCATGTCCATTCTATTACTGCAGCTCGGGACCATTGCCTCTTGTCCTTCCAATTATATTTCTGGTTCCACCCCCAATACTGGACACTTTTAAGACCCAGCTTGACAATATGTTGGGCCATCTCATCTTAAGGGTGTTCCTACCTAAAATGGTTGGACCAGATGGTCCTCAGGTCCTTTTGTGGTTCTATGATCTTCGTAATACCCTGTAAATAGGCTGGAAGAAGACTGCTACATTCACCTCCTCCTTTGTCTTCTCTAGGTGAGAAAACCCCATCTTCCTCAGTCCCTCAGTCCTTTTATATTGAATACTCCATACCCCTAACAGTTCTACGAATCTTTTGGTTTTGTACTGGCAGAAAAGTGCCAAACTGGACACAGATGTTGGAGACCTGAGAGTTTTCTCCCCTCTTGGAAGTTGGGCTGCTGATGCTTGGGACCAGCATGCTCCTGAAGACTGTGGGAAGAAGCTGACAGACAGTGCTGTGAGGACACCAAAGGTAGGGATGATATCCCATTCTGTCCCCATGGAGGTGCCTGATGCTGGGGCTGGGGACTACTGCCTGTTACCTCCAGGCTGCTTTGCTCCTGGCTGGGGTGGTGGAATGGCTCTGGCTACCAGGTTGTGCCCTGCTATGTTGGGAAAGCCCCCAGTGCTCCTGGTACTCAGAAAGACCCAACCCCTGGAAGTCCCTCACTACTCTGGACGTAGTCTCACAAGAACATGGGAGAAGGGAATAATCCTTTCCCTCAGCCAGCTGCTTAAGTTCTGACTATTCACCACGATCACTTCTGTCTGGTGGCTGTCTGGTCACTTTTAGTCCTCTGAGCCACTTCTCCCTCAGCCTTTGTTTAGTAGACAGCTCAAATCACATACACAACACCTCTCTTGTAAAGTGGGTATTAGAGTGGTGCCCATTTTCCACCACTTCTATACAATGTCAATAGCAAGGTGTATTTAGGGACACAACTTATTTTATATATCCTGTTTTAAATTACCAAGTTACTAAAGAGAATGTGTAAAACACTTGATAATAAAACATATGTAAAAGACTTGCTAGAGCATTTATTAGAAGAGTATTTCTTTCTTCTTTAATATGCCAGTGTGTAAAGGAAGAGTGGTTTTCCTGCTCCTTTTAGAAAGAAAAATATTAGGCTTTGATTCTCTGGTTTCTTTTCATCTTCTTCTGGATTAAAAAGCTTCTGGAAAGGAATAAAAAAAGATTAGAAAACAGATCACAAAAGGAAGATATCAATAAGAAGCACCACTGACTATTCTCTAAGCAGTTTCTAAGCAACTTTTAATGGAAGGTCAGGCACAAGGAACATAAAGGGAGGGAAAAACAAGACATTATTTCATACAATAAAGTGGCTGTGAATGCTGCCAGTTAGAGAAGAAATAGATTTCCCAGCCTGAGCACTAATTTATGTTTTTCTGTGAATACAAATGAAAATCCTGTAGAAAGGGCACTATCAAATTTGAGCGGGCATGTTAATTCTAGCAATAGGTGTGCATTAATCCTCTGAGAGGCTTTTATCATTGAATATGAGATGTTGACTCTGTGGTAATAATAATGCTTCTATTCCACTTTCTCAGATCTTTTTGCCTGAAGATATATAATAAATTTGTCTTCCATTAGTCATGTCTTACATTTGCAGCTTCAAGTAGATTGTGGATGAGGTATGTGGGTGGGTGGGGCAGCTAAGGCAGAGAGGTGAAATGACTTTACCAGTGTTGCCATGGAAGTCCACAAGACATCCAAATGTAGAGACTGCAATGGTCAAAGATGTGTTTCCAGTCAAGAAGAGACAACCACATGTGCAGGCAACCCTAGCCACCCAGTACTGCTGGCTCCTTACAGCAGCTCCCAGTGGAAAGAGATGGAGACTGTTTCTGAAGTGCCTATAGCTATATATGAAAGCTATGTGTCATGTCCACTTTTTTTCATTCAGCATCAGGCAGCCTTAGACAGCTGGCAGCTGAAATAGTCCTTTCAAACCTGAGTGCCAAAGAAGGCAGTCTGAGTGCATCCCTTGGGTCCCAAATTCATAGAACAGGAATCATACCTCTGTAGTGAAATGAGGCAACCAGGTGCCACTAATTACCAGGTAGTGGGCATGATCTTGTGTTAAGCCCACCTGTGCCTGATTAGGGCGGGCCCCAACTGCGCATGAGCAGGATTAGAGGGCCAATAAAGCTCACTCCTGAGCTCACTGAGTTCCTGCTGGAACACCTGGTTGGACCTTGAAGCGCTGTGCCCTAAAAGAGGTTCGTCTTGCTACATCTGGTGGAAAATGTGGGCATGGACCTCAATCTAGCCCATGCTCAAATGAATCAGAAGAAAGGGAGCCAGTCCGGTGCAAACTAGCATTAGCAGAAAACTCAAGGAGTCGGGTAAGAAGATTCACTACATACCTCTGTACTCTGTGACCTTTATTGCGGGCAAAGAGTAGAAGCTTGCGCATCTATTCCAACAAAAGCCCTAGGAAGGAATCCAGGTGTTGAGCTGTAGGCCTGAAAATTGAAAAAGCACAGTTATTAGTTACTTTGACAACACTGACCTACTGAGTAATGATAGCAAGTGCAAAACAAAACCCTTCTTCTGTAGTTGCAGTCTTGGAGTGAAAAGATGACAATCTGACAAAGTTTGGTTTGGTAAAGCTTTGCTTCTCATGGCTGGATTTTCTGATGGCTGCAGTAGGTGGTTGCTACAAACTGTCTCTACATTGCACGGATAGTTCTCCCTATCCATCCAGCCTGTTCTCAGGTTAAAAAAAAAATATATATATAAATATAAATAATAATATAAATAAATATATAAATATAAAAATAAGTATAAAGTGAAAAATCTGTCTGAATTTGAATTTTCAACCAGAGAAAATATTTTTTCCTGGACTTATAATAAGGTTCTGGGTCAGAATCCTGTATTCTCAGGTGCTTGAACAAGATCATCAAAGGTTATTTAGGCACTGGGACATCTGCATCCCTGATCATGTGTTTGATCTACTAGTCCCATGTAGAAGTATTGGATACCTCTAGGACATACGTGCCAGATTCACATGCCACCTATATGCAGGCAACAGAAACCTGCCCTTTCCCTCCCAGCACTGTTAAGAGTTAATATTGTCAGACTGCAAAGACTTCTTCCTATCTGGGAATAAGGTCCACAACCCTCTCCCCACCACCCCAGGAGAGAGGCTGTGATAAATTGCTACAGCTGAAAATTATTCTTTTAGAAGCATCTCTCTGCACATACTCTTATGCTTGCTTTCCGGAACTGCAGGGTAATGCCGAGGCCACTCTTTTTGCACTGGGTTCCTGCTTGCCAGGCATAGCTGGTTCCTAATCCAGTCCACTGGGATTCTGAAGCAGAGAGAAGTCACATCACTGTCCTAGTAATACAACAGAGCTAGTGGATAGATACTACTGTATTTAAACTGTGAGATTTGAGTACAAGCTTGGGTCCATGATCTCCACAGTGCATTGTGTCCAGATAAATTTGCAACACATATTAAAGTGATGGGATCAGCTTCTTAACATTTTACCCACTGAAGTCTTCTCCACCAAACTCAGGTTTTATTTTTTATTTCCAATCATGTATGTAAGAAGACTTTCCAGAGGGCACAAGAAGAAATCTCAGGGTTCATCCCACTAAATGTTCTAGCTTGGTTGTAGTGCATTTCCCCTGTTCTGAAGAGAAGTGATTTGGTGGGGCAGAGCTTGTTGGCTGTTGATGGTGGGTGTCCTTTTGAGAATTCCACTATTTTACTTAAAGAGTTCTTGTTTTCTTTGCTTTTTTTTTGAGTTAGGATTGTGAAAATATCTTCAGTCAAGATGTCTAAAGAGCATCTTGAGGCTCATGCAATTGCATTTACCTTAATTTAAAATAATTTATGAAAGTAATTTGATTGTGTACTATATGGGACAGCATTCCTCATGCATAGTCACTACACCTCCTCCTGCCTTTATTATCTAATTTCTTTTTTATGTGCTTTAGGTAGGGAGAGCTTATTTGAGTTACTTGAAATTTTTTTGTGAAGTAATGAACTGCACAGCAGACAGCAGCTGAGCATCTTTGTGGGACCACAATATGCACATGTTCCACAGAACTACTTGCTTCTTGTTTCTGAGGCCAATTTAAAGGTCTCATCTCACTATCCATGAAAAATCTTGTGAGTGTTTTAGAAACCATCTCAGCTGGAGCAGGGCTTCTTTTGAGACAGCAAAGCTAATGCTGCCTAATGAAACTCCTTGTAGCTAAGGAAAAAGCATGAAACAATGAAGTCTCTGAGTGGAATTAATACCAAAAGGAATGAGATTAATCCCAGTTTAGGTTGGTTTTGGAGCAGCTGAAAACACTTTAAAAACAATCTTCTTGCAATAATCAAAAATAAAAAATTACAGTCATAATAGCAGGAAATTCGGGGTTTTCAACTGTTCCTCCACAACAAGTTTTTAAGAAAACACTAGTAAGAGGACTAGAGGTAGGTAATATCATGGATATAAGGACAAAGGACTGCAGGTAGGAGGGGAGAGATCTATCCTTCTAACTGTCGCTTTCAGAGTGGTAACATCTCGAACAGCAACCTTTGGAGTTGAGCTATCTTAAACAGGATTTTAAACATCAGTAATTTACAGATCTACCTTTAAGTTCTAACCTGTTTCCTCATGCTCAAGTTAAAATTTTTACTTCTCTTTCCTATAACACGTACTTAATGTTTAGTCACCACTTCAGGATTTACCCACCTAAAACCTGACTCTTTCTTTTTTACTTTCTATACCTTCTTTTCCCAGTACTGTACCAGTTTATCATCCTGTTTATCATCCAGTTTATCAGCCTTACACTTCTAGCTTTTGTCAGAAGGGTGAATGTGAGACATCTTACCCCAAGCCTCCTTGGGACGGCCATGCCCACCCTAACTCCAGTCCCATGTTCTTTCTCCTTCTCACACTGATTGTGCTTTGGTGCAAGCATGTCAGGCAGTTCTGACATGACTTCAAGTCATGCTGCTTCAAGGCAAACCTGATTTTTAAAAAAGGTTTAGTTTCATCTGGATTAATTTCCTGAAGAACCTCAGGACACTACAGAACCTGTAGTGTCAATACCTAGGGACACGATAATCTAGACTTCAGATGTGTTAAGGTGCTACTGAAACGTACTTTAAATGATGACATTTTTCTGTATATTCATCCAAAGTGTAGGCTTTACTGTTCACCATACAGCTTTTGCTACTGCAAAATTATCATCCCCTGTCTTGATGAAACACCATCAGATCTTACTGGCATTGCTGCAAAGACCATTTTCTCACAATGCCTTGTCCTTTGAGCAGCACTTCTCTATGCAGATACCACCAGTCCCCCATGTTGCTGCTGCATTAAACACTTCAAACTTAGGGCCTTTCATGGGCTTTTTTTAATCCTGACTTTACAGTTTTTAGTCAATCTCAAAATAGCAACTTCTCAAGTTTTATCCTACTACCATGATATGCTTAGTTTCAAGATGCTCTTGCCCACGCAGTTATCCGTGTTTGGGAAGCTTCCACATGTCCGCGTTATTTTCCTCTATTCTTTGGGTCTTTCTTAAGATTCCTTTACTCTGTGATATCCGGAGCAGGAGAAAAAAAAAAAAAAAGGTGTGTGGAAGGAGTTTACTACATTTTTGTTGACATCTTTACCAGGTGTGCAAGTTGCTAGTATGCTGATTCATACAGTCCAAAGTTCAAAATAGAAAGCAATGTGCTTTGTCAAGAATTATTGGAACAGTTCATTCCTGTTGTTAGATTCAAATGTAGAAACACCATCAGAAGAACTGTTGTCAATGTCACCTTTTATGAAGTTGTTCAGCACCAACTTAAATAGTAAATTAGTATATGCTTAAATAGAGGGAGTGGACAAATGAAAGAAGAGTTTTAAGAAAGGAAAAAAACAATAAAGCTATGAAGAGATCAGGAGCTTCATTGTTCCTTGAGTAAAAGAGCCCAAAGAGATAAACCTTCAATAGGAACTCAAGAGCATATCTCCAGGTGACCCATAAATGTCATTGGAGCCAGGTCTTTGAGAATGTTTCCATGGTTCTTGCATGGCTAATGGACTGCTTTGCCAAATGCTTTTGAATATTTGTCCATTTATGCATGCGTTCCTAAAGAAATCTGGAATGTTTTGAAAACCTGAGTACAAACTAGTAAGCTTAAAAATAACTACCAGGACATATCTGCTTAGGTAATTATTTGTTGTTGATTGAATTTGCTTGGGAGTTTCACAACTAGGACTTTTTAAAAAATGCAAATGGAATTAAGCTAAATAGAATAAAACAAAACTTTCAAGTGGAATTTTTTTGGCTTGGCAGACTTCAATGCAGGCAGAAGAAACTAAATTCTCTGCTCTGATGTTTGATTTCATGAAGCCATTTTCTATATAATGATGTGATGATATATTTCCGTGGATGTAGCACTAAATATAGGGTGAGAATATGTGTGCTATTTCAAATGATCATACAAGGGTGTGTATTGCATTTGCTGTATATGCAGTACCCTATTTATAACAGACATATAGGATGGATTAGGGATTTAGTGTACTAGAAGTAAGCATTTGAACTGAAGACTTGTAAGGACATGGTGATAGGGCTAAACAAACCACAGTATCTAGTGTGTCAAAAGGAATACTGAATTAATGAAACAATTGTGAAATTAACTATTTTTTTTCTAGAGAAAAAATAAAAAAGCACATCTTTGTCTTGATTTCATTTTACAGCCAAACTTAGTAGACAGCATACTAGGGTCTTGATCTTGCCATTTATGATGGGTGGGGTTTTTTGCACCTACAAAGAAGTCAAGTGAAGTCAAGTGACTCCTCAGTGAGTAGGCAAATTACAGAATCATGGGCTAGTGCTTGTAGGTGCTGCTAGAAGTTGTGTGTTAATGAATCAAGACCTGGTCTCTGTTTAGTGGGAGAAAAAGGTAGTGATTTTTTTTTCCAGAGACTGTTCCCTCCCTTTTCCTTCAAAACACTTGAACACACATCTCACTACATGTCTGCTAAATTTTCTTGACCTTGCAGCTTCCATGTCACTAGATAGAGAAGCTGAGCATCTGCTTTCTCACCTATGACTGAAGAGAAATTATTTTTTTCCTGGCTTTTGCACAGACTTCTTCTATACTCTTTTACAACACTTTTATTTGACATTATCTCCAATAATAACATCCATGAAGTATAAACTTCCTTCACAAAGAATTTAAATTTGGCCATAGGCCATTGGTTTTGAACACTGAACCTATTTGAAGTAGGTGTATGACTTGCAGATTGATTTTGGAGACCAACAAAGGATGTGTTGAGGAACTTCATTTCCCTGTAGCAGTAAAAGTAAATGGCTTGGTTGACTTGTTATAAGTTAGGTTTTTTGGGTTTTTTGCTTGCCTAGAAAGCTGAAACACCACAGAATCAGAAAATTAAAGCCTTTTTCATATCTATGTGTTTCTGAAACAAATAATTTTTCCCCAATTTGAAATACTTTTAAAAGCCTAATCAGCAAAAATCTGGTTATGTTTGAGAGATTATCTGCATGTGTAACTATAGAATGTTGCTCTTAATTGCATCATTTCTTCAATGATTTCTTAGGATTTGTTTGGCTTCCAGAAAAAGCAGAGGTAGTACAGACACATATTATATCCCTTGTGCAAAGAAGTCTCTCTTTTCAGTATCTTTTCTAAGGCCACAAGCTTCTGATCCAACATCCTTTGATTCCAAAAGAAAGAATACAGCGTTAAGCTGGCTGATGTCTGCCTGCCCTCTTCTACTGGTAGTCTGGGGGGAGTCTTGCCTGTCTTTTAGGGTTCAGACCAAGCTCCTTCAACTGTTGACTGCAGTAGCTGGTTCTGGTTCTGGCCCAGCTATCTCAGAAAGGTGAGCATGAGCTGACACCCCTTAGGATGTGTGAGAGGGGTGTGTTGGCCTCCCCAGCAGTCTGATGTCCTCAGAAACACACAAGGGCTCTGTGATTTGCACAGCACCTCTGTCTCCCCCCTGAGCCTTGTTGTCTAGCCAAAATCCATCATTCCAGGAGATCTAAGAATTTAAGGACCCTAATCTGAACTATAAGTTTCTGCTTCTGCTTTGTGCCTGTCTCTACTTTTGTCATGGTTTAACACTGGGCAGGCAATTAACCAAATGAGAGATGCTCTCTATTAATTCCCCTCCCTGATAAAGAAAGAAAAGGGAATAAGGAAGACTTACAGGATGGAAACTAAACTACACAACTTTAATGAAACAATAATGATAAAAAAGAAAAAATTCTTAAATATATACAAATATACAAAAAAATGATACCATGTTCTCCCCCTTTTCACCCCAGTAATGCTCACATCACCAGTGAAGCTGCAAGGCAGCCCTGGGAAATTCCAGGCTGGAGTCCTGGATTCAGCATCAGTCAGAAACTGGAGGCAGGAACACAGATTCAGGCTGGCATGGGTCAGGACCACAGGCAGATGAATGTATGGAATCCTCCCAGGATGCTGAAGCAAACAGGGAGAGGTCAAAAAGAGCAAAGGTGAAGAGAATGGGCTTGAGCTTTGTGATTACTCAAATTTGTATTGAGTATGACGTGTATGGGATACACTCCTGCTTCATTAATTTTGGTCACCTGTCTTGTCTGCTCCTCCCTAAAGGATGATTGCAAGTGTAACCCCTTTACTTCCCTTCTCTTTCTGGAGCACAAGATGTTCCTCAGAACCGAGCAGTGTCCTTGGTTCTGCACACCAGTCTCTACCTGTAATTATGAACATCAAGTGTTATCAGTCCTAGAAACACACCAACTGAGAAACTTGCTGTTAATTTCAGCAAGTATAGATATTTAGAAGAGACTTACCTGAAAGAAAAATTACAAGACAAAAAATTCTCTCTGTCCTGGCCCAAACCGGGACAACTTTGTGTCTCCACTTTTGCCTCTTACCTAGATACACTGCTTCTCAAGGCTGTTACAGGCTTAACTCTCAGTTTGCTAGCTTCCTTCTCCCTTTTACATCATGCACTTCCCATTAACATATATAAACGATAATCTAGCATGTATTTAGAGACATCTGTCTTCATATTTCTGTGCCTTTAAAGAAATCCTTTTGTAATCCTTTTTCAGGAAAAATAAAGCATTTCCTTGAATCCTTCCTTGCCAGGCTTATGAGCCTCTTTTACCAACTCCAGCATAAGAACCAAGGTCTCCTACAGCTGCTTGCAACTGTCAGCAAACAGTGGCTGAGGGAAACCTGCATGTTCATCAACACTACAGTCTTTGAGGGTGTTTTTAGCTGAAGGCTCACAACCTCTGGGCAAAGTCATGCAGTGAAATGGAGACCATGGTACTGACCTGTGTGATGCATTCAGACTGAGGCCCAAAGTCTGCACCTTCACATCCAGCAGTGGGGGAACACTGCAACACCTCTTCCTGCACTTTTTTTTTTTTTTTATGACATCAGTTCTGTATATATTGGTACCTCAGATAAGATGCTGGCATTGTAGATGGTCTAGAGCTTATACACTGCATTACTGAAAGCAAAAGCCATGCAAGTCTAAAGGCAGGATTTGCAAGAGAAGCCTATTCAGAATTGAAAGTCAGCCTGTCAAAAGAGGTTTCTAGGGCTGGATTTTCTGTAAGAAGAACTGAACACACTTTTGGAAGTCTGGCCCCAGATGTGCTAAGTGAAGTGTAACCAAGCTCACAGCACTTCTTCAAGTCCAGCATTCAGACCTCACAGGAAACTTGAGGCAAAGTTTGGAGTGGGACCCAGGACTTGTTTCCAGGTTTCTCTGGCCCAGGATGAACATTCCTGTTTACTCAAGAGAAGTATGCCATGTTCAGCTTCAAGTGTAAAGGAAACCTGGTTGGTGCAAAGTTACCAAGACTGTAGCTTGGCAAAGATGCTGGATAAAAATAACAACTTTTCTCAGCATATTTAATGACTGCCAGTAGTCAAGGTGAGGCCTGTTTGAAAATTTTTTTTAAAAGCTTTTATTTAGTCAGGCCAAAGCGTGTCCCATCGAGAAGAAGGAAAACTTTTTGAACAAGAGGTGGAAATTAATTTTCTAATGTAGACATAGGAACATACCTGTTACACCTACTTGGCCACATACTTGTACTGCCAGAAGACAACATCCCTTTAGTCATAGCATAAAAGATTCTGGCAGCTCTCCTTTTCCACTGAGGGTCTTGATTTTGGTCTGAGGGTCACTGTGTGACAGCCCTGGACAAGTCAAGATGAAGGATGGAAGCTGAGAGCAATGCTTGGATGATGAGCCTCCCAACCCTGGGCTCAGCCTAACTAAGCTCAAACATAAGTGTAGTGAGAGCTGCTCTAAATCTAGAGAACCTTGACCAAAAAATACTTCTGAAAACACTTACAGAATTTGAAATGGTTTTTCTGGTGCTGGCAGTAGTCTGCACTGGAGGCAGTGTAAGGACAACTGTCTCCTGGTGTCATCCAGACAATGGAGCGACAGTCCGCAATTAGCTCTGGTCTGCTACCAGCCTTCATGTGACTGACATTAATCAGTGTCACAAAACTGAGCTTGTACAGGTATTTTTCATTCTCTGGGACATAGGTCCTCCCAAATTTTTCTTCAGAATTAGGAGAAATTGGCTTAGTGTATGACTGGGCCTCTTGGCATGCCTGAGCTCTACTATTGTGAAGGACTGGAGGAAGGAGGTGTGTGATTTTTTGGTGGTGGGTTTTTTTGTTTGTTTGTTTTGTTTACTGTTTGTTTGTTTGTTTTTTGGGTTTTTTTGGTTTTGTTTTTTTAATAGATGATAATGTAATGTCTCTGTTTCCTCATCTCCTGCACTACAAAGGAGAGCAGGGACCTTTCAGTAGAAAACACTATTTTTCCTTTTGAAAAAATAAAAAGAATATTACAGGGGCTAATTGCAACATTTAACATTTGAAAACATTGCATTCCTCCTCTGCTTTGGAGAGTAAAAGGACCTATTATCATTTCTAGGCCAGATGTTTTAGTTTATTGAGCCTGTTTGATCCCTGCACCTGTCTAAGACCAGCAGTTGCTGGATTAGTGTAAAGAGCTGAATTAAAAAATCTGGACAACTGTTACTGAACAAGTGAATGGTGTGAAAATGAGCAGGCTTTTGGTATAAAGGATTTACTGTTTGTGACACAAGGCAGTACACATCATTTATAGTGCAAAATGAGCACAGAGTGTTCATTCTGCATGTTCATGTGCTGGAATATACATTACAAAGTGACAATTACAGGAACTTCCAGTGAGGGGAAAAAAAGGGGGGGTTGGGTGAGGGAAGCAAGGGACACATTACACCATCCATCTGTGAGACAGCCGTTCAGTTACAAAGAATTATATATTATTTCTGGTGGATTATGCTCATTATAAAAAGAAGAATCTTGTTCCTGCCCACACAGCAAACATTGCTGTGCATCCTGAAGGAAGCAATGGCTTTTCACTTGCTCTTTTCCTATACTGTGGCTCTTTCATTTGCACCCTGATTCCTCAAACCTAACTATGGGATATGTTTTCTTTACTCCTATTTTGTTTTGTTTGTTTGTTTTTTTGTTTGGACGAAAATGTACTGTGCCATGTGACTTACAGAGCTTGTTTCATGTCTCAGCTCTTTTTGCTATAGCTGCAAGTATGGCAAACCCTAGTGGATCAGAGACCAAGATCCATCTTGCCTGGTAACCTGTATCTCCTGTCTCTGACAGCTGAGATTAAGTGGATGGCTGGTGGTCATGCATTTTTACAACTTTAAAGCCCTCAAAACCAATATGCCTCAAACACACATTCTAGAGGACAAATGGTAAGAGGTAGTTTGTATGAAATCTGTTTCACAAACTGCCATTGTACAATTTACTTTTGGAAAAAGAAAAAAAAAAAAAAAGAAAAAAGAAAAAAGCAACTGTTGTGAGACTGTAACTTCCTGAATTATGGTTGCAATTCAATATAACAGAGTGTTATGATTTAAATTTGCAATCCTTTGACTTCATCCAATCAAAATGTTTTTATTTCTGGTTCATATATCAGAGTCTCAAGATCAGGAGTAGGGGTGAAAGAAACAAGGGAAGATAAACCATTTACCTACTGTGTGAGGTGGTTCTTGGATCGTTTATTTCATTCCATACTAACAAAGGTGACTCCTCTTCGTGTTTCCCTTATTCTCCCCAGCCTTGCCTATTGAACTTGCCCTTTCCATTAGGAAAAAGTCAAACACGTATTCAAACACTCAGCACAAGGTTGGTTGTTCCTGCTTCTGCAAAGTTCATGCCTAAAGTAGATGAGATTAAGGACTCTGGATGTTATTTGTGCTTTATAGATAGAAGCATAACAAAATAAGGTTGCTCATCCAGCACAAAACAGCTGTTGTAAAAAGCTATACCAGACATCTTTTGTGATAGCTCACATGGGTTTAACCACAGGTTGTTTAACTCAAAGGGTTAAAACTAGGTTTTAAGTCCTCCAGCCTTTTCAATAGCTTTTTCATTGCCTTACTTATCTGCATGCACTGACCCTGCATTTGTGCAAATAAAGCAACCTAAGAGACTATGACTTGAGCCATTGCATCCTGATGTGTCTAAATGCAGAGGTAGGCTTCACGTGAATTAGGAACCCTTTTTATGCCCAGACAGAAGACAGTTTGTGAAAGAAGACGGTTTGTGAAGCTTGTTCAGAGACTGGTATGATAGATGCAGGACTTGCTTCTTCCCAGCACCTTCTTAGATCTTGTTGCCAAGGGAGTGACCCACTGCAAGGGCAGGTTGGTGAGTGCAGACCCTGATGTGCTGACTGTGCAGATGTTCTCTGCATTTAGAAGACACCATGTGTGGAGAAAGCTTAGAAATCAATTAGTTCCAGATTTCAAAAGGTATGTTTGTGTGCCCTCTCTCTCATGGCCATATTTTACTGACGTAGGCTCCTAAACTCCATGACTTCCAGTGGACTAGTGCCGAAAAGCCTGGAAAACTCTGGTTTCTGGTCAGTTAGAAAGCAAGAATAGCACATCCTAAAATGTCCTCTGTCGATGCAGCTGGACAATTGCAGTTTAGTTATACTGCTCATTGTAATAATTCACACACATATAGCTAGTAAAACGACAGAAGCTTAACATCAGGCAGTTTTAGCATCTTCACATGAAATCTGTGATTAAGGAAAAAATATTTTATTTAGGAAAAAACACTGATTTTTCATTCAGATTATAAAAAATGAACTTTATTAATTACTTACTAATGTTCTTGTTAGTTACTGGGTTTTAATAGAGCTATAGATAAAACTTTTAACAATAATATGTAAAAATTTTTGTGCAGATTTTTGTGTTTGGTTTCACTTTTGAGCTAATTGCTTTTTAAAAAGTTTTTAACTTGTGCAAATACACACACTAGTATGTGTATGCCTATAGCTTGTCTGTGTATTTAATTTTTTTTCTTTTCCTACCTCCATCCTGTAATTAAAAACTGTTTTACTGGACAGCTAGTTTTATATTTTATTGTTATTTTCAACTTAATTTTTTTTTATTAAAATTCTTCTTGAAAGCCTAAAGATATTTTGGTCACGACAACCAAGGGGAAGGAACCATATAACCAAATTGGATATGGATGGCTAAGTTGTTGCATGCAAAATAAATGGAGCCACTAAAACTGATTATTTGCTTTATCAAATTAATTAATTAATTGATTAAAAATGCTGTATTAAGTAAAATTAATTTCTTAAGTGCCTTGCTAATTTGAGTTGTATGATGTTGATTTAAAATAATCAAACTGGGAGCTTTTCTGTCTGGTGTCATCAGGAGGCTGCATACCAATGTCCCAGTACAAGGCATATAGCAAGCACTCTGCTGGTCTGGTACTTTCAGACACCCTTCTGAATTCCTCAAAACATTTTATCAGCAATGTTCTCTGCTCCTGAACTCATCCAGAGTGTGTCACTGGCATGAAAAATGTTTTTGTGTTTTGGCATTAACTTGCAGACATGCCAGTGGGTTGACATGTCAGTTACAGGAGAGTTGCATGAATTTCTGTGACTCCAGAACAGCTTTAATAATCATCACTTTCAGGCATTGCAGCTACTCTGATCCCCTGTAAATAATGGCACACACCTTCCCCCCAGCTGGATCAAATCCTTGTGCCTTGGTCCCTTTATGAAGAAGCTGCTGAATACCTGCACGGTGGGGCTCAATTGCATGAAAGGAGCTGCTAATAATAATTTTGGTAATAGCAGAACATCCTGTGTTATTTGTGTGATGACACAGGAGCTGCTCAGCTCCTTGTACCCTAAACGAGAAACTCATGACTGGCTCCTGTTGGCTCATAGGTGGTGGTTACTGCTGTAGCATCCACTGTTGCTGTCTCGTGGTTTAACCCCAGACAGCAACTAAGCCCCACACAGGTCCTCACTCAGTTTGGGATGGGGAAAAGAACTGGAAGAGTAAAAGCAAGAAAATCTGTGTTTTGAGATAAGGACAGTTTGATAGGTAAAGCAAAAGCCACATGAACAAGTAAAGCAAAACAAGGAATTCATTGACTCCTTCCCCTGAGCAGGCAGGTGTTCAGCCATCCCAAGAACAGTGGGGCTCCATAGGGCCTAAAGGTTATTGGGGGAGACAGATGTCATCACTGCAAACATCCCACCTTCCTTCTTTTTTGGCTGGCTTTCTATGCTGATCATGATACCATATGGTAGGGAACATCCTTTTGGTCAGTTTGGGTCAGCTGTCCCAGCTCTGTCCCCTCCCAGCTTCTTGTGCACCCCCAGGGGTGTGTGAGGCAGTTGTGAAGCATGTAGTGTCTTTGACAATGTGAACTTATTTTGACTTTTTACTTTTAGGGCTTTTATCAGACCGCTGAGCACTCTAAGGGATGACTGAGTGACACCTTGCCTTTGAAGATAATGTGGTATCACTGGCAAGGCATCAATAGACAAAACATTAAACTCACCTGGCCTGTCTTGTATGTCTCTCAGCCCTGTTTTAGCCACCAGACCTTAATGAAAATCCACTGCTTTTGTTGGTCCTCGGCTAATCCACGCAGAGAAGGAAGGGGAGCTGCAGAAACACCACTTCCCTTGTGTGGGAAGGATTAGAGGTGCCGATTCTGACATTCTACATATTCTTAAAATTCTTGTCCTGTCTTTAAATGAGAGGGGTGGGGGAAAAAGAAAAAAAACCAAATACAAACCCAAGGGACTGCACTATGTGTGCTGAACTCGAGCTACAAACCTGCAACCTGGAGACCTATTTTGTCACTTTGCACTTGCTGTTTAGATTCACACTAATCCTTCCAATGCAGTGTTGTGTAAGAAAGAGGTAAATAGGTTAATGCCAAAATCCCCCTGTTTATAGGATTAGTCAGTGGTAAGAAAACAACTTGGATACCTGTACTGGGGAGTGGGTGGGAAGAGAGAGATCCCTTCCCAGAGGGGAAAGGGTGTGCAGACCTTGAAACACCAGGATTTTTGTCAGAGGTGAGATTAGTGATAGGGAAAGGTTCATTATTCAACCTCTTTCCAAGTCTTTTTAACCAATATGCACCAGGAGTGAGTATCTGCAACTTCTCCCTGAGTCATGAGAAACCTCACTGCTGAACATGGATCTGAATCAGGACCTGGTTAATTTATACAGTGAAGTTCTGAAATATTTCAAGTAAAATTACTGTGGAACAGAGTTCAATTCAACACACATTCAGAGCCATGGCTCTTGCAGATCCTCCTGGTTTCCTTTAAAGTTTATTTATGAGAAGTTTTCTGCCATTAGGTTTATATACATACAGGTTTATCTTTCAAATTTGTTCAAATTAATATTGCTAATTTGCTTATAGTCAAGCTACTAATAAATGTCATCAGTGACATTCTTAGTCATTCTTAGTGACATTCTTGGTCATTCTTAGTGAACTAAACATTATCTGTAACATAGTGGAAGCCTCAGGAAGGTTTATGTGACATTGCAACCAGATGAGGAACAAGAAGGCAAGTATAGAACTAGCTCTGGTCTCACTTTGGTCACAGAAGCAGGGAGAGATGCAGTGGATGTTTTCTGTCTAACCTATATTACATTACCTGTCAGAGAACTTCTATTTGTGAGTAGTTTCTTCACAGTTTATTAAATAAACCATGGGACTAGTAAAAAGAGACTGAAATGCAGATTACCACAATTTAATTAAACTCTTGGAATGAGTTCAGCTTTAGAAAATTACAAATTTGCTGGGATTTCCCCTGATGCAATCATGGTATCAGCCTAATTATGACTGAAACCACCTCTGGAATTACTTGCTGATGCTGATTTATGACAACCTGAGAGGAACCCATATTCACCAGTCATGATGATGGCTGCAGCTGAGGCTGTAAAATCCATGCATGAAAATGCTACTTCACCTTGGGTAGTGTGCAGTAAGTGGTGGCTACTTCATGTAAAATGCATTGTAAGTCTGCAATTGTCTGGATGTTTCAACGTAGTCTAACATTAGGACAATATAATAGGGTTAAGTAGAATTGTCTGCCTCACATAATGGACAATCAACCCAAAAACCCAGAACTTAAATTTATTTTGCTTTGGTTTACACAATGGAAAGTGATCTTTACACTCATGGGTGGATCTGAAATGAAATGCCAGGCTAGATATGGCCTTGAGCAACCTGGTCTAGTGAAAGATGTCTCTGCCCATTCAGGGGGATTGGAACTAGATGATCTTTAAGGTCTCTTCCAACCCAAACCATTCTATTATTCTATGAAAAACAAAATTACATGTTTTATTCAAAGTGATTCTCGGTTTGGATCAAACACTCTCCAAATAAATAAAAAAATTCAACACAGACAAGCTCATTATGAACCAAAAAATCAGAGGCTGCTAAAAGAAATTTTTCATTCTAAGGGTTTTGATTTATTGTACTTTGTGTAACTTGAATTTGTTAAAGGTTGTGATGGTGCAAATCTGCCTTTCTGTGAAATTTTTGGTCTGTGTTGCAATAACTTTGCAAGGTTCTTGTTGAAGCCACCTATTTTACCTTTTAAAAGTATTTTGACCTGCTGCTTACATACTCAGATGAAGTCCATTGATGCAGCTGGTAACATTAACATGCTTATTTTTGCAACATGAGGTGGAGAGCTGAGGTGAAAGAACATTCAAGCCCGGTCCACAGAAGCACTCAGAAAGAAGAAAGAGTAAACCATTAAGAAGAAGAGTAAACCTCACCACAGTGAGACCAAGGTATCAGGAGTACTCTATATCTGCACTGAGGCTTTGCCACTGTTGAGTAAGGTACCAGGTTAAAGGGGTCAGTCAGAGAGAAAGTAAGCTGTTGCTTTACAGCCTGAGGAGTACCTCCCCAGGGAAAGAAGGTCCTGTCCTCTGGTCCTTGGCCTTGAAGTGTGTGACTGTTTTGCATCAAGGGTGTTGTCAGTAGGAATCAGAGGTCAGAGCAGACCTCTCTTCTCTCCTGATTTGATCCTTAGCCCATGCACTTACCTGGTTATGGAGCCATGATCCTGCTTGCATTGTGTTGGTCTTACTGACCCTTTGGGTTGCATCACCTTGGGGATGGGGAAATGCAGATGCATTCCTGCAGAGCCTACGGAGCAGACACTGGGGATCTGAACCTTCACAGGGGCCTCCCACTCCCTGGCTCATTGCTCTGTGATGTTCTGTAAAAGAAGAGCAAGTTGCCAGCTCCCACCCAAGAAAACGCTCCTTCTGAAGGAAGTTGCAGGGCCATGAAACTCCAGTCTGTAGGAAAGCACTTAAGCTGAATAAGGCAGCAAAACTTCAGGTATAGATTTGCTCATCAGTGTGGCTTGTTCCTATTCTAGGGCATCAAACTCCCTGGGGTACATGAACTCCACTCCCAGACCCCAAGGGCCTGAACATGCAGAAAATGGGTGGGACAGAACATGCTGAAAATCTATGGCACAAAAAGGGCCAAAAATAAGGTATCCCACAGAAAAAAGCTACTGCAGAACAGTCCTGTTCTGCTCTTGATCACAAGGAGGGGGTAACACAGAAAAAAATATTGCACTGCAAGGTAATGGGTAATCCCCAGGGGCACTGAGCAGAATTTCTGCAGGGCATGAGAAGGGTGTGCTGGTCACTGGCAAACCCAACACCAGTGGGTAATAACAGCCCTCCCATCTGTCTGTAACTGATCACAGCCACTCTGTGGCTCCTAAACCATAATCACAAATAAATAATTCTGTAATTTTCATAAAAGGGGGTAACTCTCATCAATGTCCCAAAATTAAGTGAAACAGGAGGACTCAGATACTCACTGTGAAATGCTTTCACTATCAGTAAGATAGTAGAATTTGGTTTGTGACCAAAACATGTTCTTTAGAGTACAAGGACCAGCAAATAGCCTCTGTCATAACAGAGCAGGTGCCATTTACTAAAAAGCAACATAGAAAGCACTTTTGACTTTCTCTTGCTAAGTGTAATCTAACATTTACCCACCACAAGGCAGAGGTCAATAACTCTTCCTTACTAGCAAATGCTGGCTATGGATGAAAACTAAGGACTAGTGTTCTTCCTTTGAACAGTGCTTCCATTAGCAGAAAAAAATGTTTCTAAATGGCTTTGCTGTAGAAGTACATGGCCACTGTGCCTGAGTTTTTGAGCTTTTAAAGCAACAAAGACAACAAAAGACCCTTTCAAGTCAGAAATCTTCTCAAAGTTAAACTTAACTTTCAAAAAAAGTTTGTGGCATCATCAGATGAGTGAGCTTTGCCTTTTACATTTTATTCTGGGTATGAAAAACTTTTTTGTTTCTTTCTCTGGCTTTGTATTTGATTTGCAATGAAGTATCCATTCTTCATTTACACTTAAAACTGAAGTAGGGAACCTCTCTGATATGTACTCTACTCAATATTAGTAAGTAAACAGGTTATTGTAGCCTCATTTTTGGAAAATCCAGCAGAAAATCCACCATCTATGTTTCTGAAAGTCCTCGATATTGCTTTCTGCTTTTTGGGGCAGAGGAAGACTCTCAGGTAGCTCAGCAACTGCTGAGCAAGATGTTTCCATTAGTCTGCACACTGTCTTACACTTCAAACTAAACTAAAGGATATAAAGTACTAAAGGATTAATGAAAATTTTCTACACTTCTCTTATATATGATAAAATTCTCCTTGGGAAAACAAAAAATCAAATGCATTGTCTGGAATATGTACCTCTGAAATATACTGAAAAATTCCTGTCTATGAAAATTTCTACGAAAACTGTATTTTGTTACCTAACGCACAATTTGATAAGGTTGCATGTGACTTCTATGCAAAATGAAATATTTTCTCCCTTTTATTTTCTATAATTTTGGCTAAGACCTGTTATTCGAGAGATTTTTTTTGTCACTGAATCAGTGAAATAAGTCCTCTTCTGTATAACTCTTGAAAAAATTATTAGCAAAGATTTTTAAAGTCACTTTTGTTCATATACGTATATTTTAAAAGCAGTATCTGGTAACTCAAAATATGAACACAAAGTTAGGATGTTCTAAAGATGAGAAATGGTAAGTATTTTATTTCATGGCATATGTAGTATGCAGTTCAGGAGCACCGGCGTGTAAATGCATCCTTTATGACGTTCACAGGAGCCCTTCCTCTGTATAATAAGGAGCACATTTATAACAAAAACATAAATCAGAGTGATTATAAACCAAGGTAAAGGTACTTCTTAGATTTTAAATAGCTGTCTTAGAAGAATTATCAGTATAGTTGTGCTGTGATTCAATCTTTCCTTTGAGAAGAAATCCTATTCATCTTTTAGTGTTTTGACAGAGTCAATCTCATTTGGAGGTATTCAGCATTTTTTTTTGTATGGAAAAACACCTAAAAAGAGCTACTCAGGTTTTTATGAATAGAAACTCAATTACTTAAGCATAATAGTCCTGTTCATTGGGTCTGTCATTGTGTTCTATGGTTGAAAGTCAAAATACATGTTCATAAACAAAGTGGCATTATTCAGTCCACATCCAAAAGGATAGAAACCTAAACATTTCTTTATGAAGGTAAAATGAAGTGGCAAATATATGTAACAATAAAGGGGGGCTTTTTTTTATAGCATACTGTTACTAGATTCAGCACAAACAATATGGAATCTATAACATAACACCTTGAAGGGCCACTATGGACTTTGATGGCAGATCTCTCTGGACCATTCATCATACGCTGAGTTTCTGAACAAGGCTGTCAATCTCAGAGCAGCTAAACAGTAATGTTTGTTCTGAAAAGACTGGATGAGACTAAAGAATTATTTCTAAATTTGGTCAGTATTTTTTCAGGATTTTATGTCAGGGTAATTTGCTGCTTGCAAATGAGCTGGTCTTGCTCATCCTGGGGAATTTTTCACCTGCTTTAGAGAAAAATTATGTGCTAAGGTAGAAAGAGTTTGGCTGAATACAATGAAAAGAGTCTCTATAACTCCCCTGGTTCCAGTTAGGGTGAGCCTAATTGTTAAAACAAGATTAATTATAAAATCCCTGTGGACAATAAGATTCCAAAGCCTTTTTCCAGATTCACTGCTTGGGTTTAGGGATAAAAGCACAATCAGAGGGAAATGGGCAAACTTCAAGCTGCTTCTTGTCATCTCCTTTCCACCATTGCCCAAATTGCCCTTCTAATGAAAGCTCAAAGTGCCACTATGGGGCTTCTCTTGAACTCCACAGATATCCTTAAGTGTGATGGACCCCATGGCTCATTGTACTAATGACCTGCACCCCTGGACCATTCATCCCTTGCACAGCCCCTGTGTGACAGGACAGATCTATCACCAGACCCCTCTGATGATCACCCAGTTCAAACCCATGGCAGGCAGCAGCTCAAGAGGTGCTGGATGGGCTCCCCATGGAGCAACTGAATTCCAGCTCCTGGACCCTTACCTCACAGTGGAGGGTGAAGTCTGCTGGTGTGCCTGGGGTGTCCTCCATCACTGAACTTCATCACTGATGATCTTGCCTATAAGCATCAGCATTCCCTGCCCACATCTGGCACAAGGGTGAAAGGCCCCAGTGAGGAGGGTGACGACCATGCAGCTGATGAGTGATGAACACTGACAGCTGATAGCTCTGGGTATATCCAGTGCTGTGGCCTCCCAGTAAGTGAGTCAGACCCACTGGGTTACCAATAGCATCAAAGTGAAAGTCAATATCTGAGAATAAAGGCATAGGGTCGGGAAAACTTCCCAGGCAAGATGAGCTGGGAGAAGGGCCAGTCCGCTGGGACATGGGGGGAACAGCAGCTGATTGCTTCCAGGCCCCATGCAAAGCCGTTTTTTACCTCTTTTTATGGAGGATACCAGGAGATGCAAGGTATATAGCAACACATGGATTTTTTTAAAGTTAATTTCTAGTACTTTTTCTCAAACATCAGTAGCCAATAATGTCATGGACCTGAGAAAAGATCTTCAAAAGATTTTTACCCTTATTAAAATACATTACAGGAACCTCAAGCCAGAAGGGCTTGGGCATCTAGTTTCTCAGCAGGAGGTACCTCCTGAACTCCTATTCATGTGAGTGTGTTTGGCTCTCTGCAGAACTGCAGGGGCATCTGAAGATCCCTCTCTGAGATTCTGAATCTCCCTGTGAGTGTCCCTGAGACCTGACAGGAGTTGGGTTCCTGAAAACTTTTGGAAAAAAGACTTCTCTCATTAAATTGACAAGTGTAATTGTTTAAATTACTGTTTCAACTAAAGCATGATGTGCTTTTAAAGCTGTGCCCATTCCTTATTTATATTGAAAGATCAGTTTAGGAAGTAAATTAAAATGAAAACCTTTCATTATTCTTTCCCTTCTAAACTTCTTTTTAACTATGTATTTATTTTCTCTCTGTTGTCTTGTGACAGAGACCTGGTTTGCTTTTCCATTCTGTTCTCACAGTGCAACTTGAGCTGCACTCAGTGTTATGTTACTTCCTGCACCAAGAAACCTCTATCACACCCAATCTATGCTCTTTGCTGTCACTGCACGTTGTGTCAGCATTCCAGGATGCAGTTAACAGTTATTAAATGAGACAGAAATGCCTGAAATCCACTTGTGATCCTGCCTGAAACATGGGAGCTGACAAGTTCTCTGCTACTTGTTATGTACGATTGCATCCTTTGCTCAAACATAGAAGTAATATTTTTCTCAATAAAGAACTAATGAAAGAAAATTAAGAACAATCCTTAGCCTCAGAAATAGCTGTTTAATGTTATTTACCAATTTTTAAAACACTGGCATATAACTACAGCTTTACCCTTTTCGTTGGCATGATTTTACCAAGCAGAGAAAGCATATGCTTTGACTGAGTTTAATTGCTTGGAGATCTAAGCTTGACTCCTGCTCTTTCTGATGTTCAGTACTCTCTGTTTATTTGTGGAGAGTTATTATTTGCCACTTCAGAACTGTCAAGTTCTACTGGTGTGGAAAAAGAAAGAGAGAGAGAGATGGCTAAATCAATCTGAAAACAATTAGTCAAAGTTAAGGGCTGTATGTATTCCAGCCACTCATGAAACTTGCTAGACTTTTAGTACACGTTGTCAAACCATTTTCAGCCTCTTTAGCTAAAATGTAGTATTTCTGTAAGCAAACTCTGTCCAGTCTGTATGTGTGGCTGTTCACTTGCTGTTGTCCTTTTCAAAAACATCTGAAGAACAGGGACCTCCATGACATTGAACTCCTAAGTCTTCAGGAAGCCTTCAGATAACTGTAGGAAACACAGAGATTAATACTTTTCCCAAAGGAGAATGTTGTAATTTGAGCTCAAACAGATTACTTGGGAGCAGAAAATCCATGTAATTCATCCATAGAAAACCTCTCTGCACGACTTCTGCTGTTCATGGGATTACCCGCTTAAATTCCTCCTATTCCTCATCTGCTCCTGCTGGCAGGGTTGGGTTGGCCAACCTCTCAGCCAGCCTCTACACCCACTGCAGGTGTTAATTGCTAATAAACATTTTCCCTTCCTTTCCCCCCAGACCCTGGGACATGCATGGAGAAGCTGCTCTGGTTGTGTCCGCTAGGAATGTGGCAACTGATCAGAGAGCGAGCAAGGGCTTGATAACCTACACACTGATGCTCACAAATGTCTGTTGGTACCACATAGCCTATGTTATCATTCCGATTAATTTGTTTCATCAGTATGAAAACCCTCCTTTATCTTCTTGGAGTCAAGATTTCCTCAGGAGTGACTAAAAATAGGACAAGGAGCAACAGTTATAAAGGGGAGCAGTTACGTATAACTATAAGGAAGAATTTTTTCACTGTGAGTGTGACAGAGCACTGGAACAAGCTGCCCAGGGAGGTTGTGGAGTCTCCTTCCCTGGAGACGTTCAAATCCCATCTGGATGTATTCCTGTGTGACCTGCTCTGGGTGACCCTGCTCTGGGAGGAGGGTCGGACTCAATGATCTTCCCAGGTCCCTTTCTACCCCTGACTTTCTGTGATTCTACCCACCTATACTGAAGTGCTTCTTCCACAAGGCAGTGCAAGTGTGATGTTCCTCCCCTAAAATGCATGGCTTCAAATCCAGAAATTGCTCTGTGCTATATCGGAGATGTCTGCAGCAAGGCTCTGCCACAGCAAATCTGGTTTTCAGCTTACTTGCTGCAGGGTGACCACTCCCAAGGGCTTAAACACAGAGATCAGGCAGGTAATCAAACCCCTGCTCTCCTGCAGAGAGGGATGCTGGTGGGAGGCTTCAAGGCAGGATCGCTGTAGCAGCACTTCCTCTTCTGATCGGAAACAGAGATAAGACTGAAACCCTAGCTAGAGAGACCTTCTCAGAAGAAAGATACAATGGCTTCTGAATGATCATGTATCCATCTAATGCATCTAGCCTGTGGCAGGAAAGAAAGATAAAGAAAAGGATTAGGAAATCCAGGACTCATTTTAAAAGTACTATACAGCAAATCTCAGTACATAAATTAACAGAATAGAAGGATCATTCCTTCTATTTCATTCCTTCAAAATCATTCTGAGAAATACATAGGGTCTGAAAACAATTTATCTCTGTGTTTAGTAAATAAAATAATAACTGGAACAGATATCTATTTTAGGAAGAAATAAATAAAGATCAGGACTTGGGTTTTTGGCTTGGGTTGGGTTTTTTTGTTTTGTTTTGTTTTCCCTTTAAGTCCTTTCTCAAAACAGGAGATTAAATTACAGATAGCACAGTGTATGTAATGCATAAACTCTACATAGTTCAGGCAAGGAAGACTTCTGCTTTGTCACAGAACAGGGACATTGCTTTTGTGACAGTGTAAACATGGTTGTTAACTGGAGTGGAGGGGAAAGGACAAGTATGCAATGAACAGACAGTCCTGAAATAGATGCACCTTTCCAGCAGCCCAAAACAACAGGGTAGTAAACAGAAAAGTTAAGAAAGGTGGATGGAAAACAAAGCAAAGGTGACAAACTTTTTGACTTTGAAGAACTTTTTGTTGAGCACCTCTGTCATGCTAAATCTCCAGTGACTTTTGTTAGCAGTTAGCATGGATCTTTTGTGTAGCTGGTTGTGCTAGGACATTTCTTGTGAGGCATTTCATTATTATCTGTCTGTGGTCTTCATGACATTTATTTATTTACATTGCTTTAAATGTGCACAGTATGAGGTACCCAAGCTCTAAGAAACAGAAATGTGAGGCTCATGCTAAAATAAATGAATTTAGATTTGTACTGACTTTAACACAATCTCTTTTTTTTCCCCCCAGTTTCATGACAACAGGCCCTGACTGAAAAATCAGTCCCAGGTAGTAAAGATCCCACTGTGACCCTTGTTCCTCACCTTAAGCTTTTGACCAGGGCCCATTGAAGATGCTGTGAATGATGAGATCCTGCACTGTCCTGTGTGGGCTGGAACGAGGCACGTTTTTACACATCTGAAACTGGAAGGAGAAAAGGAGGAAGCACAAATAAATATGTGTATACCTTAGGGAAATGAGAGCAGTCTCCTCCTCTCTCATGTTCAAGACCTGCTCAGCCCACAGTTTCAGTGACTGTGTCTTTGGGAAATGGCCTCCTAGATCCATGTTGAGCAAATGGAAAACAACTGGTATAGTTTAATATTATTATCTCAAAAGCCCCTACCCCAAAAATTGTAGCTGCAGAAAACCGAAGGCCAACCCTGCAATGAGGTGGTGATCTCACACTGTCCCCCCTTCTCTCCACACCTAACCCAAGCCTCATTCAGCCATTTCTAATAGGCTTCAAACATTGATTCTGTCATTGCTGTGGGTTAGTGAGCACAGTTCCCCTTCTCCTCCTGCCATTAGGGTCTTTCATGTCTTATTATCAAGGTCTCTAATCTTCCTGCCCTTTGTTGAGCATTGCAAGCCTTGTTGCAGCTGTTCTGCATGAGTTTAATCTAGCTCACTAGATAGATGTGTGGATGAGACTCTCCAAATGCTTGTGTTCTGCTTAGATGTTATCTTGAAAACATTGCAGCCTTGACCTTTCACATAACTTAGCTATTCATGAATGGTGGCAAGCCCTGTCCCCCAGCCACATAAATTTAATGCCTGTTCATCAGCTGCTGTTATTCAGAAGAGCGTTTTATCTCCTTACCTTTGACATCTTAATTTGGTTACAGGGCTTTTCTAGAAGGTATTCTTTGTATATTTTCTTCCCCATCTTTTGGCTGCTGGCAGGTATTAGACAGCAGAATGCAGCCTGGGCACTTTCATTTGTAGAACATGAGCTAATTAGCACTTTCAATGGTTTTAATGGACTGCACCAGAGTCTTATAGATACAATGTTTTTTTATCTAGCTAGCAATAATTGGGAGCACAAATTAGTAGATTCCATTTTTCCTCATAACTGCATTAAATCAGCGAATGTCTGAGCTGGAGCAGTACCCATGTTAATCCATTTATGAAAGCGGTTACACTTTCCACTTTATTTTGTCTCTGAGTTTACATTTTATACCTGTCACAGGGAGTGTATCTACATGTTGCTGTTTCTGCAACTGTGTAGTTCTCATTTCACTTTGGTATTGTTCACCCTTTGTAGTGAGATCCTAAGTGATGACACAACTCTATGATGGGAGGGTTACCTTCCATTTCTTAATCCATTGCTATGCAGTATGGCATGTATTAGATGGTTTGCATATTAGATGTTAATTAAAGGGGAGCAGGTGGAATCTGTCAGCATCAGAAAGGCTGTGTGTTCAAGTTTCTGAGCCAGTAAGAGCAATCCCCCTCTTTGCCATAAAGGCAGCCTCTTGAATAAAACTCTCGTGCCAATGGACAATCACAACTGCAATTCCATTGCAATTTATCTGCAATGTGATTGATTAATAATAAAGAGTTAATAAGGTAGTTAAGAAAAAGGGACTTGCTAAGTAGGAGCTGCTGTTTATACCAGTATATCCTTGATGGTAAAATAGCATTGCTGCCAAACATGAAGTGTTGTGCAAAAACCTAGCCCTCTGGATTTTATTCCCTACTCTTCTTCTACCTCCCTGCAAGCAGATTTATTTCTGTCTAGCAAATAGGCATTCACATGCTTTTATTCTACTGTTGCTGCTTCAGTATTTCAGTATGTTTCTCACGTGGAAACAGACCAATTTTCCAGAGTAAACTGAAGGGTGAGCTCTGAAGCTGCCAGTGTACATGCAGCTTCTGGTGGGAAGGGGGTAAGAGAGTGTGCTTCCAGGATCAGAATTTTGCTCATCAAGTCCCAAATAAGAACATGCAAGAGCATAGAAACAAAGCAGGAGAAAATTTGGACTCTATGCCAGTCAGCCACATTATTTATTTTCTCTTGTTGAGTCTCTTCTCAGGTGTGCACTTTGTGGTATGGCTAGAAAAGGGGTGCTCTTGCTCTCTGACAGCTGTGGTGGTGCATTTAGTGACACCAACTTTTCCCCCTTGAAAATCAGATTGTGAATGAACATTTTCACAGAAAGCCCTTAAGTAGTCTTCAGATCACTCTGTGCAGAGATGAGCAGAGGAAAGATTAGAAGTAAATGAAAACAGAGACTGGAGAGAGAATGGGAGAGAAGGAGGGAGAAATTCAAGGCAATTGTAATGGATATTTATTGATGTTATACTCCTGGTTTTTACTTTCAACACCTCCTAGCTCTGTTCCTGCCCCCAGATGTAGAGCTTTTGTTCAGCTAAACCATATTTTTGTATTGGGTCTTCCTGCTCACTAGCTTAGGACCTGATAGAGAGAAATTAAGTATATCTGCTCTATGAAAGAACAAAAGGAAAAAAAGGACAAAGAAGACTGCCAAATGGAGACATGCTTGTGTATAGAGCACTTTGGTGGCTTCCAGCTTTTCACACCCATACCCAAAGCAGATATCTAATGGTGGGATGCAGCTGCAGGGTTGTGTGGGCCACATGGTTAGAAAATACCTGGGGAGAACAGGGCAACCTCTCAACTTCCATGACGCTCTGAATGCATGACCAGGCATCACCCCTCCAAAGCAAGAATAGGTGCAGAAAAAACATCACACAGCATAGCAGCTTAGGGGCTGACAGGCATGCCTTGGTCAATGTATTTATGTTGTGGAGGCTAGCATCTGGAGAGGAATAAATATAAAATAAGCAAATAAATATCAATATAAAATAAGCAAAAAGAAAATATACTTTCAGTGATCTGATGCCATTGCAAAGCTGCAGTCTTCTTCTACACTTCTTGAAACTCATTGTTTTTGTGCTAAAAAGAAGGGTCAGATCTTGATTCCGCTGGAAAACTCTTTAAAGAGAAGACCACACTTTCTCTGAGGTGACTGAGCAAGGTAGAATTCAGTGTCGCAAGCTGTTGTAATAACCTGTTTTGTCTTATAGTGGTGGCCAGACTTCCCAACCATTAAACCAGCAATTGGCAAACCCAATATGTTTTTGGATCAGGGTTTAGAGGCAGCTGTGGTTTAAAAATCAGTATGGTGTTTGGTACTGTATGGGATACCTGGGATAAAGCTAAGTGAGACTACGAGGAAATAGTTGCATTTATTGACCAAATAGGTAGTCTTAGTGCTTTTTAGGATTAATAAACTGACATTCCAAGAAACATGCTGATTGCCTTTAAATGTGCTTTTGTAATATGTAGTTTCTTAGTCTTGGTAGACATTAATTTATTTCTTTGTAGTCTTGAACAGGCTTTCATTATTTTGCTCAAAATTAACAATGCATAACTGGCATAAGTTTCCCTAGGTCAGCTTCTCTAGCAATTTCCCCTCCCTTAAAAAAAACCAAACAAACAAACAAACAAACAAAAAAAGGTCACTTTTCTATTAATTGTTATAATATTGTTTTGCTGCTAAGGTTTTAAAAACAAATTCTGATCTGAAGAGCTCCTCAGCAGATGTAACAACTCCTTAAGGATTTTCAATGCAAGATTGAACCTGATAGTTTTGAAAATAACTAATTTTACCAAAAGTTTTCCTGATGTTATTTGTTCTCAAACAATAAGCTTCCTCATCCACTTCTAGCTCTATATAGAATTTTTTGTTCTAAAGGTAGCACAGCAGTATCTCTGAAGTCTCTTTATATTTTCCTGTACCCCATTTATAATTATACCCTCTGTTTTATCATTAATCCAATGCCTAATGTGAAGATCTCTTTTGTACATTTTTAAATACCTTTCTTTCGGTTGTAATGAAAAGGCCACTGAGATTTTAGATATTCCTTTAGAAATTCCTTTCAGTTCTCGGAATAGAAAGTATTACACACTACAGCTGAAAATCTCCTTTTCTTTCCTCCTTATAACTGTTGTACTTAAATATATATATATATCAAGGGATTATATCTGTTTTTAACTAGAACATTTTTCTAAACATTTTTTTTTCATGTCTGTGAAACTGTATATCCTTTCCTAGAACAATTCCTACTTATAAGTGATTTCCAGGTGTGCTAATTACTGCTCCGAGCTTTTGGAAAATTTGAGCTTCAGACATTCCACCCTCTGCACTAGCCTGCTTCTGACACATTAGTGAACATTCGATTACAGTTCTCTTTAGACAATGTGATTTGTTTATATATATATTTTTAAAACAGTGATTAATACATGCCCATCAGAGAGAAGCCCAATACTGAACTAACCAGTGAGGGATGCTGAAGGAAGAAAACTCTCTTATTCCTTTTACAAAAGCTATAAGAACTTTAGTACTAACATCATAAAATGTCCATCAGAAGCTGGCGGGAGCAGGGACAGAGGAAGTAGAATTTGTGCATAAATGCATTCTTGCAGCATTAATCTTTATTGTAATTACTTAAAACTTTAAATCACGAAGCGCTCTGCATTAACAATGGCATTGCAGAAGGATGAAATATCCTCTTGCAACATGTTCTTCTTCAGTTCTAATGGACAAATGGACTAATCTTTTACTTCCAACACTCATGGTCTGATCTATGCTACCGGTATGCATCACTTATCTTCTGCAAGCTCATCATGTTCACAAAATGATTTTATGCCAAATGTCATTTGAGCTTGGTTTTGGCAAAACCAGATCCAAGACTGGGCAGGTAAGAAACTGGAGAAGGTAACCAAGCCCAGAGGGGATGAGCAAAGAGAGTTTGTTCATCTGTCAACTGCATGGTCACCATCCTGGGGCAGATGGGCTGAAGTCAGAGCAAGCCTCTCCATTGACTTATCTGAGAGCATGGACCTAGAAGTGTTGCTGTGGATGCAGCACTGCTAGATATTTCTCACTGAAATATGTTACCTTAATTTCTCTAGCAAGGGTTTCACATTCATTTTCATTTGTTGCACGGATAGATTAGAAAAATGTGGTTTTCTCCTGAGATTAATGCATAATATCATTATCCAAAGAATGCTTAAGTATTCACACTTTAGAGAAACTGACCTTTAAGCCACACTTAGTGAAAGTAAGCTAAAATCAGTACTGCATTCTTGTTACCAAGGACACTTATAATCATCTTCTTAATTGTCCTTGACAATCTTATAATTAAAGATCTTGGCATTAATTAACTATATAATGTCCCTTTCTTGATGAAATCAACCTTGCTGGCACAATAGGCATTGTATTCCCCAGGCATTCCTGGAAGGGACTGTATCTATAGCAGGGGTTGTTCATGCTGCTAATGTTGCCTGGATGACACACAAACATTTGGAGCACTTAATTGTCTGAGAAGTGAGCTGAATGAAGGCAGTGGTGACGCTGGGAAATATGTTCCAACTCAGTATTTCTTAAGGGAGCTTTTATGCCAATATTAGTATCAGTGTTTAATTGACAGCCTCTTCACTTAGTTAATTACTTGGGCTTTTGTAGCAGAAAGAGGGAAATGGACAAAGACATTTGTGATATGAATCACTACCAATACAGAAACAAATATGTTAGTGCTGCCAAGACTGACGGGGAAAATACTCAGTTCTATCTTTCTCCAACTGGAGCGTGATCTTCTTTCAGCATTTGCAAAGGAAAACCTGAATCACCACAATAATATGAGTGGTTCAAAGGTGGCTAGGTTCAGGACTTTTTTTTAATTTTTCAGATGGTTTTTAAGAAATATTGCAAACTGAAGGCTTAAATTTCAACCTCTGTGTTGCATATCAGAGCAGAGTCAGACAGAAATTGCATGTAATTCCTTATCTGCACACTCATAAAGTACATGTAATTTACAATACAGCCCCACTTGCATGAGTTGGAGTCATCTTTAAATAATGAAAGACTTGAAAATTATTTTCCTCTTTCTTAAAATGCGGAACCAAGCTGAACTATGCCCAGGCTATCTCAGACATCAGAAAGATCTGTAATACATGGTCACAGTGCTTATGCAACCACCATTTTCCATTTTAAGAAATGGAGAAGGCTAAATTTTTTTATGTGGTCTGTAAATCTCTCATACAAAAAGGGTTGCAGAAGTCTGGGGTCTCCAGAGCTCTACTCCATACTCCCAGGAGAGGATTTGAGTTGATGTAAGAGTTTAATTTTCTCTCTTATCCCCATTTTCACATGGAAAATATGAATGCTGGTGAATGTGTTGGGGAAAGCCCACAGCTCAATCACAGAACTGTAGAATATGAGGTTGGAAGGGACCTCAAGGATCATCTGGTCCAACTCTTCCAATATTTTATCTACGAAATGCCTCATCACCCCATCAAGCTGAGACCTAAAATTTTCCAAAGTGGAGGAATATATCACTTCCCCTGGGAGGCCATCCTAAGTATCTGACTGTCCTCATGGTGAAAAATTTTCTTCTTGTGTTAGAACAGAATCTCCACAGGAGCAACTTGTGCCCATTGCCCCTTGTCTTGTCCATTTGCCTCCTTGTAAATAGGGGCTCTCCATTTTCTTTGTAGCTGCCCTTTCAGTACTAGAACATCATATTAAGGTCTCCCCTAAGCCTTCTCTTCTCAAGGCTGACCCAGTTTTCTCAACCTCTCTTTGTGTGGTAGGTGCTCTACTCCTCTGATCATCTTCGTGGCTCTTCTCTATACCTTCTCCAGTCTGTCTGCATCCTCTGTGTACAGCGGGGACCAAAACTGAACTCAATACTCCATGTGTGGTCACACAAGTGCTGAGTAGAGTGTGATGATGATACTACGTAGGAGTAGGTGGGAAGACATAAGTACCACTTAAATTCAGCAGTGGAGTCAAAAGATCACTCCAAATTTTCTGCATTTGGATCTGAACAAGGACAGAACAGAGGTCTCAAAGGCCACTAATGCTTGAACTTTGACTTGTTGTAGGCTGAAATTTGCCTTCCAGTTAGTTTGGAGGCAGGGCTATATTTTCTGGTTTTGGACACAGCCCACAGGCTTCCATTATCCTTAGTCTCTGGTGAATATACAACTGAGGCCAGCTTCCTGTTATTTCAGGTCACTGTCATTTCATCTGCTTTTAGATGCTACATTTTCATAAATCTGAGGAATGCTACATTTGATATCTCAACAGCTAAGCTTTTGCCCTGGCTGGAATTCATACTATGTTTCAGAAAGTTACATCAAACAGATGAGTTTTGGTGGATGGGCTAAACCCAAAGGCTGGGTCTATAAGGATATGCCTTTAAAGGATTGTACCTAACCTTTAGGAGTAAACACAGGCAATCCAACATCGTGCTTGCATCAAGTTCATTCAGGGGGGGTTGTGATGTTGTGGTATGCAAAGAAACCATTTCCCCTGCCTTTTCCCTTATATTAGTCTTATAAAAGATCAAAGACTCAAAAATAAACAGAGTCATTTGAAATGATGTGCACTTAAGTGAGATATGAACTGAGGCTGAGATAGGAATAAGCTGGGACTGGTGTTCTGGCAAGCAAGGCATGATGACTCAGTCTGAGTCGTGGCTACTTGTTATCCCTGTCAACACAACTGCTGGTAGAGCTGTGTGGTCATTTCTTTCCAAAAGCTTGAGTTGGTAGCTAAATGCAGCTGGGTCTTGATTGCTTCAATGCCCACTCACTGACCCAGGGAAATCATGTATGAAAATATCTTATTGCTCTGTGAGTCAAATTATCCTAGACCTTTTGCTGGTTCTTGCTACTGGGGTAAATGAAATGAAGCTCTAGAAAGAAAACAACTCATGATTCACACAGAAAAGGTGACAGAATAAGTATCACATTCATTTGCTGTCTTCACAAAAAAATCTTTTCTTTATTTAGTCTTTCTACTACCAGTAGCTCTTCTCATTTAGCTTTTTTTTAGTTCTCCATTCTCCATCTTTCAGAACTTCTGCCACTGTTTTCTCTGGCAGCTTACTAGAGCCATAGAGTAACTGAAAAACATAACACGGGAAAGAGTAGCCTGGAAAAAATAAACTTTATGGAAAAGTGCATCTGTGTGTCTCTGGAATAATGTTCAGAGGCAGAGTCTGCAACTGGTGTATTTCAAACAGAGCCAGTTGCTGGTCAAGAAGAGTTCAGAAATGGTTGGAAGAAGACAGACAGTTATAAGAGGGGATTTTTTTCCATCTTGTGTTACTCTGTTAGCAGAGCTGTGTCTCCTGAGGCAGTTGCAAAGATATTCACCACTGCATAGCTAGCACTTGTATCCCAGAGTTAGTTTCCCATAAGACTGGTTAGTTGGGACAGGTATTTCCAGTTGTTATTTTGATCAAAGAAAAACAGATATGTGTTTAGCAGATTTGGTTTGAAACCATAAAACCTAGAGTTAAAAAAAAAAAAAATGAAGTGTATAAATTGCTGAATATGATCAACTCTCCAAAAGACTACTGGAACTATCTTCTTTATATTCTGAATAATTTCAAGTGCTATTGAAATGCTGAAGACATTAATTAAAATTATTTATCATCATCAGGTAAAACGTACACAAAGTCCTCATTTTAGTTTCATATTATGTGTTTTGTAATATCATTGAACAGTCTGATGCAAGACTGCTCTTTGGACAGTCACTGTTGCCAGATGAAACTTGGCTAAAACAACAAATAAAAACCCCCAAAACATTAGAAATTGAAACAATAATTTATTGTTTGTGCATTGAAAGCCACAGTTTTCAATCCAGACACTTTGTGCTGCCTACATTGGAAAAGCACTGTCAGTGTGAACAACAGCATAAAACCCTGGGAGCAGGAAAGGAGAAGGTGGTAGAAGTGCAGCTTTCATTCAGTTCACTTCTGATAGCTGTTTCTTGGTATCTGAAGGGTATGGCAATCCCTCTACATGAGAGGTCTCCCATTGTCCAGTACAAACACTTGGTCTGTGGTCACTGCATGTGTGCAGCCACAGCAGCACAAATAAATGGTCAGCTATGCAGGTGGCTTGAGAGCCATAGCATAGGGATGGGTGCACTGAGGAAGTCTTATCAAGAGGAAGACTTTTCAAAAGTGCAGAGGACCACAGCTTTCATCTCTCCTTGATACTTCTAAAAGTCTTCTGCCATTCTCAGTGGCTGAGGGTGAAGGCGTATCTGCCAGGTTTTGTGCAGTTGTCTGCTCCTCTTCCTTTGCTATGAGTGAAGCAGCTGAAGGCCAGAAGAAGCTGGGATACCATGTAACTATGTCAACATGCTGTTGAGCATGGTCTAATAAGCCCTGCTGAGAGGTAGCATCTGTTTTCTCCGTCTCAGTTTAGCGCTAACAGGGATACATCTGCTGATTTGTATCTGGCTGGCTTGGTACCTGAGATGAATGACTGTCAACGTCTGGTCATTTACATCTTGAAAAAGGGTTTTATCCAGCTCAAATCAACATTATTATTTTTTTTTTCCTGAAGCATTAGATTGTCTCTCTCATTCTTTCAGAAAATGAAAGAGTCATTTAGAAAAGTCTTGTTATGAGAAAAATAACAATGTTATTTTGTTGTGATGTGCTGATGTGCTGCAGAATCCCCAGTTATCACATGAGGGTTTTTGTAAGAATGGAAAGTGCTCAGGCCTCAGACCCTGCAGCTTCAATTAGGACCAATTTAAAACAACAGAGACCACTAAGTATCTTCTAAAGGCCAAACATTTATGAAAGATAGCTGTGAGTGAATGCTGTCTACTCCAAGGCAGCCTGAAAGCTTGAACATTTGCCAAGGACGAGCCAAGCCAAGGGACATGACTTGGCTCTCCCTTCCATAGTCTTGACAGAGGCCAAGGGGATTGCTATACACATATGGCAAAGCAGACAAATTAAATGGTTTTTGACGATTGCCACCAGAAGGCACTGTCAGCATCCTGTCACTTGGCTCTGCTCTAGCCCTGCCTCCCAGGCTACAGCAAGCAGCTCAGACTGAAGGGCACAGATAGCTGGATTATGTCTGAATCCATCTGTGCCTGCTGCAGATCACAAGTGCCCTTTGGTAATGCGGAGGATAAGAACAGAAAAAGCCTTCATTGCACAGTCTAGGCTTTTATTTTGCCTGCTACTGGCAAGTATCCATGGAAGAAACCACAGGTTTTTTCACTGGTTACTTTGTTTTCAAAGGACTGATTTCCACTGCAATCAAGGGTGTGTGAGGACAGGAAAAATGAGGTATCAGTATTGGCTTTTATGAATAAATAGTCACCAGCAACACTGTTTAACATTTCACACCACAAATCCGTTTGAACCAGAGACAAGCCTAAATCCCATGGAACAGAAGACATGATCTTCCTGGGATTAGTGAGCATACTCCATTGATATACGTCCTAGTTTTTGGAGTCTGTAGTTTTAATAATATTTACACAAAAGGAAAACTAAATGACACCTCTAATTTGCAACTAATGGCAGCTGAATGTGCCACGATATATCTTTAGATTATAGCAAAGCATAATGTTTGTGGGGCCAAAAAAGGCAGAGAGATTTTCCAGATTATTTACCACCAATGACAGAAATGCCTTTGATACCTGAAGGAAGAGGTGGAGTGCATGGTTCCACCACTGGTGGCTCCTCTCAGGATGGGAGGCCTGTGCTGGGGGCTTATGATCCATCAGCCATCATGACTGGATCATGGATCCAATCACGTGGTACTTCTCTGCATTTTCTAGCTTGTATCACTGAAGAAATAAATTAGGTGGAGGATCAATATGTGAAATTAAATGATGCTATTTGCCTCTAGGTGGAAAAGATCAATGAGTGTAATAGAGCAGCATTGCACAAACATTTTAATGCAAGTGCAATTGCAGACAATGTTGATAACGATGTGTAACACAAAAGTAAACAGTACTAAACACAGATTGCAATAAAAAAAAGGAGAGAGCTGTTGCACACACAAAGAGTAAGGCTGGCAGCAAAAGACAGTGTCTACAATTGTGAACTTCCAGGCTGTCAGGGGAGGATTCCTATCCATATTTACACATGGGAAGCCAAATCATGCAGAGATTGAGAGATGGGCATTCTTCAAGGGGGAGTCAGCCTGTCTGTCCCTTTCCTGGGACTGATGAAGCACAGAAGAGATCATGCCCCAGCTAGGGACTGCAGTTTGGTATAGATAAGTCTGGGGGACTTCAGAGAGTCTCCCTGAAGCCCCTGGCAGAGAAAGAAGTAGATGCTTCACACCCAAAATTCATGTACCACAACATAAGACATTCTTCTTCTTTCCCTGAATAGTGCCTTAAAAATGTGTGTGATTAAACAAAGTCCTGTCATAGAGTTGCTTTATGGCCACAGTTCAATGGTTAAACAATTAAGGAGGGGAAAAAAAAACCAAAGTTACTCAAAAGTGATACTAAAAATTTTTCTTTAACTCATTTAAAAAAGAAGTGAACAAATTCTGGAGTAACTTCAGCTGAAGGAATTCAGAAATTCCTCCTTCTTTTGGAGAGAGGCTGATTCAGCCCATTTTTAGTGTGTGAGGTCTTATGAAGTGCACTTGGAAATAGATCTGGGAGTGAGCGCAGATCCCATCCTACATTTGAAGATGTTTTAATCAGAAATGGCAAGGTTAACCAAAGAACTGAGGATTGTTTTTATCAAAAAGCAATCTATGGCAAGTGATTCAGATTTGAGAATAAATGACAACTAATCTTAGTGTTCAGAAAACATCACTGCATTGCTTAATCAGATTCCTTGTTGAATTCTGATATCTTCTTTGCACCCATTACCTTCTTCACTGAACCCTGTTAATTTTATAGATAGCCCTATCTCAGAAACTCTCAGAAACAATGTTCAGTAGACTGTTTTGGTTTTTTTTAAACAAGGAACTTGAAAGATCTTTGGAGAAAAAAATAGAAAGAAAAAAGAGAGATTTTATCATCCTAGACCACATTAGTGTTTGATCTGGTAGCTGAGGGCACTGACTCAATCATTTCACATGAAATGCAGTTCTCTAAATCAATAAACACATTTTATCCCAAGTTGCTGTCTAAAATAGGTCAAATGAATCGTCCTCTGGAGCAAAGATTTCTCAGACACCTTCAGAGGCTAACGAGGGTCTCTTGACCACGAATGAGAGTAATCCTGTGCAGGGAAACCTGTATTTGTCCTGCATTGAAGATTGTGTACAAAACTGAGTATTCTGAATGTCCCTTCATCAATCCATGAGAATCAGCTGAGACACTTCTTAGGGCAGGGATGAAGCAGCAAGGTGTGATCTACTTCAGGGCTGTGTTGCAACACTGATGTACAATGAAGCAGAGTTAAGATTGTCCAAGAAATTTTATTTTTTAATTGATAACATGAAGTCATTGGCTTACATTGGATTTCCCCCAGTAGAACTCAGACTGTAGAAAAAACTTAAATTGTCTTTTAATGAACTCCATCTTTGCTGTAGACCCCTGGAACTGTTGGCAATGTACAAACTAGTGTTACTGACACACTCAGCAAAGCTGCTGTTTTCACAGACTACTCATGAAAGCACTCAAACAGAAAAGGTTACTCCAGAGGAATGCTTTCTCAAACAAATTACTTACAAAATAGTTTTTCTTCTAAGTTTTGCACACTGGGTGATATAGCTCGAAAAATCTCACTGTTCTGCCCTGCCACCTCCCTTCAGTTCTGGGAAGAAGGCACTCCCTACATTGCTAGTGAAGCATGTCCCCAGATGTCCTATTTTTTTTAACAGGTAATAATGTTCCTCTGAAAGTGACAGCTAGCCCCAGCTGTTGAAACATTTTGAAGACTGATTGTACTGATGAAGGGCTGCTTCATGTGATGAAACTCCAACTAGTAGTCCAAATATAGGATTACTTCTAGCCCCTTTGTTTTGAGAACTGCTTCGCTTACTTCCATATGGGCTCAAGCATTTTGAGGGATTTTCACTTCACAGGCATAAGTTTGGAAGATCATTTGCAAGACTGATAGTTTTACAAGCTCAAGGGGGGGCATTGGTAGAGAAGCTGCATGCTAAAGGTGTGCAAATATGAAGGCAACATATGGAAAAATCTGTCTGCAATTAAGTCTTCATTGCCAGAGAAAAAGAAAAGGAGACACTGAAATCTGTGTATTCCCTCTCTCAAGTTCTTGTGTGAGCCCATGTCTTTTCTGACTTTCAGCATGGAATGGAAATTATTTGGGGGGTACCAGAAAACCCTTCATATAAGTTTAATTCTTAGAAACCCTTGGAAAAACATTGTATGTGTATCCTCCTGGTGATTTTTCTAGTGTCTGCTGTGGCAAGATGTTACTTGATACATTTGCACCATTTTTTTCATAAATCACCCCAGTTCTTAATGGGAGAGTAAGGCTTTTTGTTAAATAAGAACAATAATGTAAGAGCATGTGGAGCTCTCCTCTGCCTCTTCATAGATCTCATCCACTGAGGTTTCTACTCTTTAAGATGTTGCTTGTTGATACCCAGAATTCAGCCATTTGCAATGGCCAATGTATTTTTAATGAATCACGGTTATGCAGCACCAAAGTTTTGACACAGAGAAACATTTGTTTGGCTACAACAATGCTTTGGTAACATATTCTGTGTGAAAGAATAAAGCACAAACATCACAGGTGTGTGATGTTGATGTATAGAAATGTATATGATTACATATAGTTAGTATAAGTTTTTTCACCTGTAAATTAAGAGGGAACTAAATATAAACACCCTTATAAAAATGTTGTATATTAAGGTTACCATTTTCTTTAACTGCCTCTGCTATGCCATGGGAACTTTAACCCATGAGGTATTAGCTGCTGTGCAAAGACTGAATGCTTAATTTTGGTTTGTGCAGGGACAAATAATGGACTTGCTTATGATTTGATTCTGGAAAGCTGTTATTTGAATATAGAAAACCAAAGTCCTTAATTCTATTACCTTCATGGGTGAAGCTTCTTTCCCTCTGCCTCCACAAGAAAGCCTCCGCTGTCATGTTTGCAATTTAGATTATTCTGCCAGTCTTCAACTCTGTCAACACATTTTCTTCTAGGGAAAACCAAGGACTAGAACAAACAAGGTTTACTTGTACACCTTTTTGCTCAGCCTCCTTCTATGTATTTCAAATGTGTGAACTAATTTCTTGAAGGTTCATGAAAATGTGCCCCGCATTTCTTCTTCTGTTGACCTATTCTGCTATTTTGTTTTCTTACGTACAGCTGGTGGATTTAGCAGGTGACAAGATGAGAAAAGATTTGAATGGAAAGGACCTTGCCGAGTGCCACTGACAAACAGGGAGAAGTGAGGGATTTATGTATCTTGGAGATTTGGGCTAGGAGATTGGCACTGGTCAGACAGTGTAAATTGAATTATAAAAACAATTAGTTACGTTTTTTCAAACCTTTTTAGAATTTGTTTTCACGTGCATTTCTATTTTAACAAATAAAGTTTTAGCATAAATGAGAGAGACATCAAGACATGCTTTAGAAATACATTCCTAAACTGAATTTGGCCATGAGTCTATGCAGGCACCAGGGACACAAGCAAAAAGATCACAAAGCTCAGGCTAGGCTTAGTGAGATGCTTTTGAGCTTTGTAGTAGATCCCATAATAACAAATTTATGCCTCAAAATATCTCTGCTCTCCTACAGTCCCTGTGAGATAAGGATATTTTAGCTATTCCATTAACCCTTCCCCATGGTTGTTTTAACAACAACAAAAAACTAATAACAGCAACAACAAAAAAATTTAAAAAATTAAAAAAAAAAAGTTCATGACTGAAATTCATCATAAAAAACTTATTTTTCAGGCATGAGCCAGTGTTCCCAGACAGCAGCCGGCATCTACTCATCTCTCTGGATGGTCCTGAGGGAAAAATAGGAACATGGGTCCCCATCCTGCTGTAGCAAGCTGGAGGACATAAGGATGGTAAGGAAGGCATTCCTGCTTGGCAGGGATGCTCTGTGCTTTGTGTGACACTTGTCAGAAGGTGAGAGGAGTGTCCTTCTGCAGGGAGAGAGGGAGCAAGCAGGGCAGCTGTGCAGTGCTTAGGCTCCAAGTGGGGGGAGATGAAAGGAGGAGAAGCTGAAAACAAGTATGCACGCCTCCAGGTCTCCAAAGGCTAAAGCTGTTAAACTTTGGAACCACACTAGCTCCAGGAAATAGCTGAAGTTCACATCCTATCCCCACAGTCTGCATTTAGCTGCACGTTTAGTCCTAAGTTTATTTTTAATTTTATGGCCAGTCCACATGCAACCAGTTGGCCTATGTTCCTGGCCCTGCCATATTTACTTGGGACATTCAAATAATTCTCCTTATTTTTTTTCTTTTTTTCTCTCTCTTGGTTGCACAATGCTAATACAAGCAGAAACTAATTTCCACAAGCCTCAGATTTCCTTAGCTGTTAATGGCAGGGGTTTTTTCAGTTTTCTATAACAACTTTTACTTTAGAAATATACAAGAAGACACTATAAGCAAGTTGCCTACAAATATAACTAGGGTTATTAAAGAATAGTATCACAGGAATCAGTTGCATATTTGAAAAAAGAAAAAAACAACAAAGTGCTTTAAAGTGTTCTGAACAGAACACTTCAGAAGCTGAGGTATTAAACATTTGATCAAGCAGTAAAGTCCCAGCCCTTCCTAAGACCAGCAACCTCAGCTGGCACACCTGGACCCTGCCCACCCTGCTCACAGCAGAGATCTGGCCAGGGGAGGCCAGGAATGGAGCTTTGCCATCTTTCTGCCAGAGACAGAGGGAGAAGGAGGTGGCAGAAGGTGTCCAAAGTATCTCTTAGCATTGCAAAGCAGAAGACGAATGAAGAGCAAAGGGAATTTCATCAGGGGATGCTCCATTAAGCTTTCCTGATCCACTGTGGGACTAGAGGAGAAAATTAACCATCCAGGGGAATATCTGTGGCAGATGGATTTTCCCCACAAACACTAGAGGAATCTGAAAACCCACAGTAGCTGTCATGATGGTCGTTTTGACAATAATATTAATCTTGGCTGAGGTCAGGAACACACTTCTCTGTATGTGGAACATTCACAGGGAGTTAGTCATATAAACCCAAACAGCAAAGCCAGCTACAAATGGAAGATTTTACAACAGATCAGGGCTGGAGCTAGGGTAAACTCATAGTACACTGAAAAGAAATATCTTTAGAACATCTCAGGTTAGTACCCTCATCATGCTAAAAGCCTTTGCACGTTTAGTAGAATCTATTTGAAAAAAAAACAAAAAATAAACAAGCAAAAAACAAACAAAAGGACTATGCATAGTTCACCATAACATTTATAAACTGGTAAGCCACATTTCCATCAAGGAAAAAATTCTATATTTGCATGTGGATTCAGGAGCAACTTTTAAAGAAATGCCCTAGTCCAGTTCCTTCAAGGATCCTGCATCGTGTGTATAGGAAACTTTCATGCACTCAGGTCTGTCCTTAGCACTAACACCTCTCACCAAACCCTTGCAAACAGTGCACTGTTTGTGTGAAATTAACAGCTCCAATTTCTGCTGGATTTTGTTACACACCTAAGTACGTAGTAGAAATCTGGCAGATAGGGGGAAAAAATGAAGGTTTAACTGGCACCACAACAGTGTTAAAAGGGGATTAGTATTAGCATGTGCTTTGAATTCAGAGTAATAGAAGTAAAACCAGACACATTTTGTTTGGCATGTATTTTGTGTCCCACTGAAACTGGCATGCCACCATTTGATCAGGCACGAAGCCATCCCAACAGATGGTCCCCAGCAGCAGCAGCCAAGAGACCATGTATGAACATCAAATGTGTTTGCGAAGGGCAGGGCTCCAGGCTGCCAATGTCAAAATTGTTTTCCATTCCCAGGTTTCGTGCCGATGGCTGGTGAGGCTACGCAGCTGCTCCCCCAGCCCAGTGACCAACCCAGGTCCCTGCAAAGGGTCTGCTCTGCATCCAGCACTGTGGAGAGAGGGTACGGTCAGGAGTGGTATCAGACCTTTGATGCCCACCTCCCTCTGGCCTTTTGGAGGAGGATTTAATCCTGTTAGCTTAAACACACTCCTGGATTCACCATTTGGGTTTAAATAAAAAGGTGGGAAAAGCGTGGGCTTCTGCTCCATGATTTTCTCAGGACTTGTGTAGGCATAAGGCCACCAAAAGTGCTTACAGAATGGGTGTGTCTGGGAGGCAATGATTCTCTTTTTTTAGGGACCAAACAAACACAGAGCAGTGCCAGTTATCATGTATTGCAAGAAGAGATTGTATAATCTTTTTTTCAATTCCCAGTTACATGGCTGCTGAGCAAATCTGTTGCTCTTGTTCCTGTGCTTTGGCCTACATGGGCTGTGAGTCCAGTTTGCAGAAACAGGTGTTCAGTTAATCCAGTGGGGATCCAAAGGAGCCCCATCTCTCATGCTCCCAGTCATCACATCTTTCTGTGCTGGAGCAGAAGTCATTCAGGCTCTGTTGAGCTGAAATCACAGAGTATGATCCTCCTGAGGTACCTGTGCAGGCATGTACTCCAGCTCCTGGGAAAGACTGGAGAACTTAGATTACAGCTGCAATCCCTGCTTCACCTTCCCTTTTGTCATCCTGCTCTGAAGCAGGTGTTCACACTTCCAGGCCAAACACTCCCTCTCTATCACACGGCAAAAGAAAGAAGGAGCAAGCAAGCCTAAAACCATGGAAGAATGACTGTAACACCAGTTCAGCATGCTCCCTGATGTGCCTGGCCAGGCTTGGGCAGACCCATGGACACAGAGCAGGAGTGGTGGCAAGAAGCTGCCTCCAGCTGGCTCCTTGTGGTCATCTCTCTCTCTCCAGTGCTCTGAACAAACAGAGATCCCTGGGGTCACCTGGCTTTGAGGGGAACTCCCCACACCACATGGGATAATGGGCTGTGGAGAAAATTTTTCACCTCTTCTTCATCTCCTAAATATTTTTCTGCTCTACAGGAACCTTTACCCTTTGAATTACAAAAATACTCTTAAGGTCCTTCAGAGTTCACAGAGTGGAGCATCACCCACTCCTTACTCAGGCTCATGGCTTAATTGCCATCCACTGTGTATCCCAATGTTGTCCATCAAGGAGCTTCCTAGAACTTAACAAGCCAGACGTGTAAGCTTCACAAGCATGCAAATATAGATATATGTATCCCAAATAACTTCTCTCATTGCTGAAATGCAGCCACCCCGCCATGAATTGTGGCAATTTTTCAACAATGTGCAGCTGCATTACAAAGCCATGCAGTATAGGAAGTGAAGGATACTTCATTTCAAGGAAACCCAGGAGGAATCTGAGGTTGGCTCCATAGAATTAATCCTGTGTGAATTTGTCTCCTGACCAGGTTAAATAGTTGGCAAGCAGAAAGGAAACAAGAACACATTTCATTAATGCAAGGGCTTTAATTTGCTTATATTTGAAGCCTTTTGTGTGTATGAACCTTGAATATATCTTGTGATTCAACATAAAATGCTTTTGTGCGGTTGTCCTGCCAAGTGAAACTTGTTTGAGCTCCATGGATGTTCCAACACCAACAATTGATACAATCTGGCTAAACTCTAAATTTCCATTTGTTACACTCTTTGAATGTTGCCAATACTAAACAACGTGTCAAAAATGAGATGGATCTATAAATCTATGAATATGTTGGAGAGAAAGAAAAAAAAAAAAAAAAAAAAAAAAAAAAAAAAAAAAAAAAAAAAAAGAAGAATTGCATGCACTGACTTGGATATTTAGCAAATACCAGAAAGTCTTGAATACTAAAAGGTCTTGAAACTGGCAAGGGTGCAACTTAAGTCCAAAAGCTTTCTCAACAGCATCTCTACTCATTAAGCCCTCAGGTAGACCAGCTCCAGAAAACTCTGGCAGGGTTAACACAATAATGCTTCCAGCAAAGTCTTTCAGCACCACCTAATGAACTGTAAGATTTTTTCCTGGCAACAGCTACCTGCAAGTCTATGGGAATTCCTCAGCCACAGATTTAGCAAACTTGGAGTCTGGGACAGTGGAGAAGCAAAATACATGGCTTGATACTAGTGTCTCTGGCTGCAGCTTCTGATTGAAAGCTCACAGATTAAGTCAGTGCCTGTAGTGACATTAGTTTTGCTCAGGTTTGTTTGATTTTGGAGTTTGTAGTGAGGTGGGTTTCAGTCTTTACTTCCAGCTAGCAAAGAGATAGGAAAGAGGAAATGGCTTCAGGTTATTCCAGGTGTGATTTAGATCGGATATTAGGAAAAAAATCTTCACTGGGAGAGTTGCCAAGCATTGCAACAGGTGGAGTCACTATCTCTGGAAGTATTTAAAAGACATGTAGATGTGGCACTTAGGTACGTGGTTTAGTAGTGGAATTGGCACTGCTAAGTTAGCAGTTGGATCAGAAAATCTTAAGGGCTTTTTCCAACCAAAATTATTCTATAATTCTGTCTGGGTCAGACAAGACAAAGCAACGGGGCTGCTACTGATACTTTATGTTTGCTATAGTTCTTTTAGGTTATTTGCATTTTGGTGGATTTCCTGGGTGGGTTTTTTTTGTTTTTGGTGGTTTTTTGTTTGTTTGTTTTATGTTTGTTTTTGGTTGTTTTTTTTTTTTGTTATTTGTTTTGGGGTGGGGGTTTTTTGTGCTACTTGGTTTGTTTGTTTGTTTGTTTTTAATGAAATAAACAAAGATTATGGCAAAACTGAATCAGCTCTGTGTGCATCAAGGCATAGACTCTTTGTGAGTCTGACATAAAGTCCTGATTATCAGGCTGGCAGATTTTTAAATCCTCCATTTACCCATTTAAAATACTGAATACATTTAAAATATTGAAAAACAGGGAAATGTCTCAATTTTGTCAATATATTATTATGCTTCATGGTTCTGCCAATGATATGTAAATGCTTCTGGATAAGTAGATAGCAGCACTGAAGCACTGAAGTCAACAGTCATAGACTGTGGCTGATTTTGGAGAAGAGTGTGTAGCCAGCATCACTCTCCAGGACTCCTGTGATGCAGAGATACACTTTCAGTTTTGATCTTTACTGTGTTCTTTGCGATACAGTTCAAATACTTAATGGAAACGTCCATGCTTTCTCTTTTAAATTCTTTTTCCAGTGGGCACAAAGGTGCTTTGCTTCCGAGTCTCCTGGCATTTTGCTACCAGTGAGCACCTCTTCGGGAGCTTTTCAAGCTTTCCAAGGCTGTGCTGCCATCTCCTGATCAAACCTTAGGCTTCCTCTGCTCTAAGCCGACGGAAACGAAGGCTCGCCACCTTTTTCCTTCTGTTTCCAAAAAGGATAGTAAATAACTTGGCATCTAGGGACGCGGGTACCAGCTCTGCAAGGAACCTAGTCCATTCCTTCTCGCCTCCTCTGTTACACAGAAATGTTTTTGCAGAGGACACCCGGGATCAGGGAGCACCGCGGCTGGACTCGGATGAGGACTAGAGCTGCCAGGGAAGTGCTCTGCGCAGGATTTTCCCGGATTTTTCCCGGCAGTCATGGAAGAGAGAAGGTATAGGCTTTGTCCAATTTGGGAAGATGACAAACGTTTTCTGAATTGAAGTTTCCCAGAAATACAACCTAGATTTTTAGGAAGATTGTTCTTAAGATGTCCAAACCCACCTTTTTTTTTGGTGCATTCACTATTTGCCCAACTTCCAAGGTATAACTTGAGGCCAGTGGGTCTTTGACTGATCTCCTCTCCTTACCTCAATACAGTGCCTTTCTCTTTACTCTTTTCCCTGCTCTCACCCACGCCCCGCAGGCCGTGCTGTACCACCCACCTCCCTGCTTTTCGGCTTCCACACGCTCGCACCCCGCAACAACAACACCGGGCACGGTGTTAACTGTCAGGGGGGCACAGTTCTGACCGCAGATTTAGAAAAAAAACTTGCCGGCCGTGAGCCCGCCCTCTGCACCCCCCCACCTCACTTGCACCCCCCTCTGTACCGCCCCGCACCGCGCCTGACTCCCCTGCAGCGCCGCACGGACACCGCCAGGGGGAGACACAGGGACGAGCATGGAGCCCCTGCCCGGCGGCTGCGGAGGCGGCGCTTTTGCAACTTTTATTCTTTTTCTCCTTTTTCTCCTTTTTTTCTCCTTTCCTTCTTTCCTTTCCTTTCCTTTCCTTTCCTTTCCTTTCCTTTCCTTTCCTTTCCTTTCCTTTCCTTTCCTTTCCTTTCCTTTCCTTTCCTTTCCTTTCCTTTCCTTTCCTTTCCTTTCCTTTCCTTTCCTTTCCTTTCCTTTCCTTTCCTTTCCTTTCCTTTCCTTTCCTTTCCTTTCCTTTCCTTTCCTTTCCTTTCCTTTCCTTTCCTTTCCTTTCCTTTCCTTTCCTTTCCCCCTTTCCTTTCCTTCCTTTCCTTTCCTTTCCTTTCCTTTCCTTCCTTTCCTTTCCTTTCCTTTCCTTTCCTTTCCTTTCCTTTCCTTTCCTTTCCTTTCCTTTCCTTTCCTTCCTTTCCTTTCCTTTCCTTTCCTTTCCTTTCCTTTCCTTTCCTTTCCTTTCCTTTCCTTTCCTTTCCTTTCCTTTCCTTTCCTTTCCTTTCCTTTCCTTTCCTTTCCTTTCCTTTCCTTTCCTTTCCTTCCCTTCCCTTCCCTTCCCTTCCCTTCCCTTCCCTTCCCTTCCCTTCCCTTCCCTTCCCTTCCCTTCCCTTCCCACTTCGCTTTTATATTTTCTTTTATATTTTCTTTATTATTATACACTGAGACAGTTGGGCTTGTTCATCCACAGGAGAAGTCTCTGAGGAGACCCTATAGCATCCTTCTAGCCCATGCTAGAAGGGGGCCTACAGTAAAGCTGGGAAGGGATATTTTATAACAGGATGTAGGGGCTGGACAAAGGGAAACAATTTCAAGCTGGAAAAGAGTAAACTTAGATCAGATATTTTGAATTTTTTTTTTCTTTTGAAGGTGGTGAGACACTGCAACAGGTAGCCCAGGTAAGTTGTGTCTGCCCTTCTCCCTGAAAGTGGTCAAGGCCAGGTTGAATGAAGTTTTGAGCAACCTCATCTGGTAGGAGGTGTTTCTGCCCATGCCAGGGGGGATTTGCACTAAGTGATCTCTGAAGTCCCTTCCAACCCAAACCATTCTATGATTCTATGATTATTTTACTTCATTTTGTTTTAACTGTTTTGCCTGAAGGCAAAGAATTCTACCTACATAGAGTAGGCCTAAGAGTGTTTTGCAGATTTAAATTAAGGGATAGACTTGCAAGACTGAAAGGAACAAATAAAATGTTAACTGTCTCACTCTACATTTATAATGGCAAATTATTTTCCTCTCAAATATTCAGTGGTTCTCTTGCATCCTAAACGAGAGTGATATTTATTCTTTAACCTCCACTCCCCTATTTATTCAGGTTTATTTATCTCAATAAAAGAGACATTATTGGAAAATATTTTTAGCATCAAGGTATGGATTTGCTACTATGTTGCTTCTAATACAGGAGTAAAGATGTAATGGTAATATGCCACCTCTCTTAAGCATGTTTTCTGTCACTAAAGTAATGGCAAGTGGAATAAGAGACAGGTGGTTGTATCTATAAACTCTGCTAATGGCTCCATCAACATATGTTTAATGTATTCTAAACTATACTTCATATCCTACTGCTGCTAGTACATTTCCTCTGGCACCTCTTCCCAACAAAGAAATTTGGAGAGGAAAGGACACATTAATAAACCCGAAGTGTTTAGTTTAAAAGCAGATACAAAGTTTAACACAGCTCATAAGAAGGCTCATTTGACAAGAGATCAGCTCATTATAGACCTTGATAATTTTGTTGCCAGCACTAGTGAAAAGCTTTGACGAAGCAAAGCCTTTTTAGATACAGTTATGGCCTTTCTGCTGTATTTGGTGTTTGATTAGGTCATGCAACAGCATCATTTACTAATGGATTACAAAAGTCGACCAAGTCATGAGACAACTTGGGTAAATGTTTGTTGGGAGGGGGAAGGGCCAGGTCTACAACAGCAAGTTTTCCACTGCTTAGCTTTTTTAAACATATCTTCCTAAAGTAGATAGCTGCTATCCACTATTTTTTTTTCTAATGCACAGGTACACTTCAGGCTGAATTCATTTCCTCTGTTTTTTGGTGAGGTCTGTAACAAGCCTGCACTTCCATTTCAGCTCCAGACTTTCAGAGGGGGAGCTTTGGGTGGTGGGAACTTGACTTCTTCCTCCTCCCTGCACCCAAGGAGCCATCAGCATGACAGGGCTGTAATCCCTGGCAGCACCACCAAGTGCTTTGAGAGCACCGATAAGAGTGATGATGGCACTGATAATCCTTGTGCTGGTGATTTGTACCCAAAACCTTGCCAACCAATTCAGAGTGAAATCAGCTGTCTGCAGAGTGCAGAACTGCCACAAAGAATTATTGGTCTGGAAATAGCCTCCCGGGAGTGTGTAGAGTCAAGACCCATCTCACCAGGACCAAATTCATGAAATTTCTACTAAAATCAACATTTAGTGTGGCAGAAAAAAGACAAGATTTGAATGCCATGGTTTCTAGCTGGCCCACAGAGGTTATCTTGAATGTGCATCCTGGGAAACAGCTTCTGTTGGGTAGCCTGGCTTAAGAGCTCTGTTATACCAGAGCCCTTTCTTCCAAGGAGTTGTGTTTCTTGAAAAACATTTTACCTGCTATGTTACCATGCTTTTCCTAGTGATGTGCATATCAAGCAGTGACAACAGCCAAAACTCCCAGCTGAACTCCAGTATTCAGAGTATGCCTCTCAGTAGCAGTGTCTGCTCTAAGCAGAAATCACTTGAATACGTCTGTTTTCTAGTGTGCTGCTCACAGCACATGGCCCTTTCCAAAAAGTGGACACTCAGTGTGATATTGAGGCAAAGAAACAGAGTCCACGGTAAACTTCCAGTGCAGGAAAGATGGGGAGTGTTTAAGTACCAATCCTCATCTGGACTTAAGGTACTGAAACTCCTCTGCATCACTACGTAGATGATCTCCCTAACAAACTCCTGTAGGCAGCAGCTCCTCACTGACCTCAATCCTTTATTCTTTTTGGGGTTCAGAAGAAGGAGGTGGTGCTTTCACCTCACAGCTTCTCCTCCAAGGTATCTGTCTGGACAAGAGGCCTGGAGAAGATTTCTACTCCCGGAACAGGGCACTGAGCAGCAGGCCCAGTGGTTCTGGGTGGAAGCAATCATGAAAGACTTACTGGCCTAAATACAGAACAAGGCTGAGAGCAAACAAGGCAGTTGTGTCCCACATCCACTATGGGGAGAGACTGAGATCTGATATAATGTGGCTGATGCCCTGGGCTAAGATTTTGGAGAATGCTGTGACTGCACCTTATTTTTATGGATTGATTTCCCAATTACAAGTGGATGCTTAAGGGAAAGAAGACAGGCAAGCATGAGACAAAAAGAAATGACTGGAAATCCAAAAGGCCCAAACAATATGCTTTAAAGGGCTACTTGTTATCATAAATAGTAACAAAAACCTTTATGATCCCATTGTGGGAAAACCTACAAATATCTTCTATTCATATAAAGAAATAATTCAAATTGCTTTTGTGTTGTTAGTGCTATGCCAGAGTCATGCTATGATTTCCAACAGAACATTAGTTTATATTTCTATTGTTACAGAGGACCAGGAACACGCTAATGAAAAGAAGTGCTTTAGACAACACTTAGATTTAACTGAAAGTCAACTAATCTACTCATATATGTAAGCTTAATTTAATAAAAGCAGCACTGGAATATGCAATAACCTGCAGAATCAGGCCCTAGGAATGTGTCCTCTTTTATCTTAACGATTAAAGAGAATTTTCCTATAGATCACTAGGGTGTCCCTTCCCCTCGATTTTAGCCAGTGCAGCAGTCTGTCCTGAATGTTTATGCTCATTAAGAACCACAGGGAAGTAGCTCAGCCACTAGAAACTCTTATTTGATTCAGCAAATATTACCTCAAACACCCAAAGTTACTCTTCATCTCTCAAACTCCATAAAAAAATTACAAAGGCATAACACAGTTGTGAGAATTCCTCTATGTTGTAGCATCACTGTTGGAAACTTTTTTCCCTTTTGCCTTAGCATCTGAATTTTCTTAGTGACCAGTGAGGGTCAGTGGAGAGAAGAAATGCTGAAGATGGTCTCCCATTTGTCTACTTTTGCTTTTACTTTCATGAGTCTGTATCTCTTGTCACCAATTTGCCAGGCCCTGTTTTTATTCATCCAGCTTGGCAACAGAGCAGAGCCTCACAGTGCTCTGTATGAAGCACGGATGATGGGTATCGTGACACACTGTATCGTGATGAAAGCAGGTGGGACAAGTTTTTAGCTAACAAAGCAAAGACAGACTTTTCTGACTCTTCCAGGTCCATGTTAAACTGATGTTTGTAAGGGACATAAGCCAGCAGAAAGAAGGTTTAAAATATGTTCTATTGAAGAATATATAGAATCTCAGTAAAAACCAAGACCAAGGCTCTCAGCTGCAAAAGCACAGCTTAGCAAGACATTCCTACAGCATCCTGGATAGAGATGCTGCTTTCTCTGTGAATGAAAGATCAAATTTATGCTTTATAAAATCATCCCCAGATTTTTATTTCCCCATGCCTTCCCACATCCTGTTATTTTTTCTGTAAAATCTATACTCTAAAATGAATAGTTGTGTGTTTCACAACATTTCATTGTCATTTGACATATATGAGAGACATATATGAGCTCTCTCATATATGAGAGCTTCACCTGCTCATCTTTTTTTACCTCCGTATTAATTCCTGGTAAGATGCTAATAATTGTTTCAGTTGTATGCTTGCAATACTGGGCTTTACATACAATCCTGCTGAGCCTCAGCTTGCAGTATAGTATTGCAGTTTGTTTCCTCTGGTTTGTTTGTGGCTTGCTCCCAGCCACCCATTGATACTGAAACAGAGATGGTTAACAAATACAAGCTGGGAAAATCAGTTGATCTTCCGTTTGCTGAAGGCCTGATGGAGAGCTGGGCTGCAGTAGCTAATGCAAAGTTCTGGTTAAATATTGTCCCACCGTTTGCACTATACCGTCTGTTGTTTTTACACTGAAGGCTTAGCAGAGGTTGGAGGCAGTATTGACTTTGTAATTAAACTATTTTAACTTCAGGATTTTGTAATCACCGTACTTAAACCATCTGTTATGGTACATGGCTGATTTCCCCACCCCCCGCTCCACCTCTCCCCTCCAGGGTCAAAACACCATCAGGGTTTTAATTGCAAAAACCCTCTTATGATGGGAGTAGAAATGGAAAAAGAGGATAATTTCCTTTTTTTTTAAGACAAGGGGCAAAAACTCACAAGGCTTGTGCTCCTTGTGAGGGGAGGTGCACGTAGGACCCCTCCTGGCTCCTCCTGTCCCCTGGTCTCAAGGGCAAAGCAGGGAGCTTCTTAGGGGGGCAACCCCCTGTTCTGACAGGATGCTTGGCACCTGCCAGGGTCTCCCACTGGGAGAAGTAGGGAAAGAGGACAGAGCCTGGACAACAAGGTACTCATGTGGGGAACTTCTGAGCTCTTTGTGATCAAGGAAAGAAAGCAGAAGGGTAAAGGCAAAAGGCAGAGTGGCAAATTTTCAAAGTTACTTGTGTCTGGTGATCTACTTGAGTATCTCTCTTGCTGACCAGGACATCTCACACCTTGTATCTGAATGTCTCAATGATGTTCAAACAGTAGCACTGCTAGGCCTTGTATAATCTTGTAAATCCCTCAGGATTTGCCTACTCCTGCAAGTTGAACTAAGTCAATGTGAAGAAAGTCAGAGCAAATCATCCCAGCTAAATAATATTCTGGCATTCCTAGCAAAATGAGCATCAGTACTTGGCAACAACAACTTCTGGATTTTTACTACTGTAACCAAGTTCAATACAAAAAATATTATCTTAGCAGAAACAGTTATTACAGTAATAATGCTAGGCATTAAAACCTGAGCTCTTTCTCTGCATCAGTAAAACAAATTAACAATATATTTTCCTTTCTCCCATTTCTGTGAGATTCTTTGGTTTGGTTTTATTTCAGCTGACTGGTCTGGTCTGCAGTTTCAGCAGATGCAAATGTATGCTGAATGTGTGCTGAGGTAAAGTGGATGTTTTCTTACTTTGCACATATCAAGTTAAGCAGAAATCCTCATTCTTGGTTTGCTGCTCTGAATTTACACCATAAGGTCAAACATCTTTGAGTACCCCCTAATTGAAAATGTATTTTAATTTTTCTTCATCTTGTCTTAATTTTGAGTGTTTGCCTACATTTTCTTAATGGCATTCAGCTCAGCAGAGTTCTTTTGACCAGTGCCTGAGAGAAATACACTCTCACATCTTATCACATTAATCTGAAAAAAAAATATAAAGAGATACAACTGTAAGAAATCTTCCCATTGTCACTGAGCAGAATTAACTCTTTTTCTGTTGTTCTATGTTACCAAAGAAGAATTATCTTTCAGGGCAGATGGCAAAGCACTGAATCAGACAGCAAATGTTCTATATACCTAAATATTGGATTAAATTGTTCTCCCACATATCATGTCTGTCACACACATTGTGTAGACCTACATTTTGATCTCAGCCCAAGTGTGTTTGGTATTATAGCTCCTGAAGCTCTTTTGGGGACAACAGATGAAGAAGAGCTCAATAGAGTCAGATTTTTGCTGTTAAGCAGTGTGAGTACATCAGGACTCCTGAGACTGCACTTCCATGTGTAGATCAAGGGCTGGCCACCCCTTGGTGTGCTGGATGTAGCCTGCCCCAATGACTCGTTTCGGGATCCTGCCTCAGGAAAATGGCAATTTCCTCAAAATTCCTGGAGGCTGAAAGAAAATTGATCAATGCAGAATGATTGTATGTGGCTGAGAAATTCAATTTCATTCAGTCCTTTCTGACAGCAATAATCACTGTTATCAGTGGTACTGGATTTCACTAATTTCTATCCCCCTTGAAAAGAAATGCCATATTTCTATTTATTTTCTCTCCTGAAAAAGGATCCCTGCACCATGCTGTTGTTGTGGAAAAGAGTGGCATTTTCCCCAGTGCTCCTGCAAGTTGGTGACATGAAGGAAGAACAGTCCCTTTGATGCCTACCCCCACTCTCTGAATTTTGTTTGTATCTCTGGAGCTCTTCATCATGCACTTGCCTGGCAAAGCCATTTTGTTAATGCCAGGCAGCAGAAACTGCTGAGTGTGCAGCACTTCAGAAAAACTGTTTGCTGACTTGAGAAACAAAATGCAGATGTGGAAGCCCTACCTTACCTTTCTGGTTGTCAGAAAGCTTCAAGAAGGGAGGTTAGTATTTGCAGGCTTTGGACCCATGGTATCATGGGGTTTTTTCATGTTTTCATGTGTTGCTCTGCTTAGCATTGCAAAGGTGAAGATCTGTTTCTTTAAACATTGATAGGTAAGTGCTGCCATAAAAGTAAGTTTTCTATAAATTAGATGGTTGGATATTTGTAGAAGGTATCTTCTATTACAAGGTTAAGGATTAGATCCTCCTATCTACCAAAGCTCTCTGCAACAATCAATGCTAATAAAGCTAAACTCCACACTCCATTTTCACACGTTTAGGCACTTTTACTTTATCTCTCTGGTAAACTCTCAGCTTAACCCCCAGGACATGCAACATATATCCAGATGTTGATTAGACATAGGTTCTCCACTGCACACCATCTGAACATCATCCAGTTTCAGCTGAGATGTTGTGTGGTGCCCAGTTCAATCTGCCCTGCTGGGTGAATGGTATTTCTTGGTGTTTGCTCTCACAGACTGAATTGCTGCAGGGTTGCAGCCAGCCTGAGGCAGGTGAGCAAATATCTCACCCTGACCTCAGACTGCAGAGACTTTCCAGGTCCAACAACCATGAAGGGACTTAAAGCTTGTGTACTCTACCTCACAGCTACTGCATGTCCTGTTGCCAACCAGACTTCACAGCCCCAAGTGAGGCATCCACGAGGGATGAACATCCCCATAGGTGTGTGGAGAGGCTCATGTTTCACATGGAAATGATATCAACTACAACTCTAAGAATCCATGTGAGCAATAAGAGCTAAGCAAAGCAGTTTGCTGAGCAAGAGCATCCCTCAAGAATAGCCACCTCTCAAACTCTTTTGCTTGGGAGTTGGCAAGAGAGGTACACAATTCCAGGCCTGAATAGTTCAACTTTCTCTTTCAGTCTTGGTTGTCCAGGACTCAGAGGCATGCCACTTATCAGTGACAGATCATGCCTTGACTGCTGGCAGAGATAGCATGAGTCTCATTCCCAGCTCCTTGAAGAGAGCAGAAGAGCTGTGAGGCTACTCTTGGAAGACTGTAAAAAGCTGGGGAGGAAAATCTGTTCCACATTGATGATGCAGAGTACGTGTAGACCCTGGAGGAGACGAATTTTTGGTTTATACTGTTTTCCTGCAGAGGGACCTTCTTGGCTTGAGGGTGAAGCCTGGGTGTACTCCAGGACATATATGTACATTTGGGAGATAAAAAGCACTCTGCAGAGCAGAGGATCAAACCAAGCTGATTATATAGATGTGTTTTCTGGTGATATTGTTTGATTTAATAAAAACTTTGAAGCAGGATCTGAGATACAGTTTTCTTCCACATGAGCAAACACCATGATCAACTAGAATAGCTCCCTATCATGCTTAATCTGTGGCTTGGATTATATCTATTTATTTATGCAAAGGGCTATATTCGCAGTACAATTTCAGTCTTATCCTTAATATTTTACTCTTTTAAGAATTAATTTCCCTAGAATTTTCCACATACTTTTCATTTATATTGAAATTTACCTCTCAATTTTATAAGGAATTTAATAGTGTAGGTAACATTTTATCTTCTAAAATTCTTCAGACGTAACCCATACAATGATGGGTATTTTGGTGGTTTCAGAAATGGAACTGAAAAAGAGAATGGTTACATCTGTAGGGCAGTGAAGATAGATAGTTCATCAGCTCTTCTTCAGGAGCCAGAAGCTGGATAACTGCTACCTGAAGCATGTCTGAAGCTTGGCCAGTTTAAACTGAAAGCTGGGTGCTTTCAGAAACCCATAGCCCCTGTGGGCATGGAGGAGGACAGAGACAGTGTATCAGCCAGGGTATGGGAAACCCACTCATGAAAAAAATGTGTAGAGTCAAAGCAAAGATGATGTTAGAGGATTCTGTACCTCTGGGCTAGCTTTTAAAGGCAGATCATGCTTTAAAGATGAGATTTGGTAAAGGCTGTATTAGAGATAAAGGAAGGGATGTTTTTTTCCCACATCTGTATTACATACAGTTGGTATTTTTACTGTAGTGGAGGCTTTCTAAAGCATGATTTAGTTAACATTTGGGTGATTTCTATGTATCTTGATGTGAGATGGATGATTAACCAGTAAAGTAATTTTCTGAATAAAACTGAATGATATGAGAAAATTAAATATGACAGGAATTGAAAAGGCATATAATATCAGACTCTAGATGTACAATTTCACTCTATGTTTCTTTTTACTGTAGCAACCAGGGCACAAGGGCATTATGAACATGTGGCCCTTTATTTGATCAAGGATAATAATCAACTAAGCCAAAAGGAAGGGAAGTAGATTTTCCTAGTTCAGCCACTACTGTAATATTTTACGCTTCAAATTGTGTAAGCATTGCTTCATGCAATTGTTAAATCCATTGTTAACTCCATTGTTAAATGGGAAAATACTAATCCAGTAACAAAGAGTCCAAAATGGGGAGAAATAGAATTTGGTGTCACTAATTTTGCAATGGACAAATATTTTGCCACCCTCCATTTCAGATTCCACCCCTGCTTTTCTCCTGTTTTGCTCATGCTTCCTTTGGCTCAGGTCCTGGTCAGAAGTTCTTCTGCTGAGCCCTGAGACTGCTGCAAATGTTCAATGACCATGGAAGCAGAACTGGTAGTGTTGGATCTGCTTTGTTGATCTTTCACCATCCCAGCAATACTGATGACCTGAAGTCTCATTGTTAGCAATGATGCAGTGTCTCTCTAGAGGCTACAGATACCTACAGTCCTTCCTTTAAGGATAACTTAGGCTGTGAAAGATGCATCTCTTTTCCATCAGGGAGGTTTCAACTAGTGACTACTTAGATGTGTCTTGATCCTGGCTTACACCATTTCTACACTAGTCTTAGCCTTTTATTCCAGCTCTTAGATGAAGCCAATGACAGTCTTAGTGATTCTTAGTAATTCCAATAATGAGCACAGATTCTTGCAGATCTTAAATCCACAGTCAGGTCAGATCCCTTGCTTCATGTTGAACCCCAGCTGCCTGGTTGAACCCCAGACATGATTTCAAATTCCCCAGTGCCAACCTCAGAAGTATGATTGATAATGTGGTCTCCATCACTTAAACCCTCAAATTAGTCTCACTTGTGTCTTCTAGACCTGGCTTTAGCCTAAATGGCTCATCTTCTTGCATTTCTAAATGTATATTTCAAATTAACTTTAAGCCTCCTTTTAAGACTAGACCTTGAAGGAATCATAACTAGATAAGCTGGTGTGGCAGTAGCTTCTCAGTAGCTCAATAGCTCCTGCTAAACACAGAAACAACTCACCTTCACTTGAGGGCCCTCTGTATTTCTGCATAGTACTATTGGCTGCTGTGAAACTCCTGGCCTGTAGTATCACATCTTTGACAGAAGTATGACATCAATTTTTATTTTCCTTTAGGCAATATTCATTTGACATTGATTGTACTCAATAAGTCCAATTTTTATAATCATTTTTCTGGTATGCATGTACTAAAACCAGTATGTTAATACATCCATAAAAATGCAACTGAACTGAGTAATACAAGACCACCAAGGGGTGAGTCCCTTGATTCTTTGTATTATCTAATGTAATTCTGCTACATTATCAAAAGTTAAAAATGCTTCCCATGGGATATCCACAAAAGATATGAATTATTTCATTTCCCACAGACAAAACCTATTGGATTCATCACACCACATATTTGACTATAATAATGGGTCATAAAATGGAAATTTCTCCTTTGGTTTTGCTAGTTACAATTCTGGGTTTGTTTTGCTCTGGAACACTATGAGAGATTACTCCTAACTGGCTATTTAAATAGAGTATTTTTTTTTTATATCTCTTTGCTGTCAATAATGAACTGCAGTTTACAACAGTGTGATACTTCATGCTGTTCTGCTTTCTGCAGCCATACAAGGATCTGCACATTAAATGGTGTAATATTGTTTTTTATCTCAGATAAAGTGTGGGTAAAGTAATTTACACCCCAAAAAGCCACAATGCAACATGGTTCACATGAAAAAATGACTGGAAATGATGCATATAAATCACCTATGAGTCACTATGTACCATGGACTGTGCTTTTTATGTAGGGCCTAATGGACTAAGACCCTGCCTGCTAGTGGCTGCCCACTTCCTCCAAATTCCACTCACTGCTCTCACCCAAGTTCAACAATCTAGAAGCTTCCAACTTGAAGGAATGTCTCATGCCATGCCATTTTTCAGCAGAGGAAGCTAAGCATTTCAGGACAGTGACATGTCCCTTTGCACAGTGCCATGTCTCTCACTTTGTGCTCCCCTTCCCCATCTTCTCTCACTTGAAATGGGAGGATCTGTCTTCACCAATTATTGAGGTGACTTGCTTAGATAGGGAACCTGGCTTTTAGGGGACTAATTTTAGTATAAAATATATCCTGTTCTGAATAATTATGAACTAAGAACACTTCTGCAGTACTTAATTCACGTGATGTAAAGCATTGCCTCATAAATACTTGCTTCAGCAGCCTGTATTACCACTGCATGTCCCCGGGAATTTTTGTTGAAACCAAAACTTTCATGCATCATTATGGCATTTGGGGTCATGCATAAGACATCACCCCAAATGAGGACACAGTTGAGCAACTCTGCATCTCAATTGCTGAATTACAGTGAAAAAAAAAAAAAAAAAAAAAAATGAATTGGCTGGGTTGGAAGGGACCTCAGAGATCATCAAGTCCAACCCTTGAACCACCATTGCGGTTGCTAGACCATGGCACTGAGTGCCACATCCAGTCTCTTTTTAAATATCTCCAGGGATGGAGAATCCACTACTTCCCTGGGCAGCCCATTCCAATGCCTGATCACCCTCTCTGTAAAGAAATTCTTTCTAATATCTAACCTAAACTTCCCCTGGCACAACTTAAGACCGTGCCTCTTGTCTTGTTGAAAGTTGCCTGGGAAAAGAGACCAAACTCCCCCTGGCTACAACCTCCTTTCAGGGAGTTGTAGAGAGTGATGAGATCTTCCCTGTGCTGCCTCTTCTTTAGGCTGAACAGCCCCAGCTCCCTCAGCCTCTCCTCATAGGGTCTCATTTCTGTAAAGTATTTCATACCAGGAATGATTGATGAGCTAGCCCAGTCAATGCTCCTTATTGCTTTTCTGCTGCTGTCAGTCTTTGCATGATAGAAAACACTAAAGGAAAATATAAATTATTAAAAAAATAAACTTCATTATGGTATCATCCTTTTTTTTTTTTTTTTCACAAAAAATACCCTACTATCTAGTTCCACAATATTCAGCATATAACAAATAAACTGAAAAGTGATCTGAACATCAAATAACCTCAAAGAATTCACAGAATTAGCCTCTAATCTGAATCTGATGGCACTTCTAATATATTTTTATTATAATAGTTGATCTGGAGGATTACAGTATTTTTCATCATCTTCACTGCTTTTAGTCTCAATATACACAGCTGATCTGAACCCTTGAAAGGAGATGGATAACTTCTTTGTGGATTTCCACAAGGACAATTCTTAGGCTCATACCACAAGTAATTTTAAAATCCCATGTCATTTTGTGGCACAGTTTTATTTGTTTCAGTTATCCAGCTACAATAGCAGGCTACTGCAAATACTTAACTTCTGATATTTGAATGTTTTCTTTGCTTTATTTTAAGAGAAAGTGATTTATTTTAAAAGAAAAAAAACCCAAACATGTTGTATTTATTTCCTGAGGACTTTCACTTACACAAGTAGGCACTAAACATTTAAAATAGACTTTCCAGAGCATAACAGTAAAAAAATCATTAATTTGGATTATTTTCATTTAAAAGAGTAAAAATTGACCTTGTAAACATTTCCATAGGAGGTAGGATACAGATATTTGACAATCTGTCAAATAAGAGAAAGTAAACAGTTACTCTGTGATCATAATAAATAATGAGCAACACAGGTATTAAATAAACTTTTTTATACAAAAAGATGTATGTGAAAGACTAAAATAGCATTTTTAATAAATTAGGAATAGATGTAATAATTTCTTTACAATTTAGTCTTGCTTGAAAGAATCTCTTGCTTGTTCTGCTCCTCCTAAATTTCTGAGTGAAAAGCTGTAGTGATGAGAACAATCCTGAGAGATTCACAAGCAGGACCCAAACTGAATATAGCTATTTTTTTTGTGTGTGTGTGGAGGGCTACTAATATCTCTAAAATGGCTCCTTTTACACCTATAAATAATACTTTTCTGTTCCACCAGCTTGAAGGGCATTGTCATCACAGCCTTAATGTTTGGATTTGGAAAGTAAGCTTAAGGCACTGACATGTGTCTCCTGGTTCAGGTTCCTCCAGCAGCTGCTCCCATGAAGACAGTGTTAATTGGTGGTAAGGATGACACCATATCTCTGCTTGGTGGGCCGTGGGACTCCAGATTTTCCTGTGAAGGGAACTGACCAGATGTTCCATACATACACTGGGAAGAAGATGTGGTTTGCATATTTGAAGCTGTGGGGGAAAAAAAGTTACCGTCAATGCATGATTTCTATCTGTTGCATTTAACAAAAAAAAAATAAAATTCCGTTTCATCAGATGGAAAACCCTTATCTAGCCAGGTACACTAACTGAAGGACAGAAGTGTCAACACTTCTACACTTTACTCAGTTTTACTTCTACAACTTCTCTTCAGTGGCTCCTCACGCCACCAGGGAATAGGTCAAAACTCACGTATAAATGAACACTGCTAAAAATCCAGCTACAGGTCTGAAGTTTATAGTTTGCACTTGAGCCATTTTCTGTGAAAATTGTGCAAAGCTGTTTAGTCACACTATGCTCGTCTTTCCATATCTTGTGCCAGTCAGGTTCATATTCACTGGTGGAACAACTGCAGCCACCACCTGGCACATATCAACATGGAATATAGAAGATTTTGACAGGTACCCTGTCTGGTAGCACCTGTTTTTTTCCCCCCTCTTTAGCATCCTTTAAAGAACTAAGTACTGAATTCTTGTAGAACCTTTATGAGGCAAGTAATGTCTGATCTTCTGTGTGAGGTTAACAGGCAAGTAGAAGGATGAGGTAATCTTGTGGAGAAGCAAATGGTGCCCTAATTTGTATCTCCCATGCTACCCTATTTGGAATAAAAGTCCAAAATGAGCTGCCATTTTTTTTAATGCATATACCAAAGGAAACCCTTTGGGATTAGGTAATTTCACCCAAAATTCACTGTCAGTGGGAGCTTTGCCTCATACACACAGTTGTTGAAGCACAGAAGAGGAAGGGACTATATCATGGAAGTATATATCTAAACATCCCTGACCACAGTTCATTTTGTCTGTTTGACATTGAGGATCCTTAAGTACCCTTAGAAGATCCCTTCCTATTATTAGCTCATTTAAAAGTTAGGAATTCTTCCTTAATAAGGATTTTTCTGCACTTCAGGCCAGCCATTTCACTCCTCATGGACAACAGATCATAGTCCTCCTTACGAGAGCAAAGGGTTATGAAACCACTGTCCTGCAATTTTAAGGAAAACACCTCTTGTGATACATCCTAGGTACCGAGCTACTTTATCTCTAGGCTGCATCTCATATACTATATATATGAGCTACACTTTAATACTTAGCACTTGCTAAGATGCTAAAAAGTTCATAGACCTTCCTTAGTTGTTGGCTATACTTACGCATGGGAGTCCGACAGACAATCGCTGGTGAGGACTCTGTGTAGTATGAGCCTGCTTGTTTCCTTCCACTGTCATCCAAGATATGCAGTGGATCATGTATGTCACTGTATGATGGCAATGATCTAATGCTGCTTACACTGCTGATTACAGAAACATGTTGATCCACCATTGTTCCAAGTCTGTGAGGTTCTGGATAACTTATATTGTTTCCATAATATCCTATTGATGGGAGATTGGAAAAAATGGGTGAAATGAAACGACTGCTGAAGAGAAAGGGTAGGTTATGAGCTTGTGATAACCTGGGATAAATGGTAACTGTTATGTCCTAAGTCCCTTGAGAATAAGATTATTTATGTGTACATAAATAGTAAGATATGTACATAATAAGATTATTATTATAAATAATCTTATAGTAACAATAGTACCATATGCAGTGACTGACTCAAAAAAGGGGTGGTAACAAGATAGCAAAAAGATTGTGTTTAGTCATGCCTTCAGTACAGAACTGCCTTTCCATCCTGAGCTCAAAATCAAGCAGTAGCCTGCAAGCAGTGGCCATAAGAGACACCATGAGGACAATTCTGTACTCCCTTCTGAAGCTCACAATCAAGGAAAGTGTACCTAGGAAAGAAAATCTGCATAGTAATACATACTTACTGCATATACAAATCCATATAAAAGCAACGGTTCCACTGTCTTTCCTCCAGAAGAGGGAAATGCTTTTGCTGACTATACCTCTGAATCAGACTGTGGCAGTAATTTTACATTCAAAGCATGAGAAATATTAGGGTCAAGGTCTCAAATTAATGCTAATGCTCATTTTTATACTTCATTTTGTCATCCTGATCCTGTGACTAGGATGGTTCATTGTGCTGATCCCAGAAATAAGTTATTTTATGCCTGTTCTACTTCACAGAAGATGTTTTGGGTGCTTTTCAAGAAATCATTAAATCGTAAAGTCATTTGGTTTTCCTTCCTTTGTTCAAGACACAGTAATGGTGCCAAAGGAAGATCAGCATAGGCACAGCAGATGCATTTGAGGTCAGCTGAGGGTTCACTAGAGGGAAATAAATCCTTAAGTAGCTTGTTAAGCTGCTTTATAATCTCTGTGTGTCACAAAAGTATTGGAAAACAGGAAGGCATAAATCAGAGCTGAAAAACATCTTCCACAGGAAAAAAAAAAAAAGAGAGAAAAAAAAAAGAAAAAGAGAAGAAGTGGTTTACACCAGCAGAAAAAGAGAAACAGAAGGGAAAAATAAAATACATATTAATACCATTGGAAGCATTAGCAGGATATGCTGCTCCTGGGCACGTAGACACTGAATTGCTCAAGAAATTGAAACTCCCACTATTCAGAAACTGAATATTGTGCGTGTCCTGAGACATGGCTGAGGGACCATAGCTGGAAGGGGATCTGCTATTGTATGGAGACACAGCACAACTGTTGCTGAAGTAGTCTCTGGAGAACTGCTGTTCACTCAAGGCATTGAATCGGCTGTGCTCTGCTCGCTGGTGGTAAACTCCCGGAGCAGAATGGGCTTGAGTTCTGAACATAGCCTGGTAATTGGAATTGTTTCCATAGTAATTCTGATTTGTTTGTGACAGAGTCTGATAAAGGGGTTCTGAGTAGGAAGAGCACTGTGAAGGTGTTGATAAGACTGGGCCTACACTTGGAGGTCTCACAGCCATTGGCCCCTGGTTGATAACACTTCCTCGACTGACCAGGGCTGGTGAAATGGGTGGAGTCATCAGGGGACCAGTGCTTTGAGATAACTCCATCTGACCTGGAACAAATAAGCATTAGCCATGATTAGTGTTGATAGTACTGTCCTGCTGAATAGAGCAGAACGGCCAAGACACTAACCCCTTAGTGAAAAGTGTGTAACCTTGAAACCTTTACAAAGGACTTACATTGGTCCCCATCTATGCAACACACATCCTTTAACCCATGGCTTCAGGCTATAAATCTTCCCACTTTCATTCCCCAGCTTGGAGGTTGCCACATTCAGTGCAAATTCTAGCATTACAAGTTCTGCATGTTCTAGGTGTCACTGTTCATTCCCTCCTCACAAGACCCTCACCAATGCAAGAGGTATAGGATAATTAAAAATGGTTCCAAGAGGATTTATTATTGGAAGGGCTCTACAATTGATGCCTTCTATAAATCTTCACGAAGGGTGAGCTCAAGAAATATTATTTACTTGATGTACTTATAAATGCAGGTGGTCACGGCTCCTCCTACAGCAACATGTTACCATGGACTGAAAGACTAACAGGCAGATAAGTGAAGCAGAAACTGGGAGAACTGATACATACCTGTCAGTTGCATATTCTCACTGTCTCCTGTGGTGAAAGGGTTCAAACCACTGCTAGGCTGGCTAGCTGACAAGGGCATGTAGGTTTGCTCTGCTAAACACTCATTTTTGACAGAAGTGTCACTGGGCAGAGGAGCAGCTTTGTTACGGTTTGCTAGGAAGCAAGAACTTGGTGATGCAGTAAAGGTGGCTTTGCTTGCATCTGGAAGAGTAAGTGAGAAGTCTTGGTGGCTGTTATGTATGTTCATTGCATATAAATTTACTACTAGTATACAGATACCATACAAGCTTCCTGATTTGTTCATATCTTTGGCTGCTTATTTTAAAAGCCAGTGCAGGCTCCCTATTTTGCATGTAGCAAATGAATACAAAGATTTCTCTAGTTTTGATCTACCCAGTGGGACTGTTTCTATCATATTCCCTGACCACAGATCTACATCACAGTGTCAGTTAGCTCCTTACTGAAGCCATCATAGTGAAGACTTGAATCAGATTTATACCCCTGAAGTAGTGTCAGCAATGAAGTCAATAAAGTTGTACTGAGCTACACTCCATCATAAAGAATTAACAATGAGAATTTCATAATGCTTGAACTCTATTTTCATACTGATATCTGGAGAAAAGTACTTTTTATAATCAGTAGTTCTTCATTTTCCTGCAGACTATTAATAAAATTAGTGGAAGCTTTCCTATTCTTCAGTGGAAACCATGACTTTACCTCATGGTTTAAAGTACTTTGCTAATATCCAAAGACAAGGCAGCAGCTACACTTTTCCTGGAGGGTGAATTAAAACAAAAAGAGCGGCAAATACTGTCAGACAAATTCTGTGCAAGTTGCTTGTACTGAAGTGCAGATTTAGTATAATAGCAACCAAAAAGTTAAAGATTGATTGCTGGTGCTAATGTCAATAAAAGTTAAATAAGCAGAACTCGGTCAAGTTTCAATGGAATTTTAGGGAATAATTTGCAACCAAAATTTTATCCAAATCAGTCTTCATTCATTTTATAGCTAAGGACCCAGAGCATATGGTTTCAAATTGCCTAACCTTGAAGAAACTTGGTAGATGGGAAATGTTAAGGATACTGTTTTAAATTAATTTTGATTCTCTTCCACATGGTAATACTTCAGCCAGATGCTAAGTTGGGCTTGTGTTCCAACCTTGCAGGTATATTTGTGCTCTGGTAACATTTCATACATTCCTAGTTCAAGGTGCAATTACATATCAAACTTTGGCAGGAGAGCTGGGTTAGGAATTTCTGCCCTTTCTGATACATATACCTCTTCTCACACTTCAGGCTTGTGGCCCTTCAGTTGTCCCTCCAAGTGTCTATTGCATTATAGATCATTTCAGTGATCTATATTCACAGTCTCACAAAATGTTATTAAGTGAACTACGGTAGGAGGTGTGAATTAATTGCTTAGTGAATGGTGCCAAGCTTCTCAGTTGAATTTGACAATGCCGTACATCATAAGCCTGCTTCAGTTTAAAGTTTAAAAAAATGTCATTTTCTAAGAAAAAAAGGAGAATAATCAAAAGAACCAAGCTCTAGTTACCTGAATTCTTCATGTATTTGTCCAGTAGATTCTGGAGTTCTTGTTCTTTGTCATTGTTGAACTGTGTCTCCATGGCAAGCAGGATGTACTCATCTAGTAGCATGCGGATCAAATGAAAAGAACCTTTTGGAGGAGAAAGAGAGAGAGTAGCTGAGTTATCTTTGTGACCATCTCTCACCACTCTACAAGAAACCAGTGAAACAAACAAATAATTGTGGACTTTAAATGACCTGGCAAGACCAACAAGGAATAGTGCCTAACTTCTAGCTCTAATCTCTCTTTGCACTGGCCCACCTAGCTCAATTGTTTACTGTCCTGTAGGCTATTTGACCACTAATTACATCAAAGAAAAATACTGATGAAAGTGAGACATGCTTTATACTTGAAGAGGGCACACAGTGGAGCTAGATAAGGTTGAAGTCTGCTAGAATACCTCTGCTCTATTTCTGTTTGCCTTGTGCTAAATAACCAGACAATAACGGGTAAAGTCTTTGACCTTATTTCAATGATATATCACATTAAAAATGTACATCTCCTTACAGCCATTTCAAATACCCTCTGAATTTTAGATAGCAATGGATCTACAACTAAACTCACGAAATTATGTTTCAGATTTAAAGTGAGTTTCACTTGCTCTAACATTTTCTGTTTTATAAAAGGTTCTTTCTGGGAGTCCCCAAAAATGTGACCCTTCCTAAAGATAAACACGGGAGCATTATTTTTTTAAAGTTACACTGTTGAATTGACTGTCTGTTGATGGCAGAATTTAGTGAGTGGTGATCTGCTAACTTCCTTTTGCTTTTATGAAAAAATACCATGCAAAAGTAAAATATTATTGAAAACTTAAATTTAGATATGGATCACTAACAAGATACTGCCAGCATATACTGTGAAAATGTTTGATTGAGAAACAAGTTTCTCAGTATTTGTGGCTTTGATCGAGGAATCTTTATATTAGGATGGGTCCTGCTGTTGAGGAAGTGGTGGAAAGTTGGTAAGCGCTAGCACAGATGTACAAAATACAAGTGTTTTTTTAAAAACCCAGGTACCAAAACTTGATGCGTTGTTTAAAGTTAGGTTATGCATGACTCGAGCACCAAAAAAACTCCATTTGAGAAGGAAATCTTGAGCTCTCTTCTTTAATGACCTCCCATTTTGCTTGCTTGCCTGAAAGAGAGTAATGAAATAGTGTTAAGTATCCTAACTTGCTTTCTGCACACAGGAGAAAATAAAGGAGAACTGAATTTGCTTGAGAATTCAAGGAGTCTTTGACTCAGACTAATCTGGTAGGATGGATCAAGCTGCCTTATTCAAACTGTTTTCATAATATGTGGCCTAAAGTGATAAAGAAGGATGACATTCACTCTTTTCAGTGCAACCCAAACAGAGCTCTGAAAATGTCAGATAAAGTAAATCACTTGCTGCTTGAGCTCTGCTGTGCCCTTAAGGTATATAAATTAGCCCATATTTTAGTATTAAATATTCCAAATTATTCTGTAAATATACAGAGGTACATGGTAAAAAGAAAAAAAAAACAACACCCTCTGGCACTCTGTATTCCACATAAACAGAGAACAGAAATTAATCTTTGTGCTTTGATGTAATCTGCATAGTACTGCCCAGACTTTCATAAAATGATGTGTTTACCATTGCAACACTGAGGCTTTTGAGATGATACTGCCACTTTGCTCTGGCAGTGATTTTTTCATGTGGTAACACATGCCCTGTTGCTTTCTCAATGAGCAGAAATAAGTTATTGTGTGAGTTCGACAGTAACCACACTACAGAACGAACAGAAGACAGACAGCCAGGGAAGAATTACATGTTCTGTAAATTATTAGCTTCTGCATAGTCAACCTAGCTGCATATCAGGACTTGTAGGTATTTCTTACTCCTAACCACAGGAAAACAATGCTAGGAGCCATACCTGTTAACTATGATAATAGAGTATCACATAATAGATACTGAACAGGAGAGTTTTTCACCTTTTTTTTGCCTGGATTGTTTATCAGACATTGTCTTCTGAAACTGTGGAATCAATTTTAAACCATAATTATTCAGTTCTAAAATAAGTAGTGACTGCACAGCTTCAGTACAAATTTCATGTGTAGATAACTGTATATGAGGTCTTGCTTTGGCTTTGCTGCCCTGAAGCATCCAAAGCTCCTCACTGTGCTGCTCATACATGACAGCAAATGTTAGGAAATTCAGAGTCTTATAAAAATAGAGAAAATATCACTGTCTCCAATGAAATTTGGGAAAAAGCTGAAAGAAGCAAAAATGACACACCCATAGTGACAGTCACTCTGCTGCAAGCCAGCCAAAGCTAACTGTACTGTTTCACCCTCTTGCACACATTCATATCAAGATGCTCCCCAAAATGATGGATGAAACACTGCATTTCCATATAGAACATGATTTGCTTAGAAGACCAGTGTTTAGTTACCAGCAAATGAAGTGCAACATTTTATTCTGCTGATTTGCATTCATTAGAATCACAAATAAGGTAAATCTCTTACTTGAGCTGTAACTCAGAACTCAGTTAATTTGCTCTGAAGTATAATCATTCTTCTGTGTGCCCTAATGGCATGCCTATAAAATATTTATAAAGCATCTTGTAAATCAGGGGGAAAAAATCAAAACCATCAATCATCGAGTTAAGCACCCTGTAAAGCTACAAAACTGTATCTTCCACCCTGCTATGTAGAAATCTCTCTACAGATTAGATACTTCTGAATCCACCTGCTACATTAACCTATACCAATACAGTGCCATTGGGAAACCATGAAAGAAAGAATTCTCTAAGGAAGAACTTTTGTTCACCTTACACAGTGGGCAATACCCCTGTGGTTCTGCGTGCTCAGCTAATTTTTTTTCATGTATGGTTATGACAGTACAGACTTGAATGTTTTAGTTAAGATATTTCTTAGTTTGACATACACATAAGACTCTTCAATAGCATTCAACAGGTTTAGTTAGAACTAACAGTGCTGGCACCTTTCATACCAGATGGAGAACTCCCCTGTTACAATAGGGAGATGGGAGCCAAGATGAGAAACCATTGGGACAGCATAAGTAAGGAAATGTGCAAGGAGTAAGGGGAGTAAGGTTTGGTCTGGAGTCAGGCAGAACATTTGAAAGGTACCTTGATAACCCTTTGCTCAACCACAGTATCCAACCACTCAATAAATGATTCCACAGTAGCATTCTTCTTTAGAAGGTCCTTCAGTTCTTGGAACACTGTAATAGAGTCATCTACCATGTAAAAAGGAGAACATATCATTGCACGCTATTCTGAACGTGAGAAAAAGCCACTCACCAGCCATATGAAAATATTGTAGCATGAAAGGGAAAAGCAGAGAATTAGAGCAGTGAAGAAATGAGCAATTCCTTAGCAAAGCAAGCAGACACACATCCATCACACACAAACTTTAATTAGTTAAGCATTACAGTGGTGCAGGTTGTAAAACAATGAAGTTTTACAAGACAATAAAAGAAAAAAATATTTTATGTTTTCCATTAATTTTAAATTCAAGAATTGAAAACCTTTGTATTACTAAGTTTGGTAGTAAAGTTTTATCTGTAAGGTGCCAGACTTGTATACTTCTTAGGTTTTCCTTTTATTATACAAGTTTCTCACAATATAGTATAAAGCTTACTTCCTCAATTCCCATTTTCAAAAAAGTGCCTGAATGAACAGTTATTTCTCTTCTCCTTCCCTTTTTTAACCAGTGACAAGGAAAACAAAGAACAAAGAACAAAATAGAAAAAATTACACACAAAATAGGAAATAGGCAACTCTAATGAAAATGTGAATAGGGCTGTGAACCATGAAAGAGAACAAATTTTCATGATCAAAGAAACAATATTTAGAAGACAACATATTGCTACTGCTCTCCTTTCAGCTGTCCAAACTCTGCCCAGCAAGTTCCCTACAACAAAAGTTATTTTTAATAGAGAAAATGGGTGTATCTTTTTTCAACAACAGTTATGCATAAGAAAATTAACACCCTTAAAATTTGTACTCTACCCCACTTTGAGTATGAAAATAGATTTTATTCTTTATAGAAAATTATGCATTTTTTAAAAGATAAACTTTCAGAAAAAGAACCTATTCACACTAAAAAAAGAAGTAAACTAGTTCAAATGCCAATTCAACTAACCCATGATTATATGGAATATTTCAGCCATCTTCCAAGAATTGATCTGTGCTTATATCCTCCTACGATTAGGACAAATCTTCAAAAGAGATCTTCTTACGCTTAGCAACTGACTTGTAAATTATTTCATCAGTAGCCATTTAAAGACATCAAGCTGGATGACTTAATTAGCTTCTCTTTTTGCAGAACATGTAGGCACAACCCATTGGTTTTCTTTAAGCCACAGAAGTTGACCCTGAGGAGTGCACTATGTGTGACTTTTCTCGGTCCATCTCCCAATAAACTAGTGGATCATGGAACAAGTGAACTACTTTAAATTATTACAAATATATTATTCTGGACTTACATTCATTGTAGACCTCCCCATCAGAGTCTGTGCTCCCTGAGACTGCAAGGAGTGCCTGAGAGCTAATACTATTCAAATCAACTTTTTCAATATCTGACACCATGGAATTCACCACATGCTGATCAAAAAGGGCTGGACGAGCTATCTGTAAGAGAAGACAAAGTAAAATCTAAGACCCTCTTGTGGTTTAACCCCAGCTCACAACTGAGCACCACACACCTGCTCACTCACTCCCCACCCTCTGGTGGGATGGGGAGAAAGAACTGGAAGTGTAAAATTAAGAGAAGTCCTGGGCTGAGATAAAACCGGTTTAACAATATTTTAAAAACAAAAAACCAAACAAACAAAAATAAAAACAAAAAACAAAACCATTGTGAGGAAAGAGGGAGAAAAAATAACATAGAGAAAGATAAAACTCAAGAAAGACAGCTGATGCAAATGAAAACAACTGCCTTACCACCAACCAATTGATTCCCAGACGGATGCTGAGCAGAGATCCCCCGTTAACCTCCCTCCTCCAGTTTTATTTTCTGAGCATGATATCATCTGGTATGAAATATCCCTTTGGTCAGCTGGGGTTAGCTGTCCCAACCATGTCCCATCCCAATTTCTTGTGCACCCCCAGACTACTCACTGGAAGGGTGGTGTGAGAAATGGAAAGGGTCTTGACCCTGAGTAATCACTACTCAGCAATAACCAAAACATCTCTGTATGATCAACACTGTTTTGCTGTCTCCATCACAAATCCAAACTACAGCCCCATACCAGCTATTAGGAAGAAAATTAACTGTCTCCCAGATTTGGAGATCACCTAAATAACTTCTCAGAGAAGAAAAATACTCTGTTTAATTTTCTTATCATTGGCTGGATTTTTTGTAGATGAGATGAAACAATGTTTACCTTGCATTAGACTTTCAATGCTCTTCTGATGGGCCTTCCCATCAGATCATCTTCAAAATGTCACCTACATGCTATTTCTGTCTTAATACTTATGAAAGAGAAAATTAATTCAAGATGAATGTGTGGTGGATCTGCAGTTATTCATGAGTTTTATCACCTCAAAGCCCAAGCTGCTACCATTTAAATTTACTGTAAGACATTGTATCCTTTTGTATAATCTACTAAACCATCACATGGAGGTGCCTCCTAACAGCAGATACCTGTCTCCTGCCAAAACAGCCTTGGAGGCCTCAGCTACCTGTCACTCGTGTTCTTCCTTCAGTCAAAACTGAAAAAGAAATAAACTCACTAAAGGATATAATGGACAGGAAAGTGAACCTTTACTAGGCAAAAAGTACCATCCAGTATTTTCCAATTTGAAACTAAATCAAATACCCATATATTCCATCTCAACATTTGATTGCCAGAAGTTTCCATTATAGTAGTTCATTGTAACTATAGTCTTTTCTCTCTCTTTTCTACTACAGAAGTTTGAATTTTTGTCCAGATCTGTTTATGGATATTTCCCTGTTGCATAGCTAAAACTATAGGATTTAAGTCTTCCATGGCTGAAACTGAACCTTGAAAAAAGAATGTATTATATCACATAGCCAGCCAGGTACACTGCATGTAACTGACAAGTTTTTTAATAACTCTCAATAACAGAGTGTTATTCTGTTTACCTGTGCTAGATGTAGGAATGATGTCTGTCGTTTCAGGGAGGAAACAAATCTTCGGGCAATAGGCAGTTTCTTATCTGTCAGGTTCTCTGGAAGATTTTCCAAAGAGGAAACAACCCACTGTTCCCAGTTTTTTGCAAAATTTCTTATATCTGCCAGTAAACTATAGGGAAAAAAATTAGGCAAAGATAAATAAAAAATGTCTTGCTTTAGTTTAAAGAATTGGATTTTAATCATTGATTAACAGATTCCTGGATATATCTGTGAATTACTCCTCAGATGTCACCAAAAGGAAACAGGAAATGACCAATTATCAAATGGTGAAAATTCAGTATATATTGATCTGTGCATTCTCTGAGAAAAATTGTAAGACGTCTGCCAGCTTCAATGGGTTTTAAAAACACTGGCTTTAAGAATAAACATAAGAAATCCAAGAACCATTTTTCTTGAAGGGCCTTAGTCAGACACAGAGCCCCAAACCAGGTGCCCTTCAAAGGAAAGGAAAGGAAAGACATGAAGATTCAGAGGTAACTTACAGTAGTTCTCTTATTAACATCTTGTTGAGAAAATGCTTCTATGTAATAGTGATGCACAAGATACAAGCCTGAAAATATTCTGAAAAAGGCTAACAACTGTTTTCCATCATACAACACAAGTACTTTTGTTTCTTTTTTCATCTTCTAGGATTCTGGTGTAGAAGAAACCTATTTCAAAATATCCACGAAGCCAGTCAAACTGTTCATTGAAATACTGGGTAGCATTTTCAGGCTGTTCTATAGCTATTCTCACACCTGATAGTACATTGCCATACATACTGCACTGTTCTAAAAATTACCATAAATACTGTGAGAACATTTCTGACATAGAATCTCTGCCATTTACCTGGACTATTCTTGAAAAACAGAATGTACCATTATTACTAAGTGTCAGATACCTACCTTTCTGGCATTTCTTGCATTGTTGCAGGAATGAGTACATCTGTAAGGACCTTCAAAAAGGTAACAGAAAATTAAATCAAGCTTTCACTGGCTATTTGTTAATTCATGTCAGCCTTGTCTGCTTTGATTGCAAAGTGATAAGGACTGGAAATGGGTACAGAATAAAGCCATTCAAGCTGTTGTCCAGATATTTACATACCTAGATTTGTCCCATCACTATTAGATAGGAGATTATTTATGAGATTATTATGAGATTGTTATATACCCAGATAGTCCCCATTCTTAATGTACGTCAGCATACCAGTAAAACAAGGAAATGCTGTCACTCATGTCTTGCAGTAGATGTGAGATGCAAAAACACTTTCTAGCATCACTGTGAGTCTCAGTAAAGCAGATACTCAAACATCACCTAAGTCCTTGATTGCTATTGGCCACTTGACTCTTCTTTCTAACGTTTGTTCATGTGGAGTTTAGAACAAATCTCCTACAGCTAAGTGTGGTGTGGAACAGTTTTGGAACAAAACTGTGTGATCTGGCATGCCTGCTCGGGCATGTTATTGTGGAGGGTAAAGTTGTTAGCCTATAGCCCAAAAATCTGTTTTCACTACTAATGTAAATGGGTTGATATCAACATAATAAAATTGCTCCCTTTTTTTCTGGCAGTTTATAGGTGAGAAACAGTGAGAGACACAGAAGAGGCATAACAGTAAATTTATGAACATTTGAGACATTCCATCTTATTCGATTTCTAATATCGTGCTACTGTAGTATTTCTTCTTCTGTCACAGTAAATATTTATTACAAATAAAGTTAATATTGGATCAGAGTAGGAAAAAACTCATAAACTCAAGTTACATCATAAAGTTACATTATAATCTCTACAAGTAAATGAGCCTTAATGGATCATCTCCAGGTTGGTAATCATGATCTTTGATACTATCACCTTTACTTCACTCTGTTAATTAAAACACATCTTCTTAATTTACAGCTTGATATGCTTCTAAGAAATGCATATTTTCTTTCCTGCCTTCCACCCCCATGTTTTTGTAGAATAAACAATGATAAATAGACTACAATAAGGCACTCAGCCCCAAGTCTCTTCCTTTGGCTGCTTGGTGTTTACTGTTACACCAATAGTTATTTCTTCCCAACAATATGAGGTTGTGAAATGTGTTAGAGAGAGGATGACAAGCCTTTTCTACTTACATGGCATGTCCTATCAGAGGAATTCAATGTAAACTGCAGCTGTTGCTCAGTGATCTTATGTGATTTTCCAAATTAAAAATGGAAGTTTTGGTGGCATTACTTTATTTTTCCTCAGTGCTCTATTGCTTAATCCTGACCTTGAAACACTCTTTAGTTTCATTTAACTTCAACTATTCATGTGATCATGCTATGAACCAGAACAAAGAAATCCTATTGCACAAAAAATTCTGCAAAACAAATGTTCTTTAGATTTATTTTTTTTTAAATTCAAACCAGTTCAGAGCACAGCAGTTTGGCTGGTCCATCTATCAGCATAGGAACAGAAACAGAATGTAGTAGGCAGGAGAGTCAGGAATATCTTAAGCCAGTATTGTTCCACCTCTGTAACATGAAACCATGTCCTGATATAACCTGTGGCTAGCAGATTCCCTGTGGAATCACCTCGGAGATCTGCCACAGACTCTCTTTGATGATAGAAATTGCAATAATCTGTTAAATAAAAAGATGTCTTTGGTTTTCATTCAGGCTTAACTTAGTCAGCCTTGTCAGTGAAGCACACAAGCATTTCTTTTAGTTACATTCAGGCAAGAAGGTCAGGATTTCACCATTAGTGTGCTGCTTCTATGCACCTACCAAGGGTTCAGCAGAGCTGAGTCTGGAGTTTAGCTCTTACACGGATCAGATTTATGTTCCTGATATCAATGGAATCCTTGTTGATTTACATGGGCAAGAGGCAGAAAACAGTCACAGCATCCTGCTACTCTAACTTCAACACTTTTTACACAAGCAAAAGCTGTAATGTGATTGAGATTACCCTTGCAGTTAAATGCTTAACTTACCTTGTACAGTATTGAGTCACAAACACAGAAGATGTCAACAATGATGGGATTTTCAAGCAGAGGAAGAAGATGGTCTGGCATTCCTTGCCAAAAATGTAATAGGAAATGCTGAATCTAAAGGAGTAGGAACCAGAATCATGAACATAAATAATGCTTTCTTGGATCCCTGTGCATATATACCAAGAATGTGTGTTCAAACAACCTTACCTCTTCAAAGTTTCCATTAATTGCATTGTCAAGGACACATTGACAGTGTGTTTTGTACATCATGATAAGAGTATCTACCTATTTTGGAAGAAAGAAAGATTAAACAGAGGATTTTTTAGTTCTCTACACCTAGTGGCCTAGGTTTCTGCTTTCTGTAGTCAGTATTTAAAAATAGGATATAAACTCTATTACTATGCATATTTACAAACAGGCACTCTGTATACCCAGAAGTGATGATCAGGTCCCTCATCTTTAGTTTTTATTGACATCTTTAAGTCTCAATGCTGTTGTCAGACATGTAGTGGCTGAATCTGTATACACTGTGAAAATGTGGCTATCAAAGCAATGCAACACAGTAAATTCACCTTTCTGAAGCTAAGATTAATCCCAAAGACTAGTGCAAGTTAATCATTAGGCTACTATAGGCGTCTATGAGTGTTCTGAAACATCATCTAGTTGGACAAATGAGAAAACAGCTGCCAGTCATTTGGTCAAAGTTTAATCACTGCCTTACATGAACTGAACTTTAAAAAGCAGAACTCCCTTTCATCTCTCCAAGGAAATTTGTCTGAGTGGAGTGTTCCCTTATTGTAGTTAACTGCACAGACACATTACAAGACTTCTTGTAAAAAGATAGTAATTTTTTAATTATTATTTGTAGGAAATTCATAGAATTTTGTAAAGCAGTTTAAGGAAAGAAAAATGTTAGCAAAGCTATTCTTAACACTGAGAATTACAGAAGGTTGTTACAGCTTGTGAACTTCCCTGACAAAGCAACATCAGGTTTTGAATGAGCCACCCTGTTTCAATAGGTTTAGCATACAGATTTCTTTGAAAATGGACATTGCTGACTTGATGAGATGCTTCTGTAACTGCACATCTTTGAAAAACAATGACAAAGGGTAAGATTCAAGAATATTTTAAAGAGTTTTTTTAAAAGGAATTAATGGAAATATAAAGTTTGGGTAAGTTTTGCTCAGAAACATAAACATAAAAAGCAGAAATTATCACTCTATTTTAGTGCAGGCTGCTACATTTATGGACTTTGCAGAGATTTCAGTTGCATTCTTTTTCTTTGGAGTTTAATGCAGGAATCAAGCTTCATGTATGGGCTCTCTTCAACAGAGAACCTGAATTTCTTAGATTCAATAACCCTTGGTTTGATAAGCTGAAGGAGGGGGGAAATAGTAGGGAAAGAAACCAAGAAATAAGAGAACAAAGAATGATGAAAGAGCAACAAGGAAAGACAGTGAGGCACATAGAAATTAATCTATCTTCCCATACATTTCTCATAACTCCATGAGTCTGTTCACAGACAGGGCCACTCTCAGAGACCTGCTGGGCCCTCCCGTTATCTGCTCCAAATATCAGAGAAATTATGTGCTGCTAACCCAAGAATGAAGAGAAAATTAGTTCCACTTTTTTGCTCATTGTTGGAGTGGTACAGTTCAGTTTTGCTTACACTGCTGTATTGGGTCTTCAAGAACCTCAGCTGTTCTTCAGATTTAAATGCTATGAGAATGACTTATAGATGAGAGGGGTAGAATCACTGATAGAGACTACAGCAGCTTTTTTAGGAACTGTAAGATTTCCAGGTAACATCCCTACAGATGGCTCCTTTTGTTTGGCTCCACACAACAGGAATCCCATGCTTCACTACTTTCACAGAACAAACTTAAGAGAAAAGGCTCATGAAACAAAAAGCTTTAAAGCAACATATCTCATGACAGCCACAATCATGACCTGTACTGGAGGATAAACTGGAGAGTTCACAATGTGTACCAAAAGGTTTCTAGCACAGTTCAAGGATTCAGCAGGCTGTAATGTGACCAGAAACAACATAGACAAAACACACAGGAAAGCAGTCAAAGACATAAAACACATGCCAGCAATACTTCTAACTGAGCAGTTAAGCTTAGGATGAGCAATACTGAGTAGTGTTTTTGAGGAATGAAAGTTTACTAATTAAAAAAACAAAGACAAGACAAAACAAAACAAAAAAAACATAAACCATAAAATAAAAATTAAAAAAAAAACAAACCCCACAAGAACCCCTAAACATCAACTGTATGCTCAGATTTTTGGTCTATTTTCAAATAATTAATAAGGAAAATAAAGTTTATCTAATTATTTGTTGTAAATTATTTGTTCCGATCTATTCACAACAAAATTTACTTTAAATCCAAAGGCATTTGGAATGAATACAACTCCCACTTATTTGTTTTGCTCTCCTCGTCTTACATACCATCAGTTTGTAAAATACTAGGTCAGTTAATAGGTAAATAATTCAACCACCTTTGCAGTGGAAAGCCAGTTAATCGGTGTTAGTAAAGGTTTGCCCCCTCTATAAATCAGTCACCTCTGTTTGATTATGGACATTTCTAGCTCTTTCATGTCAATACCTCAAAGGTGAAGATATGAAGAAACATTCTGTGGCAATTTTTGATCTGTAAGTCAGAAGAGAAGTAGCTCATATTTTACCTTGTCTTTAGAAATGCACCCTTGAAGCAAAAGATGTTGAGCACTTGGAAACTCTGGGAGGAGAGTCCCAGTTTTGGAACTCAAAGAGTATTTACGTGTGAAACCACCCTGAAATGTAAGGGAAAAAAGAAGGAATATTTAAATAACTAATATAGATTCAACTGAAACAAATAATTCATTCTAAATTTGTATATTATCTCAGGAATTCCTCAATCATCCAGAATGTTTGCATTCAGATAATCTTTCCAAAATATGGTTGCTTATCCAAGACTGGATTCTAGCTCAGGGAGGTAATCAAATATGTGCCTAGATCTAAACTCCACCAAATACAGTTTTCAGAATCATGCAGCCTTTGAAACTCATTACTTCATGGAATTCTAGAAGCTTGGAATTTGATCTATTTTTGAAAGCTAAAACAGAGTACAGCCTGTTGCTCTTCTTCACAGTATGGACTACTACATTCTCAGAGAGACAATAAGTTTTATTTAATAAAAATCTTTCTAGTGTAAGGATCCAGGATACTGGTGGTATTATTCTCCCTTGCTCTCTTCCTGCTCTGATAGCATAGTAATAGTGATTTCTGCTGTTTTACTATAGTAATCACTATAGTTTATTGTGAAGTTTTGTTTAGTTTTTCATAAAGTCTATGGATGGTATGTAGGGACAGTTGATGCCTCTGAATTACGGATCTATTATATTGCTCTCTCTGATTTTGGCAGACTTGACATGAAGGCCCAGAAAATATCTTCCAGGTTAATGAATATTTTTGAAGTCTTTTGCTTTTGTCCACAGCAGAAGTATAAAGCTATGCTGGGTAGCACAGGCACATACAGCTGCAGGCCTATACAATATAAAAAATCCTGCAGAGCATCCTGTACTCAGACACAAAATTTCAAGTCCAGCATCACAGACTGAGCCTGGGAAAAAGAAATGCCATTTCAAAAGAACTTACAGGAAGAGAACAAATAATTTTTCTCTTGCTAACTCTTTAGCAAAAAAACAGGGGAAATAAAAGAGCCATGTATTAATATGATCACAGTTTCATATCTTAATTAAAATTATATTCCTATCCATTCAGTGTTCTTTAATTATTTTATTGAGACAAAGTCAATCCTGACATGAAGATATGAAAGATTTCTCCTGAATTGTACTAAATATCACTGTTCTGAGAGAGTTTTAGGAGTTCTTAATCCTCTTTAGCTTATGACATCTGAAATACTGAATATTTGAGTTTAAAATATACATCTTGTACTAGTTACAGACTGAGAACAGACCTTGAATAATTATTAGATGCTAACCGTGGAGAGATGGGATTAAAAGATGAAACAACAAGCAGCCTCATATGTGTGAACACTGAACATGAAGTCATATATATGGAGTCATACATAGTGAATCAGCCCTTGATTAGATGCCTAACCCAATACTCTCAAAAATGGGACTTACTCTTCTTTTCATGAAAAGAAAGCAGTTACATTCTATAGTGAGATAGTATAACTATGTTTATATTTATAATGCATACAACATTACGCTTACTCAGCTCTCAGATGATACAATTAAGATGAAGCCCTTATTCTCCAGACAAGCAAAAAAATCAGCATGATTCTGTCCTTACTGACTGAATTGTATTTATTCTCATACTATTGCATTCAAATCTAGAGAAGACTATTTGGCTGAAATCCTTCGTTCTGTTTCAGTCCACTCAGTCCCTTAGTCAAGGCAGCATACAGAGCCTTGAGCACATCTCCTGCGTATTCCAGTGGTAAATCCATTACTTCTGTGCAGATTCCCTTTGTACTAATAGGTGGAATTAATGATCATGCGATAGGCATTGGAATGGTACTTGAAGTGGCCTTCTCCTATCCCTTTGCCTAAAGTCAAATTTCACTGAAAAATTTCACTTAAGTGGGAATAGCAGTTATATAGTGTAATATATTGTGTAAAAGTCTGCAAAAGGGAGTATTTTCCTATGCCCACTCACCAATTGGACGTAAGTTTCAAATGAGATTGTATCAAATACTGAATTCAGAGAACTATAGCTGTAACTGACTTATTTGCCATATATATAACCCTACTTTTATAAGGAGATATTTCTGCCAAAGCACAGAGCAAAGAATGAAAGCACACACTGTGTAAACACACTTTGCCTGTGCTATCTACTATTCAAATACATACAAAGCTCTAAGTCAAAGAAATTATAGAAATTTAGAAACATTAGTACTTTGTGTCAATTATGCAGTTTTATAATTGCCTATCAGTATCAGGAGGTTTGGGGCTTTTTAACAACAGGAGTGTAATCTCAATGACTTTATTATGCAATTACCCATGAAATATATTTAAAGCACTGATTAAAAGGGATTAGTTCATTTAAAAGAAGGCAGTGAGGGTGGTGGGAGGTTTAAGAGAAGATAATCTGCAATGTTTTTTACCTTGCTAATGGACTTATATGACTGTGCCTCAGTTCTAGACTTAATATTTTAACCCACTGCCACTTGCCCTTTCAATTTAATGCCATCTGTTTCTAATGGCCATTTAACATTAAGATAATGACAGTAATATTATCTGCTTAATTAACCATGCAGACTCTAATGGTCCACTAACTGGTTTAGATAAAAGAATTTGCTGATATCTCCCCCTACAGAGAGAATACTAGAAAATGTGATAAAACATACCAGAGGTAAACAGTATCCCTGGCGCTCAGTAAGTGTTCATTCAAATGCCATTTACTCAGTATATTTAGACAATCAGTGCTTTAACATCTTTTCAATGTCTTTATGTTCCTCCTGAGAATTACACCTTATGCAATCATTGTAAATCTTTCTGGGATATCTAATTGCATGTACTTTCAAGCAAATGAATAAGGATATATCACCTGTTCACTTAAATGCAAAGCATAATGCCAAATTTTCTGTACACTGAAATTCAGTTATGTTAAAATTCAGTTTTGACCACGAGAGCTGTTGTTTTGGGGTTTTTTAAGAATTGCTTCAATCATTTCAGATAACACAAAGCTAGACTTCCAAAAATGCTTACTGATGTACCCTTTCTCATTTCTTTCCACCAGCTTCTCTGTGGTTCTTTTTCTGGGAGGACCAAAGTACTTGACTTTAGGGCACAAACAGGGCAAGTTTATGGGACTGTCAATTCTCAAACAGATTGGGAACATGCTACATTAGAGATGGAAGTAAAAACTCTTTACATTTCTGCCAAGGGAATCAGAATTTTTCCATCCCAAAACCCTGAAAAAAATGAATGCTGTAGTAGTGCTCATGAATCCTTGAATATGTTTGGTATATGCCATGGCATGGCACTATCTGTTTTTGATAAGATAGCTGACTATCTGAACAGGGAAAATGCAGCAAATCTTCTCTGTTTGAACCTCAGTAAAATACTTGATGTGGTGTCATGATGGGAAATGATTAGTTGTGCTGGTGAGAATGGGGATTAGTACAAGAATGTAAAATGTTTAAGAAACTGACTTCAGCTTGAATGCTAACAATTTGTGTTGACAGGGAAACTATTGGCTTGAAAAGGGATTAAAGATTCTCAAATATTAGACTTGGAGCTGATCTCATTGAACATTTCATAGCTTAAAGTGGGTGACATGAGCTAATGAAATCATCAATAAAGAGGAAGACCAAGAGGTCATGCAGAAAGATCTGGATGGCTTTGAGATAATGGCAATAAAGGGGATGAAAATCAATAGAGCAAAGCTGCAGTCTCAGGAACCAGTAAGAATTTCTGCTATCAGCTAGGAGTTGTTTATCTGGAAATGAAAAAGGAAAAAGATTTGCTGAGTATCAGTGGATCTAAGGGGGTATATTTAGTCTGGTCCACTAAATATCGGAACCATACTATTCAGAATAGTCCCTGTCATTCTTTTGGCCCATGCCAATTAGCAGCTTCCCAAACAATTCCTATTTATGCTTCAACACCTACTGCATGACAAGGACTTTGTGGCAATGTGCCTGAGATGTGCCTATGCTGGATTGTAAGTACTGGAAATTAATAACATGGATGTAAGATATTCCATGCCAGTTGAACTAAAAGAACAATTCTGGAAATAATCCTTAACCCTTAATGTACAATAATCCACAATATTCTAGTACAAATATGACCAGAATGACAGCGACTATACCACAGTATACAGTAGTGAAAATATAGGTGACTTGTGGGAAAAAAAAAACCAACAGCCAACCAAAAAAAAAAAAAAAAAAAAGCAGTTCTGGGGTTCATCAGATGGGCTCTTTTCAATAAAAAGTGGAGATATGTCATTGACAAGACTTCATGACTTGTTTTTACATAAAGATACTCAAATTGAAACAAGTGCAGTGAAAGATTAAAAGGCTGAGCAGAAGTGACCAAAAGCTGCTCCTTGTTCCATCTAGCAAGACAAAGCAGTGAAAAGACACAAGAAACTGTCACAAGGAGAAAAAAAAAATGAGAAAGACAATCCTGACCAGGGGGTATAAAATTCAGCTTACTGAAAAAAAAAAAAGCAACTTTTGGCTTCCTATCAGACAAATGAGGTTCTAAAAATCTCTCCTGCAAATGTAACAGATGCAAAGAATTAAACTAGAGTTTGCTCCTTTGCTTAATAGGGTGTATTAAGAATCTCTGTTGTTATGGGGAACTAGGTTGGAACACGAACTCCAGAAGGTGACTTCCAATCTTATTTTCCTTTGAATAATTAGAGGTTTTGCAGTCTAAACTTTAATGGAAAAAAACTGTTGTATTTTTCAAATAAATTAATGTGAAGAAAACCACAGGTCACTTGACATTTGGATCATAACAGAAGTGAAATGAAAGACTTACCTCATTCTTTAACTTGCTTCCAGAGAACCTTTGAAAATAAACACATTTCATTATTCTTTCATAAGCAGAACAATCTTAGAGTTTCTAGTTTGTGCCTATATATATACACACACCTAAAATAGATATGTAAAATAGATCAAGTAGAAAAATTATCACATTTCTCCAAATGTAATTATAACCAAAAATCATGATTTTTCTTAACTTTTTCCATTGGTTTACACGTTCCTGAGAATACCAGGAAACATACTGATTCAGACCATTTACCAAACAGTAAAGTATAAAACCCAGTTTCAAGATTTATTTTTTTTTAATCTTTTCAACTTCATAAATATCAAAGGGGCAGTATTGGTGTAAGTCCATAACTTCTTCTCCAAGAAACACAAACAAATTTTTTGTACAGTTGTGTACATTCAGTGCAGAAAAAATATATGTAAAATTTCCATTTCTCATGCAAATGAAGATATCATAGCAAATTTCCATTTTTTTTTTCACCACAATATTATTTTGAGGCCAGTAAAATGCCTTTCTGAGATCAAAAATTCATTGTGTCTAAATTGTGTTGCAGTAGAGTGAATCTCCTATTAAGAGTGCACATATTTTAAATTATAACTACTAAACTACAGAATGCGTAATGATAGAGATTCTAATGGATCAGCATACTGATAAATGTTGTTTAAATATTATTCCCTGTTCTGCTAACCGACAACAGATAAGATTCCATGGACAACATTCAGTCTTATAATTACTAGTGGTAATACTGTGATTTCATGCTGCCAAGATGCTCTGCTGGCAGGAAATAAAACCAGAGGATGAGCAGTTGTGGAACTCCTGCTGCTTAGGCCAGGCACAGGCTACCTGACAATTCCCATCACATGATGATCCAACATATGTTACCTGCAGAGTTCCCTCGGTTATTGATAGATGAGTATGGAAGAAGATATCACACAGTTGATCACAGCATGGAGCTAATTAGTTTCATAGCTGTATGTATTTGTCATGGACTGTGGATTTCCACACATGCAGAAAAATGTACAGCAAAAGCATGAGGCCACATCTACTATCATTGCTTCTCCTGAACCTTAATTGCCAGCTAAAGCCACCCTTCTCACAGTGCTTTGGGTAGTAAGGATTTCTGATATTAAGTGTGCTCCTTTAACAGTGCAAGGCTTGATATTTAAAGGAGCCAGAAGATCAAATTTACAGCGGAATTCAAGGATTCAGCCATCTGCAACCTTGCATTTAAGGACTCCTGCACTCAGCTCAGTTACATAAATATTAATATACGAATGCCAATTAAGTTTGAAATGGAAGTAGAGGATTATATTTAGACAACTAAACTGAGACCCATTACCCCTTTAAATGTCTGGCCAAGCTGCCCTCCATCATGCAAGCCTTGTGGTAAAGGCCTCCCCTTTGTGCACAGGCATAGAATCTCAGAATGGGTTTTGTGGAAAGGGATCTTAAAGCTCATCCAGTTCCAACCCTGCATGGGCAGGGACACCTCCCAACAGACCCAGTTGCTCCAAGCCCCATCCAACCTAGCCATGAACACTTCCAGGGAGGGGGCAACCACAGCTTCCCTGGGCAAGCTGTGCCAGTGTCTCACCACCCTCACATGAAAGAATTTCTTCCTAATGTCATACCTAAGTCTCTCCTGTTCAGGTTTTAATCATTGCCCCTTTTCCTCTCACTACAGACCTGTGCAAAAAGACCTACTCCAGCTTTCTCATAGGTCCCCTTCAGGCACCGGAAAGGTCAACTTGAAATCTCCTGTTCTCTAGGCTGAACAACCCGAACTTTCTCAGCCTGCATTTATAGGGGAGGTGCTCCGGCTTACTGATCATTTTTGAGGCTCTTCTCTGGACACAATCAAGGAGCTCCATGTCCTTGTTTTGCTGGGGACTCCGAAACTGGACACAGTACTTCAGGTGAGGTCTGAGAGTAGTGGGGGAGAATCACCTCCCTTGACCAAATGGTGTCATCTGATCTGGTGTGATCTGAAATCATCATCAGTCCATATATTTTCCCTGCCTATATCTGTCCCAGGTTTGGTCCTGTAACCGTTTTTGTATCATAACTAGCAGAACAAACACCAGACAAAGGACAGATTGTACGATGGATCATTATATGCAGCAGGCACTAACTGGGAGACTCACTTTCAGTTTTGAATCTCTACACCTGCCTGACTCTTGCAGAAGCTTGCTCTGAATGCCAGGCTACTGCATCATCCTCTTCATACAGCCAAATCCAATCACAACAATGGCCCAAGCTGAGCAAAAGGATCATTTGAGCTTCTGTTCTAAACCAAACAGGGAGGCAATTTTACTGCTGGACCTGAAAATTCAACATCTCATACATGAGAGCACAATTCCTAACAGAAATAAAAGGTTCCTAACTAGGGAATCTAGTGAGTACCCCTGAAAATTTTAGTTTCTATGCTATCTTTTTGTGAGTGTATACTACTGGAAACCCAGCCATGGGGAATTTTGCAGAACCTCCACTTTTTTTGCATTCATTGCTGCTAGATTGTGCAAGTATATGGCTTTAAATCATGAAGCTGAGGAATAAGAGTGATTATATTCCCTTGAATGAAAATAACTGGTTTTTAGTCAATTAAATGAGAAAATTGTTCAAGATAATTTTGTATTATGGAAGAACCTCATCTCACTGTGCACCAGCAAACCTGGGGAAGGAAAGTTAATATTCCGGTCTACTATACCATAAGTTCTGCAGTGGAGAGATCCTTCCTTTTAAGCATCATTGGTAACATTACCCTCAATTTTTACAATTATTCTGTTGTTGAGAAAAAGTCTCTGAATATAACCTAAATCTGCCAGCAGCTGAATTTTCTGTGTGTGGTTACAAACTCATTTATTCCTTTTCTTTCTCAGAGTCCCCACTTACACAGGTATACTGCTGTAGACAATGAAAGCCATCATTCAAGCCATATGTGAACAGAGACATTTGTTTTACGAACTATTAATCTTTGGCAAACCAACAGGCAGCTATCGTAATGTATTGATCCTGCTAGCTGTCCCTTAAATAAATATAATTAGAGCTTCCTGGGTTAGGTTTAAACTGATATTAGCCAGTAAAAAGACTTGTAAATATTAATCTGCACTGACCCCTCCCTCCCACCCACAGGTGTCAGCTTCACACCATTCTGCAGACTTTTCACAAGGGGAGGCTGTCCTGGGGAAAGAACTCAGAGGGTGACACACAGGTAAACCAAATGAGACATGTTTTGGAAAAGGTGTTTTCCTGCCTTGCACAAACTTGAACAAATCATCTGCAGGCAATGAAGCTCTCCACTGGCTGCAGTGGGGTCATCCTGGAAGACACTAGCCAAAAGAACTAGTTCAACCTCTTAAGTCAAAATCCATGTCTTTAAGGAACAAACTGCTGCTTAAATCTACAAATGCCAGATACTGAGATATGAAGCAATCTAAATCTGGTATCAATAAAAATTAGCATCCAACAAATACCTTCCTAAAGGGAGGTTAAAGTTAGACCTTCACAGACTGTCTCAGGAGTTACGTTATTGTACCTTGTTAAACCTTTTCCAGAATACACAGAGTGGTAGTATGCACTGCTTTCTTTAATGCCAATTCCATAATAGTGATACCTGTGGGGGGAAAAAAGGAGTGTTTATGAGTGATGTGTCAAGACAAGTAAACTGCTAAACCGACTTTCAGTGTTTTCTGAAAACCTTTTTTGACAGTGTCTACCAATTCTTTTCACTGACATGGAACAAAATCTGGTCTCCTAGTAAACTGTATTGTAATGACTTGTTTAAAAACTTCTTTATTTAAATGAAAAATACCTCTCTCTTACAGAAATACAGCTTGGACAGTGAATCTCTTAGAAACACGTTATGTTTCTTTTCCCTAAGATGCATTCTCTTTCATTTTATCTTGTCTGTTGAACAGGTGCTGAATTTGATCTACCAGGTTTATATTATCAAGCTGACCACTACAGTAACTAGACAGTTCCACAGAGCACACTTCAGCCTCCTATGACTAAATATACTAACATGTAATTCATTCACTCATCCATTCATTCATTCACTGTCTCAGGTTGTAGGCTGACTGACTTTGCTGAATAAGCTGCTCAAGCAGTTCTCATACTCATTTGTCTCCCATTGCTGTTCTCCTGGAGATGACTGTTTCCAAACAGAGATGAAAGAAATAAATTTTCTTCTTTCATGAAAATGAAGTATATTTTGGTGTGACACAAGGGGTATTTCAAAGAGACATGAAAGGATTCTTTGAAATAACAGCATTTAGTTGGCCTTAACAGTTTAAGAGATGTGAATGGGATGAACAATAAAATAGAGCTGTGACTGCTTTTTTAGCAGCTATCTGCACATGCAAGCATGCAGCTTCCTACCTCTCATTCTAACACCCTAAATAAAACACCCCAATAAAACTCCACATTCTCACCACGAATTTGGAATTTCTTCCTGCCAGAGTTGGAGTAAGCTTGAGGTCAGGGAAAAGAATTACTTCTCTACAAAAGTAGGATTCAATATCGAAATTATTCAGCATCTAATTCAGTATTAATACATTTGAGCTAGAAATAGGAACTGCTGTATGATTCGGACTCTCACATTTCCAGTGGTAGGCAAAAAAAAACCTTGTCCCTACTCTGGAATGCTTCAAAATATAAGAATTTACAATTGCCAAGTTTTGTTTTAAGGACAATAGGGCTGATGGAAGTGGGTGTAAAGGGAGAAGATAGTTAGCTCTTAACTAGAAATGTGAACACTGCACATTTTGTACGTAAAATGTGCAAGCAATAAATTTCAGAAAGAAAGGCATATTCTGTATTTCAGTGATTCCTTCTGTGAATTTCTTTCCATTTTCCATACATCTAACTTTGCTCTTTTTATCTCCATGTATTTGTTGCTTCCTTGTACTATGATGTTTTTGTTATCTATTCAGTGTGTATTAAAGGCATTGCAGTGATCACTGCAACTTCTTTCAGTGATTTTGGTGTTGAATTTTTAGATCTAAAAAAATACAGCTTTCCAGTCAAGAAAAGAGCAATAGAAAAAAAACACTATACTTTTTAATTCTGAAGCTCTGTCTGCAACACTTTGTAGAGTAATAAGGTAAAAAGATTTTTATTCTCTTACTAGCCAAAGTCATTAGATGAATAGCTTATTTTGGACTCCCTGTTGAGAGTAGCATGTCCACGCCAGACACACTGGTAACATCTTTAACCCACAACTTCAAGAACCCTCTGTCTTTTCATATGCAGATTTCTACATATGTGTACAGTATATATGTATTTTACTATGTTATGCTTCTATTGTATAATAAAGTTAAACAAGTCATCATAAGGAACTTATCTTCACTCTTCTTGACAAACATTTTAAAAAACTGAGCATAACTGTTTTCCTCTTTTAATTTCACTGGTTTGTTGTAACATATGTTCCATGAAAATAGTAGCCCTGATTTTAGCACACACTGACACAAATGATAGCTGATAAGCTGATAGGCTTAAGCTGTTCAGGGACTTGCAATAACTTCTTATCATGGAGCCAGCTGCCATATCAGTTTTATTAACCCACTAAATCACTTCTAATAAATAAGATAATAGTTTTCAGACATGATGGATAAAAGCTAAGATTCATCATTGATCAAAGTCTACAAAGAAATTAAATTGTAACTTGAGCTCAAACAGCCCTCAGTGTGTATGGTCTGAGCATTATGTACATTTTCCTGAATAACTGCTCCAGGTAATTCATGTATCCTGAAAATTACAATTAAATTCTACCAGTGACCACAGTATGTTCACCATTACCTAGGTGGAAATGGCAGATTCAGAACTGCTGCACAGACAACTGTTGCTTATGAAATAGTAATTTAAGTGCAGTTTTATGCATTTATTGAGCTGGATCTTCCCCAAACAGTAGGGATACAAAAATCTTCCCCTACATACAGCATCTGATTAATAAGGGCCATGGGAGATGCATGAACTCTGTTAACAAAATGTGTTCAAAGTGTTTGGGCACTTCTTGGCCAAATGTTTAAACGAGTGTTTTAGTATTGATGCTTTTGTACAAATGAGTTCTTGTATGTAAACACTCAGAGAGACACTCTGACTGCAGATCAAAGTTCTAGGATTTATTTGACTATTATTTTAAGTCTCACATTTACCAGACCCAGAGATCACAAATGCTACTTGGAATCAAAGGAGCAACTAAGATTTATGTATTGATCTTAGAGCAAGAGTTAGTTCCCAAATCAAATTCATGCTCATGAGAATACTAGAAAGATCTTGGCCTTGTTTTGGTATGGGAGAAAAACAATATCTGTCACTTTGTAGATGATGGATAAGGGAACTGATTTTCTTTGTTTCTTCTGACCACAGCCAAGCTCTATTGATAACATTACTGTGTACACATGCAGTGTCCAGTAAGGCACTCTACACCTGAGGACTCAGCTTTTCTATGCAAAGAGAACAGTGATTTCATTGGACAGGAATTGTCTTTTTCCTTTCATATTTTACAGCATCTGGCTCAGTAGAGTCCTGGACAATAATCAGAGCACCTAGGAAATACTGCCATCACTCCTATTAACCTTATATCAAAATAATTTTAGCAACAGCAGAAATAATTAATGCAATGTCACTACACTACCATTCTTTAAAAAGATTTTATTTCATTGCTAGTAAGAAGTGTTTCTTACCAATACCAGTAACCCGGCTTTGCTTCACACAGAAAGAGTGTACAACACTAAAGAGTCCTTGCTAACATAAAAGCAGAGGGTAAGAAACCATTTACCAAAACTGATGAACAGTCCATTGATTTGCTTATTAATTTAATGGAAAAAATTCTGTAAATTATATTTGTGTCACTAACTGCTACCTGGTGAAAGCAGGAATTAATTTGCTGCTTAGTGAGGTCATGGTTCTGAGGGGAATTTGGTCCATAATATCAGAGACAGATAGACGGATAATAAGAGATTATTAATCATATTGCCACTTCTCTATGACTGCTTGCTGCTGTATTCAGTCTCTAACCTGAAGACATTGTCATTTGTGCTTTTGTGAGGTCCTTTTTTTGCACAGTAAAGCCATGTAAATGCATTTATCTTAGTGAAAATGAGAATTACAGAGCAAAGTATTTGAGAAAAAGTTTGACAACAAAAATAAGGTGAAAAAACCCGCCATCTGTTCAACTAAAGCCTGCTGATGCCTCACCCCTTTGAGGAAATTGTTCAAGAACAGCTAATCCATATGAAAATGTGTCACATAATACCATCAAGGTCAGTAGGGATAAGGGATCTGTCAAAGAAATGTTGTGCATGAGGTGTATATGTATATATATATATATAACTGTAGCATATATATATATATATATGCTACTACTGTTTAATGTCTTCAAGAAAAGTGGAATATAGGGACACATTCCCCAACACAACTGATTTTGTAGCTAGGTTCCCATGTCAAAAACAGAATTTGAAACATACTTCTTTACATAATAGATGTTGACTTGCTGTGCTTAAAATTAGGCAGACACAGGATAAGTTTTGGAAGTTTGGATCTTGATTCTTGTTTATCAATTCATTAGATATGTCAGATCAAAAATACAGTGAGCATTTGGGAGAGCTTCCCCTTTGTATTTTCTCATTCATTATAACTTGAAAGCAATTCTCCAAATATGCTGGGTTATGAACCTAAGACTTAAGCAAGGGATTGATGAATTTGTCTGTTGCCAAATATTCCTACACAGATTGTGAAAGTCAGCTCTCCTAAAATCTTACACACCACACCAGCAGCAAATGTTCATTTGCAGAGCTTACTAAGTCAACATCACTTTATGCCTGTAACCGTAGCTAAACTTCAGCAAAGCTTACAGTATATGAAATACCTCTTTTCCTCTATAAATAACCTTTTTTAATAGTAAAAACCTCTACTCAGCATCTATAGGTCATGCACAAAAAGAGAAAAGAACTTCAGTTCTAGTTTTCTTCTATACAATACAGACAATATACTCTCTCCTGAAAAAACCACAATGGATTACAAATTTATAAGACTGACAAACTATGCAAGAACAGTGCTCTGTTAAAAATTAGAAAAATATTCTATGTAGGCTTTATTTCCTCTGGATTTTTAATTAATGATTATTTAAAATAAATATGGAGACATACTCAAGAAATAAAATGTCTCTGTAAAAAATTGGAATTTAAATTCTTCTCCATCTGTGTTTATAGTGCAACAGAACTTAAAAATTAACAAATGACATCTCCAATGCATTCTTCAGCAAAACTAAGGTGGAATAAACTGGCTAATTCTTATATTTCTAGGGCAGGAAAAAAACCAAATGCAACAACATGAAACAACACCCCAGAAGTATAAAAGTGAAAAGCACATCTTTCAGACATTCCTAATATATTGCAATATATTGTGGGAATCCACAAGCCTGTAAGTTTTTTCCTTTCCAGTTTCCTTTCACTTTGAGTTTTCTTATAAATTACTGAAACATAAAAGAAATTTTGCCTTTCCATGCTGCATTGTTCTAAATAAAGATTTTCCCAAAGCAGAATGTCTGAGTTTCTTCTATCACTGCCAGTATCCTGATTTTCTATCTTAGCAATTAACAAAATGTTTCTTTGATAGATTTCTGGGTTTTAGTTTGGTTTCAGTAAGCCACCAACCCAGTGCTTTCTTCTGTAAGTCAAAGGTACATTCATGAAACCACTCATTAAGAACATAAACACATCTGTACATTTAAGCATAAGAAAAATCCTAGGGACATTCACATGTTTCAAGGCATGCACCTCCTATAGTGTGGCATTAGTAATAACTGTTTAGCTTCTGTGTATACACAGAACGTTTGACACAATATCTATCCTAATTATTTTCTGGTAGCAATGTTTTATTTTTAGGAAAACCTGCTTTGAAAACAAAAGAAATATACAACTAAAGAACTGGCATAATTTGATTTGTCATTGAAAACCATTACTTTTTTTGAGTTACTTTAAGAGAACAAAATTATTTAACTAGTTCTATTTTATGTAGAATGGTATGAGCACAGTATTTAGGTTTAAATGCTTTTAAAAAACAGATATAGACAAACACTGAAATAACAGTTTAAAGCACAACACTCAGACAAGCTTCAAGAAAATCTTGGTTTCAGCCAATACAGAGAACTGTTATATTTGTGATCCCTCAAACAGGCGTGAAAGTTTCCTAGAATTACCTAACTCATAGCACTAGCAATGCCCTGGAGCATTATTCTAACTTCTCTGTGTTTCTTGCATCAATACACCACACACTTTTTCATTCCCTCAGGTTCCCCACATCAGTCCATCATCATCAGACTTACTATAAGGACACAGGAGGGAGAGTGGATGTAAGGGGATGTGTTGAAACCACTGCTCTCCACAGTTTTACAGTAACTTCGTCATGACCAGAAGCACAATGCCAGGACCAGAACTAATAAAAATTTCACCACAAGTGATATGTAGTTATCTGTGATCTATTCCCACTGCTTAATATTCCACAGGTCAAATGAACAGCTTAATAGGATACACTAATTATGAAGTGATTGCACTGCAGGTTGTGTATTTCTCGGGGTTCTTATAAATTACCCACAACAAAGAGCAGACACATACACTCTCAGTTTAAAAAAATGCTTTTTTCTAGTATCTTACAATCAATTTCTTTGTTATGCAGAGAACACAATGAAAGTTGTTAGGTTTGCAACAGGCAAATAAAATAATATATAAATTTTGTTTATAGTAAGATGAGCAGCTGTAACAAATATATTTGTATTATATAAAGTTTTTATATATAAAATTTTGACATATATTTGCAAAAAATGCATGGCCTTGTAACTGTGACAAGATTTAGAAGGCTAATCAGTTTAATTCTACAAGTTAGGCTCGCAGTAATGTTTCCAAACTAAAATTCTGTATCAGTTTCATCATATATATGAAAGTTATCACTTGCAGCTTGTCATCTGGATAGCCCTCCACCTGCCAAATAGTATATATTGTGGAACCATAGAAATACATGCTATTCCTAGAATACAATCTTTAAGTGGATACACAATTAATTGTGTCTTACTTTGAATGGCCCCTTGTTCCAAGCCGCCTTGTGGTAAGGAGAGGGAATTTCTGGCGAATGGTCTAAAGAGGAAATAATTGAATTAATTTCTATGGTATATTTTGCTAGCAATATCTAGCAATGCTAGCAATGCTAGCAATCTGTTCATAGAAAAACTGTAGCAGAAATATATAGTATGATGTAGTCCATTAATAAATACTTGTGACACATGTCACAATATAAACAATGAAGCATATTTTATACTGCAACGGTCCCTTCATCCTCATCCACTTTGCTGTGTATATCCAGTCTTCCCACCCATAAACTCCTTCCCACTTTTCCCACTTGTTCTTTCTTTCCCTTTTCATTTCTACAGTTTAAAATTTATTTTTTTTCACCAGGATCCTGTTTCACTTAGGACCCTATAATTGTACCTTCTGCTTCAGAGATCTAAACAGATTCAGGAAAGATCTGCCTTCTAGCTGTTCTTTTTCAAAGTCAACAACTAAGAATAAGTGGATTTTTCATCTGGAAAGTGTGATTGAAAGATTAAAGAGAGTAAATAATTGCCTCATAAGTACATTTGTGTCCTACATTATTAGTGTTGAACAGTCTTCAACGTATTTATGCTCAGTGAAACCCTTTGAAAATTACTTTTTTGTTCTATGTCACAGATAAAGAATTCATGTTACATATTTAATCAAATTAAACATTCTCTCACTGTTCTCCTGAAACTGAGATTAATGTTGTAAAAACATCCTATGCTTCCTGTAAAGAATTATGCTTAAGGAAAAACATTTATGAAGTAAAAAAGTAATTTAATAATAGAAGTAGATTTAATAGATACATTTAATAAACAGATCAGTCAAAACAGTGGAAAGTTATTCTCTTCCTCATTTATACTGTAACTGTAATGAAAATTAGAAATACACTTTCTCAGTGTATCTAATTCAAGAGGAAAAAATGGTCAGGGAACACTTTAAGAAATTGATTTTAAATCCATTATTATTTCATTAAATTAATGCATTATGCTATATATGAGCAATTACTAGCTCAGTAGTGTTTAAAAAAAGATGATCCTTGACCCATTTTTTGGTTTCCTGTTTCACTAACTACTCAGGATTTAATTTAGAGAGTTCACGTCCCCCTTTCAATAAATGATTTCAGGATTAATTGTAGGGGTGGGTAGAAAAGAGGACGGATCAACAATTTTTCATTCAGGAGCTTTTTGTATTATTAATTTTTATTCCCCTTCTTATATGGTTTCTAGTGCCACATCTCACTTTACACTACCTTCAATACAATTAAAAGTGCTTTCCCTGTGAGATCTGGTTCTGGGGAAAGAACCTTATTAATGTTATCATCAAAAAGAAAGAAAAAAAACCCACTCTCAG